>NC_140993.1:122687329-123324953 GCF_052327205.1 Somniosus microcephalus
TGCAAAAACATATGGCTTACTGCAAAACCTAATAACCCCAGAGAAGCCAGTGGATAAGGATTTCGAAAGCACAGTGGAAATCCTACAGGACCACTTAAACCTCACGCCGCTGCTGATAGCAGAAAGATTTAAGTTTCACAAAAGGAACCAGCATAAAGACGAAAGTAATGCTGAGTATTTAACAGAACTGCGCAAGCTATCGAAACACTGCCAGTTTGGAGTGGGACTAGCAGATACATTAAGGGACAAGTTTGTGTGTGGGCTTCAAAGTGAAGGAACCCAGAAACGGCTTCTATCAGAAAAGGATCTTACGCTGGACAAGGCTTTCAGTATGGCAGTATCACACGAAGCAGCCGCACGGGGCGCTGCAGAGATACAATGGAGACCGCAAGAATATGGCACCAATGAAATGTCATATGGAGCAGGGAAGTGTTATCGCTGCGGCAGAACAACACACGACCAGAAGGATTGTTGGTTCAAGGACCAAGTGTGCAGACAGTGTGGAAAAGCAGGACACATAGCAAGAGTCTGCAGGTCGGGGAAGAAAACCAGCAGCAAGAAATCTCCACAGGAGAAGTACAAAAAGGTACATAAGGTGACGGAGAGTAGTTCAGACGAACAGAAAAGTGATTCAGCCTCAGGAAGCAAGGAGCTGGGTTGTCTGAAACTAAATAATGTAATCAAAATGGAGGATCACCAGACTATCTGGGTCATGCTCAAGATAGACGGAGTCCAAGTAAAAATCGAATTGGACACAGGATCAGCCCTAACAGTCATAAACCGAAGGGACTGCAGACGGCTATTCTCACATATACACTTGAGAGCTACAGAGATTGCCTTGAAGACATACACGGGGCAAAAATTCTACCCCAAAGGAAAAATAAGGGTGAACGTGATATACAACGGCCAGGAAACACCAAAAATGGACCTATATGTATTGCCAGATGGAGGACCACCACTACTAGGATGTGAATGGATCCGGAAGATACAGTTAGTTTGGCATTCCATACAGGCACTGACGGTAGAGGCCAAAAAGGATGACGACGTCACACCTGGATGACTGTCAAAAATGCTAACTGACGCACAAGAAGTGTTCCAGGAGGGACTCGGAACACTAAAAGGCATAACAGCGATGATTGAAATAGAGGAAAATGCAAGCCCAAAGTTTTTTAAGGCCAGGCCGGTGCCTTATGCGATCTGCCCAGCCGTCGAAGCAGAGCTGGAAGGGTTGGAACATTCAGGAGTACTGTCCAAAGTGGACTGGAGCGAGTGGGCTACACCCATCGTTCCTGTAATGAAGAGGTCATTGAGTAATACGCCTGGGGAACCAAAGAAGGTTCGCATCTGTGGGGACTTTAAGGTGACAGTGAACCCAGTCCTTCACACGGTACAATATCTGCTTCCGCGGATTGAAGATATTTTCGCCTCGCTATCTGGAGGAAAACGCTTCACTAAGATTGATCTGGCCCAGGCGTACCTGCAAATGGAGGTAGAAGAAGCCTCGAAACAATACCTCATGATCAACACTCACAAAGGTCTCTACCAATACAACCGGCTGGTGTTCGGGGTAGCATCAGCTCCGGCTCTTTGGCAAAGGGCAATGGATCAAGTCCTGCAAGGGATTCCAGGGACCCAGTGTTATTTGGACGACATGCTGGTCACGGGCGAAAATGACAGTGATCACCTCGCCAACCTGGAGCAGGTGCTCACTAGATTGAAGGAATATGGGCTCCGAGCTAATCGCCACAATTGCGAGTTTTTCCAGAAGCAGATCTCGTATTCTGGCCACGTTATTGATGAAGAGGGGTTACATAAGTCCCCTGAAAAGATTGAGGCAGTAGTCAAGGCTCCAGCACCGGAAAATGTGTCGCAACTGAGGTCGTTCCTAGGGCTGGTGAACTACTACCATAAGTTCTTACCAAATTTGACTACAGTATTACACCCACTGAACACCCTACTGCAAACGGGGGTACCATGGAAGTGGAATGACGAATGTAAACGAGCTTTCCAGAAGTGCAAAGAATTGATCACATCAAAAGAGGTGTTGGCTCATTTCAACCCAGCACTACCAATTCGGTTGGCGTGTGATGCATCACCCTATGGTATTGGAGCGGTGCTGTCGCACAAATTCCCAGACGGGTTGGAGAGGCCAGTAGCCTTTGCGTCTCGGTCACTAACCTCAGCCGAGCGCAACTATGCCCAGATTTACAGGGAGGCCCTCAGCCTAGTATGGGGAGTAAAAAAGTTCAACCACTATCTGCACGGGCAGAAGTTCACCTTGCTGACTGACCACCAACCACTTGTCTCCATCTTTAATCCAAAGAAGGGCGTTCCGGTGATGACTGCGCAACGGCTACAAAGATGGTCCCTTTTTCTAGGGGCGAACCAATATGAAATAGAGTATAAGGGCACGAAACAGCATGGAAATGCTGATAGGCTATCACGCCTGCCACTGCCTACTGCGGAGGAAGCACCAGCAGTGGACCCTGTCGAAATATTTTATTCATCTATAATTGAACGCTTGCCAGTAACTAACGCGGATATAGAGAAGGAGACCCGAAATGATCCGACACTGTCTCAGGTATATGATTTGACGGTGAAGGGATGGCCAACACATGGCGACTCACTGTTGCCAGCATTCTCATCCAGAAGAGAACAGCTGTCAGTATGCCAGGGGACAGTGATGTGTGGATCCCGAGTGGTAATTCCACCCAAGTTAAGGGAGAGAGTGCTCAATGAGCTTCACGAAGGCCATCTGGGAGGGGTGAAAATGAAAAGCCTTGCTAGGGCTTATGTGTGGTGGCCGGGGATCGATCAACAAATCGAGGACCTAACAAAGAGCTGCTCAGGATGCCAGAAGGTCCAAAATGCACCACCACATGCCCCTCTACACCCATGGGAGTGGCCCTCCTCTCCATGGCAACGGGTGCATATTGATTTTGCTGGTCCATTCATGGACTCAATGTTCTTAATAGCAGTGGATGCGCACTCGAAATGGCCTGAGGTGATCAAAATGTCCTCCACCACTACAGAGAAAACGATTGCAGTCCTACGGACCATATTTGCCAGGAACGGCTTGCCAGAGCAGATTTGCTCTGATAACGGACCACAGTTTGTGTCCGAAGAGTTTCGGAAATTTATCCACCCCGTATCATCCAGCCACAAATGGATTGGCTGAGAGGTTCGTACAAACCTTTAAAAAGGCAGTAAGGGCCATGTGCGATGACGACATTCCACTGCAGCATAAGGTGGACAATTTCCTGTTAGCCTACAGAAATGCGACACATGCAGTTACCAACCAGACCCCGGCCATGATGTTCTTTAACCAAAGGTTGAGATCTCGTCTGGATTTGCTCAGACCAAATGTGTGAAGAAATGTTGAGAATAAGCAATTCCAGCACATCAATGAGAAGCCGACAAGGAGCTTCAATGTAGGACAACCAGTCTTGGCCCACGACTACCGAACAGAGAAATGGCAACCCGGAACGATATGCACACGGCAGGGGCCACTAATGTACACAGTGGATGTTGGGGAGAACATTGTGAGACACCATGTCGACCAGATCCTTGCGTCACAGGAACGAGTCAACCCCATGTCTCGCGTACCTGGTGATGAACCCGACATACCGGTAGCATCTACCCCAGAAACAGTAGCATCGGAAGCTGATGAACCAACCGACGACAGGGGGCCAGAATCGCCTCCGCACCAAGAACAAGACACTCCAGAAAGGCGCTATCCAGAAAGGATCAGGAATCGCCCCAAAGACTGAATCTATAAATGGACTATTTCAGTTAATGTGCATGTTAAAAGTGTTAACTGTTATTTGATTGTTATGGTACTATAAATCCATAAGGGGAGGAATTGTAGTGTATGTACCTTTAAGAAAGAACTACTTTTACAACTCCTGTATACTGTAGTACCAGCAGTGACCACACCTGTATATAAGCCCTGAGCAGGGATCTGTACTGTTAGTTTTTAGACTACCCTCATCCAGAAAACACCTGTTGATTGTTGATCTGCAGTCTCCGTCTATTTATTGAAGAACACCATACCTTAAGATTCACGGATTTAACAATGAATGCCTGAAAAACTGGATGGTGCCCAAATAGCAAATAGATATAATCAATTATTCTCTGCATCCAATGAAACCACACAAGTTGGTAGAAACTCTGCTCTATTTGGGGTTGGCAGTGGTAACCCATGCCAAATTTGGTGGACAAAGCCAACAGTGCCTCTGTATACCAAATAGTGACTCACTTCAATAATATCCTTTTTTGGCACCTGGAAGCTACCTGTGGCACAAAAATTGATAGTTGTTATTAATTTGACTGTCAGAGAAACGGCAGTGCTGAATGAAAAGTGTTCCTACAGCTCATCATTCGGGAGATGGTACAAGTTGATAAGCATATCCCTGGACAGACTCAGTCATGTACCATTCATCTACTTGGGTCACATAACTGCTTCTTGATCTGTATATATAGGGGGCGATTTTGCCAGCCCTGGGGAGGCGGGTTTGGAGGCGGAACTGCTGGGAAAATGGCAGAATCAGGTAGTTAACAGGCAGTTAAGAGGATTATCCCCATTTTTCCAACAGAAGTGCGGGCTTCCCGATGTCGAGAAACCCCGCCAGGGTCAGCGAGGCGAGCAGTGGGTCTGCGAGGGTGAGAGGGGCTGAAAAGTGCGCTGTGGAGGTGAGTGATGGGTACAAGTGTGGAGAGGTAAGCATGGGAGGTGAGTGAAAAGTCTTAGAAAAGGTTTCCTTACCTTTGTTTCTTCCTGCAGGCTTCAATCGTTGGGGATCCGGAGGCTCCGGCATCTCCACGGCAGAGATGACTGAATGGCTGCTGCATTCTCCGATACAACAGCCATCTGCTTTCTGCTCAGGAAATAGGTTTGGTGAGCCTTGAGTACAAGAACTCACCAAACAATAGAGAATGTCATTGCTTGACAGCTTCTCAAAGCTGTCAAAACGATGACAATTCATCTGTCAAAGGGAAAATAGCGTGGGTTGGCCACAACTCGATGGAGGCGGGACTAAAACCCGACAAGCAGCAGTCCTGCCACCAACGCGCCCCCATTGGCAAAATCACCCCCATAGTCCTGAGAATAGTTGATGTAGATGGCTTGGAGTTGCTCCCATGCACTATGTCTTCTGCAGCAATGCAGGACAGTAAATATTGCTGGTGTAGGGCTAAAAATTCGACAGCCCCCTTAAAAGGACGTGTGGATCACAATGCGTGATTAACATGCACCCATTCAAAGTAATGCAGGCAGCCGCAAACTTTGTGCTACTTGCTAACTTAAACAATAGTGGTGTGCAGCCCAGTGGTAAATACGCTGCAACCCAAGTTCGTGCAAAGCTAGCACCAATTAAAGCTGTCCTATACTTCTTAAAGCCAGTCTGCATCTCTTACAGCGGAGTTTGATGAGAGCAGGTGCTGGAAGTCGTTGTAGAGAAGTGTGTGACCTACAGGAAGAGTGAAGATGCTGCAACATGACAACGAGAAGGCTCCCAGATTTTCTAATGCAGCACTCAAGGCCCTGGTGCAGGAATTGGACAGGAGGAGAGGTGTCCTCTATCCACAGGGGGCCAGAAGGCCCTCCTGACAGATGCTGAATAGGGAATGGGAGCAGATAGCCGTCATTGTCAATGCAAGCGGTATAGCCCCGAGGAGCTGGATGTAGTGCAGAAAGAAGTCTGATGACCTCACACGAATGGTCAAGGTCAGTGAATTCACCCTCAAATGCTGGGTCCCCAACTCTTTACAATCTATATTAACGATTTGGAGGAGAGGACCGAGTGTAACATATCAAAGTTTGCAGATGATACTAAGATGGGAGGGAAAGTAGTGAGTGAGGAGGACATACAAAATCTGCAAGGGGACATAGACAGGCTAAGTAAGTGGGCAGAGATTTGGCAGATGGAATACAATACTGGAAAGTGTGAGGTTATGCACTTTGGCAGGAAAAATCGTAGAGCAAGTTATTATCTTAATGGCAAGAAACTGGAAAGTACTGAAGTATAAAGGGATCTGGGGGTCCTGGTGCACGAAACTCAAAAGGTTAGTATGCAGGTGCAGCAAGTGATTAAGAAGGCCAATGAAATGTTGGCTTTCATTGCTAGGGGGATAGAATATAAAAATAGGGAGGTATTGCTTCAGTTGTACAAGGTATTGGTGAGACCGCACCTGGAATACTGCATACAGTTTTGGTGTCCATACTTAAGAAAAGACATACTTGCTCTCGAGTCAGTACAAAGAAGGTTCACTCGGTTAATCCCGGGGATGAGGGGATGGACATATGAGGAGAGGTTGAGTAGATTGGGACTCTACTCATTGGAGTTCAGAAGAATGAGAGGCGATCTTATTGAAACATATAAGATTGTGAAGGGGTTGGATCAGGTGGATGCGGGGAGGATGTTCCCGATGATGGGTGAAACTAGAACTAGGGGGCATAATCTTAGAATAAGGGGCTGCTCTTTCAAAACTGAGATGAGGAGGAACTACTTCACTCAGAGGGTGGTAGGTCCATGGAATATGTTGCCCCAAAAAGCTATAGAAGCTACATCATTACATAAATTTAAAACAGAAATAGACAGTTTCCTAGAAGTAAAGGGAATTAAGGGTTACGGGGAGTGGGCAGGAATTTGGACATGAGTCTAGGTTCGGATCGGACATGGCCCTGTGGGTAGCGGAGCGGGCCCAAACTGATTCTACTTCTTGATTTTCGGAGCTAAGATCCTTTCTCTCTACTGTCTTTATCCCATCCTTTATTATCAGGGCTACCCCCCTCATTTTCTATTTTGCCTATCTCTTCTAAAAGTTAAGTATCCTGGAATATTTCGCTCCCAACCTTGGCCACTTTGCAACCACGTCTCCGTTATGGCTATTAGATCAAACCTGTTCATTTCTATCTGCGTTATTAATTCATCTATTTTGTTGCAAATGCTTCGTACATTCATATATAGTGCCTTTAGCTTTGACTTATTTCTATTTTTCTCTGATGTCACCTTAGTAACTGATGCCTTATTACCTTTGTTACTCTCTCTGTCCCTTCCTGACCCACTCTGCTTATTTTTACCCCAACTCTACTCTGCTCTAGAGCCTTGACATTTCTCTCGCTGCTTTTAAATTTACTCTTTCCTGAATCCTCCCACCCACCCACTTCATTAGTTTAAAGCCCTGTCTACTGCCCTAGTTATTCGATTTGCCAGAACACTGGTCCCAGCCCTGTTTAAGTGGAGCCCGTCCCAAAGGAACAGCTCCCTTTCCCCAGTCCTGGTGCCAGTGCCACATGAACTGAAACCGCTTTCTCCCACACCACTCTTTGAGCCACGCATTTAAACCTCTAATCTGTTTGTCCCTATGCCAATTTGCACGTGGCTCAGATAACAATCCAGAGATTATTACCTTTGAGGTTCTGCTTTTTAATTTGGATCCTAGTTCCTCAAACTCCCTCAGCAGATCCTCATTCCTAGTTCTATCTATGTTGTTACTTCCTATATGGACCACGACAACTGGATCATCCCCCTCCCACTCCAAGTTCTTCTCCAGCCGCGAGGAGATGTCGGGACTCTCGATCATGGCTGCAGAGAACAGTATCTATCCCCCTGACTATACTGTCCCCTACCACAACTACATTCCCTTTCACTCCCCCCACTTGAATGGCCTCCTGCACCATGGTGCCATGGTCAGCTTGCGCATCCATCCTGCAGGCTTTTCCCTTATTCACACAGGCAGCAAGAACCTCATACCTGTTGGACAAGGGCAAAGGCTGAGGCTCCTCCAGCACTGCACCTGGGGTCCCCTTACCTGCCTGAATCACCAGGTATGAATGGGCTGCAGCCAGGACAGACGGAAACGGTAGCCCATGTGCCAGCTCCCCGGAGGGCGAGGTTGCACAGGAGTTTTGCTGTACGCGACTCAGATGAGGACGTTGCTGGGTCAGCCTACAGTAGATAGCTGATGGATATGAACAACAAAATGCTTAGTGCATTGGCAGGCCCACCAGAAAGCCTGAATCCAATGTCAAGGAGCATGGAGGAGTCCAGCTCCAAGCCTTGCACTGTGCTTTGCGCAGAGCTTGGAGCCTGTCCTGTCCAGGGTGGAAAGATTCATTAGCGCACTTGTGGACCCAACCATCATGCAGCATCTGCTGGTCAATGTCTCAGATTCCATTGCAGCACAAGCAGGAGCCACCCATCGTCTGAGTGCTGCAGTGGAAGCTCAGACTGAACTCATGCAAGCACAGACTGCTGGGTTCACCAGTGTTGAAAGGGGCTTGCAGGGTGTCACAGCAGCCCAGCAATCTGTCCTCCAGAAGATTACTAGGGATGCTGAGGCACCGCCCCGGTGGAGTGGCAGTGGCTCCGTGGAAGACGAACCTGCTGTCCTCTCTCAGGATGACAGCATTCGTTCTCCCACCACTGCCACTCCGCCAGTGCCCTTGCTGTTGCCTTTCAGCCAGCCAGTCCAGATGGCTGGCACCCATCCCGAGATGGTGCAGTCCGAAGCTGGGCCTACTAGGTTCAGAGCTGTTCAAGATCATCCTGCAAGGCCATCTGCAGTCTCCCCCACTGAAAGTTAGCAGCCTTCCACCAGCCATGCTGCAGCCACTAGGGTAGCACTGCTTAGGAGCACGAGGACAGACAAAGGCACACAGAAGACAGGCATTAAGGGAATGCACAAGGGTGATTAGTTGACTTTTGAATGAAATATTATAATAGATTGATTCATAAAATTGGTTTGGAATGTTTGTTTTGTGGTGGCTTTTATTGTAGCATTGTGGCCAAAAGGACACTGTGATGGTCAGTAACAGAGGGAAGGTAAGGTGTGGGACTATTGTTGAATGTGGAATTGGGATTGTGTTCACTGGTATCACAGTCGGATGTGTAGTGGCGCTTCTTAGTTTCCAAACAGGCAGGCCACTGAGCTGTGGGGCCTTTAACAACGAGTAGACGCGTGTCGAAATAAAACGTTCCCAAGCGTAGCTTTGTCTTTTAAACTGTTTACTATAACACTTAACAAACGGAATTACAAAGCAAACACGTATAAACGAACACGGTCAAAAACTGTACTGCTCCAAACCTCACAGCTTCTGCCTCTTTCACCACGTGCAGTTTAAACTGTAAAATGGCTGCACCCATGTGTGGCTTAGGGACTGTTCCATTGTGGCAAGAATGAAGGGGGTGTCGGACTATACTACTGGAGCAAGAAAATAGGGGGTTTCTTAATACAATAAGTCGGTCAGGTAAATTAACTGTATTATGCCATTTAGCCACTATTTTAAAGTATTTTCTTAAGCTTTTATGGCTCTTACATTCCGGCCCCTAATTGACTAGGCACATGAAGCATATCAATTACTCAAACATTCTTAAGAGTCATAAACTAATGAGTTCAACATATTCACAATATAAATGTCCACTTTTTTCGTTCAGGAACCTTTCACGCTACTTCTTGTAGCAGGCAGAGCTTTGTGATCGGTCTTTCCAGGGTCGTGTAACCGTCTGCAAACAATGCATTCAGAGAGTATTTTTCTTATTACGGAATTAGCTCCTGGAATCCAGTATCTTTGTCTTTGACTGAAGCGAACTATCTCCTTCTCAGCCTTGGCCAAATCCTCCACGGTCAGTGAATTCTTGCCCAGTGTGGTCTTGTGCTGATGTATGTACTGCTGTAGAAGCATTCTCTGCTTATCAGGGTTACTTTCAGACTGACTGATAGTGGCTCGGTACTCTTTTCTCTTACCACTCCGGTGTAGCAGCAACTCTTTCAACCTTAGGAACCATGCAACTGCTTTCCTCAACTGGTGCCATCCTGAGAAATGGTTAGCAAGCTTGTTCACTGTGTCGAAGTTCTCTTTCGTATTTATGAGATTTACTGTGACTGATCTCTTGACTTCGACGTCGTCTTCAGCAATCTGACTTGGCATATCTGGTCTTTCTGGCCAAGATCTCTCTGTTTCCAGCAGATAACTTGGGCCTTGTATCCAAGTTTCGCTCCTCGTGAAGTTTTCAGCCTTCAATCCCCGTGAGGCTTGATCTGCTGGGTTTAATGAGGTGTTTACATACCTCCATTGAGATGGTTGTGTAGCTTCTCTAATGGATGAGATTCTGTTTGCTACGAAGGTCTTGAAGCGTATCTTCTCATTCTCTATATACTTCAGCACCGTCGTGCTATCCGTCCAGAAGACAGGTTCTTCTAATGGGGGCTGTAACTCTTTACGCATCACCTGGTCAACTTTAACTGCAACAACCGCTGCCGTCAATTCCAGTCTCGGGATGGTGACCTGCTTCAGCGGAGCCACCCTGGATTTCCCCATGAGGAAGGCACAATGTTTCTGGCCCTGTTGATTTGTCAGCAAGAGGTAAGTAGCCGTGCCATAGCCGTCCTCACTGGCGTCCGAGAAATGATGTAGTTGAGCCGTCCTTGTAACTCCAAAACTCGCGGGCTTGATGCATCTACTGACGTTGAAGCTAGAAAGTTGTTGCAAATCTGTCAGCCATCTGTGCCATCTCTGAGCTTGACCTTCTGGGATATCTTCATCCCATCCTCTCTTGTCTCTACACAGCTCTCGTAGCATCAGCTTCACCGGCAGAATGAGTGGTGCCAGGAATCCGAGAGGGTCGTAGATGGAACTGACCACGGAGAGAATCCCTCGTCTTGTGGATGGTCTTTCGTTCACCATTATCCTGAAGTTGAACGTGTCTGACTCGATGCACCATTGTACACCAAGAGCTCTCTCGATAGGAAGGACATCGTGGCTCAGGTCCAGATCTTTGACTTCAGTGGCTCTTTCCTTTTCTGGGATAGAAGCTAGAACTGCTCTGCTGTTGCTTATCCACTTAGTCAGATGGAATCCTCCATTCGAATACAGAGTTCTAAGGTCTCTTGACAGTGCGATGGCATCGTCTTCTGTTGACACGGACTTCAGACGGTCATCGACATAAAAGTTTCTGAAGATTGTCTCCACGGCCTCTGATGGTGCTTTGCCTTTGCCATCTTCTGCAGTTTTTCTGAGAGCGTAGCTTGCACAGCTGGGAGATGATGTGGCTCCAAACAAGTGTACGGCCATTCTACATTCCACCATCGCTTGACTAACGTCGCCATCTGGCCACCAAAGGAAACGCAGAAGATCAGCATCTTCATCAGGGATTCTGACTTGGTAGAACATTGATTCTATGTCTGCCATCATGGCAACGAGCTCTTGTCTGAACCTAGTCAAGACGCCAATGAGGGTATTAGTAAGATCAGGACCTTGAAGCAGCTGATCATTCAGTGAAGTTCCTCTGAATGAGGCGGCGCAGTCAAACACTACACGGATCTTTTTCTTCTTTGGGTGATACACCCCGTGATGAGGAATGTACCAGACCCTTCCATCGTCTCTGTTCAACTGTTCTTCAGGCACTTTTACAGCATAGCCTTTCGCTATGATGTTTCTCATGAAGTCTTTGTAGTCTTCGTGAAAGTCGGGGTTCTTGTTCAGCTTTCTCTTTAGACTGATGGCGCGTTGCTCTGCTATGCAGCGATTGTTCGGCATCTTTGCGGTCTGTCTTCTCAGTGGCAAACCAATGTGATACTGGCCATCAATGAACTGTGTAGACCTTGTCATCAAATCCATGAACTGATGGTCTTCTTGTGACATCTCTGTCTTTTCCTCACAGCTGCGTTCTGAGAAGTCTGCGTTGAACTGCTGTATCAACAGCTCTTCAGTGCTTGCGATCGAGATGCGATTAACTGTGACATTTTGTCGTTCCTCCTTGTTCGACTTGTTGCCATCATCTCTCCTTACCGGTCCATTGACTACCCATCCAAGGGCTGTCCTGACGGCGTAGGGTCCGTCATCCTTGCTGTTTATCACCTGCCATGGCTCCATAGTTTTGTAGGCATTGGTTCCAATTAATAGGCCAATTTCTGCTTCAATGTATGGGAGACGCACCTTTTCTAGGTAAGGCCATCTATCCACATCCTTCTGCAGGGCTAGGTTCCCTATTCTAACAGGAATCTCCCTCTGTGTGAAAACATTAGGCAGGTCTATGAAGTCCTTCTCTTCAAGTCCACACACTTCTAGGTCTGACAGGATATAACTTTGCATTGCCTTCTCATGACCCATGGTGCGTAATAGGATTTCTGTTCTTCTGCCTCTAACGTTCAGCTGTCGCATGAGTGATTCTGTGCAGAACGTTGCTGAACTACCTGGATCCATGAAGGCGTAAGTCTCCACAACCTTCTCACTCCTCTTAGACTTGATCCTTACTGGTACGATGGCAAGAATACAATCACTGTCACCGGCCCCAGTAAGTCCACAAGTCTCTGGTTCTAGCGACACCAGAGCACTTGAAACAACCGTCTCGTCGGTATTGTTTTCTTCACTCTTCTTAGGGACTTGTTCTTCTTTATGGATATGCAGCAGACTGGGATGTTTCCGAGTGCACTCTCTGCATGTTGTTCTTTGCTTACAGTTTCTACTCAGGTGCCCCTGAGAGAGACATCCAAAACATAGGCCGTTGCACTTCAGGAATTCGATTCTGTCCTTATGTGGCTGTGCTTTGATGTCGCTGCAGAAATCCAATGTATGATTCTTCTGGCAGAATAAGCATGGCTTCTGAAAGGCATCAGCAGACGTCCCTGTGCTGCTCCTTTTGGTAGAGGAGTTCTGGGGCCTTTCTTCCTCGGCCTGAGTGACGATAGTTGCAAAGCTGCTTCCCCTGGAACCACCTTTCCTGAGAATCTTTGATTCAACAGGCTTGGCTTTCACTCTTCCATCAGTAGTCGGGCTGACATCCTGGATGTTTCCAAACAATGGATCCCTAGCAATTTTAGCCTGTTTGTCTATGAAATTCACTAAGTCTGCAAACCTGGCTCTACTTTTCCGTCTCTCCATTATCTCAAAGGCTGTTCTTCTCCATTGTTCTCTCATCCTGTAAGGAAGCTTAGAGATGATGATTCTCATAGTCGTAGGATTGTCCATCTCTTCCATGAATTCAACATCCTCCATGGTGTTGCGACATCCTATGAGGAAAAGAACGTATGCGTTCAATGCCTCTCCGTCCTCCGATCTGATCTGTGGCCACTTGGTAGCCTTTTCAATATATGCAGTGGCTATCTTCAGCTCGTTACCATAGTGCTCCTGCAGCAACTTCCTGGCTTCTATGTATCCCCGGTCCGGTCTCATGTGTTCACAGCTTCTGACCAGGTCTTGTGGTTTACCACTGGTGTACTGTCCCAGGTAGTACAACTTATCACTGCTGCTCTCTGTTTTGGAGACAATGGCTTGTTCGAAGGATCTGATGAAGGGCTTATACTTGAGTGGGTCGCCTTGGAACACTGGTATGTCTCTTTGAGGGAGTCGAAACAGATTCTGTTGTTTTACAAGCATCTCTGTAATTTCGTTCTGACGTTGCATCACTCGGTATAGGCTTCTCCCTGTGTCTTCAGGCCTCTGGTGGTCATCAGCAGGGTCTAGTCTAGACCGTCTGATGTCTGGGGTAGCATCACGTGCTCCTGTTAGTGGAGAGGCCACTCTTCCACGCTGTAATGCCAGGGGATTGCCTTCGGGCTCTGTTGTAACTCTTGAAGGTGCCCTGGATCCAACTCTATGTGACAACGTTGACTGGCAGTGGCTCCCGCCATCCCGTGAGCCTTCATAATCTTCGTACGCACTCAACCTGGCGTCTGAGACCTCGATAGCTGTTTTTATCTCCAGCTGTTCTCTCTTTGCCTGCACCTGGGCCCGTTGGGCCTGCAGTTGGGCCTCTTGGACCTGCAGTCGGGCCTCTTCCCATTCAAGAGCTTGCTTCTCCGCTAAAGATGCTGCGCGCGCCATCAACGCCGCCCGTTCAGCCTCCGCTCTCATGCGTCGCGACGAGCTTGTGGTGGAAGCGACTGACCTGCGTCCAGAAACAGAGATACCTTCTTTTCGATTTTTGCTCGGTCTGGCGGAAGTCTCTGAAATGCTATCGTCTGGTCCGACTTCATCGTCAACTTTATCTTTCTCTGCTGTATCAGCATCTTGACGAATCTTTAAAATCCACTGTTCCGTGGCCTTGATATAGTCCTTAATGCTGGTTGATTTAAGATCAAACCAGTTGTGCTGATCATCGTTTCCCTCTTCTTCAGACAGAAGTGCTAATACATCTTCATTGAGTACATTAAATTCTTCATGCAGCTTGGAGAAATCGTAATACATTATGTCTTCAGCTTTCTTAATATTAGCATTATCTTCCATGAGGCGATCAATTATCTTCATTTTTCCAGTTATCTGAGCTAATTTAGCCTTCCTTGCACCTATGCTTCTATGTAACTTCTCTTCCATTGCCTTTGGGGTGAGCTTTATTTCCCTCTTTTGGCTAGCAATCCTTCTGGCTGAGGGAAGCTCCTGGCTCCGCAAGGCCTCGGCCATTTTACCCGCAGCTCTTATTTAGCTTCTCAATAGAATGAACAAAGCAAGTAACAGTCACTGTACCTTCGCTTTCTTATATTGTCGTCTGGCTCCGTGACCATTCATGTATACGTTCGCCGACGATTCCGTCCCTTCCTTCTTAGGGAGCAAGTTTTTGACTAATGTAGTGGCGCTTCTTAGTTTCCAAACAGGCAGGCCACTGAGCTGTGGGGCCTTTAACAACGAGTAGACGCATGTCGAAATAAAATGTTCCCAAGCGTAGCTTTGTCTTTTAAACTGTTTACTATAACACTTAACAAACGGAATTACAAAGCAAACACGTATAAACGAACACGGTCAAAAACTGTACTGCTCCAAACCTCACAGCTTCTGCCTCTTTCACCACGTGCAGTTTAAACTGTAAAATGGCTGCACCCATGTGTGGCTTAGGGACTGTTCCATTGTGGCAAGAATGAAGGGGGTGTCGGACTATACTACTGGAGCAAGAAAATAGGGGGTTTCTTAATACAATAAGTCGGTCAGGTAAATTAACTGTATTATGCCATTTAGCCACTATTTTAAAGTATTTTCTTAAGCTTTTATGGCTCTTACAGGATGAGCTGATCATGAACAGCCCGGGCAGAAAGGGGCTGTTTGGTTTGCCTCCTCCCTTCTGCTTCCTCCTCTCCCACTTCCTCCTCCTCCTCTCCTGCTTCCTCCTCCTCCTCTTCAGCTTCCTCCTCCTCCTCTTCAGCTTCCTCCTCCTCCTCCACTTCCTCCTCCTCCTCTCCCACTTCCTCCTCCTCCTCTCCCGCTTCCTCCTCCTCCTCTTCAGCTTCCTCCTCCTCCTCCTCTTCCTCCTCTTGAGCTGGTCACTGTATGCCTGGTGGCAAGGGCTGTGCCCTCATGATGGTGAGACTGTGGAGCATGCAGCAGACCATGACGAATCTTGAGACGCGCGCTGGTGAGTACTGCAGGGCTCCTCCAAAGTGGTCCAGGCAGCGGAAGCATTGTATAAGGAAACCAATGGTCTGCTCTATCAGATTCCGTGTGGCAGCATGGCTTTCGTTATATTCATGCTGCTGACGTGCGCACAGGTTGCGCAATGGAGTCATGAGCCAGGTGGTCAGCAGATAGCTCTTGTTGCCCCGTAGCCACTCTCTAGTTTGTCGTGGTGGCTCAAATGCTGATGGTAGAGCAGACTGCTGCAGAATGAAGGCACTTTTGTTACTGTCAGGATACTGAGCATTGACTTGCATGATGCCCTTAGTATGGTCGCACACCAGCTGGACATTGAGGGAGTGGCATCCCTTTCAGTTGCGGTACATCTCCAAATTGAGATGTGGTGCCCGCAAAGCGACGTGTGTGCAGTCAATGGCACCCTGCACTATGGGGAAGTCTACTTTCCTTGCAAAGCAGTGTGCTCGCACCACCTGCTGCACTCTGCCAAGAGAGAATGAAATGTATTCAGCTCTTTGCATACAGAGCCTCACTCACCTCCCTTATACAGGAGTGAACGGCGAACTGGGAGATATTACAGATGTTGCCTACTCCAGCTTGGAAGGAGCTCAATGCGAAGAAGTTCAAGGCCACGGTCACCTTCACAGCCACTGGCAATGCCATCCTTGCCCTGAAATGAGGCTGCAGGTTTGCCTGCAGCAAGTGGCAGATTTCAGTGATCACCTCCTTAGTAAAATGGAGACATCGCTGAACTGTTCCTCGCTGAGGTTGCGGTAGCAGAATTGCTCCCTGAAGACCCTGGGTGGATATGGCTTCCTGCTGAGAGCCTTTCTCCCCCTCCTCTTCCTGCCTCTTCTAGCAGCTTGTCCTGCTCTGTGACGCCTCTGCTCATTCTCCATGTCATGCTGCAGCCAAGGGGGATACAAACTACTGCACCCATGTCTGGAAGGAACTGGTCTGAGCAGACCCCTTGCAAGTCCTTGAGCACTTGCCACACCACTCCTTGTAGGCTTTAGGCAACTTTAAAGAAGTCTAGAAAGCACCAAACACTTCTACAAACTAAGCAACAGTTAGTTGAAATCAATCAGCAACCAACTTGTAAGTAGGTGATGATCCCTTTAAATAGCACAGGTCGGGGGTCCTCCCTGCTGCTGAACGCATGTTCAGCTGTGTGAGGTTAAGAGAGGGCATTAGCTCCAGCGTTGTGGTCCAAAATGGCAGCGCTGGCATCAAATCAGCGTTACTCCACATACTTGCGGCACATACTCCCAGTGCCGATGCAATCGCCCACACCAAATGGCATCTGGCGCAGCCCACACCAGAAGTGTGCATGCACAGCTCAGACATCATTTTCAAGCCAAATCGGCACTCATTTTTAGCTCGTATGTTCCTCTATTCAGGAAACATAGTGGCCCGGATTTTCCGGGGCCAATGGGTGCGTGCGCGGTGCGTACGTGCCTGTAAGGGCCCCACATGTTCTGGATTTTCACGCGCGAAGCGGGCAGAGATTTGGGCTATTTGCCCAACTACTGCCCAGCGAAAGTCCATGGCTCCCGATGCAGAAGGTAGGCGCGGACTTTATTTGTGGATCGGAGGCATTTCCCTGCGGAAAACCTCCGACCGCAAATTCAGGCCCAATAATTCCAACTTAGATCTGGAGCAATGGGGAACAGTGGAGAGTTTATTGTATTAAATGAAAAAGGCATGAATTGCATTAAAAGCCATTAATAACTGTGCTCTTTGTGCACAGACGTATTGCAGCACTTTACATGGTGGTAGACAGTGATTGGACACTGAGCAGGTGGGAGAAAGGGTTAGGCTAATGCAGTTCAAGAGAAGGGTCTTTACGAAGCAGGGAGAGAAATCATTGGCAGCAAGTGCATGAATTTCCAAAATGAGCTGCCAGTTGGCAATACTCATCGCTGGATGTATGAGTGAGCTTGGTAATTACTCCTATAGTCTGCATTATTCTTTGTAAAATGTTTGAGCTCTGTGTACAAACTGGATGTTGTGTTCATCCATGAGGGAAAACAGAGAGAAAAAATATTCTTTCTAGTGAAACCATTCTGCCACAAATCTTCCTCCATTGTGTAATATGCAAGGCTTTGCTCTGAACCATATCCTTAGTTCTTTGACTAGTGGAGGCAACAATGAAACTTTAAGAATGAAAGTAATTTGCAGCATCACACAAATCCACAGAATCAAATAGTTCTGACTTATGCTGCTCACTGAATGCTGGAAATCTTGAAACCCTACCTTGCTAAGGCCCTCTCAAGTGCTAATTCATGAACTGGGAGGTCTTTGGTTGCTGTGTTATATCTTGCCGTGAGACAGTAGATGTCATCTATATAGAATCTTGAAGAGGTTTTCTTCTTAGGCAGTCCTTCGGAACCGAGGATGACTTGCTTTCACATTAAAAATGAGTTCGCAGGTGACTGATGAGTCCAATGCGGAACCTACAGTCTCTGTCACCGGTGGGGCAGACAGTGGTTGAAGGGGCGGGTGGGTGGGGTGCTTGGGTTGACCTGCGCTCCTTGCGTTGCCTGCGCTTGACTTCTGCTTGCTCCCAGCGAAGAGACTCGAGGTGTTCAGCGCCTTCCGAGATTCTTCTCCTCTGCTTTGTGCGGTCTTGGGCCAGGGATTCCCAGGTGTCAGTGGGGATGTTACACTTTTTCAAGGAGGCTTTAAGGGTGTCCTTGAAACGTTTCCTCTGCCAACTTGGGGCTCTCATGCCGTGCCGGAGCTCCGAGTAGTGCGCTTGTTTTGGGAGTCTCGTATCGGGCATGCAGACAATGTGACCCGTCCATCGGAGCTGATTGAGCGTGGTCAAAGCTTCGATGCTGGGGATGTTGGCCTGAGCAAGAACACTGACGTTGGTGCACCTATCCTGCCAATGGATTTGCAGGATCTTGCGGATGCAGCGTTGGTGGTACCTCTCCAGTGCTTTGAGGTGCCTGCTGTACATGGTCCATGTCTCTGAGGTATACAGCAGGGCGTGTATCACTGCTGTTCTGTAGACCATGAGCTTAGTGCCGGGTTTGAAGTCCTGGGCTTCAAGCACTCTCTTCCTCAGGCGACCGAAGGCTGTACTGGCACACTGAAGGCGGTGTTGGACTTTGTCGTCGACGTCTGCCCTTGTTAACAGTAGGCTCCCGAGGTATGGAAAGTGGTCCACGTTGTCCAAGGCCTTGTCGTGGATTTTGATAATCGGGGGGCAGTACTGTGTGGCGGGGGCAGGTTGGTAGAGGACCTTTGTCTTACGGATGTTTAGTGTAAGACCCATGCTCTCGTACGCTTCGGTGAAGGTGTTGATGATGGTTTGGAGTTCGACCTCCGAGTGAGCGCAGGCGCAAGTGTCGTCTGCATATTGTAATTCAACGTCAGAGGAGGGGACGACCTTGGATCTGGACTGGAGGCGACAGAGGTTGAACAGTTTCCCGTTTGTTCTGTAGATTAGATCCACTCCAGTGGGGAGCTTACTGAGGGTGAGATGGAGTATTGCAGCAAGGATGAGCGAGAAGAGCATTGGTGGGATAACACAGCCTTGCTTGACCCCGGTTCGTACGTGAATTTGGTCTGTGGTGGAAATGTTGGTCAGGATCACGGCTTGCATGTCGTTGTGAAGCAAGCGGAGATGGAGACAAACTTTTGAGGGCAGCCAAATTTGAGGAGGACACTCCATAATCCCTCATGGTTGACAGTGTCGAAGACCTTTGTGAGATCAAAGAAGGCCATGTACAGCGGATGGTGCTGTTCCCTGCATTTCTCTTGTAATTGACGTACGGTGAAGATCATGTCCATTGTGTCCCTTAGTGGGCGGAATCCGCATTGCGATTCTGGGAGGAGCTCTTCGGCCACTGGGAGAAGGCGATTGAGCAGGTTTCTTGCGATGACTTTTCCTGTGGCAGACAGCAGGGAAACTACTCTGTAATTACCGCAATCGGACTTGTCACCTTTCTTGAAGATGGTCACAATTACGGCGTCTCTGAGATCCCCTGGCATGTTCTCCTCCTTCCAGATAAGAGAAATTAGTTCATGAATTCATGCCAGTAGTGCTTCTCCACCAGGCTTTAGTGCCTTGGCGGGGAATCCATCTGCTCCTGAGGCCTTGCTGTTCTTCAATTGTCAGATGGCCTTTTCTCCTCATGCCGGGCTGGGGCTGTGCTGAGATGGTGGCGGGTAGCATGCTGTGGGATGGAGTTGAGGACACTCGCATCACAGACAGAGTCGCGGTTAAGGAGATCTTTGAAGTGCTCCTTTCAGCGGGCACTGACTGCCTCTCTGTCCTTGATGAGTACCTCTCCGTTCTTGGCCCGCAGTGGGGTAGGACCTTGGGTGCTTGGGCCGTAGATGGTCTTGACTGCGCTAAGAATCCACGCACGTTGTGGTTGTCGGCTAGCTGCTGGATCTCCTGTGCTTTCTCCACCCACTATCTGTTCTTTAGGTCGCGAGTTTTTTGTTGGATCTCGGCCTTCAGGCTTCTGTAGAGCTGCTTTCTTGCGCTCGCATTCTGTTGCTGTTTCCAGATCAGGAATGCCTTGTGCTTGCAGCTTATTAGCTCCTGAATCTCCTGGTCGTTCTCGTCGAACCAGTCTTGGTGTTTCCTGGTCGAGTGACTGAGCATCTCTTCACAGGTGCTGATTATGGAGGCCTTGAGTGCAGACCAGGCGCTGTGGGCACTCTGTGTCTCTGCATCACTGGGAGTCATCAGGTTATTTGTGAGGCGCAGGCTGAATAGGGCTTTCTTAGCAGGGTCTTTGAGTGCTCCAGCGTTAATTTTCCTGCGGCATTGTTTCTGTTGCCGTCGCTGTTTTGGGGCTATATTGATGGAGATGACAGAGCGGATTAGGCGGTGGTCTGTCCAGCAGTCGTCAGCTCCTGTCATGGCGTGGGTGATGCGGACGTCCTTGCGGTCCCTCGCTCGGACGATGACATAGTCCAGCAGATGCCAGTGCTTGGAGCGAGGGTGCTGCCATGAAGCCTTGTACTTGTCTCTCTGACGGAACAAAGTGTTGGTTATGGCAAAGCCATGTTCTAAGCATTTCGACAGGAGGAGGGTACAGTTGGAGTTGGTTTTCCCTACCCCCCTCTATGTGGAACACACCTCCCCAGAGGTCTGTGTCCTTTCCAACTCTGGCGTTAAAGTCGCCAAGGAGGATCAGCTTGTTGCCCGTTGGGACTCGGGACAGGGATTGTTCGAGGCTGGAGTAGAATTCCTCTTTGGTCTCGTCTGTGGCTTCCAGTGTTGGGGCGTACGCACTGATGACCGTAGCGCTGTGGTTCCAGGCTAAGGTAAGCCGAAGAGTCATGAGGCGCTCATATATACCACTAGGAGTCTCTGAGACACCCAACCAGTTCATTTTTTATGGCGAAGCCTACCCCATGGAGGCAGCATTCTTCTTCAGGTTTGCCTTTCCAGAAGAAATTGTAGCCAGCTTGAGCTGGCCTTCCCCTGCCTGTCGGGTCTCACTTAGGGCGGCGATGTCAATGTCGAAACGTCTGAGCTCCCGGGCAACGATAGCAGTACGGCATTCCGATTTCTCACTGTTGGGGTTGTCCATGAGGGTCCTGAGGTTCCAGATCCCGAACTTCATTTTAAAGGGTGGAAGATGCCTGTGCGTGAATTCTATTAACGTGGGGTGGCCGTTGCACACCAGCTACCACACGGGCTTGACAGAGCAAGGTCTTGGTCCAATGGCAAGGGGGTCCAAGACGATTGGCGACCAGGCTCTGCTACAATGGCCTAGCATACACACACAAACATAATGCTACTGTCCTCCTCCCTCCTTCCCGCAGGTCCTCTCTGCCTGGGTTTCATAGGATGCATTGTGGTCCTCCCGACCTCGCTGTTGGCCCGTGCCGCACCTTCCCTGGGCCCTGGCCCCGCTGCTGGTCCACGCTGTGCCACTCCTGGGCCTTGACCTCGCTACTGGGCTCGACCTCGCTCCTGGGTCCCGGCCTCGGACATGAATGATGTTGTCTCTCACAGGATCAAATTAGCATTGATATTCTCGCGATCCCTGGCCCCGAGCTCCACCCGCGATCCACTAGTCACTAGACCACTAGTCTAGTGGAGAAGCATAGTCTTGACAGCAGAGAGGTCTGGGAATTTGGGAGCTAAGTTTAAGTGAAGAGCCAGTCTCACTGAGAACAAAGAACAGGCATGGTCAGGGGATGGGCAGTGGGCTCAGGTAACTTTAACCTTGCAGTTAGGGATAAAATGCACCCACTATTAGAGCCAGGGGAACTTAAACAGCAGAAGAGAGGAGACTGGGGGGAAAAAGAGACTGGGGGGATGTGGTGATTATTCCTTGATTAGTAAAAGTATTGTGATTCGTTGTTTGTTAACTGCCTTGGGATATGTGTTGTAATCTCATTGGTAGTTGATGATCACATGATGTGTTGTGGCTACCTTAAATTCAGTCCTTTTCTAGCTTTAGTTGGGACTGGATGTAGAAAGATATGCTGCTGATTTTAAAGTTAATAAAGCCTAACTTTGGAAGGCAAATCTATTCTTTATTTCAATTTATTAACTTTATGTTAGAATGGAGCGATATCTTCAACCAGAACGACTCAAGGCTGACCCCAATTCTGCTGGAGTGGATGATAAATGGAAACATTGGTATTGTACATTTAAAAACTTTTTGGGCGTGTTGGATCAAGAGGCTCTAAATAAGCTGAATATGCTGATCAACTACATTGACCCGGATGTATATAAATATATTTTGCACTGTAAAACTTATGAAGAGGCTACTTCTACATTGGAAAAGATTTTTGTTAAACCAAAGAATGAGGTATTTGCACGTCATCTTCTATCTGCCTGTAGGCAGCAGGTGGGAGAATCTTTGGATACTTATTTACAAGCACTTCGGTGCCTTAGTGTTGACTGTAATTATAAGGCTGTGACGGCTGAAGAATATAAGGACGAATCGGTACGGGATGCTTTTATTAATGGATTACTGTCTAGATCAATTCGTCAGCGGTTGTTAGAAAATAAGACTCTGGATCTTAAAAGTGCTTTTGAGCAAGCTTCTACATTGGATATGGCTCAGAGAAGTTCGGATTCTTATGCTCTTTTTAATCGGCCTGCGACTATGGTTTCGGCAGTTTCGGATGAAAAGGAATTATGCGGACTTAATGGGAGTGGTTTACTAGATTTTGAAACAGTTTCTACTTCGGCGGCCGTTGCCTCTAGGATTCAGAAGTGTTATTTTTGTGGGAATATCCGGCACCCTCGTCTGAAGTGCCCTGCTCGGGAGGCTGTGTGTAGTAAATGTGGCAAGAGAGGTCATTATGCACATGTGTGCAAATCATCAGGTTCAATTACCTTCCCTTCTCCTGGTGTGGGAGGGTCTTCCTCCACTACCTCTTCTGTGACTATTCAGCCTTTAGATAGGGCGTTTATTGCATCAATTTCTGCTGCATTTGCTCATGGCCTAAACAAAGCTATAGTTACGGCTCAAGTTAATGGGTTGGAAGTGAAGGCCCTTATAGATACGGGCAGTACTGAGAGTTTTATAAGTCTTCAGTTTGCGAAGGAGAAGCATTTGAAAATTTCGCCTGTTACGTATCAGGTGTGTATGGCTCAGACGACCCTTACTTCACAAATAGCTGGTTGTTGCTTTGTGAAAATGGTTCTTCTGGGTAATACGTATACTGATATACGCCTATCTGTTTTGCCTAATCTCTGCGGATATTTTGATTGGACATGATGTGCTTCAGTTACACGAGTCTCTTAGTCTTTCATTTGGAGGGACTAAGCCACCTTTATCTATTTGTGGATTAACCTCTTTATCCATTTCTCCATTATCACTTTTTTCCAATTTGATGTCGGATTGTATGCCAATTGCTACCAAGTCAAGAAGATATAGTAGTCAGGATAGAGAATTTATTAATTTTGAAGTTCAACGTCTCTTATTGGAAGGAATCATTGAACCTAGTTGTTCACCTTGGCGAGCACAGGTAGTTGTCACGACTAATGAGAGACACAAGAAACGAATGGTGATAGACTATTCCCAAACTATTAATAGGTATACTCAATTAGATGCGTACCCTTTGCCTAAGATTGATGAGCTTATCAATAAAGTATCTCGGTATAAAGTTTTTAGCACTATTGATTTAAAGAGTGCTTATCATCAGATTCCTATTGTTAAGAAGGATCAACCATATACGGCCTTTGAGGCTGGTGGAAAGCTGTATCAGTTTTGCCGAATACCATTTGGTGTTACTAATGGTGTTGCTTGTTTTCAACGGGCAATGGATGCTTTTATAAGTGATAACTCCCTCTCTGACACCTTTTCATACTTAGATGACATCACAGTGTGTGGCAAATCAAGGGTGGAGCATGATTCTAATTTAAAAAGATTCCTTCAAGCTGCGGAAAAAGTTGGTTTAACTTTTAACAAAGAGAAATGTGTCTTTTCGACTACTGAGGTAAATCTATTGGGGTATATTATTTCGGGAAATAAGATTAAACCAGATCCAGAACATCTGCGACCATTGATCGATTTACCTTGTCCTACTAGTTCTAAGGCTTTGCAACGAGTTGTTGGACTGTTTTCTTATTATTCTAATTGGATTGCAAATTTTTCACGGAAGATCCGGCCTCTTATTCGGGTTACGACATATCCTCTATCATGGGAGGCCAGGATATGTTTTGAGAATTTTAAAAAGGATGTTTTAGGAGCAGTTGTGCATTCCATTGATGAGCAGGTTCCCTTTGTGATTGAGACGGATGCTTCGGATTTTGCAATTGGGGCTACTTTGAACCAAAATGGAAGACCTGTGGCCTTTTTCTCACGTACTTTGAATAATAGTGAAAAAAGACATTCCTCAACAGAAAAAGAGGCATACGCAATAGTAGAAGCATTGCGTAAATGGAGACATTATTTATCGGGGCGACATTTCACGTTGGTAACTGACCAAAAATCTGTGTCCTTTATGTTTGATGATAAACATTTTGGAAAGATTAAAAATGATAAAATAATGAGATGGAGGATTGAGTTGGCATGTTACCATTTTGACATAGTTTATCGTCCGGGGAAGGATAATGTTGCTGCTGATGCACTGTCGAGGGCTTATTGTTCGGTGATTCACGGAGATACGCTTATTAATCTTCACAATGCCTTATGTCATCCTGGGGTTACGAGGATGATACACTTTGTACGCAGTAAGAACTTGCCTTTTTCAGTTGAAGACATCAAGCGGATGACTTCATCATGTTCTATCTGTGCTCGGTGTAAACTGAATTTCTTTAAGCCTCAACGAGCTCATCTTATAAAGGCTACTTCTCCTTTTGAACGTTTGAGTGTTGATTTTAAGGGACCTCTTCCTTCAACTACTCAAAACCGATATATATTTACTGTTGTGGATGAGTTTTCAAGGTTCCCTTTTTTGCTTTTCCTTGTGCAGATGTATCAGCTGCTACAGTTATTAAATGTTTGACTCAACTTTTTGTCATCTTTGGGATGCCTGCGTATATCCATTCGGATCAGGGAAGTTCTTTTATGTCTTCCCAGTTGAAGGAATACCTTCAGAGTAGGGGAATTTCTACTAGTCGAACTACCCCGTATAATCCCCAGGGTAATGGACAGTGCGAACGATACAATGGGGTGATCTGGAAGGCAGTTATGTTGGCGTTGACATCCCGGAACCTTAAGAATACACAGTGGGAAATGGTACTGCCTGATGCCCTGCATTCCATTAGATCATTGCTTTCAACGGCTACTAATGTGACCCCCCATGAAAGGCTCTTTAACTATCCGCGGAGATCTACTACGGGATATTCGGTACCTTCATGGCTTACTATGCAGGGACCTGTGTTGCTTCGACGCCATGTTAGATTGTCAAAATATGACCCCTTGGTGGAGGAGGTGGAGCTGTTGGAGGCAAATTCCCAATATGCTCCTATTCGATTCCAAGATGGGAAAGAAAGTACTGTTTCAATAAAAGACTTGGCTCCTTGTGGGGGCCAGCCCTCTTCTGAGGATAATAATAATGGTCATGATTCGGATAATGTGGATGCTGTTACAGATACTATGAATATTTCCAATCCGATTGCAGATAATCATACTTCTATTAGTCAGCCTTTGATAGATGTTTATGACCATCCCAGTTCATCTTCTGATGGGATTTCTAATCTGGAAACCGTTGAGAATCGGGATATGGATAGCCTTCCTGTTGAAGATACTTCTGTGCCTTCTGGCGTGGAAGGGCAAGGAATTTCACCAAGGTTAAGAAGGTCGACACGAACAAGATATCCGGTCGACTGATTGAAAATGGACTTTTAAATTGATAGTAATGTTTTAAAAATTGTTGAAATATTATAGTATATTGTTTTAGTTGAGCGATACTTAATACTTATGCGTAATGTTATTATTGTTGTTCATTTAGTATTGTGTTATGTAAATAGTTTTATTCTCGTGCATAGTTTAGTTGTAAATAATTAATTGTAAATTGTAAAAGTTATTAGGTTGGAGTATATTTTAAAGGAGGGGTGAATGTGGTGATTATTCCTTGATTAGTAAAAGTATTGTGATTCGTTGTTTGTTAACTGCCTTGGGATATGTGTTGTAATCTCATTGGTAGTTGATGATCACACGATGTGTTGTGGCTACCTTAAATTCAGTCCTTTTCTAGCTTTAGTTGGGACTGGATGTAGAAAGATATGCTGCCGACTTTAAAGTTAATAAAGCCTAACTTTGGAAGGCAAATCTATTCTTTATTTCAGGGGAAAAAGAGCAAAGGATGGCAACGGGTGGCCAAGGATGGCAAAGGAGCTCCCTAGGGAGCTGCCAGCACAGGAGCCATCTTGAAAACCTCTTGAAGAGGTAAGTCCTGAGAGACAGATGACTCAGGATTTCCACAGACAGTAGGGGGTATAAGGGTAGTCATTGTTTCCCCTGACCAAATGGGAAAATAGACTTTGCATTCCAAATCCATAGACATTGACTGCAAATGCTCTGCTTATCTGGATTCTGAAGCAAAATCTCAGTAACCTGTTACTCTGGAAGGTCGCATGAGGTTTCCTCAGTCGAAGACTTAAGCACTCTGAACTGCTGTCAAAAGTCACAGAACCAAATACAGAATCCAAAGGCTGTTCAAGCATTGACTAACGTTGAAGAAGCTTTTGTGAGTCTCAGAGGATTATTGCATCTTTTCCTACCAAGTACAAATTGGCATAGAGTACTGTTTGGAACCTTTCATGAGTGTTCTTCAGAATGCTTCTAGCTTATTTTATATCCTCGTCTGGCAATGGAACTAGGAATGGCAGAACCTGAACCTGAGATTTCTCCATATTTAAAATGTAGCATGGACATCCTAGTAGGTAGCATCACCGTCCAGTAAACTAGATGGTCATGTTGAGCCTGCTTCCTGAATTTGGAGCAGGTCTCACATCCTGTAAATCATGTAATATCAAGAAACTGCATGAGCAGGTAGTATAGGGATTGAATATTGGGAAAGATCAATGACATTCAACAAATTTTAAAGCTGGGAATAGCATCAATTTGAGGGCTAGGTTGAAATGACCAGGTCTGTCTGATATAGGCATTAGTGGGCCAGTCATGAGACATCATGAGTATTGGGCAAGAAAACTTCACTAAGTGCAAATATATCTTCCAAAAACTTTGGAAAAGTAGTTTACAAGAAGACATTTACAGAACTATTTACTACCAAAATACATTGATCTCCAGTGCAGAAAAACATTGGCCCAGAAATTCGGGTCCCAACGCGTGAGTACGGACGGAATACTCACGCATGGACCCGATGGAACTGCCGGAATCTTGCATGCACTACGCATGCGTGGGAAACCGGCATTTCCGATCCTCTGAACCAAGGGGTTCAGAGGTCGAATGCGTGCACGCATGAGTCTGCGCGTGCGCGTTGAACTTCCTTTTTCTTTCCAGGTTTGCCCGTGCGTGAAGGCCTCCACTTTTTACACTTGAAAAAAGCAGACGTAAGGACTTAATTTTAAAAGGTAAGTGGTCTAATAATTAGAAATAGAATTTTTTTTCCACAGGTTTATTATTTTTAAAGACTTTACAGCAACGTAAGTGTATTTTTAGCCCCGATTTTTTATAACATTATTTTTTCAAAAATTTAATTTATTGTTTAAAACAGTTATTTAAAGTTATTTATAGTTCATTTAAATAGTGTGATGCGTTTTTAAATTTTATTTCAAGTTTAAGTACTGTTTTGGGCGCCCGGAGTTTTCATGAGTTTGACAGTTCTTACTGTCAAACTCATGAATGAATTGGTTGCCCAGTGCTCATGTGATCCCAGATGACGCACCGTACTAAGTACACCGCTGGGTCACGCAAGCACAGCGCGCCGGGAGCTGAACCGGGCCACAGACAGGAAATCCATGCAGGCCCAGGCTTCAACTGTCGGCACGCTAGGTATGTGTAGGTCGGGGGCTTGCACCCGCGGGAAGCCCCCGACACGAATTTCAGGGCCATTATTTTTTCTTGTGTGTGGACAGTACGATTAGTGCCCATGATGGCAGAAAGACGGTAATGCCAACAGTCATTGCTGTTTGTGGAAACTTGGTGTGTACAAATTGGCTGTTCCATTTCCTACATTACAACAGTGACTACACTTCAAAAGTACTTAATTTGCTATAAAGCACTTTGAGATGTCCTGAGGTTGTGAAAGTCACAAGTATTTCTTTCTTTCTTTATTGGCATTATTCCCAATGAGGCTTTATATAGCACATATTGGGGGAAACCAACTGACAAAAAATCCTTGCTAAGAAGTGAATTACTTAAGTGACATTGTCCCTACGTAATTTCTTCTCCTATGGGATGTTGGCAACAATCTATTTTTGTATGAAGGCTGAATCAATAAGCCAAAAGACTTTCGTGTATCTTACACCTTGTTTACCAGTGTACACAATTCAGTCAGAATGAATTATGTCCCAAAGACTTTTCAATTATATAAGGCTATATTTTCCTCTCTTCATAACTTCAGTAAAAAAGATGTGCATGTAAAGCTGAGAGCATCCTTTTATACTCACATCAATTTTTCTTGCTAAAAATAACAAATGTAAGAAAATATACTTAAAGAGATTAGATTAACTGATGTCTAGGCGATTTAGTTTAAACTTAAATTAAGAATAAAAGGACAGATTAATTAAAATAGGATACATTTGTTAGAAAGAAAAATGAAAGTAAAGTTCAAAAATAAAAATAGGAGAAAAGTGAGAAATAGAGAAAAAAAATGAGGAAAAAGTTAAGGTTGAATTTGAGGTCATATTCGACTTTTATTTTACATTGGCACAGAAATTCGGGTTGGGGGTTTCCCGCGGGTGCAAGCCCCCGACCTGCGCTTACCTTGCGCGCTGGCCGTTGAGCTGTGGGCCCGCGTGGAATTCCGATCCTGGGCCTGCTCCAACTGCCGGCGTGCAGTGCTTGCATATCCCAGGGGCGCGGTTAGTTCGATGCATCCCCTGGGATCACGTGGGTCATGGGGAGCCAATCGGAGCAGGGAATGCTTCATTCATAAGTTTGACAGGAAGTGCTGTCAAACTTAGAAATACTACGAGCCCCAAAACATCACTAAATCTTCAAATAAATTTTAAAAAACATCACATTTTTTAAATAAACTATAAATTACATGAAATAACTATTTTAAACAATAATTTAAATTTTTGAGAAAAATAATTTTATTTTCTAATGGGGCTAAAAATAAACTTACCTTTTTTAAAGTATTTAAAAATAATAAACCTGTGGAAAAAATGTTTTAATTTTAATTAATTCACCACTTACCTTGTAAAAAGCAGGCCTTACGACTGCTTTTTAAATGTCTAACTTCTGAAGACTTACCCTCCTGGGAAAACCTGCAAAAAAAACGTAAGTTCGATGTGCACGCGCAGCCTCTCCCGCGCACACGTTCGAACTCTGAACCCCTTCCTTCAGGGGAACGGAAGTGCCGGTTTCCCGCGCATGCACAGTGCATGCAGGAAACCGGCACTTCCATTGGGCCTATGGGTGAGTACCCCATGCGTACTCACCCGTGGAGACCCGAAGTTCTGGGCCATTGTTTTTAAAAGATTATTGCTGTAATATAAGAAGAATGCTACAGCAGCACTGCTACTCTTGACATCTCAGAAGCTGTATTACTATTATATTAAAAATTTGTTCTCGCTTCAGTGGGTTAATTTTATTTTTAAGAATGGCCAACACAAAGAGATTAAATTTTCTCAGATCTGTCAGCAGTTTTGGGTTAAGAGATTCATGGAGATATACTTGGATCTTGTCATCAATACATAAAGACTCTGAAGTCTGAACAGATCTTAAAGAGATTATTAATATATAAATTAAATAGTAATAATCATACCAAAGAACTCTGATGGACGCAATCAGGGATTTTAAGCAAAGATCTGCTGAGATTGAATGATTAGATCACTTTACTGGTATTGTTCAAATGCCAACTTGACCATGGCTGCAAAATTCGTTATGGTCAGTTTTGTTGAAAACATGGTGGCCACCTCGCTTCCGGTGCAGAAAATGGCGGCTGACATTTTGACGAGGTCACCAGCGCTGCTGTTGCCTGTGCTTGCCTCTCCATGTAAATATGCAGATCGTGACGTCAATTGGCGTGCAAAGCCTGAATTGACGCGTAACTGCAATTTTGGACGCCGCCGCTCTCCTAACTACGCATGGAAGAACATGCGTGCAACAGTTCTACAGAGACGCTGTCAGCGCTTCTTAAAGGGACAAACCCATCTTTCAGGTAAGTTTCGATTTCAGCTTTTGGAGTGTTTTTTTTAATTATATGGGAGTAGCGGCTTGGTGCAGTACATTTAAAACGTTGTTAAAGTGTGCAGGCAGTGCAGGGAGTGTGGCTGGACGCTTTCAAGGCTTTGGATGTTAAAGGAAGGCTTCTGAGAAGATCACTTGCTTCCAGTCCTGGGCGCTCTGCTTGCAGTCCTCCTTGGGCTACAACATCACATGGAGATGAAGCAAAGGCAGCAAAGGGGACAAGCTGCTCGCAGAGGGAGGAGGAAGAAGCAGAAGGAGTGAAGCAACCCAGACAGCCCCTTTCTGGCCGGGATATCAGGGATCGAATTGTCCCCTTTCAACATTTGTCCCACACCTTACCTTTCCTCTGTTACTGACCATCACAGCATCCTCTTGGCCACAATGCTAAAATAAAAGCAACCACAAAGCAAACTTTACAATCCAACTTTATCCGTATATGCATCCAATATTACATCAAAAAATCAACGAATCACCCTTGTGCATTCCCTTAGTGTCTTGCGTGTGCCTTTGCCTATCCTAGTGATGTTACACAGTGCTACCCCAGTGGCTGCAGCATGGCTAGTGGACGGCTGCTGACTTTCAGTGGGGGACATTGGAGATGGCCTTGCTGGAAGACCTTGAGGAGCTGGTGGCTGGGAATGTGAAATCGAGTGACGGTGTTGCTTCTTTTTCTTCTTCACTCTCCTCTCCCTCTTCTTGGTCAACCACTGGCTGGGCAGGCTGCATTTCTTGGGTGTCTGAAATGAGGAAGGCACAAGGATAGGGTTGTGCAAGGGGAGGATGGAAAGCAAGAGGTACATGCTTACACTATGTGCAGCTTGTAAATCAGAAGAGATTGTGGGATGAGCAGAAAGTGGGATATGAGAAGGAGGATAACGTATGAGGATACCAGCATCTTGTATTCTTTCAGCCCCACCATGGGCCACAGGCTCAGCCATGCCCCTGCCAATAATGACCACACCGTCTCCTCCAAGGAGGTGAGGTGAAGCTAGGAATGTGAGGTGTGCCTCGTGTTTGGTACAGATTGTTGGTGAGTGATGGGGGGGATGTTGTGCATTGAGCAATGTGTGAAGCTAGTGGTGCAGTTGGTAGGAGACAGCTTTTGAAAATGCATTTACTGACCTTGACCACTCATTTGAGGTCATGAAATTTCTTTGGGCACTGGAGCCAGGTCCTGGGGTGACACTGCTGGCAGTGATGGCCTCGCCAATTTGGTCCCACATCCTTCTTTCTGGAGGGCTCCCTGGCGATAGAGGACCTCAGTTGCAGTGTTGACCCCCTGCACAGAGCTGGGGTGCTACGTCTGAGACATTGGGTGCCCTTGTCCTGGCCTGTTGAGCCATTTGTGTTAGTGCTGAAGCACTTTTACCATTTTTTTATGAGCTGAAGGCAGTTCAGCTTTAAGAGCTGCAGACTGTCTAGTTTGGAATGATTTTTACTGTTTTTTCAGAAGGCAGTTCATTTTTAAGGACTAGAAACTGCCTATTTTTGAATGCTTTTTAATTATTTTTTTCAGAAGGCTGTTCATCTTTAAGGGCTCGAGACTGCTTTCAAAACTGACAACCTTGCTTTAAGAAACTGCAGCGTCACTACGGCGATGCGACATTGGGCCTCCTGTGCACAGCCTGAAGCAACGTGATAGTCACTTGGCTGTGCACTAAAATCAGTTAAATTAGCAGGCAGCAACAAATGAATGTGCTGCCTGCGCTTTCTAAATGGGCGCGAGCAAATCTCGTCCCACGTTACCCCTGCCCGTTTTCGGGCCTTATCAAATTTGACCCCCCCATGTGTGTTACATTGTAGTGGGGCTAGATTTATTGCAAAATCAATCACTGGACAAAATCTAGCTGTACATTAAATAGGATTTCTGCTCCTGAATTTGTAATTAATATTTTATATTGATAACTGCAGTGGTTGAAGAAGGTGGATCACCAGCACCTTCTCAAGAGAAACTAGGGATGGGTAATAAATGCTGCCCTGCCAGAGATGACCAAATTCGAAGAATGACTAACAAAAAAGCTGTATGATTGAGAAATGCTCCAAAAATGTAACTTTCATCCTGGCTCTATTTCTACAGAAGTCTGCCTTGATGATATATCAACTCTATTTACAGGGAACAAGCCTACACCTCACAATCGCCTACAGCATGATTACATGCAGTGTAGGCACAAGTTCAGGTACAGCCACCACAGAGACTTTGACGTCAGGATGAGGAGGGGACATAGGGTGAAGCACTGAGCACGAATGAGGAGGTGCAAGTAAAGGTAGCAACAACAGTAGAATAGGAACCAACTGGCCAGAGAGACAGGTCAAAACCTTGCTCAGCTGCTGAGACCAGGAATTGGTATCGCTCAGGCCCTGCATAGAAAGGAAGGCATGAATAAGAGCATGAATGCTTCATACAACCACTTCAGAATGTGCAAAGCACCTGGCAAGGTCTGGTGTGTGAAGCGGTGTATGACTACCTTACAGAACTATAGAGCATGTGACAACTACATGGCCATTTGCAGCAGGATCCTTGGTGACAGAGGGCATGAGTCCAGTCACAGTTTTTTTTCTTGATTGCTATGATTGAGTCTATTGTGAGCATAAGCTCCAATGTGTAGCAGTCGCTCAATCAGGATTCAAAATGCTAGGGATTGGATTGAAAGAATGCTATTGAAGGGCTTCACACACACCTCAGTGCTGGCCAACAGTCTGTTACCACACATATCACTGGATATGTGGAGGGAGTACCCAGCAGCTAAGGCATGGCAGAAGTAAAGAAAGAGAAAAATTTCCTTTACATTGTGCCTTTCTCATCCTCAGGATATCACAAAGTGTTTCACAGCCACTGAGTTACATTTTTGAAGTGTACTCGTTGTTTTATAGGAATGGTGAGGCCACATCCATTCCACACAGCTGATCCTCTCAAATGACAAAAGATATGCCAGTTAGTGTGCAGGACCAGGAAACCACAGCAGTATTAGGTGTGCGACCAGCAGCTGCAAGACCATCTCATGATCCAACACAAAGAAGTTAGAGGGTCAACTTCATCTCAAGAAGCACCCACAGACAACCAGCAGCTAGACAGCAGACTTACTCCAAGCACTGGGGAAGCACCAGAAGGAGCACTAGATTGGACTGTAGAAGACACATACCTTATAGTGTCACTAGGGGAAATCACAGGTAAAAATCATTAGTGCCACATGTACTGCTCATTGATTGGACAATAAAAGGGTTGCACTTCATTTTTACACTGTATCGCAGCAGTGACTTTGGTGGTAAGTGGGCCAATTTCTAGGCCAAAGCATCTTAACTGCCGCCAGAGTATTGGATATTGAATTGCATTATTAAATACCCATAATAACAGACATCAATTAGACAAAGCCTCTTTTCCTCAAGTCCTTGAACATGTTTTCATCGCCCAACTTGTATCGATTTGTATGTGGGTTCAATGACGACACATTCATGAAAGAGATGTCTTTTTATCTAAAGTATGTTCAACTCAGTTAACAGCATTACAGGAGACACCATCTTAGAGATCCATCTAAAACGAAAGTAAAACTAAACTGCTTGTCTCTCACATGCCCTCTGCTGGTCAGGCATAAGTAATCAATCAGGCAAACATGCTGGTAAGGCATCATAATCAAACAGGCAAATACCATCACTATTTGCTGATATCATTACATCTCCCTTTCTTAAAACAAAAGTATTTTACTTTTAACTAACAACATGTTTTCTTTGTATTAATCTGCATTTTAACTGTAACACTTAATGAACTTTCATTATCATTATCAAGGTTTTTTAACCTTGCTTTGTGTGTTCACATGAAATATGTAAATACACTAGAACTTGAAGAAAGAATAAGATAACATTACTTCCTTCTATAACAAGAGTCCTTAAATTTGCTCAATGAGTCCCTCAGGAGGCTTCACGTGTCTTGAGGATTTTCTGATTGATTGTCCTTGAATCTGAGTTGTTGCCTCCGATGATGATTTCTCAGCTGTGTGATTAGGTTGTTCAACAGTATCAGTCTTTTGACCTGCTGTGTGATCAGGTTGTTCAACAGTATCAGTCTTTTGACTTGCTGTGGCTGGTCCCATGAGAAGATCCCGACGATTTCTTCTCAGAACAGCACGCTCATCTGTCTGAATGGTGTATGATCTTGGTTGAACTTCACTCAGGACAGTTCCCTTCTGAGTCCATATGTTTGTTTTGTCTTTGAACCTTACTTGGTCACCAGTGTGGAGTTCAGGTAGGTTTTGTGTTCCTCTGTCATAGTAGTACTTTTGCTTTTCTTTCTGTTGTTCTTTGAACTTCCTCACTTTCTCCCCCTCTTTTGTTTTCAGGAGGTTCTCCGGGATGGGTAGGTTTGACCTTAGCCGACGTCCCATAAGGAGTTGGGCTGGTGACATACCACACTCGAGCGGCGTTGTGCGGTATACAAGCATGCTCTGGTAGAAGTCAGTTCCACTGTCTTTTGCCTTGTACATCAGTCTTTTCACTGTCTGGACCGATTTTTCCACTAGTCCATTGGACTGTGGAAAGTGAGGACTTGACGTTGTGTGGACAAAGTCCCACTCTTTGGCAAAGTGTCGGAAATTTGCATTGTAAAACTGGGGTCCATTGTCTGTGAAGACCTCGCTTGCCACGCCATGTCTGGAGAATATGGCTTTCATACATGTTATCACAGCATCTGCAGTGGTGGTGTACAGTCTACAAACCTCTGGATACAGGGAGTAATAGTCTGTGACTACAAGATAGTCCTTCCCTTGACATACGAATAGGTCAGCGCCTACCTTCTGGTAAGGTCTGTCTGGCGCTGGGTGTGGCTTTAGTGGTTCTACCGGATTGCTTGCTCGATATTTCAGGCATATTGTGCAGTTTGACACCTCATTTGTCACATCTTGGTTGATTCGTGGCCAGTACATCACCTCTCGTGCTCTTTTCTTACACTTTTCGATTCCCAGATGTCCTCCATGGATCCTTTTTAGCGTCTCTTTTCTCAGACTCTTTGGGATAACTATTTTACTTCCTTTGTAGATGATGTCTTCGACCACTGATAGTTCCGCCCTGCAGTTCCAGTACTCTGCCATGTCAGGTGAGCAGTCTTGCTTCATGTTGGGCCATCCATCCAAGATGCTTTTCCTCAGCCGTCTCATTGATTCATCTTTGTTTGTCTCAGTCTTTATGAGCTCCATTTTTGCATCTGCTATGGGCAGTGCACTTTTGATCACGTCCACGAAGGCGTTCACTTTTTCATCCATTTTGGTGTTTGCGGGCTCACTTGGGTCAACAGCTCTGGACAACATGTCTGCTGTATACATCAGCTTACCCGGTGTGTACGCAACATTCAGTGTATAGCGTTGCAGCCTGATCATCATTCTTTGTATTCTAAGCGGACAGCTATTTAGTGGCTTTTGGAACAATGCAATCAAGGGCTTATGGTCAGTCTCTACACTGATTGCTTGTCCTGCCACAAACTGGTGAAATCTTTCACAGGCGTATGTGATGCTGAGCAGCTCCTTTTCTATTTGAGCATATCGCGTCTCCGCGTCTGTCATTGAGCGCGATGCATATGCAATAGGTTGCCAGTAGTCATATTTTTGCAGAAGAACAGCACCGAGCCCACTCTGTGATGCATCTGATGATATCTTGATGGGTCTCGCTGGGTCATAAAACCTCAGAACTGGTTCCTCTGTGAGCAGTTTCTTTAGATCGCTCCATGACTTCTCATGCTCATGATTCCATTCCCATTCTATGTTCTTTTCAGTTAGTCGCCTCAGTGGCACCATCTTTTCTGAGAGGTTGGATATGAATTTACCCATGTAGTTGATCATTCCATTAAACCTCTGCACGTCCTTTTTGCATTGTGGCTTTGGCATATTCTCAATGGCGGACACCTTTCTGGGATCTGGTCTGATGCCCTCACTGCTAAGGATATCTCCCACGAATGTCAGTTCTGTCACTCCGAGCTGGCATTTCTCTCAATTCAGCTTCAGGTTTGTTTTCCTTGTTGCTTCCAGCACTTTTTTCAGTCTCTCGTCATGCTCAGTTCTTGTGGTTCCCCATACTATGATGTCCTCCATTGATGTATCAACTCCGTCCAGGTGCTCATAGATCATATGGATAGTTTTGTGATGCACTTCAGGAGCTGAGGCAATGCCAAATGGTAACCTTAGGAATCTGTATCTGCCAAATGGACTGTTGAACGTGCACAGTCTTGAACTTGCCTCGTCCAGTTTCATCTGCCAAAATCCTGATGATGCATCTAACTTGCTGAAATACTTTGCATTTGCAAACTGTGACATGATTTCCTCACGTGTAGGAAGCTTGAAGTGCTCTCTCTTTATTGCTCTGTTTAGATCTCTTGGATCCAGGCAAATTCTGAGCTTTCCATTTCTTTTTGTCCACAACGACGAGGGAACACTCACTCAGTTGGCTCATCTATCTTCTGAATCACGTTCAGGCTTTCCATCCTGTCCAACTCTGCCTTCAGTTGCTTTTGAAGAGCAAACGGAACTTTTCTGCATGGATGTATGACCGTTGGCATACTTTTATCTACTCTGATCGTGTGTTCTCCTGGAAGGCAGCCTAGACCCTGAAATAGGTCATTGTACTCTTTCATGAGTTCATCATAGACTGTCTCTCCTTCGCTTTCCACAACGAGGACTCTCTTTACCAGGTTCAGTCTCTCACAGGCTATTAAACCTAGTATGGCTTGCACATCCTTTGGCACCACGATTAATGCTAGCGTGTGCTCTCTGTCCTTGTGTGTTACTTTGACAATGCATTTTCCTTTCACTGGTATATTAGTACCTGAGTATCCTGTCACTTTCACTTTTATTCCATGTATCTTTGGTCTGGGTCTAATTTTCTTAAAATCAGTCTCTGATATCACATTAACTTGTGCTCCAGTATCCAATTTAAATGGAATGTGTATGTCATTCACTTTTAGTGTCAACATCCAGTCTCTTATTTTCTTTTTTGTTTTCAGACACAACATCTACATAGAACTCCTCTATCTCGCTTTCATCTACTGCATGGACCTTGCTTTGTTGCGCTTGGTTCTTACAGCAACGGGCATAATAGTTGTTTTTGTTGCAACTATTGCATGTTTTACCATATGCTGGACACTTTCTTGGTGTATGCTGTGTACCGCATCGACTACATGACTTTCGATTGCCCCTTTCATTTTTGTTCGCTGGCCACGCCTCTTTTTTCACATTGGCGCTCTTTTTGTTAAACGGTTTGTGTCCGTTCATTCTCACTGCATCCACGTTGCAGCTACTGTCACTGAACAGCTCCTTTGCCTGCAACTTCACAGTCTCTGTAGCCCTACACAGTGCTATGGCTTTTCCCAGGTCTAGATTTTGCTCTCTTAGCAGTCTTTCCCTTAGACCATTATCTGGAATACCACACACCAGTCTGTCTTTTATCAGCGAGTCTGTCAGACCCCAAATTCACATGTTTTGCTTCGGTTTCTCAGTTCAGTCACATACTGATCAATAGTCTCACCCGTTTTCTGTACACCTGTGAAAAGTCTGTGCCTCTCAAACGTCACGTTATGTTTAAGTATGCAGTAGGCCTCAAACTGTTCCTTTATTTTATCCAGCTTCATATTGTCTCCATCAGCAGCGAATGTGAAGTTATTATACACCTCCAGCGCTTCATCACCCATGACATGTAAGAACACTGACGCTTTCATTTTATCACTTTTCTCGTCCGCTCTGATTGCTGATAAATACAACTCCAAACGTTGTTTGAACCTCCTCCAATTTTCAGCCACATTACCTGTCAACTGAAGCTTCGCCGGTGGGTGTAAACCTTCCATTTTTTCACTTCGTTAGCTATTCTCCAATGGTAAGTAACGATGTTCTCTTTTGGCTTGCTATTATGTGGAGAGCTGATATAACTTCAGATTTTTCCTCTTCATCTCTTTCAATCACTTCTGACTTCTGACACCATGTATCGATTTGTATGTGGGTTCAATGACGACACATTCATGAAAGAGATGTCTTTTTATCTAAAGTATGTTCAACTCAGTTAACAGCATTACAGGAGACACCATCTTAGAGATCCATCTAAAACGAAAGTAAAACTAAACTGCTTGTCTCTCACATGCCCTCTGCTGGTCAGGCATAAGTAATCAATCAGGCAAACATGCTGGTAAGGCATCATAATCAAACAGGCAAATACCATCACTATTTGCTGATATCATTACACAAGTCTGTGCCCAACTTCCCTGCAACTCCATGTATGAACCTCTCCCATCAGGTTTCTGCCCCTGCCACAGCACTGACGAGGCCCTAATCAAAGTCATAAATGACATCCTTTGTTACTGTGCCCATGGTGTAGTCATGCTTCTCATACTTCTCAATCTGTCTGCAGCCTTTAACAAGGTTGACCACATCATCCTCCTCCAACACCGTTCCTCCATTGTCCATTTGAGTAAGGCTGCCCTCGCTTAGTTCCACTCTTACCTATCCAATCGTAGCTAGAGAATCTCTTGCAATGGCTTCTTTTCCCACTCCTGCACCATTACCTCTGGGGTCCCCCAAGGATCTATCCTTGGCCCCCTCCTATTTCTCATCTACATGCTGCCACTCGTTGATGTACCCAAAAACACATCAGATTTCACATGTACGCTGATGACATCCAGCTCTACCTCTCTCTATCTTTGCCTTTACTGCCTCTGCATCGTCAAACTGCATGTCTGACATTTAGTCATGGATGAGCCGCAATTTCCTCCAATTAAACATTGGGAAGACTGAAGCCATTGGCCCAGAAATTTGGGTCGGGGGCTTCCTGCGGGTGCAAGCCCCCGACCTGCACTTACCTTGCGCGCCGGCAGTTGAGCAGTAGGGCCCCGTGGAATTCCGCTCCGGGGCCTGGCCCAGCTGCCGGCGCGCTGTGCTTGCGTGTCCCAGGGACATAGTTAGTGCGATGCGTCCCCTGGGATCATCACGTGAGCCATGGGCAGCCAATCGGAGGAGGGAAAAGCCCATTCATAAGATTGACAGGTAGACCTGTCAAAACTTATAAATACTACGGGCCCAAAATAGCAGTAAACCTTCAAATAATTTTTTTTTTATATCACACTTTTTAAATAAACTATAAATTACATTAACTATTTTAAACAATTTAACTTTTTGAAAAAAATAATTTTATAACGGGGCTAAAAATAAACTTACCTTGCTTTAATGTATTTAAAAATAATAAACCTGTGGGGAAAAATGTTTTAATTTTAATTAATTGACCACTTACCTTGCAAAAAGCAGGCCTTACGCCTGCTTTCTAAATGTGTAAATCCTGCAGGCTTACCCTCCCGGGAAAACCTGTATAAAAAATTTAAAAAACCTAAGTTCAAAGCGCACGCGCAGCCTCCCCTGCATGCGCAGTGCATGCAGGAAACCGGCAATTCCATTCGGCCTACGGGTGAGTACCCCGTGCGTACTCACCCGGGGAGAGCCGAATTTCTGGGCCATTGTCTTCGATCCCTGCCAAAAAATTCTGCTCCCTAGCCATTGATTCCATCACCCTCCCTGGCCACTGTCTTGGGGTGAACCAGTCTGTTCACAACCTTGGCATCCTATTTGACCCTGAGCTGAGCTTCCGACCACATATCCTTTCCATCACAAAGAATGTCTACTTCCACCTCTAATATTGCCTGTCTCCGTCCCTGTCTCAGCCCATCTGCTGCTCAAGCCCTTATCCATGGTTTTGTTACATCCATGCTAGACTATTCCAATGCTCTTCTGGCTGTCCTCCCCTCTTCCACCCTTCATAAACTTAAACACATCCAAAGCTCTGCTGCCATGTCCTAACTTGCAGCAAATCCCATTCACCCATCACCCCTATGCTCCTGTGCTTGCTGACCTACATTGGCTTGCTGTCCAACAACTTTTATTATAAAATTTAAAAATTTGCATCCTCTTGTTCAAATCCCTCTAAGGCCTCGCTCCTCCCTATCTCTGTAACTTCCTCCAGCCCTACAATCCCCCGAGAACTCTGCGTTCCTCCAACTCAGGCCTCTTGTGCATCTCCTACATCCTTTGCCCCACCACTGGCAGCCGTTCCTTCAGCCATCTAGCCCCTACAGTTTGTAGTAACGACCTGCTTGGCCACATGCGTGTCATCTATAATGCCCTACACTTCAGGAAAATCGGTTCATTGGTAAAAATGCTATTATCTCATGTGTTGCTGGTCATGGGGAACCTTTCCATGGGGAAACTGATGAAAAGATCTTGGGGGCTAAATTCGATAAGGCCCAAAAACCGGTGTGGGAATCGCAATGTGCAATCTGCTCACGCCCATTGAAAGTAATGCAGGCAGCACGCGAAATTCATGCTCCCTGCTAATTAACATGTTTGAAGCGCTGAGCACGGCGCTGAAAGCGCTGCTGGTTGGCTCACCGCTCAGCAGGGGGCCCAATATCGTGGGAAGTCTGATCTGTATTTAAAGCTTGCCTGCCGAGTGAAACGCTGTCTGCACTTTTTGAAGGGGAGGTGCTTTCAGAAAGAAGGACATCATTCTGAGTGGATCAAAGGAAAGGGGACGTTACCAATGTCACAACAGAGCAGAGAATGGGCACCTCAGTTCTCGGACGCAGCAATGGTGGCCTTAGTGCAGCAGGTCAATAGGAGAAGACAGGTCCTCTACCCGCAGGGCTCCAAAAGGCCTTCCAGACAGACTGTATGAAGGCAGTGGGAGCAGATTGCTGAAGCGGTCAGTGCCACCAGTCTTTACCCCAGTACCTAGTTCCAGAGCCGGAAGAAGTTTAATGAACACACACGAGTGGTCAAGGTCAGTGAATGCAACTTCAAATGCCATATCCTACCAACTGCACCACTAGCCTCACACACCGCTCAATGCACCACATCCCCATCACTCACCTACCAACAATTTCTAGCAATCACAACTCATACCTCACAATCATAGCTTCATCTCACCCTCACACACATACCACTGTTGCAAGCCTCACACCCACATCTCACAGCTTGCACACAATGCCAGCTATTCAACTATGACAGGCACATCACCCAAACACGTTGTACCACACTCACTGACACACTTTGCTTTCTCTTGCAGGCCAAGGTGGCGCATAACCGGTGCCAGCAGGAGCTAACAGGCGGGGGCAAGCATGGCTGCAGAAACTCAGATTCTGCAGCCATGCTGGAGGAGACAGTTCTGGATATAATTGGAGGGGCCATCACTGAGGCCATGGCGATCGGCGAGGCTGAAAGCATTGATGATGACGGTATGCTCATACCTAATGCTTCTTCTCACATCCCCCTCATTCCACAATCTCTTCTCACTTACAAGCTGCTGATGGTGTAAGCATGCACATCTTGCTTCCCCACCCCCACCCTTACCACAACTTGATCCTTGTGCCTTTCTTTCAGATACCCAAGTATTGCAACCAACCCAGCCTGTACATGAATAAGTAGAGGAGGAGAGTGATAGAGAAGAAGAGACACCATCCCTCAATCTGACACTCCCAGGCACCAGCTCAGAAAATGGCACTGCACAGACTTTAGAGGGGAGTATAGAGGCAGGATCTGCACATGGTGAGTCACCATGCAAGTGAGTGGGGAAGCAAGTGGGCTCCAGCTAGCGCACCGGGAAAGCAAAGCGCAGGTGCCAGCTCCCCAGAGGGTGAGGTCGCACACAAGTTCTGCTGCAGAGAACTCCGATGATGACCTCGATGGGGAGCCTTCAGAAGAAGGGTGATGGGCATGCACACAGAAATGCTTGGTGCAATGGCAAGCCTGCCAGAGAGCCTCTTGTCGCTGTCAAGCAGCAGGGAGGAGTCCGGCTCCAACCTTGCACAGGGCTTCGCGCAGAGCTTGGAGCCCATGATTTCCAGGATGTAAGTGATGGCCACCCCATTAGAGCCCTGTTGGACCTAACCATAATGCTGGGTGTGATGAGCGATGTTGCAGCCTAAATTGCAGCACTAGTGGAAGTGACCCAATGTCTGTGTGCTGCAGTGGAAGCTGAATTCTGCAATGCGGGCTCAGTTTGTTGCCACGCAGGCTCAGACTGCTGCCATCGTGGCTAGGTTTATGAATGTGGAAAGGTGCTTGCAGGGTGTCACAGCAATCCAGCAATCTGTCCTTCAACAGATGGCTAGGAATGCTGAGGCGCCGCAGAGCTCGAACCTGCCGTCCTCTCTCAGGATGACAGTAATCGTACTTCCACCACTGCCACTCCACAAGTGCCCTTGATGTTGCCTGTCTGTCAGCCAGCACAGACTGCTGCCACCATGGCGAGGTGGTGCAGTCTATAGCCAAGCCTTCTAGGCCCAGAGTTGTTCATGGTCATCCTGCAATGTCATCTGCAGTCTCACCCTCAGAAAGTCAGCAGCCTTCCACCAGTCATGCTGCAGCTACTGGGGTAGCACTTCGTAGGAGCACTAGATTAGGCAAAGGCACACAAAAGACAGACACAAGGGTGATTAGTTGACTTTGTAATGTAGCTTTGAAATTAATCACATAAATTATATTTGGAATGTTTTGTTTTGTGGTGGCTTTCATTTCAGCATTGTGGCCAAGAGAATGCTGTGATGTTGCATGACAGAAGGATCGTAAGGTGGGGAGGTGTTGAGGAACGGGGATCTGGGGTTTCATTCAAGGGAACTGGAGTCTGATGACGCACTCAACGACAGTCTGTCTGGAACGAAGATTTGCAGGCTGCCTCCTCCCCCCCCCTCCTCCTCCTCTTCCTCCTCCTCCCCCTCTTCTTCCTCATCCTCCTCCTCCTGAGGTAGACGTGGAACCTGTGGTGGCAAGGGCTGCACCCTCATGATGGCAAAGTTGTGGAGGATGCAGCAGACCACCACGAATTGGGACACCCACTCTGGTGAGTACTGGAGAGCTCCAGGTTAAAGAAGCATACCCGTTGCTTGAGCACCCCGATGGTCTGCTCGATGATGTTCCTTGTGGCAGCATGGCTCTCATTATATGATTGCTGGCCACAAGCCACAAGGACACATAGCCCTTCTCGTCTAGCAGCCATCCTCGGGTTTGATGTGGTGGCTGGAAGTTTGCTGGCACAGCGGACTGGCGCAGGATGGAAGTGTCATGACTTCTGCCAGGATACTGGGCTTTCACCATCATAATGTGCTGGGCGTGGTCACACACCAACTGCACATTAATTGAGTGGCACACTTTGCAGTTATGGTACATCTAATCATTGATATGCGGCACCTGCAAAGTCACATGTATGCAGTCGATGGCGCCCTGCACCATGTGGAAGCCCGATATCCTGGCAAAGCCACGTGCGCGCTCCTCCTGCTTCTCTCTGATTAGAGAGAAGACAATGTAGTCCCTTCACCTAGTGTACAGAGACTCTGTGACCTCCCAGATGCAGTGATGGACAGCGAACTGCAAGATGTTTGCTATGTTACCTGTTCCAGCCTGGAAGGATCTGCTGGCAACAAAATTCAGGCCCACTATCTCCTTGAGGGCCACTGGCAGAGCCCTGCCCTGAGGCTGCAGGTCTGGGAACCAAGAGTGGCAGAGTTCTGTGACCACCTCCTTGGTGAAATGAAGCTGCTGAACACACTGCTCCAGTGTAGGTAGGAGAAGTGCTCCCTGAAAATCCTAGATGGGTAAGGCCTCCTGCTGAGAGCCCTCCTCCCCCTCCTCCTCCCTCTGCGAGCAGTTTGTCTTTGCTGCCTTTGCTCCATCTCTCTGTCATGCTGTAGTACGAGGGGGACTGCAAGTAGAGCCCCTATGACTGGGAGTCAGTGGTGTACTCAGAGGCCTTCAAGTAGCAGCCAACACCTTCCGAGCATCCAGCAGCACTCACTGCACACTTGAACAACTTTATAAATGTCTTCCACCAAGTCAGTTTTTACATAAACTCTACAAGAACCAGTACAAGAGGAATAATCAACTTACCTGCAAGTGGAGTGGGCCTTTGGCGTAGCGGTAGCATCCCCGCCGCTGGGCCAGAAGGCGTAGGGTTTCGAACCCCACTCCAGACAGTCCCAGCAAGTGGAGTCGGAGCTCCAGCTCTAAATTCTGGGTTGACATCCAGCGGGATACTTGCGTCCGTGGGTGTGGGTGGCCGCCTCCCCCCCCCCTCCCCCCGTATGGGTTGTGGGAGCCCGTAAAACCCTCCCACCATAGGACTAACCACCCTAATGGCTGGTACGAAGATGGTTACGGTCACGGAAGGAGCGTTAATCGTGGCCAGAAATCCTTCCACCACTTCATACAGTTCCCTAAAGGGAACAGTGTGAAGACACGTACAACGACGACCTGCAAGTTGGATGTATCCCTTTAAAAGCATTGGTGGCAGGTCCCTTGTGCAGCTGAACGCACATTCAGGTGTGCGTGTTTAGGAGAGGGCATTGAATGGAGCAGCGAGGTGGAAAATGGCAGGTCGTGCGTCAAATCAATGTTACACGCTGACTGACGTCACGATCTGTCTACCCTGCATATTGCCGGCACACGCACATTTCACCCTCACTAAGATGACGAACAGCGCAGGCCGCACCGAAAGTGGGCGGAAGCAAGGCTACCGACTTTTTTCTCCAAACCGGCCTTAACCACCTGTGCTAAGGTATTGAATTTCATGGTCCTTATTTAATAGCTGGCCTAGAAATTGGAGGTGTTAGCGCTGGCTGTTAAGGCCTGTTTTGGCAAAAGAAATGGCGGCTGCCGCATTTCCACCATTTGCCAGTGGGTCCCGCGGCAGCTGTCATTTTCAGCTAAGCAGCAGCGCTACTGATGTCCACGCTCATTGGGGATGTGTAGATTATGCAGATCGCGACGTCAGTGAGTGTGCACTGCTCACCTGAAGCCCGACCTGACATTTTCGAGTTTGCCGCTTCATTTACTGGCCTGTGTTAATTGCGACCAGCTGACCAAGTGTTCAATAGTAGGAAGGAACCTCCAGCAGCATTATTTAAAGGGATCATCAGCAACAACTTGCAGCTGACATGCTTGGTCAGTTTGACTGGCTCTGTAACATTCTGCAACTCTTGCAGCTTTCTAAACTTCTTTCAAGTTCCTAAGGTAACAGAGTGTTGGCGCAAATGGAGAATGCCTTCAATCTTATTTAAAGGCTTCTGCTCAGAACACTTGCTCACAGTCCCCCTCACGCTCGAGTATCTTCGGGAGAGGGAGCGGAGGCAGCGAAGAAGATGAGAAGAGGTGCGCAGAGAGGGGAGGAGCAGGGCCAGGAGGGCTCTCAACAGGAGGCCTTCCCCACCTAGGGTCTTCGGAGAGCATTTCTCTTATATTCAGTTAAGCGTGGAGCAGTGTATTAGGAGGCTCCGCTTCAGCAAAGAGGTGGTCACAGAAATCAGCTGCCTCCTACAACCAGACCTGCAGCCTGAGAGAAGGGCGATCGACTCTCCTACTAACTATCAAGGTCACCGTGGCCCTTAATTTTTTCACCAGTGGATTTTTCCAGTCTGCAGCAGGAGGCATAGCTAACATCTCCCAGTTTGCTGTCCATCGCTGCAGCCGGGAGGTCACAGAGGCTCTCTGCACCAGGAGAAGGGATTACTTTGTCTTCTCTCAGAACAGAGAGAAGCAGGAGGAGCGCGCATGTGGCTTTGCCAGAATAGCGGGCTTCCCCATAGTGCAGGGCGCCATCGACAGCACTCACATGGCTTTGCGGATGCCGCATAATAATCCTGAGATCTTCCGTAACCACAAAGGCTACCACTCTCTTAATGCGCAGTTGTTGTGCTATCACGTACAGCGCATCCTGATGGTAAATGCCCACTATCCTGGCAGCGGTCATGCTGCCTTCATCCTGCACCAGTCCGGAGTTTTTTTATTTGTAATTTAACATTTTTTTTATGGGATGTGGGCGTTGCTAGCAAGGCCAGCATTTATTACCTGTAATGTATGTACCTTTAAGGGGGAGAACTACTTTTTACAGCTCCTGTATCCTGTAGTACTGGCAGTGACCACACCTGTATATAAACCCTGAGTAGTGCTCTGTACAGTCAGTTGCAGTTGAACCCTCATTCAGTAAACACCTGTTGATCGCTCCCTGCAGTCTTTGTCTGATTATTGAAGGACACCACATTAAGATACCCGGATCTAACATTGGCGACGAGAAGATTCGAACCTACCAACAACTCTGCATCACCTCCCAGGGATTCGCTCCTGGAGAACAGTGGAAGGAGGTCGAGTCCAGAAGCACGGGCATTGCAGGGGAGGCTGTCGAGAGCCAGGCTTGGCTTTCCAGCCATGGTGGTCCAACGAAACGGGCTGGCAACAGGTACTGCGCAGACCCTTCCCAGACAGCGGCGCCTAGAGCCGACCGAGCGGCACAGAAAAAGGCCGAGCAGCGTTGACGGGGAGAGAGAGGGCAGAGCGCATGGGGCGCAGCCGGTGTTCAAGGGCCGAGCAACGTCAACGAGAGAGAGCAGAGCGCAGCCGGTGTTCAGGACCGAGCGGTGTCAACGGGGGAGAGAGGCGAGAGAGAGCAGAGCGCAGCTGGTGTTCAAGGGCCGAGCAGCGTCAACGGGGGAGAGAGGCACGCAGGAAAACGCGAGGCGCTGCCATTGCCACGAGGAGCGCAGAGAGCGGCATTGGTAGCAGCGCAGGAGCAGCGCACGAAACCCACAGGGCATCGCCATTTGCCAGGAGGACCGCCGAGAGCAGCGTTGGCAGCAGCGCGGGAGACGTCATTTTAAGCCGCTGCGGGGAAGAAAGGAAAGCGCGGGAGACGCCATTTTAAGCCGCAGTGGGGAAGAAAGGAAAGCGCGGGAGATGCCATTTTAAGCCAGTCTAACCACACCCAAAAATGCCGAAGAGTGGCAGTATCACAGCATTCCACAATGAAGTCGAAGATTGGACGACATATGTCGAACGCATAGAAGTATACTGCAAGGCGAATGAAGTGCCAGATGACAAGAAAGCGCTGGTATTGTTGAATTCAATGGGTGCAAAAACGTATGGCTTACTACGAAACCTAGTAACCCCAGAGAAGCCAGTAGAAAAGGATTTTGAAAACATAGTGTCAATCCTACAGGACCACTTAAACCCCACACCGCTGCTGATAGCAAAGATTTAAGTTTCAAAAAAGGAACCAGCATAAAAATGAAAGTAATGCTGAGTATTTAACGGAACTGCGCAAGCTATCGAAACACTGCCAGTTTGGAACGGGACTAGCAGATACTTTAAGGGACAAGTTTGTGTGTGGGCTTCAAAGTGAAGGAACCCAGAAACGGCTTCTATCAGAAAAGGATCTTACGCTGGACAAAGCTTTCAGCATGGCAGTATCACACGAAGCAGCCACACGGGGTGCTGCAGAGATACAATGGAGACCGCAAGAATATGGCACAAATGAAATGTCATACGGAACAGTGAAGTGCTATCGCTGCGGCAGAACAACACATGACCAGAATGATTGCTGGTTCAAGGACAAAGTGTGCAGACAGTGTGGAAAAGTAGGACACATAGCAAGAGTCTGCAGGTCGGGAAAGAAAACCAGCAGCAAGAAATCTCCACAGGAGAAGTACAAGAAGGTACATAAGGTGATGGAGAGTAGTTCAGACAAACAGAAGAGTGATACAGACTCCGGAAGCAAGGAGCTGGGTTGTCTGAAACTACATAATGTGATCAAAACGGAGGATCACCAAACTATCTGGGTCACGCTCAAGATAGCAGGAGTCCAAGTGAAAATGGAATTGGACACAGGGTCAGCCCTAACAGTCATAAACCGAAGGGACTACAAGCGGCTATTCTCACATATACCCTTGAGAGATACAAAGATTTTCTTGAAGACGTACACGGGGCAAAAAGTCTACCCCAAAGGAAAAATAAGGGTGAACATTATATATAACGGCAAGGAAACACCAAAAATGGACCTATGTATTGCCAGATGGAGGACCACCACTACTAGGACGTGAATGGATCCGGAAGATACAGCTAGATTGGCATCCCATACAAGCACGGACTGTAGATGCCAAAAAGGATGACGACGTCACACCTGGACGACTGTCAAAAATGCTAACTGACGCACAAGAAGTGTTCCAACAGGGACTCGGAACACTAAAAGGCATAACAGCGATGATCAAAATAGAGGAAAATGCATGCCCAAAGTTTTTTAAGGCCAGACCGGTACCTTATGCGATCCGCCCAGCCGTCAAAGCAGAGCTGGAAGGTTTGGAACGTTTAGGAGTGCTGTCCAAAGTGGACTGGAGCGAGTGGGCTACACCCATCGTTCCTGTAATGAAGAGGTCGTTGAGTAATACGCCTGGGGAACCAAAGAAGGTTTGCATCTGTGGGGACTTTAAGGTGACAGTGAACCCAGTCCTTCACACTGTACAATATCCGCTTCCGCGCATTGAAGATATTTTCGCCTCGCTATCTGGAGGGAAATGCTTCACTAAGATTGATCTGGCCCAGGCGTACCTGCAAATGGAGGTAGAAGAAGCCTCGAAACAGTACCTCACGATCAACACTCATAAAGGTCTCTACCAATACAACCGGCTGGTGTTCGGGATAGCATCAGCTCCGGCTATTTGGCAAAGGGCAATGGAACAAGTCCTGCAAGGGATTCCAGGGACCCAGTGTTATTTGGATGACATCCTGGTCACGGGCGAAAATGACAGTGATCACCTCACCAACCTGGAGCAGGTGCTCACTAGATTGAAGGAATATGGGCTCCGAGCTAATCGCCACAAATGCGAGTTTTTCCAGGAGCAGATCTCGTATTGTGGCTACGTTATTGATAAAGAGGGGTTACATAAGTCCCCTGAAAAGATTGAGGCAGTAGTCAAGGCTCCAGCACCGGAAAATGTGTCACAACTGAGGTCGTTCCTCGGGCTGGTGAACGACTACCATAAGTTCTTGCCAAATTTGTCTGCTGTACTACACCCACTGAACACCCTACTGCAAACGGGGGTACCATGGAAGTGGAGTGACGAATGTAAACGAGCTTTCCAGAAGAGCAAAGCATTGATCACATCGAAAGAGGTGTTGGCTCATTTCAACCCAGCACTACCAATTCGGTTGGCGTGTGATGCATCACCTTATGGCATTGGAGTGGTGCTGTCGCACAAATTCCTGGACGGCTCGGAGAGGCGAGTAGCCTTTGCGTCTCGGTCACTAACCTCAGCCGAGCGTAACTACGCCCACATTGACATGGAGGCCCTCAGCCTAGTGTGGGGAGTGAAAAAGTTCAATCACTAGCTGCACGGGCAGAAGTTCACCTTGCTGACTGACCACCAACCACTTGTCTCCATCTTTAATCCAAAGAAGGGCGTTCCGGTGATGACTGCGCAACGGCTACAAAGATGGTCCCTTTTTCTAGGGGCGCACCAATATGATATCGAGTAAGGGCACGAAACAGCATGGAAATGCTGATGGGCTATCACGCCTGCCACTGCCTACTGCGGAGGAAGCACCAGCAGTGGATCCTGTCGAAATATTTCATTCGACCATAATTGAATGCTTGCCAGTAACTAACGCTGGTATAGAGAAGGAGACCCGAAATGACCCGACACTGTCTCGGGTATATGATTTGACGGTGAAGGGATGGCCAGCACATGGCGACTCACTTGCCAGCATTCTCATCCAGAAGAGAACAGCTGTCAGTATGCCAGGGGACCTTGATGTGTGGATCCCGAGTGGTAATTCCACCCAAGCTAAGGGAGAGAGTGCTCAATGAGCTTCACGAAGGTCTTCTGGGAGGGGTGAAAATGAAAAGCCTTGTTAGGGCTTATGTGTGGTGGCCTGGGATCGATCAGCAAATCGAGGACCTGACCAAGAGCTGCTCAGGATGCCAGAAGGTCCAAAATGCACCACCACATGCCCCTCCACACCCATGGGAGTGGCCCTCATCTCCATGGCAACGGGTGCATATTGATTTTGCTGGTCCATTCATGGACTCAATGTTTTTAATAGCCGTGGATGCGCACACGAAATGGCCTGAGGTGATCAAAATGTCCTCCACCACCACGGAGAAAACTATTGCAGTCCTGCAGACCATTTTTGCCAGGAACGGCTTGCCAGAGCAGATCTGCTCTGATAATGGACCACAGTTTGTGTCCGAAGATTTATGAAAAGGTATGGGGTAAGGCATTACACATCCGCCCCGCATCATCCAGCCACAAATGGATTGGCTGAGAGGTTCGTACAAACCTTTAAAAAAGCAGTAAAGGCCATGTGTGATGACGACATTCCACTGCAGCATAAGGTGGACAATTTCCTGTTAGCCTACAGAAATGCGACACATGCAGTCACCAACCAGGCCCCGGCCATGATGTTCTTTAACCGAAGGTTGAGATCGCGTCTGGATTTGCTCAGACCAAATGTACGAAGAGATGTTGAGAAGCAATTCCAGCACATCAATGAGAAGCCGACAAGGAGCTTCAATGTAGGGCAACCAGTCTTGGCCCGCGACTACCGAACAGAGAAATGGCAACCAGGAACGATATGCACCCGGCAGGGGCCACTAATGTACACAGTGGATGTTGGGGAGAACATTGTGAGACGCCATGCTGACCAGATCCTAGAGTCACAGGAACGAGTCAACCCCATGTCTCAGCCATACATACCTGGCGAGGAACCCGACGTACAGGTCGCATCTACCTCAGAAACAATAGCATTGGAAGCTGATGAATCAACTGACGACAGGGTGTTAGAATTGCCTCCGCACCAAGGGCGAGACACTCGGGAAAGGCGTTATCCAGAAAGAATCAGGAAGCCTCCCCAAAGAATGAATTTATAAATAGACTATTTCCAGTTAATGTTGCATGTTAAAAGTGTTAATTGTAATTAGTTTGATATTTAATTGTTAAATGAGTGTTATGGTACTGTTAATCTAAAAGGGGAGGAATTGTAATGTATGTATCTTTAAGGGGGAGAACTACTTTTTACAGCTCCTGTATCCTGTAGTACCAGCAGTGACCACACCTGTATATAAACCCTGAGTAGTGCTCTGTACAGTCAGTTGCAGTTGAACCCTCATTCAGTAAACACCTGTTGATCGTTCCCTGCAGTCTTTGTCTGATTATTGAAGGACCCCACATTAAGATACCCGGATCTAACATTACCCATCCCTAATTGCCCTTGAGAAGCTGGTGGTGAGCTGCCTTCTTGAACCGCTGCAGTCCGTGTGGTGAAGGTACTCCCACAGTGCTGTTAGGTAGGGAGTTCCAGGATCGGCGATATACTTCTAAGGATGATGTGTGACTTGGAGGGGAACTTGGAGGTGGTGGTGGTGTTCCCATGTACCTGCTGCCCTTGTCCTTCTAGGTGGAAGAGGTCGATGGGTTTGGGAGGTGCTGCCGAAGAAGCCTTGGCAAGTTGCTGCAGTGCATCTTGTAGATGGTACACACTGCAGCCACGGTACACCGGTGGTGGAGGGAGTGAATGTTTCAGGTGGTAGATGGGGTGCCAATCAAGCGGGCTGCTTTGTCCGGGATGGTGTCGAGTTTCTTGAGTGTTGTTGGAGCTGCACTCATCCAGGCAAGTGGAGAGTATTCCATCACACTCATTACTTGTGCCTTGTAGATGGTGGAAAGGCTTTGGGGAGTCAGGAGGTGTGACACTCGCCGCAGAATAACTAGCCTCTGACCTGCTCTTGTTGCCACAGTATTTATGTGGCTGGTCCAGTTAAATTTCTGGTCAATGGTGACCCCCAGGATGTTGATGGTGGGGGATTCGGCAATGGTAATGCCATTGAATGTTAAGGGGCGGTGGTTAGACTCTCGCTTGTTGGAGGTAGTCATTGCCTGGCACTTCTGTGGCACGAATGTTACCTGCCACTTATCAACCCAAGCCTGAACGTCGTCCAGGTCTTGTTGCATACGGGCATGGACTCCTTCATTATCTGTGCCAGCAATCTTCCAGCCATCACGTCAAACCCGAGGGTGGCTGCTCAGACGAGGGCTATCTGCTCCGCACTTGGCTGATGACAACCCCAACACTCCTGCTGAGCACTCATATAATGAGAGCCATGCTGCCACCAGGAACATCATCGAGCAGGACATCAGGCTACTGAAGCAACGTTTCTGCTGTCTTGACCGCTCGGGAGGAGCCCTCCAGTACTCGGTGGAGTGGTTCTCCCATTTTGTGGTGATCTGTTGCATGCTTCACAAATTGGCCATCATGAGGGCATGGCCCTTGCCACCAGGGATTGCGGTACCACCTCAGGAAGAGGAGGAGGAAGAGGAGGAAGAGCAAGAGGATGAGGAGGAAGGGAGGAAGCAGGCAGCAAATCCCCCTACCACATGGGCTGGCCGTGAACACCTCATCAGACTCCAATTCGAGTGAATGAAATCCCAGAACCCCATTGCTCACCACATTCCCATCAACCACATCCCCATCATACTATCCCTCTGTCACTGAATATCACAGCGTTCTCCTGGGCACAAAGTTGAAATGAGAGCCACCAAAAAACAAACATTCCAAACAAAATGAATAGCCCAGAAATTCGGGTCTCCACGGGTGAGTATGCATGGGGTACTCACCCGTAAGCCCAATGGAAGTGCTGGTTTCATGCATGCACTGCACATGCGCGGGAAACCGGCACTTCCGTTCCCCTGAAAGAAGGGGTTGACAGGTGGAATGCGTGCGCAGGAGAGGCTGCGCGTGTGCTTCGAACTTACGTTTTTTTTTCAGGTTTTTCCGGGAGGGTAATCTCCAGCAGTTACACTTCTAAAAAGCAGGCACAAGGCCTGCTTTTAACAAGGTAAGTGGTGAATTAATTAAAATTAAAACATTCTTTCCACAGGTTTATTATTTTTAAATACTTCAAAGAAAGGTAAGTTTATTTTTAGGCCCGTTAGAAAATGTAATTAATTTTTTCAAAAATTTAAATTATTGTTTAAAATAGTTATTTCATGTAATTTATAGTTACTTTAAAAATGTGATTTAAAAAAAAAAAATTATTTGGAGTTTCAGTGTTTTGGGGCTTATAGTAATTATAGGTTTGACAGCTCTTCCTGTCAAACTTATGAATGAAGCATTCCCTGCTACCATTGCCTCTCCATGGCCCACGTGATCCCAGGGGACGCATCGAACTAACTGCGCCCCTGGGATACGCAAGCAGTGCGCGCCGGCAGTTGGAGGAGGCCCAGGAACGGAATCCCTCGCGGGCCCACAGCTCAAGAGCCGGCGCGCTAGGTAGGCGCAGGTCAGGGGCTTGCACCCATGGGAAGCCCCCGACCAAAATTTCTGGGCCATTACATTTTTATAAATATTCAATTTACATTACAATATCAACTAATCACCCTTGTGCAATCCCTTAGTGCCTGCTGTTCATGTGCCCTTTCCTACTCTGGCGCTCCTACGCAGTGCCCCCCAGTGCTTGCAGCATGGCTGCTGGAAGGCTGATGAGTTTCCGTGGGGAGACTACAGATTGCCTTGCAGGACGACCTCGACCAGCTGTGGACCTAGAAGGCCTGGCTGTCGACTACACCACCTCGGCATGGACGGTAGCAGTCTGGACTGGTTGGCTGACAGGCAGCGGCAAGGGCAATGGCGGAGTGGCAGTGGTAGGAGTAGGAATGCTGTCATCCTGAGAAAGGATAGCAGGTTCCTGCTCCACAGACTCACTGCCACTCCCCTGGGGAGGTGCCTCAGCATTCCTAGCCATCTGTTGGAGGCCAGATTGCTGTCCTGCTGTGACACCCTACAAGCCCCTTTCGAGGCTCATAAACCTAGGCATGATGGCAGCAGAATGAGCTTCCACTGCAGCAGTGAGACGTTGGGTCACTTCTGCCTCTGCTGCATGGAAGCTGCAACATCGCCCATCACATGCAGCATCATGGCAGGGGTGACAATGTCTCTCTTGGAGTTGTTGTGTCCGTGTGTTAATAGAGACACTGAAGACAGGAGTTGGTTTCACAGGTGTTTACTGAACAAAATCTGGAGGAGAACTACTTGAGACAACACAATATACAGGCTTATATAGCCCGAGTGGCCATTACCAGCATTACAGTACACAGGGGGCTCTTAAAGGCTCATACACTACAATTCCTCCCCTTTTAGCCAACCAGTGCATAATATTTTAAGTAATCATTAATTACATGTTACAAGAAAAATAATCTACACGTTGCTGCAGTTAATTAATTATAAGTCAGTCTCTCTGGAGGCCTCCTGACTCGGTCCGGATAACGCCTCGGTGGTGTAGTAGTTTCTGGTGGTGTAGTAGGTTCTTTTGGCAAGGCTGATTCGGCTTGAATGCCAGTGTCGGGTTCATCGGGTTCCAGTATCACCGGATCGGAGGTAGATATGGGTATCTCTACTTCATCATTAGGCGTATAGAGTTGTGGTGTAGGTTGTCCCTTTTCGGATGACTCTATGATTTGGTCAGCATGGCGCCTTATTATGCTTTCTCCGATGTCCACGGTATACATCAGCGGTCCTAGTCGTGTGCAGATAGTTCCAGGCTGCCATTTCTCGGTACGGTAGTCCCGGGCCAAAACTTGTTGACCTATCTGGAAGGTTCTAGTTGGCCTTTCATTCATGCCTTGAAATTGCCGGTTCTCCACGTCCCTTCTGATGTTTGGCTTGATCAAATCCAGCCGACATCTTAGGCTTCTATTGAAGAACATCATGGCGGGAGTTTTGTTTGTAACCATATGTGTTGCATTCCTGTATGCAAACAAGAGGTTATCCACCTTGTGCTGAAGCTTTATGTCTTCATTACCCATGGCCTTTATGGCCTTCTTGAAGGTCTGGACAAACCTTTCAGCCAATCCATTGGTGGCGGGATGGTATGGGGCGGACGTGTAGTGCTTAACCCCATTGTTTTTTTAAGAACTTCCTGAATTCTTCGGACACAAATTGCGGTCCATTATCAGAACAGATCTGTTCAGGCAGCCCATTCCTGGCAAATATGGTCCTTAATACTGTGATGTTTTTTTCCGTGGTGGTGGAGGACATCTTTATTACCTCTGGCCACTTGGAGTGTGCATCAACCGTGATTAAGAACATTGAGTCCATAAATGGACCAGCAAAGTCGATGTGTACCCTTTGCCAGGGAGATGAGGGCCACTCCCATGGATGTAGAGGGGCTTGTGGTGGAGCGTTTTGGACCTTCTGGCATCCTAGGCAGCTCTTGGTCATTTCTTCAATGTCTCCATCGATACCTGGCCACCATACAAACGCCCTGGCTAGGTTCTTCATTTTTACTCCACCCAGATGCCCCTTGTGAAGCTCCTTTAGAATTTTATCCTGGAATTTGGGTGGAATCACCACTCTGGATCCACACATCAAGGTTCCTCGGCACACTGACAGCTGTTCTCTTCTTTGCGAGAATGCTGGCAACAGTGGTTCGCCATGCGCTGGCCATCACTTCACTGTTAAATCGTAGACTCGTGAGAGAGTCGGGTCATTTCTAGTTTCCCTTTCAATGGCAGAATTTGTTACTGGCAGACATTCGACTATGGTAGAGTGGAACATCTCCACTGGGTCTACGGTAGGTGCTTCTTCTACCATTGGCAATGGTAAGCGCGACAACCCGTCAGCATTCCCATGCTGTTTTGATCCTTTGTATTCCATGTTATATTGGTGTGCCCCTAGAAAAAGGGACCACCTCTGTAGCCTTTGCGCTGTCATGATGGGAACACCCTTTTTAGGGTTGAATATGGAGATGAGGGGTTGATGGTCAGTCAACAAGGTAAATTTTTGTCCGTGTAGGTAATGGTTGAATTTCTTTACTCCCCATACCAGGCTGACTGCTTCCCTGTCGATTTGGGCATAGTTACGCTCAGCTGAGTTCAATGAGCGTGACGCAAAAGCTATCGGCCGTTCAGAGCCATCACGGAATTTATGCGATAATACTGCTCCTACACCGTAAGGGGATGCATCGCACGCCAGTCTGATTGGCAGTGATGGGTTGTGATGAGCCAAAACTTCTTTGGACGTGATTAAGTCTTTGCATTTATGGAAGGCACGTTTACAGTCTTCGCTCCATTCCCAAATTACTCCTGTTTGTAGCACTTCATTAAGAGAGTGCAGAAGAGTTGATAAGTTCGGTAAAAATTTATGATAGTAATTTATTAATCCCAGGAACGACCTTAATTGTGAAACATTTTCAGGTGCTGGGGCTTTTATGACCGCTTCAATTTTTTCAGGTGACTTATGCAACCCTTCCTTATTAATTATGTGGCCACAATATGATATTTGATTCTGGAAAAATTCGCACTTGGGGCGATTTGCTCGTAGGCCCCGTTCTCTCAGCCTAGTGAGCACCTGCTCCAAATTGGCAAGGTGCTCGTTGTCGTTTTCTCCTGTTACAAGGATGTCGTCTAGGTAGCATTGAGTCCCCGGAATCCCTTGGAGGACTTGCTCCATAGCTCTTTACCAGATAGCTGGAGCTGATGCTACTCCGAAAACCAGTCGATTGTACTGGTACAGACCTTTGTGTGTGTTTATCGTGAGATACTTTTTAGAGGCCTCTTCAACCTCCATCTGTAGATATGCCTGTGCCAAGTCAATTTTTGTGAAACGTTTCCCTCCGGATAGTGAGGCGAAATATCTTCTATCCTCGGAAGAGGATACTGTACCGTGTGAAGGACCAGGTTTACAGTCACCTTGAAGTCTCCACAGATGCGAATTTTTCTCTGTTCTTCAGGTTTATCCTTATTCAACGCTTTCTTCATGACCGGGACGATGGGTGTTGCCCACTCGCTCCAATCTATTTTGGATAATACGCCTGCCTTTTCCAAATTCTCCAGCTCTGCCTCGACTGCTGGACGAATTGCGTATGGCACCGGTCTTGCCTTAAAAAACTTGGGAATTGCCGCATCTTCCACTTTTATTGAGGCGGTGATGCCTTTCAAGGTTCCTAGTTTCTCTTGAAACACTTCTTTGGCGTTGGCCAAGATGTCTTTAATCGTTCAGGCATGACGTCATCATTGTTTTTTTCCTTACTGGTCACCGTCAGTGCCTGAATGGAGTGCCAGTCTAAACTTATTTTCCTGATCCATTCACGTCCCAACAGCGGTGGACCACCATCTTGTAGAACGTATAAATACAACTTTTGTATAATTGGATGTGTCTTTTAAAGGTATATGTGGAAATAGCCGGTCGTAATCACATTGATTTATGATGGTCAGAGCTGATCCTGTATCTAGCTCCATTTTAACTGGGGACCCTGCTATCGTGAGGGTAACCCAAATGGTCTGGTAATCTTCTTTGGCAATTACATTATGTAATTTGAGACAGCTTAGTCTCTTGTTTTCGGAGTTGCTATCGCTCTTCTGGTCTTCGGAGCTACTGTCCGTCATCATTTGTACCTTTCTGTACTTTTCTTTATTGATTTTCTTTTTCCTGTCCGTGGATTTTTTTTTTGTCCAGATCGGCATACCCGTGCAATGTGTCCAATCTTTCCGCATTGCCTGCATGCTTTCTCCTTGAACCAGCAGTCCCTCTGGTCATGGGTGGATCTGCCGCAGCGATAACATCTCTCTCAACCCTGTCTCATTTCATGGGTGCCGAAGTCCTGTGTCTTTTGTTGTATCTCTGCAGCTCCTCTTGCGGCTGCTTCATATGATACAGCCATACTGAAAGCCTTGTCCAGTGTTAAATCTTTTTCAGAAAGCAGCCTTTTCTGTGTTCCTTCACTTCGGAGACCGCAGACGAATTTGTCTCGAAGATAATCTGATAGTCCTGCCCCGAATTGGCAGTGCTTTGATAGCTTTCTTAATTCGGTGAGGTAATCAGCATTACTTTCATTCTTGTGCGGATTCCTCTTGAAGAATTTGAATCGTTCCGCTATCAGCAGCAGTGTTGGGTTTAAGTGCTCCTGTAGGGTATCAACAATTTCTTTAAAATTCTTGTCCTTTGGTTTGGCTGGAGTGATTAAGTTTCGTAACAGCCCGTATGTCTTTGCGCCCATTAGATTTAGAAGTACTGACGCTTTTTTTTCATTTTCTATTCCATTTGCGGTGCAATATACCTCCACTCTTTCCACATATGTGGTCCAATCCTCTATCTCATTATCAAAAGCATCAATATTGCCAGACTTAGGCATCCTAGAAAAAAAATGGCGCTTCCCGCGCTTTTCTTTCTTTTCTGCAGAAAAGATATGGCGCTTCCCGCGCTTCCCCGCCGCTGCTGCCGATGACAACGCTGTTTCCCGTGGGTTTCCCTTCTTTTTATTCATTTATTTACAGTTGGAGACTCGTTCCCGCTGGACTCTCTCTCTCTAGGTCTGAACGCCGATCTGCTTGCAGCGCCGGCCATCTCCCGAGTGCTCCCTCCCCATCTGTTACTGCTTGCCTCCGCCTTCGCTGCTTGGCCTAGCTGCAGAGCCAGCCGCTGGAGCCCCAGTCCGACGCCCAGGAAGGATTATTGCAGTACCTGCCGCTAGCTGGTGAAACCACAGCTTTTTCTTTTTCTTCATTTTCTTCAACTTTGGATGCCAGAGGAATCGATGTCCTTGAGGTGCTGCCGAATTGCAGGTAAGTCCATTTCCAATTCGTCGCCACTGTTGTGTCCGTGTGTTAATAGAGACACTGAAGACAGGAGTTGGTTTCACAGGTGTTTACTGAACAAAGTCTGGAGGGGAACTACTTGATACAACACAATATACAGGCTTATATAGCCCGAGTGGCCATTACCGGCATTACAGTACACAGGGGGCTCTTAAAGGCACATACACTACAGGAGTTGTCTATTATTTCCAGCCTGGAATTCATGGGCTCCAAGCTCTGCGCAAAACCCCGTCCAATGTTGGAGCCAGACTCTTCCATGCTCCTTGACACTGACATGAGGTTCTCTGACAGGCTTGCCACAGCACCTAAGATCTCCATGTGCATGCCCATCACTCTTCATCTGAAGGCCGCCCCATCAAGGTCCTCATCAGAGTTGTGTGCAGCAGAACGCATGTGCGAACTCTCCCTCCAGGGAGCTGGCCCCCAAGCTACCCTATCCCATGGCTTTCTTGCAGCCCATTCGTGCCCGATGCTTCACCGTGTGCAGATCACGCATCGAAACCAACCTCTAAATTCCGCTCAGTGCCAATTTCTGAGCTGGTGTCTGCGAGTGTCAGATGCAGTGATGGTCTGCCGCCTTCTTCATCTCCACTCTCCTCCATGACTTTGGGGACGGGCTGTGCTGGCCGTAGTTCTTGGTCATCTGCGAGCAGAAAGGCCTAAGAGTCGGGTTATGGCGAAGGGAGCGGCGGGAAAGCAAGATATCCATGCATACAGCATTAGCATCTCGTAAGTGAGAAGAGATTGTGGGGTGAGGGGGAAGTGGGATGTGAGAAGAAGGATTAGGAATGACAATACCGTTGTTGTCCCCTAGGGCTTCAACTTCGCCCATTGCCACGGCCTCGGTGACTTCCCCACAAATGATGTCAAGCACTGTCTCCAATTGGCTCAAGGCCTCTAAAGTGACTTGGCCGCCTCCCATCTGCCGTTGCTCATGGCGGTTGTGAGCCACCTTGGCCTGCAAGAGAAAGGGAAGTGTGTCAGTGAGTGTGTTTGGATAATGTGCTTGCCATAGTTGAATAGCTGTCAGTGTGTGAAAAGTGTGAGTGTGAATGTTGCAGTAGTGATAAGGTTGTGAGGGTGAAGTGAAGCTATGATTGTGAGGTCTGCGTGGTGAAAGGTAGAGATTGTTGGTAGGTGAGTGATGGGGGTGTGGTGCATTGAACAATGTGTGCGGTCTCTTTGCTGTTGCTGAGCCAACTCCAATTCCAATGACAAGGAGGTGCTCCTGCATCAAAGCAACTCTGCTTTAAGTAGTGGAAAAAGACTAGCCATTAGACTGCACCTGATATTGGCCTACATGTTGAGCAGTAAGCCAAACAGCAGCGTGTTTAGCGCTGAGATCAACACTCCAATCATACAAATGAGCAGGCAGTACAAAGGAAAAATGATCCAACCATGGCTAACAAAAGAAATTAAAGCTAGTATTAAATCAAAGTTGCCAGAAAAAGCGGTCAGCCTGAGGATTGGGATCTTTTTAGAAATCAGCAAAGGGGGATCAAGAAATTGATAAAGAAAGGGAAAACGGAATATCAGAACAAATTAGCAAAAAATATAAAAACGGATTGTAAAAACTTCTATAGGTATGTGAAAAGGAAAAGACTAGTGAGGCTAAATGTAGGTTCTTTACAGTAAGAGAAGGGAGAATTTAAAACGGTGAATGAGGAAATGGCAGAGAAATTAAATAAATACTTTGTTTCTGTCTTCACGGAAGAAGACACAAAAAACCTCCCAGAAATACAAGAAAACCAAGGGTGTGGCGAGAATGAGGAACTTAAAGAAATTATTATTAGTAAAAAAACAGTACAAGCAAAATTAATAGGACTAAAAGTCCATAAATCCCAAGGACCGGATGACCTACATCCTAGGGTTTTGAAAGAGGTGGCCATTGGGATAGTGGACGCATTGGTTGTCATCTTCCAAAATTCTATAGATTCTGGAACAGTTCCTGCAGATTGGAGGATAGCAAATGTAACCCCTCTATTTAAGAAAGGAGGGAGAGAGAAAACAGGGAACTACAGACCTGTTAGCCTCACATCAGTAGTTGGGAAAATGCTGGAATCTATTATGAAGGATGCAATAATTGGGCACTTAGAAACTAATAGTAAGATTAGGCAGAGTCAACATGGATTTATGAAAGGGAAATCCTGTTTGACAAACCTATTGGAGTTCTTTGAGGATGTAACTAGTGGAATAGACAAAGGGGAACCGGTAGATGGGGTGTATTTGGATTTTCAGAAGGCCTTCGATAAGGTCCCACACAAGAGGTTGGTGAACAGAATTAGAGCACATGGAATTGGGGGTAATATACTAACATGGATTGAGAATTGGTTAACAGACAGAAAACAAAGAGTAGGGACAAACGGGTCTTTTTCAGGATGGCAGGCTGTGACTAGTGGGGTACCGCAAGGATCGGTGCTTGGGCCCCAGCTATTCACAATCTATATTGATGATTTGGATGAGGGGACTAAATGTAACATTTCCAAATTTGCTGATGATACAAAGCTAGGTGGCAGCGTCAGATGTGAAGAGGCTTCAGGGGGATCGGAACAGGCTCAGTGAGTGGGCCAGAACATGGCAGATGGAATATAATGTGGATAAATGTGAAGTTATCCACTTTGGTGGAAAAAACAGAAAGGCAGAATATTTCCTAAATGGTCAAAGATTGGGGAATGCAGATGCTCAAAGGGGTGTCCTTGTACATGAGTCACTGAAAGTGAATGTGCAGGTGCAGCAAGCCATTAGGAAGGCAAATGGTATGCTGGCCTTCATCACAAGAGGATTTGCGTACAGGAGTAAAGAACTCTTACTCCAATTATATAGGGCCTTGGTGAGACCACACCTGGATTACTGTGTACAATTTTGGCCTCCTTACCTAAGGAAGGATATACTTGCCATAGAGGAAGTGCAACGAAGGTTCATGAGATTGATTCCTGGGATGGCGGGACTGTCGTATGAGAAGAGATTGAGTAAACTAGGCCTGTATTCTCTTGAATTCAGAAGAATGGAAGGGGATCTCATTGAAGCATACAAAATTATTACAGGGCTTGATAGGGTGGATGCTGGGAGAATGTTTCCCTTGGCTGGGGAGTCTAGAACCAGGGGCCACAGCCTCAGGATAAAGGGTAGGCCATTCAGGACTGAGATAAGAAGAAATTTCTTCACACAGAGGGTGGTGAATCTTTGGAATTCTGTACCGCAGAGTGCTGTGGGGGCTCAGTCATTGGGTATATTCAAAACAGAAGTCGATAGATTTCTGACTAGTAAGGGCATCAAGGGATATGGCGATAGGTCTGGTGAATGGAGTTGAGGCAGAAGATCGGCCATGATCTCATTGAATGGTGGAGCAGGCTCGAAGGGCCGAATGGCCTACTCCTGCTCCTATTTCTGATGTTCCTATCACTGATTCTTTCACAGAAAGTCATCTTCCTCCACCAAATCTCTTGAGTGCAAGAGGAATACCTCAGATATTTGGTTGCTGTAAATAAAATAGTAGCTGGCAGCAATACTGTGGTTGGAAAAGCATAAGGGAATAAACGGGGAAAAAAATCAAAAAGAAGTAAACAAAAAGTAATACCATAGCAAAAATGTAGCAAAAAGAATCCAAAAAAGTGTTAATAAACAAACTTCCAACTCGAACAGTAAACAGCACAACTCTCCTTTAAGAATCCAATTCTCAAAAACCAGAAAGAGCCTTCTCTCCGGCATCTATTTTACATGGGCGTGCAAAGCTCTCAGCAAATTCCTGGTAAAAAAGCATAAGAAATCGCAGTTACAACTGCAACATTAACTTATCGGCTTGGTGGCGCAGCGTTCTCCACTCAGATTTCTTCTGTCATCTGGACTTATGGGGGGCGATTTTCGATGGCTCATTCAGGCGCTAAAGAGCCTCCGAGGTGGCAAAGGTGGGGTCTTGAGCTGAAACGCTGATTTAGCCCGCGTTTAGCGTAAGATACCATCTTGGTAAAGGAGTTGAAGCTTGCGCTAGGAATGGCCGCCCAAAGCATTGTTAAGCAGCTGATTGCCACTTAAATTGCCTACTAGTGCTCACTGAGGAGGCTGTATAGCATTTTGGTGGCTAGCGCTTGACCTCATGCCCTCTCCTAACAGTGACCAGCTGATTGGGAGTAAACTAGTCGTTGCTGAGGATTTTGAGCGCTACTTAAAGGTATATCACCTTTAACTGTTCACTTGCTGCTGGAGGTTTGAAGAGGACCTTTGAAACACATCGGGAGACTTCACCAACACTCTAGCAACATTTATTCTGAAAATTCCCCGAGGACTTCACCTAAAAAGAGTGAGTGCTGTGCGACTCTACCTTATAGGAGTCATCAGGAGAAAGGAAGTGCTTGGTCATGGGCATCTTGCTAGGGGTCTCCTTTGGTCTGCAGGAGGAATGGGAGGAGGACTTGAGGCCAGGCAGAGCAACACCAGCTGCTGCAAGAGAGAGGGACAGGAGTGATAGGAGGGCGAGGTGGACTCCTTCCCCCCTATGGGAACAGGACCTCCCTCCTCCTCTGGGCCTCCTCCACCAGGACCTCCAGTGACACGTCCGGGAACCTGTGCACCCTCGCCCACAGTCCCTGTGCCATCCTGAAACATGCTGCTGTGTGTCAGCCAGCAGACTCCACACCTTCAGTGGAAGTGGGTGCGTGGAGCCCACATACACTGCTCCACGAAAACTGTGTCTAATCTGCGCTTAAGTGCTAAACCTGCAGGTGTCTGTTTAGCACCTCCAGGCAAGTTCAAATGATGGTAATCAGCAATTAGAACCAAAACCCGACTTTCAAACAGGTGTGTCTTATTAGTACTGTACCCATTCAGCGCCTGTTTTCACCCTTTCACCAAAATAACCCCCATGGACTTAAAAAAGTAGATAATGGTGTAGCAAAACTATGAACTGGGAAAGAGAACATTTTTTCTTCCTTTCTTTAAAATACCTTCTACATTCTCTATTCAACAGTTTCAGTTTATAACGATGGGCAATAAATGCTGCCCTTGTCAGCAGCGGCCACATCCCATGAATGAATACTTAAAAAAAAGCTTGTGAACTTTATTTCCATTTCATGGTTTATTTCTCTCTTCATCCTTATGATAATTGTACAATTAGGGTCTGTACAAGCCTATGGATGAATTTAAATATAAGCCAAATTTAATATTGGGCTAGAACTTCGGGTCCCCACGGGCGAGTACGCGCTGTGTACTCACGCGTAGGCCCAACGAAAATGTCGGTTTCGTGCATGCACTGCGCATGCGCGGGAAAACGGAAGTTCCGTTCCCTTAAAGGAAGGGGTTCACAGGTCGAACGCGTGCGCCGGAGAGGCAGCGCGTGCGCCTGGAACTTCCATTTTTTTTGCAGGTTTCTCCGGGAGGGTAAGTCTCCAGCAGCTACGCTTCGAAAAAGCAGTCGTAAGGCCTGCTTTTAACAAGGTAAGTGGTGAATTAAGTAAAATTAAAACATTTTTTCCACAGGTTTATTATTTTTAAATACTTTAAAGAAAGGTAAGTTTATTTTTAGCCCTGTTAGAAACTGTAATTAATTTTTTCAAAAATTTAAATTATTGTGTAACATAGTTATTTTATGTAATTTATAGTTATTTTAAAAATGTGATTTAAAAAAAAAATTATTTGAAGTTTTCATTATGTTTTGGGGCTGAATTGTATTTATAGGTTTGACAGCTCTTCCTGTCAAATTTATGAATGGGCATTCCCTGCTACCATTGGCTCTCCATGGCCCACGTGATCCCAGGGGACGCTTCGAACTAACTGCGCCCCTGGGATACGCAAACACTGCATGCCGGCAGTTGAAGCAGGCCCAGGATCGGAATCCCACGTGGGCCCACAGCTCAACGGCCAGCGCGCTAGGTAAGTGCAGGTCGGAGGCTTGCACCTGTGGGAAGCCTCTGACCCGAATTTCTGGGCCATTATATTTTAAAATATTTCTCAGAGGTGACAGTGCTACAACTGATTCAAGTTGAGATCATCATGAGGAAGACCACAAATCAGATGGTACCATAGAGATGCTGGAAATGCAGAGTGATATAGAAGTAGAAGAAGCGAGGGAGAGAAGATAAGACCAGAGTAAATTGAAAGCTGCTTGGAAGATCTCATTCTAGCTTCCAATAGTGAGAAGCGAAGCCCAGTAGTCAAATACCTTTGCATTTATTCCCCTATGCTAGGTCCTAGTAAACTACACATTCTTAATGTCTAAGTATTTTTTTCTCTACAGTTTGTTTCTTTCATCTCATGGTCTTGAAGGGCTTCAGTAACAACTGCTCACCTCAGCAACTTATTTACTTAGGCGTGATGCAGATTTGCAATCCCTCAAGTATCTCTCCGGTGTCCCTGAGAGGTGCACAAGCTGGAACCCAGAACAAAAGTGGTTGAACTGCTGCCAGGCCTCCATAATGGCAGTCCAAGACAGCCATCAGTAGATGCATGATACTTCCCTGGGCACAACTCATCCTCTGACTTTCTTCACCCTGCAAAGAAGTGCCTGCCTTTTGTTCAGTACCTCGTTATGGTAGGGCAACTAAGGTTAGGAACTCAATCACACAGGAGACTGAACCAGCATTTTTCACTCCAATGGTACTGTGTGCTGATGCTACTTTGCACTGTGCCACCAACAGCACCCATAACATAGCTATTTATTAAGAAAAAAAGCAAGTTACAATATATGCATCATAAAAAATGAATTGGAAGAATATTTACAATGGTGGATGTGGCCTCTCGTGGGCTTGGGCTTGTTTGTGGTGTGCATTGCTGTCCGAATCAATTCAGATCTCCATGCAAAGTATAAATTTGGGCAGTCATGTGAAATTGTTATATTCAGTTGCACATCCTCAAGGTAAATTTAAAGAAGAACAGAAATGCTATCACAATGGTTCTGTGTAATTGAAAGCTTCACAATTCCTACCTGTAGGCCTTTCTTTTGTAGTTCTTTTCTTAGCATGTGCACCAGATGTATATCAACAGGGTCATAAATCAAGTATACAGTGTCTGACTGAAAGCGAACTGTCCGTGCTCGAATATGCCAGCTCTCCTAGAGACGGATAATTGATTTAAAACAATATTTTAAAGCGCTGTCACATAGTCACATACAGAATAATGTTCACAAGTGAAATGACAATGGACTTACCCTAAAATAGCGAGAAAAAGAAAAAGAATGCAAATGCCAAAAACAAGAACTGAACTGTAATAATACATAACAGGTCTGTCCGCATCAGAAAAGATGATAACATTTTTGGTAAAGACTTCATTGGAACTTTATTCTGAAAGATCAAGGAATGCTACTTAAAGGATTGCTTCAAACAATCTTTTCACTCCACTGAATTCAAATACCACTATTCATTACCCTGTCACCCATCGATTCCTTTATTAATAGAAAAGATAGGGAAGGAAAAAAAAGGACGGGATGTGACTGTATTGATGAAATAAACTATTATAGCACTGGAAAGCGATGATGTATGTGAGGTGTCAAAGACGGGAGCTATTACGCTACTGGGATTATACTATTGACCACCAAATAGCGAGAAGGAGCTAGAGAAGCAAATTTGCAGGAAAATTACAGGAAGCTGCAAGAACTACAGAGTAGTCATAATAGGGGACTACAATTATTCTAATATATGTAGTGTATGTACTTTGCAGAAGGAACTATATTCTGCAGCCCCTGTATACTGCAGTACCAGTAGTGACCACCCCTATATATAAGCCTGTGTAGTAACATTTGCATAGTAGTTCCAGGTTGCCTCCATTCAGTAAAGACCTGTTATAACCAACTCCTGCAGTCCGTGTCTCAATTATACACGGACATAATACTGGCGACGAGTAGATACGAACTTACGTACAGTCTGCACCACCTCATGGGGATCCATCCCTGAAGCGAAGTTATCAGAGGTCGAGGCCAGAAGGAAGAAAGAAACAGAAGAAACGGGCGTCGACTGTGGACATCCGCCTCTGAGTCAGCGGAGTTGAAGATTTGCAGGAGGGGCTGTCGAGAGCGGGGCTTGGTTATCCTGTGGATGGTGCTTCAGCTAATCGGGCTGGTGGCAGGTAGTACACTGATCCTTCCTGGGCTGCGGCGGTCTAGAGCTCGAGCGGGTGGCTTTGCAACGGGGCTGAGCAGCATTGTCGGGAAGAGGAGAGAGAGAGAGGGTGGAGCACACAGGGCGCGGCCGGTGCTACGAAGCCGGGCAGCGTACAGACCGGAGAAGAGGGAGGCAAGAGTCCCGCAGGGTTGTTCCGACGACGGGGAAATAACAAAAATTAAACGCGCAGAAAGCCGCGAGGAGCTACAGTTTGCCACGGGAACCGCGGAGAGCGGCGTTAGCAGCAGCGCGGGGGGAAGTGCGTGAAGACCATAGGGAGTCACCATCAAGGCATAAAACGCCAGCAACAGCGCTAGCAACAGCGGAGAAGACAGCGCGGGAGGCGCCATCTTAATCCAGCGGGGAAGAAGGCAAAACATGGGAGGTGCCATTTTGTTAAATCGGGGAAGAAGGCAAAGCGCGGGAGGTGCCATTTTAGATTTCCAAGATGCCGAAGACTGGCAATATCACTGCCTTCGATAATGCAATAGAAGACTGGACCACGTATGTGGAAAGAGTCGAGGTATATTGCGAGGCAAACAAAGTAGCCGATGAGAAAAAGGCATCGGTACTGCTAAACTTAATGGGCGCAAGAATGTACGGCCTATTGCGGGACCTGATTACTCCAGCCAAACCGAAGGCGAAGAGTTTTAATGAAATTGTTGCTATCCTACAGGAACACCTAAATCCTACACCGCTGCTGATAGCAGAAAGATTTAAATTCCACAGGAGAAATCAGCATAAAGATGAGAGCAATGCTGATTACCTTACGGAACTACGCAAGCTATCAAAGCACTGCCAGTTCGGAGCAGGACTGGCAGATACCTTACGGGACAAATTTGTCTGTGGACTCCTAAGTGAAGGAACCCAGAAGAGGTTACTCTCAGAGAAAGAGCTGACGCTAGATAAGGCTTTCAGCATGGCAGTATCGTACGAAGCAGCAGCAAGGGGAGCTGCGGAAATATAGCAAAAGCCACAGGAATACGGCACCCACGAAATGACATGGGGATTTGCAAAATGTTATCGCTGCGGCAGAACAACCCATGACCAGAAGGGCTGCTGGTCCAAAGACAAAATATGCAGGCAATGCGGAAAGATGGGACACATTGCACGAGTTTGCAGGTCTGGGAAGAAGACCGACGACAACAAAAAGGCTACTAAGGAACCGTACAGGAAAGTACAAAAGATGACGGACAGTAGTTCCGAAGACCAGATGAGCGATAGTGAATCCGGGAACAAGAGACTAAGCTGTCTCAAACTTCACAACGTAATCGCAAAAGAGGATCACCGAACCATTTGGGTCACCCTCACGATAGCAGGGTCCCAAGTCAAAATGGAATTGGATACAGGATCAGCTCTAACCATCATGAATCGACGAGACTACGAGCGGCTATTCTCACACATACCCTTGAAAGAGACATCCATTGTCTTGAAGACGTATACGGGGCAAAAAGTATATGCCAGAGGAAAATTAAGGGTGCCTTTCGAATACAACGGCAAAGAAAGACAGAAATTGTATCTGTACATACTGCAAGGTGGTGGACCACCGTTATTGGGATGTGAATGGATCAGAAAGATAAGTTTAGACTGGCACTCCATTCAGGCACTGACGGTGGCTGGTAAAAAGGATGACGACGTCACTCCTGGGCGATTGTCAACAATCTTAGCTAACGCCAAAGAGGTATTTCAACAAGAACTGGGAACTCTTAAAGGAGTAACCGCCTCGATAAAAATAGAAGAGAATGCAATTCCCAAGTTTTTCAAAGCAAGACCGGTATCATATGCAATTCGCCCAGCCGTCGAGGCAGAGCTGGAGAATCTGGAGAATGCAGGCGTGTTATCTAAGGTAGACTGGAGCGAGTGGGCGACACCCATCTTTCCTGTCATGAAGAAAACGTTAAACAATAAGTCTGAGGAGCCAAGGAAGGTTCGCATCTGTGGGGACTTCAAGGTGACGGTGAACCCAGTCCTTCACACAGTACAATATCCTCTTCCAAGGATAGAAGATATCTTCGCCTCACTATCTGGAGGGAAGCGTTTTACAAAAATTGACCTAGCACAAGCATATTTGCAGATGGAGGTTGAAGAATCCTCTAGGAAGTATCTCACGATAAACACTCACAAAGGTCTTTATCAGTATAATCGACTGGTATTCGGAGTAGCATCAGCTCCGGCGATATGGCAAAGAGCGATGGGACAAGTCCTGCAAGGAATTCCGGGGACTCAGTGTTACTTGGACGACATCCTAGTGACAGGTGAAGATGACAGTGAACACCTTGCCAACCTAGAGCAGGTGCTCACTAGACTACGTGAACATGGACTACGGGCCAATCGCCCCAAGTGCGAGTTTTTTAAGAAGCAGATATCGTATTGTGGCCACGTGATTGATGAAGAGGGGTTACATAAGTCCCCTGACAAAATTGAAGCGGTAGTTAAGGCTCCAGCGCCTGAAAATGTGTCGCAACTGAGGTCATTCCTTGGATTGGTGAATTACTACCATAAGTTTTTGCCGAATTTGTCCACAATTCTGCACCCACTGAATGCCCTACTACAAACGGAAGTAGTATGGAAATGGAGCGATGAATGTAAGCGGGCCTTTCAGAAGAGTAAGGACCTAATCACTTCAAGAGAAGTATTGGCTCACTACAACCCATCACTACCGATAAGACTGGCGTGTGATGCGTCCCCCAAGGCATTGGGGCAGTACTGTCACATAAATTCCTTGATGGTACAGAGAGGCCGATAGCTTTTGCGTCACACTCGTTAACTTCAGCCGAGCGTAACTACGCCCAGATTGACAGAGAGGCCCTCAGCCTGGTGTGGGGGGTGAAGAAGTTCTATCACTACCTGCACGGTCAGAAATTTACTCTACTTGCTGATCATCAACCCCTTGTCCCCATTTTCAACCCTCAGAAGGGCGTACCGATAATGACAGCACAACGGCTACAGAGGTGGTCCCTTTTCCTAGGGGCACACCAATATGACATCGAGTACAAAGGAACTAAACAGCATTGGAATGCTGATGGATTGTCGCGCCTACCGTTGCCGACGGTGGAAGAAGAACTTGCAGTGGATCCAGTGGAGATATTCCACTCGACCATAGTCGAATGTCTCCCTGTGATGAATGCAAACATAGAAAAAGAAACACGAAATGACCCGACGCTCTCCTGGGTCTATGATTTAACGGTGAAGGGATGGCCAGCACATCGTGAACCACTGCTGCCAGCATTCTCGCCAAGAAGAGAACAGCTGTCAGTATGCAGAGGAACCTTGATGTGTGGATCCAGAGTAGTAATTCCACCCAAATTGAAGGATAGAGTGCTCAATGAGCTTCATGAGGGTCATCTGGGAGGGGTAAAAATGAAGAACTTAGCCAGAGCGTTTGTGTGGTGGCCGGGAATCGATAGAGAAATCGAAGAGATGACCAAGAGCTGTACAGGATGCCAGAAAGTCCAAAACGCCCCACCACAAGCCCCTCTACATCCATGGGAGTGGCCCTCATCTCCATGGCAAAGGGTGCACATTGATTTTGCTGGTCCATTTATGGACTCGATGTTTTTAATTGCAGTGGATGCACAGTCAAAGTGGCCAGAGGTAATAAAAATGTCCTCAACCACCACAGAAAAAACTATCACAGTCTTACAAACCATATTCGCCAGGAATGGGCTGCCTGAACAGATTTGCTCCGACAATGGACCACAGTTTGTGTCTGAAGAGTTCCGGAGGTTCTTAAAGAACAATGGTGTTAAGCATTACACATCCGCCCCATATCATCCAGCCACTAATGGATTGGCTGAGAGGTTCGTTCAAACATTCAAGAAGGCTATCAAGGCAATGTGTAATGAAGACATACCCCTACAACACAAGGTGGATAACTTCTTGTTTTCCTACCGGAATGCGACACATGCGGTTACCAACCAAACTCTAGCCATGATGTTCTTCAATCGAAGACTACGATGCCGCTTGGATTTGGTTAAGCCAAACATCAGTAGAGATGTGGAGAACAGGCAGTTTCAGAATATGAATGAAAGGCCGACCAGGAGTTTTAAGATAGGTCAACCAGTTTTGGCCCGGGACTACCGCACAGAGAAATGGCAGCCAGGAACGATCTGTGCACGGCAAGGACCTCTAATGTATACCGTGGATGTTGGAGAGAGCATTGTAAGACGCCATGCTGACCAGATTCTAGAGTCACTGGGAAACGTCAACTCCACACCACGATCTGATACACCTGGCGATGAAACCGAAGTACCAATTGCATCTTCCTCAGAATTGGTGATATTGGAAGCAGACGAACCAAACAACGACATTGATCCCGACTCAATGTTGCCAGAAGAACCTGATACCCCAAAGAGGCGTTATCCAGACAGAATCAGGAAGCCTCCTCAAAGACTGAACTTATAATTGCTTAACTTCAACTAATGTATCTAGCAACTGTAATTGTAAAAATGTTATTTCATTGTTAATCGAATGTTATGTACTGTTTAGACAAAAGGGGAGGAATTGTAGTGTATGTACTTTGCAGAAGGAACTATATTCTGCAGCCCCTGTATACTGCAGTACCAGTAATGACCACCCCTGTGTAGTAACATTTGCATAGTAGTTCCAGGTTACCTCCATTCAGTAAAGACCTGTTATAACCAACTCCTGCAGTCCGTGTCTCAATTGTACACGGACATAATAATATAGACTGGGATAGTAAAAGTGTAAAGGGCAAAGAGGGGGAGAAATTCCTGAAATGTGTACAAGAGAACTTTCTTGATCAGTGTGTTTCCAGCCCAATGAGGAAGGAAACAGTGCTGGATCTAGTTTTGGGGACTGAAGTGGGGAAAGGGGAGCATGTTTCAGTGAGCTGGCATTTGGGGAACAGTGACCATAATATCATCAGGTTTAGAATAGTTATGGAAAAGGACAAGGGACAATCAAGCATTAAAATACTTAACTGGTGGAGGGCTAACTGCAGTGAGTTGAAAAGGGATCTGGCCCAGGTGGATTGTAATCAAAAATTGGTAGGCAGAACAGTAATTGAACAATGGGAGGCCTTCAAAGAGGAGATGGTTCAGGTAGAGAATGGACACATTCCCACAAGGGGAAAAGGAATGGCATCCAATGCTAGAGCTCCCTGGACAACAAAAGATATAGGTCGGAATTTTCTGTACCTGGGTGGATCCGGTGCTGGCAGCCACCATGGCAAGTCGCAACCCTGTTGCTGGCTCCATCCCGCTCCACAGAATGACTTTCTGATAATAGAACCTATTCAGCCTGCCATGTGCATTACCCAGCCCAATTAAATGGTGCGGGTCTGGTGATGTCATCAATGAAGTGTTTTCAGCTGGGATATTAAAAGGGACCATGACCACATTGCATTTGAAGGTTCATCTAGGAGTGTGCAGGCAGCACATTGGAGGATTTCATTACTCCAAACAGTTGGCAAGGTGGCTGCACAGAGCCAGAGGGCTGCACCCAGGTTCTCCGATGACTCCCTCCATGTGCTTGTGGAGGGAGTCAGAGGATTCAGTGAGGGACTCTTCCCTGCTGATGGGAGGAAGAGACATCCCCAATAGACAAAATTAACCTGGCTTCAAATAGCAGAGGAGGTTAATAGCAGCAATGACATCAGGAGGACCTGGGTGCAGTGCCACAAACACTTTAATGATCTCGTTAGATCAGGAAAGGTGAGTACAAAGTCACACTCTCCTTCATCCTGCTGTGCCTCTCATCACATCCCCATCATTCTGCCTTCCCAACCCTACTCCTGCACATCCTTACACAAACCAACATACCCACCCATCCCTCTCTCTCTATCTACATTATCACATCCCCATCTTACTAACCACCCCTCACACTCACCTCATCCTCATGCAATCATGCCAACTAACAACACACAAGGAGGCCACTTGGAATTGCCACCCCACTCCATCATAGTCACTCTCTACAGATGTAACCCACCCATTCCTTACACTCATTCCATCACTCTCACTCAACCTTCTCTTTCCCTCCTTGCAGAAAAAGAGAACACACAATATGAGGGAGAGAACTGGAGGTAGACCCACATCAGTGGCCACCCTGACCACAGCAGAGGAGGCTGCCTCAGACCTGGTGGGAGTCACCGAGCACCTGGAGGTGGGAGATGGAGAGAGGGGGACATCTCAGCAACCTGGTGACAGAATTACATATCATACAGCTACATGGCATACATCAGTCACTCATATGAGGGTTGATGTCAGCAGCTATTGAATGGTCATTATGTGCATAATGGTTTCTGTACCCAATCTACATATGACATATCTAACTCATCTCTTTACTCTCCGACAGATCCATCAAGAGTTCCCACCACTGTCCAGGCACAAGAGGAAGACAACTCCTCAGCAGAGCCTTCAGCCTCTGTGGGTGCACCGTCACCAGACAGAAGTGCACCCAGCACCAGTGCAGATACTCACACCTTGGTTGGTCCCTCACAAGATAGAGTAGTTATGTCACCTGGTGTGTCACAAATCACAACCGAGCAACAGCAGATGGTGGAGACAGGGACAGCAGTGGAGAGTCCTTGTCGGAGGGCACAGGACGCTCCCAGCTCTGCTCAGCTACATGCAGACGCTGAGCTTCAGGGGCCATCCAGAAAGCGGGCGATCCTGGAGCTGCAGGAACACATTCACGAGGCTCTGATAGGTTTTGTGAGTGTGATGACTGCCAGTGTTCAGAGAATGGAGGAGTCCATCTCCAACATGAGCACCACCGTGTTGCAGGCGATGGCAACTGTAGGCTGTTCCATGGAAAAGATGGCCACCTGCGTGGAACAGTTAATGCGCCACTCAGAGGAGCACATGCTATCTATGCAGAATAGATGGCTACCTATGGAGGATAGATGGCTAGCTATGGAGAATAGATGGCAGAGGCTCATAGACATCGTCTCTAGGAGGGATGTCAGTATAGACGTGGGTCATCATGGCCCTGCTGAGGTGCAACAAGTTGCTCTCCAGCTCCTTGCTAGCAGGGAAGTGTGGTTGGCCCATGAGGGGGATGATGGTGAGAGGGGACATGGAAGTGGGGGCTCCTCTCAAAGAGCTCACACTTCTCTCCCATTGCCACCCCTTCGGTCAGAGTACTAGATGCCTCCCCAGACAGCGATAGCTGAGTCTGCCCCTGCACAGTTGCAGGAGGAGCAGTCTTTGGCGGAGCCCTCACAGGCTCCAAAACCCAGAGGACAACCGCCAAAAGTGTCTAAGCAGTCGTAGCAGGGAAATGAGGAAGCAGCCTCGACCTCTGCTGAAGCCATAGGGGTAGCACCTCGTAGAAGCGCACGTCAGGCATTTCTTTACCTCCACCAATGGTGGTCACTGTGAATTGGTCATTGTAGGGATGCTTACTAGTGTGGCTGTGGGGTGTTGCCAACCTGGCAAAGCATATGGCAGCCATATGGGTGGACTACATAAAGTTAAGTAAATCTGGCCATGAAGTGGCCATCCCTGGCCTCCTGGGCAGCAATGTGCTGAAGTGCTGGTGCCACCTGCAACGCAGGTTCCTCCAGCTCCTCCTCCTCCTCTTCCAGCTGATGCTCCTCCTCCTCTGAAAAGGCTGTGCGCTCAGAGCCTTGCTCCTCATGCAGCGCTACTCCTCGCTGCTGTGCTATGTTGTGCAGCGCGCAGAAGATAACGATGATTCTGGAGATCCTGGCTGGTGGGTACTGAAGGGCTCCTCCAAATCTGTCAAGGCATCTGAATCGCATTTTTAGTATGCCTATTGTCTGCTCTATGACACATCTAGTGGAGAGGCGGCTTTCATTATATCTCCCCTCTGCCTCAGTACTTGGCCTCAACAGTGTCATGAGCCATGACTTCAGTAGATAGCCCTCGTCTCCAAGCAGCTAACTGGAAAGTATGTTTGGAGATGCGAAGAGCTGAGAGAGGGTGGAATGGCACAGGACGAAAGAGTCATGACAGCTGCCAGGGATTCTGGCATGCACATGCATGATGATCTTCCTATGGTTGCAGACCAGTTGCACATTGAGGGAGTGGAAGCCCTTGCAGTTCACAAACAAACCTGGGTGGTGATGGGGTGCCCTGACAGCTACATGTGTGCAGTTAATGATGCCCTGCACCCATGGGAAGCCTGCCAGAGTGGCAAAGCCGAGCGCCCGCTCTGTAACACTCGCTACATCAGTGGCAAAGTTGATATAATTGGCTGACTTGTTAAAGACGGCATCAGTGACCTGTGTGATGCATCTGGGGGCAGCTGACTGTGAGATGCTGCAAATGTTTGCAGCAGGACCCTGGAAGGAGCCTGAGGTGAAGAAGTTGAGGGCACTGGTGACTTTTGACAGCCACTGGTAAGGCATGTCCACCCACTCCTCTGGGCTGCAGGTCTTCCTCCAGCAATATGCAAATGTCTGCAATGACCTGGCATGATAACCTGAGCCTCCTTTGGCACTGCTGCTCAGTCATGTTGAGGAAGCTCATCCTCTGCCTTTATACCCTGTGTTGGGGTTACTGCCTCCGGCGCGGTGCAGTCCTGCGTTGATGCGCTCTGTCCTGTAGAGCATCAGGGCGTTGAGGAGAAGGCTGGTGGTGTTGTTGTTGGTGCTGCTGGTCTTGGAGCTCATCGTGATTAGATTCTGAGGGCCAAAGTGAGACAGTATAAATGGCACCCATGCTGTTGAATAGATGGCAGGTCAAGTAGAGTTGACAGAAGCAATCTGTCAATGGTGAGAGAGGTTCTTCCAATGAGGTAACACTGGATGGCGACTTTGCTGGAAAAACTTGCAGCCTGCAGAAAGCTCAATCTGTGCTGGGAATGTAGTCAGCAACAGCTTCTGCCTGAGGAAAATGATCAGCTGTCAGATGGTAGTTTTTAAACTACATTTTATGCTGTCAGGTAATCCGCTGGAGCAATGACCACTCAACTCCTGCCTCCGGTTGACAGACATGGTTCTGAGTTGTGTGAATCCTGTGGCCATGCAGGGAAATTTAAAATGTTGGGGGGAAAAGGCTCTTAAGTGCCTGTAAATTACCTGCTAATGATTTCAATTAGGGCATCCGCCTCTGCCAGTCGGGTCGCTGTCGCACCGGCAAACACTCCCATGGGAAAGATGCATGGGGGCGGGATGACAGCGGGTATCCGACCATCTCTCAATTTTTTTCCAATTTCCCACCTGACCCACCTCCATTCCTGCCTGTTACCACTCCAGAAAATTCCGGCCATAGAGATTAAGATAAGTCAGTAAAAAGGAATAAGAGGGGCAAAGAAAGAGTATGAGAATAGATTAGTGGTTAACATAAAAGGGAACCCAAAAGTCTTTTCTAAACATATAAATAGTAAAAGGGTAGTCAAAGGAAGGGTGGGGCTGATTGGGGACTGAAAAGGAGATATTCTTGTGGAGGCAGAGGACATGGCTGAGGTACTAAAATGATTCTTTGCATCTGTCTTCAGTAGAGAAGATGATGCTGCCAAAGTAACAGTAAAAGAGGAGGTAGTAGCAATATTAAAAGGGTAAAAATTGATAGAGAGGAGCTACTTAAATGGTTGGCAGTCCTCAAGGTAGAAAGGTCACCTGGTCTGAATGGGATGCATGCTAGGTTACTGAGAAAAGTAAGGGTGGAAATTGCAGAGGCTCTGGCCATAATCTTCCAAACCTCCTTAGATATGGGGGTGGTGCCAAATGACTGGAGGACTACAAATGTTACACCCCTGTTTAAAAAATGGGAGAGGGATAAACTTGACAACTGCAGGCAAGTCAGTTTAACATTGTTGTTGGAGAAGCTTTTAGGGACAATAATCCGGGACAAAATTGGCATTTGGAAAAGTATGGGCTAATAAAATGAAAGTCAGCACGTATCTGTTAAAGGCAAATTGTGCTTGACTAACTAGTTTGAGTTCTTTGATGAAGTAGTGAAGAGGGTTGATGAGAGTAATGCATTTGACGTTGTGTATATGGGCTTTCAAAAGGTGCCTGACAAAGTACCACATAATGGGCCGTATTTTGCAACCCCTACGGGTGCGTACTAGGTGTGCACGCGCCGGTAGGGGCCATGCAAGTTCCGTGTTTAGGCATGCGAAGTGCATGCGCTGAAACCCGGCACTTGCGATCTGTCAAGAATCTACTTAACAGATCCTCCGCATCCCCAGGAGATGAGCCTCCGCGGGCGGAGTGTTGCGCTATTTGCCCAATTTCCACCCGCTGAAAGGCCGTGGAATTCATATGCTTGGTAAAAGCAGGCATAAGGCCTGCTTTTACCAGCATAAGAGTTTTTAAAAAATAGAAAAATAAAATGTTATCACTCAATTATACATTAAAAACCCTGCCCAATAAGGTAAGCCCTGTTAAAATATTTTTTTTCAAAAAATTAAAGTTTTTTTTCATATATTTAATTAAATGCCATTTTAATTAATTGTATATATGTAATGTTCTTTTTTTAAATTTCATGTGTTAGTGTATATTGTAAGTCATCCCCATTCATACTTATGACAGTTCCATACATATGGAATCCCCATAAGTATAAAGGGGGATTCCCTTCTATCATTGGTTGGGCTGGCCCATGTGATCCCAGGGGTGCTTGCGAACTGCATGCACCCCTGGGGTACGTGGGCCTCTACGCATTTCTACCAGGAGAGGCCCAGGATCGCAAGCCTCCCTATCTCCCGGACCACCAGGTAAATGCGTAGATTTTTTGATGATCGGAGGCATCCGCCCGTGGGATGCCTCCGATCGCAAATTCAGGCCCAATAGACTTGTTAGCAAAGTTGAAGCTCATGTTATTAAAGGGACAGTGGCAGTGTGGATACAAAATTGGCTAAGGTACAGACAGCAGAGAATAGTGGTGAATGGTTGTTTTTCTGACTGGAGGGAAGTATACAGTGGTGTTCCCCAGCATTCAATATTAGGACAACTGCTCTATATGATATATATATGAATGACTTGGATATACAAGGCGTAATTTCAAAGTTTGCAGATGGCAGGAAACTCAAAAATGTAGTAAACAATGAGGAGGGTGGTAACAGACTTCAGGAGGACATAGACAGACTGGTCAAATGGACAGACACGTGGCAGATGCAATTTAATGCAGAAATGTGCGAAGTGATACATTTTGGTAGGAAGAATGAGGAGAGGCAATATAAACTAAAGGGTACAATTTTAAAGGGGGTGCATGAACAGAGAGACCTGGGGGTAAATGTGCACAAATCATTGAAGGGCATGTTGAGAAAGTGGTTAAAAAAGCATATGGGATCCTCGACTTTATTAATGAAGGAATAGAGTACAAAAGCAAGGAAGGTACGCTAAACCTTTATCAAACACTGGTTAAGCCTCAACTGGAGTATTATGTTCAATTCTGGGATCCACACTTTAGGAAGGATGTCAAAGCCTTAGAGAGGGTGCAGAAGAGATTTACTAGAATGTTACCAAAGATGAGGGACTTCAGTTATGGAAGAGACTGGAGAAACTGGGGTTTTTCCCTTTGGAGCAGAGAAGGTTAAGAGATTTGATAGTTATTCAAAATCAAGAACAGTTTTAATAGAGTAAATAAGGAGAAACTGTTTCCAGTAGCAGACGGGTCGGTAAGCAGAGGACACAGATTTAAGGAGATTGGCCAAAGAACCAGAGGCGACAGGAGGAAACATTTTTTTACACAGTGAGTTGTTGTGATCTGAAATGCACTGCCTGAAAGGTGGTGGAAGCAGGTTCAATAGGAACTTTCAAAAAGGAATTGGTAACTACTTGAAGGGAAAACATTTGCAGGGCTATGGGGGAAAGGCGGTGGAGTGGGACTAGTTTGATAGCTCTACCAAAGAGCTGGCACAGGTGTAATGGGCCAAATGACCTTCTTCCATGCTGTATCATTCTATGATTAAAGGTGAAACTGCATCAAAACATCACAGTATAATTCTTATTATTTTGACACACTTAGACCATTCTATTTGGAAAAGCTGGAAAGATTATTTTGGCAAGTCGTTAAGTTCAAAATTGTAATAAAAAAGTGCTGTTTGATTATATATTCTAGCAGTTGACTTCCCATAGTGTTGCTCGCAGACAAAAATATTCCATCTGTGCTTCTTTATGCTTTCTTCTATCTCTGTGTTTTTTTACTTTTTCCTTCTCTCTCTGTATGGTTCTTATACACATTTGTTTTTTTCTCATTTGTTTGTAACTTTTTTCTTACTTTCTTTAACATTGTCCTTTCTTCTGTCTCTCCCTTTTGACTCCCAGACCAGAATTTTAATCTGGAGGTGGGTCGGGAGCAGGGGGTGGGGGGAGGGAGGATGGGGGCGGGCTTGAAAGCGGTCGTGATACCTGGGAAAAAGGTTTTTCCGCAGGCCCTGCCGAATTTAACAGCAGGGCCTATGTAGCAACTGAAAGTTCTGTTTTCCGCCGGCAGCCAGCCAGATGGAGAGGCTGGCTGGCAGCGGGCAGGCAGGCCTGTGGCAGTAGGCCACAGAGAGCAGGGAGGGAGAAATCAGGGGAGGAGGGTAGTCAGGAGCCGGAGGAGCATCATGGGGGTGGCGGGTGGTCAGGACTCGGGAGCTGGAGGAGCTGAAGGAGCATCGGGGGCCAGAGGAGCACCAGCCCTGAAGGGGGGAGGCCGGGAAGGCATTCAGGGGCCAGCGAGAGGATCGGAGGCCTCGAGGGGCAGTCTCATACCAATGCATTATAATTCTTTACTACAATACTCTTAAATGCTGAAATTCATTTAGTAAAATTTAAGAATAGAGATTAATTCATTCAACTTCATCTTTCATGTAGATGTACCCTCAGAGTTGAGGGATGGCAACACTCAAGAAAACTTGAGTTCTCCATAATTGACCCAGTGGCAACATCTAATCCCAGGTGAGACATAGCACAGGTCCAATAGAATGCAAACATTTACTTATCAATATGCCTAAATCGCAACCATAGAAAGGCATGTGCAGTGCTCAGTGTAATAATGTTGAGGCTGCCGCGGAACACGAATGGAGGCCGAACCAATCTGAGGAACACATGGCTTTTTATTACATTCTCTTGAGAGATGGCTGCCCCAGCTCTTCTCTCTGCTAAACCCGAAAACAGAATGAGGGCGACGCCCGCGCTTTTGTGTACACACTGAGGGCGACGCCCGCTCCTTTGTCATGCCTTAAAGGCAGCATGCTTCTTAAAGGCAAGGTGCCCGATTTATTGTCCACGGACGGAAAAGTGGATTGCGCCTGTTTAGGTGGCGATCCGCCACACAGCTCCCCCCCAGAATCCGCTTAGGAGGTGTGGACGAGACAGTGCGGCGGTCTGATGGGCCGGCCGGAGCGGCTCTTGTAGGACGCCGGTGGACGTGGAACGGCCGGGCGTGGAGCAGCCGGGTGTACTGGCTTGAGGGCAGGTCGGCCGCGTGGTGGTGGACGAGCTACTGGGACCTGCTCACCGGGCTCCGAGTGTGCTGGCTTGAGTCGGTCAACCGACACTTTTTCAGTCCTGTCGCCCACTTGTAGGGCGAAAAATTTGTCCCCAGCCTGTAGCACTTTGTAGGGCCCGTCGTACGGGGGTTGAAGGGGTCCGCGGTGGGCGTCGTGCTGGACGAAAATGAACCATGCCTGGTGCAGGCTTAGCGGGACGTGTGAGGTGGATTCGCCGTGCCGGGCAATGGGCACCGAGGCGAACTGTAGCTGGGCACCGAGGCGAACTGTAGCGCCGGTGAGGCGAAGTCGTGGCGTTGCTGGTCGGCTGACCAGGGTGTCGTGGCGGTGGGCAGGAACTCGCCGGGTACGCGCAGCGGCTGGCCATATACGAGCTCTGCTGCCGATGCATGGAGGTCTTCTTTAACTGCGGAGTGCAGGCCGAGGAGGACCCACGGGAGTCGGTCGGTCCAGGCGCCGTCCTGGAGGCTGGCTTGAAGAGATGCCTTCAAGGATCTGTGGAACCGCTCACACAGTCCATTGGCTTGGGGGTGGTACGTTGTGGTGCGGTGAATGGTCACCCCGAGATTGCGTGCGATGGCGGTCCAGAGTTCAGAGGTAAATTGCGGACCTCTGTCCGACGTCATGTCGGAGGGGACGCCGAACCGTGCGACCCAGGTGCTGACGAAGGCTCTGGCGATGTCGGCGGTGGTGGTAGAGGTCAGTGGAATTGCCTCGGGCCAGCACGTGGTGCGGTCGACGATCGTCAGCAAGTGCGTGTGGCCTTGCGACGGCGGCAGGGGCCCGATGATGTCCACGTGGATGTGGTCGAATCTACGTGAAGGGACGGTGAACTCCTCGAGGGGTGCTTTCGTGTGTTGCTGTACCTTGGCCCGTTGGCAGGCTAGGCAGGAGTTGGCCCAAGTACGCACATCCTTGCGAAGGCCGCGCCAGACAAAGCGGTTGGCTACCAATTTGATGGATGCGCAGGCGCCGGGGTGGGAGAGGTTGTGGAGAATCTCGAATACCCGACGGCGCCAGGACGCTGGGACGACGGGCCGAGGTTGAGATAGGGATATGTCGCACTTGACCGTGACAGCGGTCGGGCCGCAGGCGACGTCGGCCAGGCATAGCCCTGGTAGGTTGGTAGGTGCGGAGAGCAGATCAGGGTCCGTGAGCTGGTCTGCTGCGAGTTGAGCGTAGTCGACTGCCAGGTGTGCGGCGTGGATGGCGGGGCGGGAGAGGCAGTCGGCTACCACGTTGTCTCGGCCGGAGACGTGTTGGATGTCCGTGGTGAACTCGGACACTGCCGCGAGCTGGCGCTGCTGCCTGGCAGACCAGGGGTCGGTTGTCTTTGCCATTGCGAATGTCAGGGGTTTGTGGTCGACAAACGCTGTGAAGGGGTGGCCCTCCAGCAAAAACCGAAAATGGCGGACCGCCAGGTACAGCGCGAGGAGCTCGCGGTCGAAGGTGCTGTACTTGACTTCCGGGGGGCGTAGTTGGCGGCTGAAGAAGGCAAGTGGTTGCCAGGCGCCGTCGACCCACTGCTCATACACGGCGCCGACCGCGTGTTCGGAGGCATCCGTGGTGAGCGCTACTCTGGCATTGGGCCATGGGTGCGCGAGCAGGGTGGCGTCGGCGAGCGCGGTCTTGGTGGAGTTGAAGGCGGCTGATACATCTGCCATCCATTCGACCGCCATCTTGCCGCTCCTGCCCCGGAGGGCTTCATACAGGGGCCTCATGAGGGACGCCGCTTTGGGGATGAAGCGGTTGTAGAAATTCACCATCCCGAGGAACTCCTGGAGTCCTGTGATGGTGGTGGGACGGGGGAATTGCTGGACGGCCTGCACCTTGGTGGGCAGGGGAATGGCCCCAGCATGGGTGATGTGGTGGCCGAGGAAGTCGATCTTGTCCAGGCCGAACTGGCACTTGGCTGGGCTGAGGATGAGCCCGTGGTCGCTGAGGCGCCCGAACAGGATGCGAAGGTGTTCGAGGTGTTCCTGCTTGGAGGAACTGGCTACCAGGATCTCGTCCAGGTAGACGAACAGGAACTCCAGATCCCGAAGGACCGAGTCCATGAGCCGTTGGAATGCCTGGCCGCGTTTTTGAGGCTGAAGGGCATCCGCAGGAACTCAAAAAGCCTGAAGGGGGTGATTACGGCCGTCTTGGGGACGTCCGCGGGGTGGACGGGGACTTGGTGGCAGCCGCGCACCAGGTCGACTTTGGAAAAGACTGAGCGGCCGGCCAGTCTAGCCGAGAAGTCCTGAATGTGCGGCACGGGGTACCGATCAGGGGTGGTGGCGTCGTTGAGGTGGCGGTAATCCCCGCAGGGGCGCCAACCCCCGCCTGGTTTGGGGGCGATGTGGAGTGGGGAGGCCCAGGGACTGTTGGAGCGGCGGATGATGCCGAGCTGTTCCATAGTGGCAAACTCGGGTCCAGCCTGCGGGCGTGGGCATACACTGGGGGGCCTGTGGTGGGGATGAAGTGTTCCACCCCGTGTTTGGCGACCTCCGCGGAGAAGGTCGGGTTGGTGAGGGCCGGGAATTCGGCCAGGAGGGCCGAGTAGTCATCCATGGCCCGGGCGTGGCACTGTGACGCCATGTCGGCGGGTTGACGGGGGGCCATGGCGCCCAGGATGGGGGACATGGTGTTCATGTCCACGAGGCGGTGTCGAGGGATGTCTACCAGTAGGCCGTGGGCGCACAGGAAATCTGCGCCGATGAGAGGGGAGAGTACCTTGGTGGTGATGAACTGCCATCGGTAGCTGCGACCAGCGAGGTCGAGGGTGACTGTGCGGGTGCCGTACATCTGGATGTCCGAGCCGTTAGCGGCAGCCAGCGCCTGTCCTCGTTCGCCCTTTTGGATGTCGAGGGTGGAGGCCGGGATGATGCTGTGCTGAGCTCCAGTGTCGCACAGGAACCGGCGGCCGGTTTTGTCATCCGTGACGTACAGCAGGGAGCCCGCGTGGCCCACGGCCATCGCGGGGGCTGGTACGGGGGCGGACTTGAAGGAGCAGGGAGGTGTGCACCGTTGTGCCCTGGCGCCGAACCGTGCGTGGTAGTAACAGTAGCCTGGGTTTGTGGGGCGCGAAGGCCCCGTGGGCCCCGTGGCTGGGCCTTGTGGTGGCCGGTGAGGGGCGCACCCAGGCTGTGGCTGCCAGGTCCGGAGCGACGTCGCGGCTGGAGTGAGCGGACAGCAGCTTGTCGGCCTCGTCGGCCAGGGCTTCTAGGTCCGTGAGGCCGGATGCCACGATCGCTGGGCGGATGCTGGGAGGTAGCTGGCGGATGAACAGCGTGCAGAAGAGGGACCCAGGTGGGCTCTCGTCAGTGAGTGAGAGCATGTGGGAGAGGAGGTCTGACGGTGAGGCGTCACCGAGGCCTGGAAGGTCGAGGAGGCGGCAGTTTCGCTGGTATGTCGAGGTCGTAAATTTTTAAGGAGCGCAGCCTTAAGATGTGCATACTTGCCCTCCTCTCGTGAGTTCTGCAGCGCTATCCAGACCTTCGTGACTGTGGAGCTACCGAGTGATGCGACGAGGTAGTCATACTTCGTCCCATCTGTGGTGATGTGTCGCAGCCGGAATCGGGACTCAGCTTGGAGGAACCAGGCTTCGGGCTGGTTTTCCCAAAACTCCAGCAGTTTCACGGAAACTGCGTTCGTGTCCGCCATTGCAGTGCTCGGAATACATTCTGAGCGTCGGGGTCACCAATGTTGAGGCTGCCGCGGAGCACGAATGGAGGCCGAACCGATCTGAGGAACACATGGCTTTTTATTACATTCTCTTGAGAGATGGCTGCCCCAGCTCTTCTCTCTGCTAAACCCGAAAACAGAATGAGGGCGACGCCCGCGCTTTTGTGTACACACTGAGGGCGATGCCCGCTCCTTTGTCATGCCTTAAAGGCAGCATGCTTCTTAAAGGCAAGGTGCCCGATTTATTGTCCACGGACGGAAAAGTGGATTGCGCCCGTTTAGGTGGTGATCCGCCACAATAATATCATTTCTTAGACTTCATATCCATATGGTTTCTTATCACCAAATTAGAGACTGCTATGCAAAAGAGTAAGGCAGTTTTTTTTGCCGTGGTTCAACGTCCACTGAAAACTGCACTGAAGTGGCAAAACTTCTTTTCCAAGGATAATGAAACTTAAATGATAGTTTAACTTCAATTTAAGTAAAAAACCAAGGTCATGTGTCATTAATTTTCTTTTCATTTTCACTACTAAATTTCAAGTAATCCTACAGTGCTCATCATCCATGATTCAGTCACTGTACAAAAGCCAAAATTACATATGGCTTCATAATCCCATATGTTGCTTATTTTGGTGTATGGCCATAAAAGAAATGAACAAGAGGCAAAGAAAAGGGAAGTACAAATAGATACAGGAATACAGGAGGAGAACTAGCACTAATGTATTGGCCCAGAATTTGCTGCAATGGAGATCTTGGCAATGAATGCCTTGAGTTAGGGTATTGTGCTCCACGATCCTTCAGTGGCAAACGTATGCCACAATTTGCTGTGTTAGTAATTAGAATATGCCGCAGTAAGCATAGTGCCAGATCAGGAGCAGCACAGTCAATGGCCAAAGTACAATCCCATTGTGATGTGATGCTACTCTGGCCCAGTAGTGTTTAAAATTCTCACAGCTATGATGGACTGAATGACCTCCTTCTGTGCTGTATGATTCTATGATTTTATAAATTTATGTTTGAAGCTTAAAGCCTGCGAAAACTTAGTGGCAGCTGTCAGCGTGCCGTTCCTTCGCTGCTGACCAGAGTCCGGGCCATTACGGTGTCTTTTCTCTCCACAGATGCAACGACCTGTTGCAGCGCCGAAGATCAATACTGTACACAGAGAGTGGCAGGAGGACATTGCCACGCGACTACAGAAGAGTGTGGAGGGAGGTGGCTCATCATGTCTCCTCCAAGAGCATGGTGCCCAGGACCCATACGCAATGTCGGAAAAAGTTCAACAACCTCACTCGGGTCATCAGGATGAGTGGCTGCTTTTGAATACCTCTCCATCCCTCCATCTCAACCTCATTCTATGGCCAGAGGGTGTAAAAACCCCAAAGCCCAACACTCATCCAAGACCTATGGCCATCTCATAAAACACACATGCACATTCCACACCTTGCATACATTAAGTGCTGTTCAACTATGGGAGGCACATCAGGCAAGCACATGGCTGCATACATTAAGGGCTATTCAACTATGGGAGGCACATCAGGCAAGCACATGGCTGCATATTTACTCAGACGCCATCCTTTTCCTTGTAGGCCAAGCTATCTCATAATAGGCGGCAGCAGCAATGGACGGGTGGAGGGCCACCTCTGCTGCAAACCCTCAGTGATCTGGAGGTGTGCGTTCACAGGATCGTTGCAAGCCAGGTGATTGGTCCCGTCGCTGCTGGAGAGGTCGACTCCGTTCGGGACAACAATGGTAAGGTCATCAACTTTCTCTCCTTTCTCATTCCACTTGTCCCTCACAACACCAGCCTTTTGCACTTTCAATTCTACTTACTAAATTGCTCCAGTCCTTGCTCCCTTACTGCCCCCCTGTCCCAACGCTAAAGCCACTCTTATACCTCCCTGCTTTCAGATGGTGATTCACCAGGTGAGGAGACGGGCCCTCAAGCTGCCAGTGAGAGTGAAGCTGCAGGCAAGGCGGAAGAGGAAGCTGGAGCCTCAGCACCACCCTCTCCCGAGGAAGCCCATGCCCACACTGGGAACACGCCTACCCTGGAGGGGAGCAGGGGGGAAGGGTCTGATGAGGGTGAAGCTCCAGGACCCAGTGGGCTGCAGCAACGCAATGGGGGTAGGGAAGCTCGGGGGCCTTCTCCCCAGAGGGTGAGTAGGCCAGCGAGTCCTGCTGCACTGGACGCAGAGGAGGAGCAGCTCATCGCTGAAATGAACACCCAGGCAGTGAACATGCACACTGAGCTCATGGGTGCAGTGGGAAGGGTGCCCAAATGCACTGAATCACTAGCAAGGAGTGTGGAGCACTACGCTGCAGCACAGGCGGATGCCACGCAACTGCTTAGTGCTGCAATTCAGTCACTGGCTGCTGTGATCCAATCTCAGACTGCTCTCATGCAGTCTTAGATTGAGGCAACACATACACTGACTGCTGCCATCATCGCTGGTCCGGCCACATTGCACCCGGGCTCTCACGGCGCCGCAGCAGGCCAGCAATCTGTGTTCCAGCAGATTGCTCAGGATGCTGAGGTGCTGCCCCGTGGGAGTGCCAGTGTGCTGGTCAAGCAGGGAGTTGCTGTCCTCTCTCAAGATGACAGCATTCCTGCTCCCACCACTGTCACTTCCCCATTGCACTTGCTACCGCCTGTAGCCCAGACTGCTGCCACCAATGCATAGTTGGTGCAGTCTGCAGCCGGGGCCTCCAGGTCCAGAGCTGGTTGAGGGTGTCCTTCAAGGGCATCTGTAGTCTCAGGTTGTGACATTCAGCAGCATTCCACCAGCCTTGCTGCAGCCATTGGGGCCCCATTACAGAGGAGCAGTAGGGTGGGAAGGGGGGAAGTGCACAAGGGATGGAGATCACCCTCGAAAGGCAAAAGGTAGGAGGTCTCAAAAAATGTTGGGAATGTCTTTATTAAAGGGCGAGGTTCGTCTGATAACTTTTGTTTAGTGTTTTGGCCATTATCTCCAGGTTGTGAGAACCAGTTATGTTAATTTATGATTTGTTGTGTTATCTTCTAATGGGCTAGAAATTCGGGTCCCCACGGGTGAGTACGTGCTGTGTACTCACGCGTAAGGCCAATGAAAGTGCCAGTTTTGTGCATGCATTGCGCATGCACTGGAAACCGGAACTTCTGTTCCCTTGAAGGAAGGGATTCACAGGTCAAACGCGTGCACCGGAGAGGCAGCGCGAACGCCTGGAACTTCCGATTTTTTTACAGGTTTCTCCATGCGGGTAAGTCTCTAGCAGTTGCGCATGAAAAAAGCAGTTGCAAGGCCTGCTTTTAACAAGGTAAGAGGTTAAGTAAGTAAAATTAAAACATTTTTTCCACAGGTTAATCATTTTAAAATAATTTAAAGAAACGTAAGTTTATTTTTAGCCCGTTAAAAACTTTAATTAATTTTTTCAAAAATTTAAATTTTTGTTTAAAATAGTTAATTTATGTAATTTATAGTTATTTTAAAAATGTGATGTTTTTTAAAAATTTATTTGAAGTTTTACTTAGGTTTTGGGGCCAATCTCTATTCATAGATTTGACAGGTCTGCCTGTCAAATCTATGAATAGAGATTCCCTGCTACCATTGGCTCCCCATGGCCCACGTGATCCCAGGGGACGCTTCGAACTAACTGCGCCCCTGGGATACGCAAGCACTGCACACTGGCAGCTGGAGGAGGCCCAGGATCGGAATCCCACGCGGCCCCACAGCACAACAGCATGCGCGCTATGTAAGTGCAGGTCAGGGGCTTGCGCCCGCGGGAAGCCTCCAACCCGAATTTCTGGCCCATTACTTTGTCATGAATAAATGACACACACAGAGTTTGTAAAATAAAAAAGTTGTTGTTTTCAAAATGTATATGTTTGGCCTTTGGAATTATTGCTGCCTTGGCCAGCTATAGGTGTTGCGGGTTGCTTTCCATCATGTTGTTCTCCATGTCAGAAACCATCTTCTGAGTAGGGGCCTAGAAGCGGCTTGTTATCAGCCGTTGACGGATGGCCCTTGCAGTTTCAACATTGTGAGCCTCCCTCCTGCCTTGGTGCTGCTGCTGATCATTCTCCTCTTCTTCCTCCTCCTCCTCCTCCGGTGGTGCACCAATGCCTGGTGGCAGTGGCTGGGTCCTGAGGATTGCAAGGTTATGAAGAATGCAGCATACAAATATGAAGAGGGAGACTCACTCAGGAGAGTACTGCAGGGCTCCTCCTGAGTGGTCCAGACAGCGGAACCGTTGCTTGAGCATACTGATCGTCTGCTCAATTATGTTCCTGGTGGCGATATGGCTCTCATTGTACTGCAGCTCGGCAGGGGTGTTGGGGTTACGGAGCGGTGTCATCAGCCAGGTGCAGAGTGGATAACCCTTGTCCCGAGGAGCCAATCACTTGGCTGATGCAGTGCCTGGAAAAGGTTTGGCACACCAGTCTGGCGCAGGATGAAAGTATCGTGGCTGCTGCCAGGATAGTGGGCATTGACGACGAGTATCAGTTGGTCACAGACCAACTGCACATTTAAGGAGTGGAACCCCTTGCGGTTTCGGAAAACCTCTGCATTCTCATGCGGTGCCTGCAATGCCACATGCGAGCAGTCAATGACGCCCTGCACATGGGGAAGCCCACTATCCTCGCAAAGCCCAATGCGCGTTCATGCTGTTTGGCCCGGGTCATGGGGAAAGAGATGTACTGGCGTCTCCTTTCATAGAGGGCATTTTTTCACCTCCCGGATACAGCAATGGACCGTGAACTGGGAGATATTGGCGATGGCCCCAGTAGCTACTTGAAAGGAGCCGGTGGCATAAAAATTCAGAGCCACTGTGACCTTCACTGCCACTGACAGAGATGTCCTGGTCCTCAGTTGAGGCTGCAGGTCTGGTTGCAGCAGGTGGCAGAGCTCAGTGACCACCTCCTTGCTGAAGCGCAGCCTGTGGAAACACTGCACCTCAGACAAATTAATGTAGGAGAATTGTTCCCGGTATACCCTGGGAGGGTAAGGTCTCCTGTGCAGAGGCCTGTTGGCCCTCCTCTGTCTGGCCATGATTGCCACTCTCTCTCTGCATCTGATGCCTCCGAATCTGCAGGCGCAGGATGACGCCCTGAATCAATGCAGTCCCCATAGTCTCTTGACAATCGAAGCAATGAAGGTCAAATCCAAAAAAACCTGTAAAGTGATGCTCAGTAGCCAAAACTACTTCACACAGCATTGACTCGCTGCAGAAGGGTCTCTCTCTCTCTCAGAATCTCTCTGTCAGAGAGAGTGGTGCAAAAATGTCTCCCACAAAAAAAGGCAGGAAGAGGGTGCCTTTAAATAGCACTCCCCCAGCCCCTTGCCGACTGCAAAACATTCCACTCTCCCTGTCGTTGCTTGTGGCAGGCGGAAAGGAAGGGGGCGCCACTCAATATCCGGTCTGGGACGCCACCGGGGCATTGTACGCTCGACTGACGTCACGATCTGCGGGCGCAGGAGATCGTGCCGGAAGTTTAGCGCCGCCGCAAAAACTCTGGTCAATTTCATGAGTGGTGCAAACATCGCCGCGCCTGGGTGCTAGTTGCTTTGTGCCCCACTAACGGGAGGCGCAAAGCAACCGAATTTTCCCCCCTAGATCTTTTAGGTAACTAAGCCAAAGTTGGCAAAATAAACATAAAATAGCAAGGAACCAAAAGAAGCAGTATGTGCTAAATGGTATAGTTAACCAGGTTGCTGTCCATAAAATAGACCTAAGGGTTATTAAGGATAAATAAGAGCATAAGAACATAGAAATAGGAGAAGGAGTAGGCCATATGGCCCCTCGAGCTTGCTCTGCCATTCAATAAGATCATGGCTGATCTCAACTCCACTTTCCTGCACGATCTCCATATCATTTGATTCCTCTAGAGTCCAAAAATCTATCTATCTCAGCCTTAATATATTCAAAGACTCCGCATGCACATCCCTTTAGGGTAGAGAATGCCAAAGATTCACAATTCTCTGAGTGAAGAAATTCCTCTTCATCTCAGTCTTAAATGGTTGAGCCCATATCCTGGGACTATGCTCCCTAGTTCTAGACTCTCCAGCCAGGGGAATCAACCTCTCAGCATCTACCCTTTCAATCCCCCTCAGAATATTATATGTTTCAATGAGATCACCTCTCATTCTTTTAAACTCCAGAGTATAGGCCCAATCTACACAATCTCTCCTCGTAGGACAACCCTCTCATCACAGGGTTCAATCTAGTGAACCTTTGTTGCTCTGCCTCCAAGGCAAGTATGTTCTTCCTTAGATAAGGAGACCAAAACTGTGCACAGTACTACAGGTGTGGTCTCACCAAAGCCCTGTACAACTGTATCAAGACTTCCTTACTCTTATACTCCAACCCCCTTGCAATAATGGCCAACATGCCAATTGCCTTCTTAATTGCTTTCTGTACCTGCATGCTAACTTTCTGTGTTTCCTGTACGAGGATACCAAAATCTCTCGGAACACCAACATTTAAAGGTTTCTCACCATTTAAAAATATTGGGGGCAAAATCCCCCTCGTTTGCATCTCCAGTGGGAGGCAAATGGCTTTTCGCCCTCCCAAGGTGTTAACCACACCTCCCGCAAATTTCCGTGGGAGGTTAGCAGCATCCCTACCGGGTATCGCCCTGATCTTCTGCGCCCGGAGATCATGACATCATCTCCGGGTACAGTGCCCCGGTAGGGCCTCGGGGGGATAAATTCCCCCCGGTGCCCTACACTGCAGCAGTGTAAACCTTTCAATGATCTCAGTAGATCGGGTTCGCGAACTGTGAGGCCGGCTGCCCGTGGGGCGCCATTTAAATGCGCGAGGGCCGGCCAACATGAAACAAATCAGCGAATTAAAAAAAAAAAAAATTTTTATGAGCGTCGGACATATGCTGAGTGCTGCGATCGGTCAGCCTGGCACTCAGCCCAAAAAAATGCAGAGCTTGCAGCGGGGAGCCCTTCCCTTTAACTAAGGGATGAGCCCCTGCAACGTGGCAGTGCCACGTGTGCCCACTTGTGGCGCTGCTGAGCACATCGCCCCGGATCAGGACATTCCAAGAGGCAAGCCATAGAGTCATAGGGCTGGATTTTGTCATTGCTGGCGGGTTGGGGGCGAGTCAGGTGGCCAACGGGTCCTGCTCCCACCTCCGATGTCAGGTGGGATAATTTAGCGATTTTGCCCTAATTGGGCAATTGATTCCCAGCGTGTGCGCACCCCTGACCCAATGAGTCTTTTGGCCCTGAAACTTGCCTCTGATGACGTCATTAATGCAGCTGCATTTAAGGGCTGCAAGCAGACTTGGTTCATTTTCTGCCTTAGAACTTTTATTAGCGATTCTTCTAACAGTTTTGTGCTGCTGATATGTCAACTTCAAGGTCTAAGGCCGCACCCCAGTTTGATGAGGACTCCCTCCATGCTCTGGTGGAAGGAGCCAGAGCTCAGAAGGAGGTGCTGTTTCCTTCCTCTGAGAGGAAAAAATCTCCCCAGCAGAACAAAGCTGTGTGGCTGCAAGTGGCACAGGAGGTCAGTTCAAGATCAATGTGCAGCAGAACCTGGCTGCAGTGCCGAAAGAGGTTTAATGACCTTCTCCGCACAGGAAAAGTGAGTATGACATCACCATTACCCTCAATCTGCTCCGCATCGCCTCTCATCACCAGCACTCTGCTTTGTCAACATCCTCCACATCCCACTTTACCCTTACATCCCTTGCACCCTTAACCATCCCTCTCTCTCTCTGTACACATTCACTTAACTATTCGACTATGCTGCCCTCACACTCCCTATCACTGTTATGCTATGACAACAACTTACAACACACAGGGAGGGCCCTTGATCTTGGGAACTCACTCCATCTTTGTGTACTTCTAAGCATCAATGCTATGGATTCTCTAAGCATCAATGCTATGGATTCTCTACACTCACTCCATCAGTCTCACTCAAACTCCACTTGTGACACTCATTGCAGGAAAAGAGAGCCCACAATAAGAGGGAAAGGGCGAAGACAGGAAGAGGGCCACCCTCAATAGCCCAGTTCACCAGTGCTGAGGAGGCGGCCCTAGAGATCGTGGGAGCCGAGGAGGATGTGCAAGTGGGGGACGGACAGACGGGCACATCAGAGCAAGCTGGTGACAGAATAGTTTTGCATCTCTCTCATTGACATTGCATGAGTGACTGATATGGCTTCTGATGCTCAAACAGATTGACTTATGATAATCTGCACAATTCCATGTGCATGCAACGTTTATATCACATGTCTAATTCATTCCTTTACTCCCCTACAGGACCATCGACAGGCCCCTCCCCACTGTGTAAGGTTCTCAAAATTCCAACATTCCCCGAAGTTATTAATCAAAAGGGACCCTGGCTGGACTTGATTTTAAAACCAGGGCACCCAAAATGGCTGCGGTAAACCTCGTGACCAGGCCAAATGGGATTTTAAAACAAAGGTTCTGCAAAACAAGCAGGTCAAGGAGTTCAAGGTTTAAACTAATCAAAGGCTTTGTAAGGACTGATAAAATGAACAAAAGACTGTACATTCCAGTCATTAAGTTGGAATGAGCTCCATCAAGCCATTAGGCTTTCTGCATTTTAAATCAGGAACCGCTCACCAGAGACATTAAGCCTGAATGGGAGCAATTCACAACTTGTGTTTAACAACGGCTAGGGTTTCGAGGCTACTTTAGACATAGCAACTATCACTCTACAGGTCATTTTTATAAACGTTTTTAAACATTTAAACAAGCTCACCCAAATCAGACAAAGGACTGAACTGATTTGCCACGCAGATAAGGGCTCCCGATGGGGGTATAACTATGGGCCCATCAGGAAGCCACTCTCTCTCTTGCCTCTTTCCTCCTGCCTCTCAACTCGCTGCCAGATTACAACCAGGACGGGTTGTATGAAGAAGACTGCATGGGGCTTCGAATAAATGGGCCCTCAGTCCAGCTCATTCAACCCAACAGGATCAACCAAGGAAGAACATCAACTGAAGAAGAGCCCGTCCTGCGAGGTAAAATACCCAGGCAGAGACTTTAATATTGGGGTATTTTACCTGGACGGCACCCTTGCAGCGCGCTGGAACCATGTGACGTCGGCAGGCCACAGAGTGCACAAGGAGTGAACCCAAAACCTTCAACTGTTTTTTTTTAAACGTAACAAGTTCTTGGATTGGTGAGCATGAAGTTCTGGCCCCTCATAGTCTAATCTAGTTAGGTATAGGGGGTGGGAATTAAGGGGATTGCGAATATAGTTGTTTTCCCTTGATTGTGCCGTGTGTTCCCCATTCCCTTTAAGTATAAGCATTTTATGTCTGTAGTGTGCTGTACCAGTAATTTTCTCGTGTAAGATTGTTATAATTTTTCAGTTCAATAAAATCTTGGTTCTTTTACACCAAACCACTTGTCTACTCGATTTTCTGTATCGCTGCCTGCATCTAAGTCCGGTCTCCAGAACCCAGGGGGCGAGCGATTCGAACCGCACAAAGAAGGTAGTCAGAGGCAAAGCTGACTGACCAAACACGCCTGTGCAAATCCCCTACAACTGTCCAGGAGCAAGAACCTGAGCCAGAAGACTCCTCAGAGGAAGCTGCAACCTCTGAGGGCGCAGCATCAGCACAATTAAGCGCACCCAGCACCAGCACAGACACTTGCACCTCGGTGGGACATTCAGGGCATAGAGTGGAGTTGTCACCTGGTGTATCACAGCTCACAAGTGAGCATCAGCAGATGGTGGAGGCAGGGACAGCAGTGGAGAGTCCTCGTCGGAGGTTGCAGGGCGCTCCCAGCTCGGCTCAGCTGTGTGTCGACCCTGTACCTCTGGGTCCATCCAGAAGGAGTGGTGCTGGAACTCCAGAAACAGGTACAGGAGTCTCTGGCAGGTTTTGTCTCCAGGTTCGCTGTGAGTGTGGAGAGGATGGAGGAGTCCATCGCTAACATGAGCAGAGCATTTGTGCATGAACACATCACCATGGAAAGGATGGCAACCTCCGTGGAAAGGGTGGCTATGGTAGAGGAGAGGATGGCTACGGCCATGGAAGATCTAAGTCGCCAGAGTGTTGAAAACATGGTGATTGTTCAGAATAGACTGACATCTCTGGAGGAGCGATGGACAGCTACTGAGCAGAGAAACCAAAGCTTCATGGAAGTCCTCTGGAGTAGGACTTCCAGTGCAGAAACAGGTCCTCATGGCCCCCCTGAAGTGCAGCAAGGTGCTGTCAAGCCACTTGCTAGCTCTGAAGTGGGGCTGACCCATGAGAGGGATGTTGGTGACAGACAACAAGGAAGTGGGGGCTCCTCTCCAAGCGCTCACACGCCATGCCACTGCGGAGCCCTCTGTCGGAGCCCCACCAGAGTCCTCACCCAACTGAGATGGGCGCTTCATCCCCTGCACAGCCTCAGGAGCAGCAGACTGTTGGCGAGCCCGCACCCTCAGAGGACGCCCGCCAAAGGTGTTGAGGCAGGAGCAGCATGAAAGTGAGCAAGGGGCCTCCACATCTGCTGAAGCCACAGGGGAAGCACCACGTAGGAGCATGCATAAGGGAAAGATAAAGCACAAGTAGTCACAAGGGTAGTCACTTGGGTGTTCTGTTGTGTTTAATTGTGAAATGCCATCCTTTAGTGAATGTTATAAAATGAAGTGATGGCAAACTGTTGAAGTTCTGGGCTGTGTCATTTCACAAATGGAAGTTCCACATTGAAGGCTCAGGGTGACTTGGATTTGTCATGATGGTGGTCAGAGTGATAGGAAGCCACAGGTTCTTGTCCATTGTCTATGGTGTGGTAAGAAAGTGCGAGTCAAATGTGTTTGATTTGGCAGCCTAAGCAAACCTGGCCAAGGTGAGTGCATCCCTTGCATCCCGGGCAGCAATGTTCTCGTGTGCTGCTTCCGCTGGTTGATGCGCCTCCACAAGGTGTTTGTTCTTGTTCTCCTCGTCCTCATCCTCATCTGAGGAGGCTATGTGCTGAGCCACATGTCCCTCAGGCAGCTGCAAGCCATGAGGCTGTGTGAGGTTGTGAAGTGCACAGCAGACCATGGCGTTTCTGGAGACCCTGGCTGCTGAATACTGCAGAGCTCCACCTGATCTATCAAGGCATCTGAATCTCATTTTCAGCAAGCCGATGGTTTGCTCGATAATGGTTCTGGTGGAAATGTGGCTGGAGTTGTAGCGCTCTTCAGCTTTGTTGGATGGCCTCCTGAACGGCGTCATTAGTCACCTCTTCAGGGGATAGCCCTTGTCTTCAAGTAGCCATCTGCAAAGTTTGTTTGGCGGACTGAAGAGCAGAGGCACACTAGACTGCCGCAGGATGAACGAGTCATGGCAACTGCCAGGGTACTTGGCGCAAACATGCAAAATGTGGTTACACACCAGCTGCACATTGAGGGAGTGGAAGCCCTTGCAATTGACAAAAAGAGCTGGATTGTGATGGGGTGCCTTAAGGACCACATGTGTGCAGTCTACCATGCCCTGCACCCTTGGAAAGCCTGCCAGATTTGCAAATCCAACTGCATGTGTGGTTATACTTGCTTGATCCTTGGAGAAGTTGATGTAATTGTGCGCCTTTGCAAAGAGGGCATCAGTTACCTGCATGATGCAAGTGTGTGTGGCGGACTGGGAGATGCCACAGATGTCTGCTGTTGATCCCTGGAATGAGCCTGAAGTAAAAAATTTGAGTGCGGTGGTGACTTTTATGGCCACTGGTAAGGGGTGTCCACCTGCTCCTCTGGGCTCCAAGTCTTGGTTCAGCATTGCACAGATGTCACCCACTGCCTCTCACGAAAGTCTCAGCCTCACTTGACACTGCTGCTCAGTCATGTTGAGGTAGCTCATCATCTGTCCGTAAACCCTGTTTTGTGGGTATCTCCTGCGGCAACGTGCTTCCCTGCGCTGGTGCCTTCTTTCCTGTGCAGATTCAGGTGGGTGAGCAGCAGGTTGGCGCTCCTGTTGTTGCTGCTGCTGTTGGTGCTGCTGTTGTTCTGGGTTCTGCTGCTGCCACAGCTGGTCTTCGTCTGAATCTGAGGTCCAGGAGGAAAGGAAATAAATGGTTGCCATGCTGCTGGTATATACCTCAGTTGAGGAAGTGCTCAGTCAAGGTGGGGAGAGGGTTTACCCAGGAGGCCAGAGTGGAGATGGATCTCAGCTTCAAAACTTCCAAAATCAGTAGACCTGCAAAAAGTTCTCCAAAACCTGAGAAAATAAAGTTCTGCCACCTGCAAACGATCCTTGTTGAAAACTCCATTTTTATGATGGAGCTGCAGCTGTTAAGAAGGCAACCACTTGTGAACCCGACAGGATTAGCTGGCGTGATTCAGGGGAGATGTGCAGCATGCTGGAAATGTGGCAAACTTTGAAAGTCCTCTCAAAATGGGATTACAGAGGTTGTTAAGTAGCAGTTAAGTGCCTTAAGGGCCTATCCTGCCGCTAGGAGGCGGGACCAAAACGGAGTCTGCAGGCCCGCATTTTGGAAAGTTGCGCAGAGGCGGCTTGAAGGCTGGATCAGAATCCGCCACCATTTTTTGCTACTTTACCACCTGATCCGCCTCCTCGGGGCTGGCAAAATCCAGCCCATAGAGTCATAACGACACAGAAGGAGGCCATTCGGCCCATCGAGTCTGTGCCGGCTCTCTGTAGAGAAATCCAGTCAGTCCCATTCCCCCAGTCTATCCCCGTAGCCCTGCAAGTTTATTTCCTTCAAGTGCCTATCCAGTCTCCCCTTGAAAACATTGAGTGTCTCCGCTTTCACCATTTCCATCGGTGGCAAGTTCCAGGTCCTCAACACTCGCTGCGTAAAAAAGTTTTTCCCCATGTTCCCCCTGTATCTCTTGCCCACAAACTTAAATCTGTGTCCCCTAGTCCTTGTATAATCAACTATTGGGAACAGCCTTTCCCCGTCAAGCCCATCCAAACCCGTCATAATCTTGTACAACTCTATCAAATCACCCCTCAACCTTCTTTGCTCTAATGAAAACAAATCCAGCTTCTCCAACCTGTCCTTGTAGCTAAGATCCCCCATCCCCAGAACCATTCTGGTAAATCTCCTCTGCACCCTCTCAAGGGCCTTCACATCCTTCCTAAAGTGTGGTGACCAGAACTGGATGCAATACTCCAGTTGTGGCCCAACTAGCACTTTATAAAGGTTCAGCATAACTTCTTTACTTTTGTACTCAATACTTCTATTTATGATGCCCAAGATCCCACGTGCTTTGCTAACCATTCTCTCAATATGTCCTGCCACCTTCAGGGACCTATGCACATTAACTCCCAGGTCCATCTGTACCTGCACACTCTTTAAAACTGTGCCATTAAGTGTATATTGCCTCTCCCTGTTCCTTCTGCCAAAATGCATCACCTCACACTTCTCTGTATTAAATTCCATCTGCCACTTGTCTGCCCATTCTGCTAGCCTTTCTATGTCCCGTTGCAGTTGATTGGTATCATAATCACTGTTTGCCACACCCCCAAGTTTGATGTCATCGGCAAAATTAGAAATTCTACTCTGTATTCCAATATCCAGGTCATTTATATGTATCAAAAAAAGCAGTGGCCCCAGCACTGACCCTTGGGAACACCACTGTCTACCATCCTCTAGTCAGAAAAGCAGTCATTTAGCACAACTCGCTGTTTTCTGTCCTTAAGCCAATTCCTTATCCAAGCTGCCACTGACCCATCTATTTTGTGAGCCTCAATTTTGTTAACCAACATTCTATGTGGTCCTTTGTCAAATGCCTTCCTAAAATCCATGTAGACAACATCCATTGTATTCCCTTCATCAACCCTCCCTGTTACTTCATCAAAAAATTCAATTAGATTAGTCAAACATGATCTGCCTTTTACAAATCCGTGTTGGCTCTCCTTAATTAGCTTAAACCTACCTAAGTGCCCGTTAATTTTTTCCTTGTGTTTCTAAAACTTTACCCATCACTGACGTTAAACTGACCAGCCTGTAGTTACTAGGATTGTCTTTACACCCTTTCTTTAACAATGGTGTCACATTTGCCACTTTCCAATCCTCAGGCACCTCCACCGCATCTAGGGAAGATTGGAAAATTATGGCAAGCCTTTCCGTTATCTCCTCCCCCAATTCCCTTAGCAATCTGGGATGCAAGCCATCTGGACCAGGCGACTTATCCACTCTAAGCATATCCAGCCTTTCTCGTACATCCTGTCTATCAATTTTCACCCCTTCCATTGCTTCTACCTTTTCCACTGCTACCAATATTTTGTCAGCATCCACTTCCTTAGTAAACACCGATATAAAGTACTCATTTGAGTATTCTAGCCTTGCCATGCGCCTCTAAGCAAATATCACCTTCTTTGTCGCTAACAGGCCCCACCCTGCCTCTTAGTACCTGCTTACTGTTTACATGCGGGTAGAAGATTTTTGTGTTCCCTTTTATGTTAATCGCCATTCTACTCTCATATTCTCTCTTAGCCAATCTTATTTTCATCTTCACTTCCCTTCTCAACTTATTGTATTTGGTCTGGTTCTCCCTTGAAGAATTCACCTGAAATGCATCATACACCCTCTTTTTTTGTTTCATCATCTTCTCTATCTCCCTCATCATCCAAGGAGCCCTTGCTTGGGTTCCCTTATCCTTCCCTCTTGTTGGAATGTACCTAGCCTGTACTTGGAACATCTCCTCCTTAAAGATCACCCATTGTTCCGTTACAGTTTTTCCTGTCAGTCTTTGGTTCCATTTTATACTGGCTAGATCCTTTCACATCCCATTGAAGTTAGCCCGAGTCCAGTTTAAAAGTTCCACTCTAGATTGTTCCTTGCACCTCTCCATTGCTCATCTAAATCTTCTGATACAATGATCACTCGTACCCAAGTGTTCTCCCACAGACACTTGGTCGACCTGGCCCACCTCATTCCCCAGCACCAGATCCAGCAATGCCTCCTTCCTAGTTGAGCCAAGAACATACTGATCAAGGAAATTCTCCTGAACACATTTCAGAAATTCCTCCCCCTCCTTTCCCTTTACCCTTGCATTATCCTAATCGATATTTGGGTAATTAAAGTCCCCCAATATCACCACTCTATTGCTCTTGCATATCTCTGCGATTTCCCTGCAGATTTGCTCCTCTACCTCCCTCTCACTATTTGGAGGCCTATAGAATACCCCATTAGAGTGATCATACCCTTTTTACTCCTCAAATCTAACCAAATGGATTCTGTCCTTGTTCCCTCAAGAACATCCTCCCTTTCCAACACAACAATGTCTTCCTTAATCAGCACTGCCACCCCACCTCCCTTTTTTCCTTCCCTATCTTTTCTGAACAGCTTGTACTCTTGAATATTAAGTGCCCAGTCCTCACCGTTTTTAAGCCACGTTTCCGTTATTGCCACAACATCATATTGCCACACAGTTAATTGTGCTTGTAGCTCACCAACCTTATTCACCACACTTCGTGCGTTTACACACATGCATTCAAACCCATTTTTGAATTTTCGTAGTCTTTCTTACTCTGCTCCTATCTAATGTGGTACTACTACCGTCTCTAGTACTCTTTCCTTCTCTGGTACTATCCAACACATTCACTCCTTTATGCACCTTCTTCCTCTTTTCTACTCCTATATGCTGGTGCCCATCTCTCTGCCAAGCAAGTGGAGCACTTGATTTAGCGCTCCACTTCCCTCTTGGAGCAAAATATGGGAATTTCTGAAATGTTAGAAAAGGTTAGTGCCTGGCGCTAATTTTTCAAACATATTTGACTTAGCGCCCCAAATGGCCCTCTAGGGGAATTTCTCCCCCATTCTGTTTCTCTATTCTTCCTACTAAGGTGAATAACCTCACATTTCCCCACATTATACTCCATCTGCCACCTTATTGCCCACTCACTTAACCTGTCTATATCCCTTTGCAGAATCTATAGCCACAATTTTGCCAGCAGAGGCGGGAGAGGTGGTTGACAGGTTCTGGTCCCGCTCCCGGCTGCAGCCCCTCTGTGAAATGGATTTCCTGTTAATAGGAACCCCTGCGGGGTTCCTGGCCAATTAAAAGGAAGCAGTTCTGATGACATCATTTGATGACGCGTCATCAGCCGGTTTCCTTAAAGGGACCATGGCCGCATTCATATTGACAGTTGTGCTGTCAGTGTTCTGCTGCATTGAGGTGCTGCAAACATTAACAAGCACTGCACAAAGGTGCACGGCTGCACCCAGGCTCTCACATGACTCCCTCCATATGCTTATGGAGGTAGTCACAACATGCAGGGAGGTTCTCTTCCCTTCCAAGGGCAGAAGAGACCTCCCCAGGACACCAACGCAGCCTGGTTGCACATTGCACAGGAGTGCAAAAGCAGGGATGTCATAAGGAGGACCAGGCTGCAGTGCCACAAACCTTTCAATGATCTCAGTAGATCACGAAACGTTACTGCAAAGCCACACCCAACCTCATCCTGCTGTACCACTCATCACATCCACATCACGCTGCCTTCCCTACCCTACTCCTGCACATCTTTACTCACACCAACTTACCTTGCACCTCCACCCATCCCTCTCTATCTACACTATCACTTCCCCATTTCACTAGCCACCCCTCACACTCACCCTCATCTTAGTGCAATCATGCCAACTAACAACACACAAGGCTAGGCACTTGGGTGTTTTATGCTGTTTATGTAAATTTTCCATATGCGTTGTCAAACATTGAAATCTTTATTTTCAACACTTTGCCTTATTGTGCAGATCAGTGCTCACCTTTGGAAGTGTCTTAGTGAGTTGCAGTGAATGGTGAGACATAACGGTACCCCCCTCAATGGTGATGAGTGTAAAAGGAATGGCTTGGTCATTGTAGCAATGCTTTATGGTGCTGGTGTGGGGTGTTGTTAACCTGGTGCATCATGGGGCAGCCAGGGTTTACAGCGTCAAGTGAAGTAAATCTGGCCATGGTGATACCATCGCTGGCCTCCTAGGCAGCAATGTTGTCGGGTGCAGATGCCCTGTGTCCTGTCCAGCATCAGGTGATTGCGGAGAAGGTTGGTATTGTTGTTGGTAATGTTGGTGTGGCTGGCGATGGAGCTGATTGTGGAGGGATTCAGAGGACCAAGGAGAGATTTTTTCAAGGGCACCATTGTTGCTGGAATAGATGGCAGCTGAAGTTGAGATGACAGAAGCGATCTGTCAGTGGTGAGAGAGCTTGCTCCAAGGAGGTAAGAGTGGATAGAGAGTTTACTCCAAACACATCCAAACTGCAAACAGCTCAAAAGTGTCTTCCAAGTCCTGAAGGCTCAAGCTTCTGACATTGGAAAGTGAACAGCTCTGAAATGGTAGCTTTCATACCACTTTTGCAGCTGTCACATATTAACATAGAAACATAGAAGATAAGAGCAGGAGTAGGCCATTCGGCCCCTCGAGCCTGCTCCGCCATTCAATGAGATCATGGCTGATCATCCAAACTCAGTACCCTGTCCTGCCTTCTCCCATATCCCTTGATCCCTTTAGCCTTAAGAAATATATCTTACTCCTTCTTCAATATATTTAATGAATTGGCCTCAACTGCCTTCTGTGGTAGAGAATTTCACAAGTTCACCACTCTCTGGGTGGAGAAATTCCTTCTCGTCTCTGTCCTAAATGGCTTACCTCTTATCCTTAGACTGTGGCACCTGGTTCTGGAATTCCCTGCCATCGGGAACATCCTTCCTACATCTAGTCTGTCTAGTCCTGTTAGAAATTTATAAGTTTCAATGAGATCCCCTCTCATTCTTCTAAACTCCAGCGAGTATAAGCCAAATCGACCCAATCTCTCCTCATACGTCATTCCTGCCATCCCAGGTATCAGTCTGGTGAATCTTCGCTGCACTCCCTCCATGGCAAGAACATCCTTCCTCATAAGGCGACCAAAACTGCACACAATGCTCAAGGTGTGGTCTCACCAAGGCCCTGTACAACTGCAGCAAGACATCCGTGTTCCTGTACTCAAACCCTCTCGCTACGAAGGCCAACATACCATTTGCCTTCTTTACTGCCTGCTGCACATGCATGCTTATCTTCAGCGACTGGTGCACAAGGACACCCAGATCTCGTTGCACTTCCCCTTCTCCCAATCTATTGCCATTCACATAATAATCTGCCTTCCTGTTTTTGCCACCAAAGTGGATAACCTCGCATTTATCCACATTATACTACATCAGCCATGCATCTGCCCAATCACCCAACCTGTCCAAATCATACTGGAGTTTCTTGGCATCCTCCTCACAGCACACACGCCCACCCAGCTTTGTGTCGTCTGCAAACTTGGAGATATTATATCTAGTTCCCTTGTCTAGATCATTAATATATATTGTGAATAGCTGGGGTCCTAGGACCAATCCCCATTTTCTCTCTACCACCTTTTTTGAATAGTGTGGTAACATTAGCTACCCTCCAATCCATGGGTACTGTTCCAGAATCTATAGAATTTTGTAAGATGACCAGCAATGCATCTACTATTTCTAGGGCCACTTCCTTAAGTACCCTAGGATGTAGATTATCAGGCCCTGGGGATTTATTGGCCTTCAATCTCGTCAATTTCCCTAACACCATTTCCCTACAAATACTGATTTTATTCAGTTCCTCCCTCTCATTAGACCCTATGTTCCCCGACATCTCTGGGAGGTTATTTGTGTCCTCCTTTGTGAAGACAGAACCAAAGTATGTATTTAATTGGTCAGCCATTTCTTTGTTCCCCATTATAAATTCCCCTGATTCTGACTGCAAGGGACCTACGCTTGACTTCACCAATCTTTTTCTCTTCACATATCTAGAGAAGCTTTTACAGTCAGTTTTTATGTTCCCTGAAAGCTTACTCTCATACTCTATTTCCCCCCTCTTAATTATTCCCTTTGTCCTCCTTTGCTGAATCCTAAACTGCTTCCAATCCTCAGGTTTACTGCTTTTTCTGGCCAATTTATATGTCCTCTCCTTGGATCTTATGCTATCCCTAATTTCCCTTGTTAGCCACGGTTGAGTAACCTTTTTTGTTTTATTTTTATGCCAAACAGGGATGAACAAATTCTATTGTTCATCCATGCGATCTTTGAATGTTTGCCATTGCCTATCCGCTGTCAACCCTTTGAGTAACATTCCCCGATCAATCCTACCCAACTCGCGCCTCATACCATTCACAGCAATGTGGAGACATAGAGAACCCAACCTACTTATCTGACATGATCTCTGAATGATGTGAACCATGTTAAAAATGTGGTAAAATAGTAAAAGGCTGGCAAAATAGTAGTTAACAAGCACTTAACATGCATTTAAGTATCTTCAATGCCTCCCCGCCTCTTGGTGTTGGGTCTGTTCTGAAATCGCAGACCCGACACTTTGCAAAATTAAATAGAGACAGATTCGCAGCCTGTTCCCAACCCGATATCAATCGTTTTGATTTTGACAGCAGACCTGCCTCCAAACCCGCACTCTGAGCGATGGCAAAATTCAGCACTTTGTGTCCTCCTCCAGCTTACTTTCCCACCTAGCTTTGTATTGTCAGCAAACTTGGATACATTGCACTTGGTCCCTTCATCTAAGTCATTAATATAGATTGTAAATAGCTAAGGCCCAAGCACTGATCGTTGCGGCACTCCACTAGTTACAGCCTGCCAAATTACCCCTTTATCCTTACTCTTTTTTTTCTGTCCGTTAACCAATCCTCTATCAATGCTAATATATTACCCCCAACCCCAAGAGACCTTATCTTGCATAGCAACCTTTTATGTGGCATCTTAGCGAATGCATTTTGGAAATCCAAATAGACTACATCCACTGGTTCCCCTTTATCTACCCTGCTAGTTACATGCTCAAAAAACTCTAATAAATTTGTTAAACACGATTTCTCTTTCATAAAACCATGTTGACTCTATCTAATCATATTATGATTTTCTAAGTGCCCTGTTCCCACTTTCTTAATAATGGATTCCAGCATTTTCCTGACGACTGATGTCAGGCCAGCTGGCCTATAATTCCCTGTTTTCTCTCTCCTTCCTTTCTTGGACAATGGGCTTATATTTGCTACCATTCAACCTGCTGGGACTGTTCTAGAATCGAGGGAATTTTGGAAGATCACAACCAATGCATCCACTATCTCTGCAGCCATCTCTTTTAGAACCTTCAGATGTAGGCCATCAGGTACAGGGAATTTGTCAGCTTTTAGTCCCATTAGTTTCTCAAGTACTTTTACTTTAAGTTCCTCACTCTCATTAGTCCTTTGGCTCCCCATTATTTTTGGTATTCTTTTCGTGTCTTCTACTGTGAAGACAGATACAAAATATTTGTTTAAAGTCTCTGCCATTTCCTTATTCCCCATTATAATTTCTCCTGCCATAGCCTCTAAGGAATCAAAGCTTACTTTTGCTACTCTCTTCATTTTTACATACTTTTAGAAGCTCTTACAACCTGTTTTTATATTTCTTGCTAGTTTACTCACATATTCTATTTTTTTTCCTTTTTTATTGATTTTTTTGGTCATCCTTTGTTGATTTCTAAAGCACTCCCAATCCACAGACTTACTACTATTCTTCACAATATTATAAGCCTTTTCTTTGAATTTAATACTATCCTTAGTTTCTTTAGTTAGCCATGGATGGATCACTTTTTTCCTGTGGAGTTTTTATATCTGAATGGAATGTATATTTGTTGAGAATTTTGAAATCTTTCTTAATGTTTGCCACTGCTTATCTACCATTATACTTTTTAATCTAATTTCCCAATCTACCTTAGCCAATTTGCCCCTCATGCCTATGTAATTGGCTTTATTTAAGTTTAAGAATTGCGTTTCAGATTTAAGTATTTCGCTCTCAAACCCAGTGTGAAATACCATCATATTATGATCACTCTTCCCCAGAGGATCCTTTACAATGAGATTACTAATTAATCATGTCTCATTACACAATGTAAGATCTTCAAAAGACTGATCTCAGTGTTCAGCTAGATTAAAAAAGCCAAATGCATTAGCAGAGGCTTACTGTAAAATGAAGCAAGTCCCTGTCAGCAAGCATCCTTCTGCCTAATGTAAACAACTGTGCAATTACATATGACCATCACTGCATGTACCAGCAAGTACTGTGAAACCTATATTAGAGCATATACTCTGTAACCTTCCATGCCCTGAGAAAGTGTTTAAACTTCTGTACAGAACAAAATTATAAACAAAATATAAAGCAAAATAAGTTGTATTGCAGCTATATAAACAGCCCAACTGGCAATTCAAACTCCCTGAGCTCTTCAGGGAAGAAAATCATGTCAACAGATGGCATCTAACTGCAGTCAAAAAATCAAACTGTATTCCAAAAAGTAATTGCAGTATTTTGCATAATTTCATGAACCTCACTGCATCTCTATGGAAGGTTAAGATTACTAACAAAGTAGAAACAGTTGAGCAACATTTAAGAATCTGAGATAAATAATAAAATTCATGCAAATCTGCAAGCCAGTTACAGATTCATATTTATCCTTTGTAAGATTTTTAACCTCAGTCATCTTACACTCCTGCAGGATCTAACCTCAATTATAAATCTTCATAAAGGTCAACATCATTCAGTCTAATTTAAATCTCAGCACATTTGGATTTTGAAAATTATTCCTTTAAAGCCATGAAGCCATGAATTCAGATACCATAACTGCACTGTTAGTAAAGTCCGAAGCTAAAAAAAGGAATAAACCACACTTGAAACACTCTCTCATAGCTGCAAAGATTGCATTTGTATTTAATTTCCGGGGACTGACTTTTGGCTTCATTACGCCCCAAAAATGAGCACATATGCATTGAAACAGAGGGATAAATTAGGTGGGAAGCATTTTTTTAAATTGGTCTTGGGATGTGGGCAACACTGACAAGCCAATATTTATTGTCCATCCCTGGTTGCCCTAAGGACATTGCGTTAACCATATACTTCAGGACTGGAGCCACAGTGACAAACAAGGCCCGTTTCAAATCACACAGATATCTGCTCATATATCACACTCAGCAAGCCTTTTAGAACTCATTGAGAAGAAGCTTATTCTATAATGCTAAGGATCATTCAGAATCCTGTAGATTGTGAGGAACTTATGAAAAGGATGGAAAACCTTGTGATTTCATAATCAAATGAGCATAGATTCATGTTTAAACGGAGTAATAACTGCAAGATTTATCCACTGGAACTGACATTCACAATGTACTGATGGCTCTAGGCACTCAAAATATTAATTGAGTTACTAATGTCAAATAATAAGAACATAAGAACATCAGAAATAGGAGCAGGAGTAGGCCATTCAGCCCTTCGAGCCTGCTCCGCCATTCAATGATATTATGTCCGTGTGTAATTGAGACACGGACTGCAGGATTTGGTTACAACAGGTCTTTACTGAGTGGAGACAAACTGGAACTAACTATGCAAAGTTACTACACAGGCTTATATACAGGGGTGGTCACTACTGGTACTGCAGTATACAGGGGCTGCAGAATATAGTTCCTTCTGCAAAGTACATACACTACAATTCCTCCCCTTTTAGCTAAACAGTACATAACATTCGATTAATAATTAAATAACATATTTACAATTACAGTTGCTAGATACATTAGCTGAAGTTAAGCAATTATAAGTTCAGTCTTTGAGGAGGCTTCCTGATTCTGTCTGGATAACGCCTCTTTGGGGTATCAGGTTCTTCTGGCAAAGTTGATTCGGGATCAACGTCGTTGTTTGGTTTGTCTGCTTCCAATATCACCAATTCTGAGGTAGATGCAATTGGTACGTCGGTTTCATCACCAGGTGTATCGGATCGTGGTGTGGAATTGACGTTTTCCAGTGACTCTAGAATCTGGTCAGCATGGCGTCTTACAATGCTCTCTCCAACATCCACGGTATACATTAGGGGTCCTTGCCGTGTGCAGATCGTTCCTGGCTGCCATTTCTCTGTGCGGTAGTCCCGGGCCAAAACTGGTTGACCTATCTTAAAACTCCTGGTCGGCCTTTCATTCATATTCTGAAACTGCCTGTTCTCCACATCTCTTCTGATGTTTGGCTTAACCAAATCCAAGCATCTTAGTTTTCGATTGAAGAACATCATGGCTGGAGTTTGGTTGGTAACCGCATGTGTCGCATTCCGGTAGGCAAACAAGAAGATATCCACCTTGTGTTGTAGGGGTATGTCTTCATTACACATTGCCTTGATAGCCTTCTTGAATGTTTGAACGAACCTCTCAGCCAATCCATTGGTGGCTGGATGATATGGGGCGGATGTGCAATGCTTAACACCATTGTTCTTTAAGAACCTCCGGACCTCTTCAGGCACAAACTGTGGTCCATTGTCGGAGCAAATCTGTTCAGGCAGCCCATTTCTGGTGAATATGGTTCGTAAGACTGTGATAGTTTATTCTGTGGTGGTTGAGGACATTTTTATTACCTCTGGCCACGTTGAATGTGCATCCACCGCAATTAAAAACATCGAGTACATAAATGGACCAGCAAAATCAATGTGCACCCTTTGCCATGGAGATGAGGGCCACTCCCATGGATGTAGAGGGGCTTGTGGTGGGGCGTTTTGGACCTTCTGGCATCCTGTACAGCTCTTGGTCATCTCTTCGATTTCTCTATCGATTCCCGGCCACCACACAAACGTTCTGGCTAAGTTCTTCATTTTTACCCCTCCCAGATGGCCCTCATGAAGCTCATTGAGTACTCTATCCTTCAATTTGGGTGGAATTACTACTCTGGATCCACACATCAAGGTTCCTCTGCACACTGACAGCTGCTCTCTTCTCGGTGAGAATGCTGGCAACAGTGGTTCACCATGTGCTGGCCATCCCTTCACCATTAAATCATAGACCCAGGAGAGTGTCGGGTCATTTCGTGTTTCCTTTTCTATGTTTGCATTCGTCACAGGGAGACATTCGACTATGGTCGAGTGGAATATCTCCACAGGATCCACTGCAGGTGCATCTTCCACCGTCGGCAACGGTAGGCGCGACAATCCATCAGCATTCCCATGCTGTTTAGTTCCTTTGTACTCGATGTCATATTGGTGTGCCCCTAGGAAAAGGGATCACCTCTGTAGCCGTTGTGCTGTCATTATCGGGACGCTCTTCTGAGGGTTGAAAATGGAGACATGAGGTTGATGATCAGTTAGTAGAGTAAATTTCTGACCGTGCAGGTAGTGATTGAACTTCTTCACCTCACACACCAGGCTGAGGGCCTTTCTGTCAATCTGGGCGTAGTTACGCTCGGCTGAAGTTAACGAGCGTGACGCAAAAGCTATCGGCCTCTCTGAACCATCAAGGAATTTATGTGACAGTACCGCTCCAATGCCGTAGGGAGACGCATCACACGCCAGTCTTATCGGTAGTGAGCCAATACTTCTCTTGAAGTGATTAGGTCTTTACTCTTCTGAAAGGCCCGCTTACATTCATCGCTCCATTTCCATGCTACTCCAGTTTGTAGTAGGGTGTTCAGTGGGTGCAGAATTGTGGACAAATTCGGCAAAAACTTATGGTAGTAATTCACCAATCCGAGGAATGACCTCAGTTGCGACACATTTTCAGGCGCTGGAGCCTTAACCACCGCTTCAATTTTGTCAGGGGACTTATGAAACCTCTCCTCATCAATCATGTGGCCACAATACGATATCTGTTTCTTAAAAAACTCGCACTTGGCTCTTAGCCCATGTTCTCTTAGTCTAGTGAGCACCTGCTCTAGGTTGGCAAGGTGTTCACTGTCATCTTCACCTGTCACTAGGATGTCGTCCAAATAACACTGACTCCCCGGAATCCCTTGCAGGACTTGTTCCATCGCTCTTTGCCATATCGCCGGAGCTGATGCTACTCCGAATACCAGTCGATTATACTGGTAAAGACCTTTGTGAGTGTTTATCGTGAGATACTTCCTAGAGGATTCTTCAACCTCCATCTGCAAATATGCTTGTGCTAGGTCAATTTTTGTAAAACGCTTCCCTCCAGATAGTGAGGCGAAAATATCTTCTATCCTCGGGAGAGGATATTGTACTGTGTGAAGGACTGGGTTCACCGTCACCTTGAAGTCCCCACAGATGCGAACCTTCCTTGGCTCCTCAGACTTATTGTTTAACGTTTTCTTCATGACAGGAACGATGGGTGTTGCCCACTCGCTCCAGTCTACCTTAGATAACACACCTGCATTCTCCAGATTCTCCAGCCCTGCCTCGACGGCTGGGCGAATTGCATATGGTACCGGTCTTGCTTTGAAAAACTTGGGAATTGCATTCTCTTCTATTTTTATCGAGGCGGTTACGCCTTTAAGAGTTCCCAGTTCTTGTTGAAATACCTCTTTGGCGTTAGCTAAGATTTTTGACAATCGTCCAGGTGTGACGTCGTCATCCTTTTTACCAGCCACCGTCAGTGCCTGAATGGAGTGCCAGTCTAAACTTATCTTTCTGATCCATTCACGTCCCAATAACAGTGGTCCACCATCTTGCAGTATGTACAGATACAATTTCTGTATTTCCTTGCCGTTGTATTCGACAGGCACCCTTATTTTCCCTCTGGGGTATACTTTCTGCCCCGTATACGTCGTCAAGACAATGGATGTCTCTTTCAAGGGTATGTGTGAGAATAGCCGCTCGTAGTCTCGTCGATTCATGATGGTCAGGGCTGATCCTGTATCCAATTCCATTTTGACTTGGGACCCTGCTATCGTGAGGGTGACCCACATGGTTCGGTGATCCTCTTTTGCGATTACGTTGTGAAGTTTGAGACAGCTTAGTCTCTTGTTCCCGGATTCACTATCGCTCTTCTGGTCTTCGGAACTACTGTCGGTCATCTTTTGTACTTTCCTGTACGGTTCCTTAGTAGCCTTTTTGTTGTCGTTAGTCTTCTTCCCGGACCTGCAAACTCGTGCAATGTGTCCCATCTTTCCGCATTGCCTGCATATTTTGTCCTTGGACCAGCAGTCCTTCTGGTCATGGGTTGTTCTGCCGCAGCGATAATATTTTGCAAATCCCCGTGTCATTTCGTGGATGCCGTATTCCTGTGGCTTTTGCTGTATTTCCGCAGCTCCCCTTGCTGCTGCTTCGTACGATACTGCCATGCTGAAAGCCTTATCTAGCATCAGCTCTTTCTCTGAGAGTAACCTCTTCTGGGTTCCTTCACTCAGGAGTCCACAGACAAATTTGTCCCGTAGAGTATCTGGCAGTGCTTTGATAGCTTGCGTAGTTCTGTAAGGTAATCAGCATTGCTCTCATCTTTATGCTGATTTCTCCTGTGGAATTTAAATCTTTCTGCTATCAGCAGCGGTGTAGGATTTAGGTGTTCCTGTAGGATATCAACAATTTCGTTAAAACTCTTCGCCATCGGTTTGGCTGGAGTGATCAGGTTCCGCAATAGGCCGTACGTTCTTGCGCCCATTAAGTTTAGTAGTACCGATGCCTTTTTCTCATCGGCTACTTCGTTGGCCTTGCAATATACTTCGACTCTTTCCACATACGTGGTCCAGTCTTCTATTGCATTATCCAAGGCAGTGATATTGCCAGTCTTCGGCATCTTGGAAATCTAAGATGGTGCCTCCCACGCTTTGCCTTCTTCCCCGATTTAACAAAATGGCGCCTCCCACGCTTTGCCTTCTTCCCCGCTGGATTAAGATGGCGCCTCCCGCGCTTTCCGTCTTCTCCGCTGCTGCTAGCGCTGTTGCTGGCGTTTTATGCCTTGATGGCGACGCCCTATGTTCTTCGCGCACTTTTCCCCCGCGCTGCTGCTAACGCCGCTCTCCGCGGTTCCTGTGGCAAACTGCAGCTCCTCGCGGCTTTCTGCACTTCTAATTTATTTTATTTTCCCGTCGTCAGAGCAACCCTATGGGACACTTTCCTCCCTCTTCTCGGGTCTGTACGCTGCCCGGCTTCGTAGCACCGGCCGCGCCCTGTGTGGTCCACCCTCTCTCTCTCTCTCTCTCCTCTTCCCGACAACGCTGCTCGGCCCCGTTGAAAAGCCACCCGATCAAGCTCTAGCCCGCCGCAGCCCAGGAAGGATCAGTGTACTACCTGCCACCAGCCCGATTAGCTGGAACACCATCGACAGGATAACCAAGCCCCGCTCTCGACAGCCTCTCCTGCAAATCTTCAACTCCGATGAATCAGAGGCGGTTGCCCACGGTCGACGCCCGTTTCTTCTGTTAGTTTTTTTTTCTTCCTTCTGGCCTCGACCTCTGACAACTTCGCTTCAGGGATGGATCCCCATGAGGTGGTGCAGACTGTAGGGAAGTCCGGATCTGCTCGTCGCCAGTATTATGTCCGTGTGTAATTGAGACACGGACTGCAGGATTTGGTTACAACAGGTCTTTACTGAGTGGAGACAAACTGGAACTAACTATGCAAAGTTACTACACAGGCTTATATACAGGGGTGGTCGCTACTGGTACTGCAGTATACAGGGGCTGCAGAATATAGTTCCTTCTGCAAAGTACATACACTACAAATGAGATCATGGCTGATCTTCAGCCTCAACTCCATTCACCAGCCCTATCGCCATATCCCTTGATGCCATTACTAGTCAGAAATCTATCAACTTCTGTTTTGAACATAACCAATCACTGAGTCTCCACAGCCCTCTGAGGTAGAGAATTCCAACGATTCACCACACTCTGTGTGAAGAAATTTCTTCTCACCTGAATGGTCTACCCTTTATCCTGAGGCTGTGGCCACTGGTTCTAGACTCCCCAGCCAAGGGAAACATTCTCCCAGTATCCACCCTATCAAGCCGTGTAATAATTTTGAATGCTTCAATGAAATCCCCTCTTTCTTCTGAATTCAAGAGACTACAGGCCTAGTTTACTCAATCTCTTCTCATACGACAGTCCCGCAATCCCAGGAATCAATCTCATGAACTTTTGTTGCACTCCCTCTATGGCAAGTATATCCTTCCTTAGGTAAGGAGACCAAAATTGTACACAGTACTCCAGGTGTGGTCTCACCAAGGCCCTATATAATTGGAGTAAGACTTCTTGGCCTAGAAATTCGGTTGGCTTTGCGCCCAGTTTTCGCCCAAAGAGGGCTTTTGCGCCAATAGAGGAGTTCGCGCTGATATTCAGCGCTGCGGTAATGGCGGCGGTAGCCGGTAGCGCTGCGCCGGCACCGATGATGTCATCGGTGTGCGCAGTGCCCCGGTTCTGCCCCGATGCCAGCCCGAATCCCATATTCAGTTGCCGCCGCCTCCTCCGTGGCGGCCGCTACTTACATCCAGAGACCAGGGCCTTACTGCAGCCTTAGTGGGGCGCATAAAGGTGGAGGTGCGGCCGGCCGCTTTTTCGGCGGCAGCCTGCCCGCACCTCCTTCCCCGGCCTCCTCCACCACCCCCCCCGCGGCATTGCCGGCTGCTTTCCGCGAGCCTGGCACTTCTCCGTGGTGCCGGGCTCATTTGCCGGCACAATCCAGCGGCGATCTCCCCGTTGCAGGCACCTCCACCTTAAGAGAAGGAGGAGGCCTGCAGTACCGCAGCCTGCCGCACCGCATCGGGTGGCGCAGCGGCGCCTACAGCGCTGAAATTCAGTTTCAGCGCCCCAAGCGGGGGCGGCCACACCCTGGAATAGCGCCCAGTTCCGACTTGGGGCGCAGAAGCCGAATATCTGACGGTCGCTAATGGCTCCCCGCCCAGCACTAACTTTTGGGTGCAAACCAGCTGGCGGGCCCAAACTAAATTTCTAGGCCCTTTACTCCTGTCCTCAAATCCTCTTGTAATGAAGGCCAGCATATAATTTGCCTTCCTAATGGCTTGCTGCACCTGCACATTCACTTTTAGTGACTCATGTACAAGGACACCCAGGACCCTTTGAGCATCTGCATTCCCCAATCTTTCACCATTTAGGAAATACTCTGCCTTTCTGTTTTTTCTACCAAAGTGGATAACTTCACATTTATCCACATTATATTCCATCTGCCATGTTCTTGCCCACTCACTGAGCCTGTCAAGGTCCCATTGAAGCCACTTCACATCCTCTTCACAACTGAAACTGCCACCTAGCTTTGTATCATCAGCAAATTTGGAAATGTTACATTTACTCCCCTCGTCCAAATCATTGATATAGATTGTGAATAGCTGGGGCCCAAGCACTGATCCTTGCGGTATCCCACTAGTCACAGCCTGCCATACTGAAAAAGACCTGTTTATCCCTACTCTTTGTTTTCTATCTGTTAACCAATTCTCCATTACCCCCAATTCCATGTGCCCTAATTTTGTTCACCAACCTCTTGTGTGGGACCTAATCGAAGGCCTCCTGAAAATCCAGATACACCACATCTACTGGTTCCCCTTTGTCTACTCCACTAGTTACATCCTCAAAGAACTCCAATAGTTTTTTCAAACAGGATTTCCCGTTCATAAATCCATGTTGACTCTGCCCAATCTTACTATCAGATTCTAAGTGCCCAGTTATTGCATCCTTTATAATAGATTCTAGCATTTTCCCAACTACTGATGTGAGACTAACAGGTCTGTAGTTCCCCGCTTTTTCTCTCCCTCCTTTCTTAAATAGCGGGGTTACATTTGCTATCCTCCAATCTGCAGGAACTGTTCCAAAATCTATAGAATTTTGGAATATGACAACCAATGCGTCCACTATCCCAATGGCCACCTCTTTCAAAACCCTAGGATGTAGGTCATCCAGTCCTTGGGATTTATCAACTTTTTTTCCCATTAATTTTGCTAGTACTGTTTTTTTACGAATAATAATTTCTTTATGTTCCTCATTCTCGCCACTTCCTTGGATTTCTCGTATTTCTGGGAATTTTTTTCTGTCTTCCTCTGTGAAGACAGAAACAAAGTATTTATTTAATTTCTCTGCCATTTCCTCATTCCCCATTATAAATTCTCCTGTCTGAGTGTAAAGGACCTACATTTACCTTCGCCAGTCTTTTCCTTTTCACATACCTATAGAAGCTTTTACAATCCGTTTTTATATTTTTCGCTAGTTTGTGCTCATATTCCTTTTTCCCTTTCTTTATCAATTTCTTGGTCCCCCTTTGCTGATTTCTAACAAGATCCCAATTCTCAGGCTGACCATGTTTTATGACAAAGTTATAAGCATCCTCCTTTAACTTTGATTCAATAGAAGCTTGAATACCTAAACTGATCATGCAGAGGTTCTGATTGTGATAGTGGCCCACAGAGTAAAAACGTGGCACCTTTTTATTATGGGAATCACTAGTGTTCCCACAACCTACAGTATGCACAGGTGACACTGCGGGCCATTAGCAGTGGGAGTTGGGCCTGTCTGATGTGTAAGCCAGGAGCAGCTGATCAGGCAGAGCAGAAGGGGGCAAACACCGACAGTCAGCATGAACGCTGGCAGTTGGCATGTTGATGCTTTTTTAAATTGTTTTAATGATGCATTTAAAACCTGTGTTTTGTGGTATGTTGCACTGGTCAGCACTGCAGAATAGATGCTTATTTTTTCATTTTCAGTGAGCTTTTGCACAATCATCAGAACTATGCCACAGCAGCAGAGAGCAATAAAGGAACTTTACATGCAAATTCCCCCCCTGGCCCCTAATGACAAGTGAGGGGAAGAAAGAAAGATCTTCAACAATAGGAAGATCACTTGGAACCTTTGCTCCAAGACGGCGAGTAACTGCTATCCATGGTTGGCGATTGCTGAGTTTCAACAGTAAGTGACAAAGGAATTACATTGACCATGTGGTGTCATCAGTACACAAACTTAAACAGGTGTTATTATTAGTTCCAGCAAAGGCCTGTCTATGGAGTTAGAAGTTAAAAACAAAGGTTGCTACAGCATTTGCTGCTGCTTTCATGTCAGTTTTCAGTCTTTGTTCCTCCACAGCACCCCACGACATAAAAATCTGCACCACTGCTAATGAAAGTGGCCACAACCTCGCAGGTGAGTAGTAAGCATTCTATCGCACTCCTGGCTTGAACCTTGTAGTTGGTGAAGAGGCTTTGAGGGATCAGGATATGAGCCATTCATTGCAGAATAGTCAGTCACTTTTCTGCCTTTGTAGCCATGCTATTAATAGGCCACAATTACAGTACTGTGTGCTGTTTTCTGTGCCCCATTATAGAAAGCATATTAAAGCCTAAGAGAATATAGGGGTAAAAATTGGATAGCCTCTGAAAACAGGCATGGGAATCGTGATGCGGGATTAACCCGCGCCCGTTCAAAGTAATGCAGGCATCACACAAACTACATGCTGTCTGCTAATTATAAGGATAGTGGCATGTAGCCTAGCGCTAAACACATTGCTGAGTGGCTGTATGCTCAGCAGGGGGCCCAAGTTTGTGCGAGGCAATCACCAGTTAAAGCTAGCCTGCAGTTCTTAAAGGCAGCCTGCACCTCTTACAGAAGAGGTGCAGTCCGGCTGCAGCAGGTACTGGAAGTTGTTGTAGAGGAGTGTGTGACTTACAGGAGGAGTGAATATGGTGTAGCATGGCAGAGGGTTCCCAGATTTTCTGATCCAGCACATGAGGCCCTGATGCAGAAGGGGACAGCAGGTGAGATTTTGTGTATCCACAGGGGCCCTGGAGGCCCTCCAGACAGATGCTGAGAAGGGAATGGGAGCAGAGAGCCATCACTGTCAATGCAAGCAGTGTAGCCCCGAGGACCTGGATACAGTGCAAGAAGAAATATAATGACCTCACACAAGTGATAAAGGTCAGTGAATTCATTTTCAAATGCCATATCCCTCAAACATCAACACTAGCCTCACACACTGCTCAATTCACCACATCCCCATTACTCACCTACCAACCATCTCCATCAATCACGACTCATACCTCACATTCATATGCTCCACCTCACCCTCATGCACCAGAAAGCATATAAGTGATTGGTTGGTATTTCTCTCTTTCTCCTTTTTTCCAAACTTAAACTCGGTGGTTTATAGTTTCTAAGCTCTCTGTGCTGTAGCGGGGACTGTTGGTAACCAAGGGCCCTCGAGTATATCATTTAATTGGTGGTATTGATTTGATTTAATTTAATTTAAATTAATTAAAGGGTAAGTCATGGCAGGACAGCTCGGCCCCGTAGTGTACTCCTCCTGCACTATGTGGGAAATCAGGGACACTTCCTGTGTCCCTGATGACCATGTGTGCAGGAAGTGTATCCAGCTGCATCTACTGACAGACCGCATTGCAGCACTGGAGCTGCGAATGGATACATACTGGAGCAGTCACGATGCTGAGGACATCGTGGATAGCATGTTTAATCAGTTGGTCACACCGCAGGTAAAGGTTGCACAGGCAGAAAGGGAATGGGTGACCACCAGGCAGATTAATAGGCGCAGGCAGGTAGTGCAGGAGTCCCCTGTGGTCATCCCCCTCTCAAACAGATATACCACTTTGGGTATTGTTAAGGGGGATGGCTTATCAGAGGAAGGCAGCAGCAGCCAACTTCCTGGCACCAGGGGTGGTTCTGCTGCACAGGACGGGAGGAAAAAGAGGGGTAGAGCTATAGTAATAGGGGATTCTATTGTAAGGGGAATAGATAGGCGTTTCTGCAGCCGCAAACGAGACTCCACGATGGTGTGTTGCCTCCCTGGTGCATGGGTCAAGGATGTCTCAGAGCAGCTGCAGAACATTTTGGAAGGGGAGGGTGAACAGCCAGTTGTCGTGGTGCATATAGGTACCAACGATATAGGTAAAAAATGGGATGAGGTCCTAAAAGCTGAATATAGGGAGTTAGGAGGTAAATTAAAAAATAGAACCTCAAAGGTAGTAATCTTGGGATTGCTACCAGTGCCACGTGCTAGTCAGAGTAGAAATAGAAGGATATTTCAGATGAATATGTGACTAGAGGAATGGTGAAAGGGGGAGGGATTCAAATTCCTGGGACATTGGAACCGGTTCTGGGGGAGGTGGGACCAGTACAAACCGGACGGTTTGCACCTGGGCAGACCCAGGAACGATGTCCTAGGGGGAGTGTTTGCTAGTGCACTGGGGGAGGGTTTAAACTAAAATGGCAGGGGGTTGGGAATCTGAGCAGGGAGACAGAGGAAAGGGAAACAAGGATAGAAGCAAAAGACAGGAAGGAGAAAATCAAAGGTGGCAGTCAGAGAAATCAAGGGTTTAAATCAAACATGGCCACAGTAAATAATAATTCTAAAAGGTCTAAGAGCATTAAAAAAACAAGCCTGAAGGTTTTGTATCTTAATGCCAGGAGCATTCGTAATAAGGTGGATGAATTAGCTGCGCAAATAGAGGTAAACGAATATGATATGATTGGGATTACGGAAACATGGCTCCAGGGTGATCTAAGCTGGGAACTCAACATCCAGGGGTATTCAATATTAAGGAAAGATAGGCAAAAAGGAAAAGGAGGTGGGGAAGCATTGCTGGTTAAAGAGGGGATTAACACAATTGGAAGGAAGGATATTAGCTCTGATGACGTGGAATCTGTATGGGTAGAACTGAGAAATACCAAGGGGCAGAAAATGTTAGTGGGAGTGATATATAGACCCCCAAACAGTAATGCGGAGGTTGGGGATGGCATTAAAAAGGAAATTAGAGAAGCATGCAATAAGGGCACAGCAGTTATCATGGGTGACTTTAATCTACATATAGATTGGGCTAACCAAATTAGTAACAATACTGTGGAGGAGGAATTCCTGGAGTGTATACGGGATGGTTTCCTGGACCAATATGTCGAGGAACCAACTGGAGATCTGGTCATCTTAGACTGGGTATTATGTAATGAGAAAGGATTAATTAGCAATCTTATTGTGCGAGGACTCTTGGGTTGGAGCGATCATAATATGATAGAATTCTTCATTAAGATGGAGAGTGAAGCTGTTGACTCAGAGACTAGGGTCCTGAATTTAAATAAAGGAAACTACGATGGTATGAGGCGCGAGTTGGGTAGGGTTCGGGTTGATGGTGGATAGGCAATGGCAAACATTCAAAGATCGCATGGATGAACTACAGAATTTGTTCATCCCAGTTTGGCATAAAAATAAAACAAAAAAAGGTGACTCAACCGTGGCTAACAAGGGAAGTTAGGGATAGCATAAGATTCAAGGAGAGGACATATAAATTGGCCAGAAAAAGCAGTAAACCTGAGGACTGGGAGCAGTTTAGGATTCAGCAAAGGAGGACAAAGGGATTAATTAAGAGAGGGAAAATAGAGTTGAGAGTAAGCTTTCAGGTAACATAAACACTGACTGTAAAAGCTTTTATAGATATGTGAAGAGAAAAAGATTGGTGAAGTCAAGCGTAGGTCCGTTGCAGTCAGAATCAGGGGAATTTATAATGGGGAACAAAGAAATTGCTGACCATTTAAATACATACTTTGGTTCTGTCTTCACAAAGGAGGACACAAATAACCTCCCAGAGATGTCGGGGAATATAGGGTCTAATGAGAGGGAGGAACTGAATGAAATCAGTATTTGTAGGGAAATGGTGTTAGGGAAATTGACGGGATTGAAGGCCAATAAATCCCCAGGGCCGGATAATCTACATCCTAGGATACTTAAGGAAGTGGCCCTAGAAATAGTGGATACATTGCTGGTCATCTTCCAAAATTCTATAGATTCTGGAACAGTACCCATGGATTGGAGGGTAGCTAATGTTACCCCACTATTCAAAAAAGGTAGTAGAGAGAAAATGGGGAATTATAGACCAGTAAGCCTGACATCGGTAGTGGGGAAAATGCTAGAGTCCATTATAAAAGATGTAATAGCAGAGCACTTGGAAAACAGTGACAGGATCGGACAAAGTCAACATGGATTTACAAAAGGTAAATCGTGCTTGACTAATGTACTGAAATTTTTTGAGGATGTAACTGGTACAATAGATGAGGGAGAACCAGTGGATGTGGTGTATTTGGACTTTCAGAAGGCTTTCGATAAGGTCCCGCATAAGAGATTAGCGTATAAAGTTAAGGCACATGGGACTGGGGGCAAGGTATTGACTTGGATAGAGAACTGGTTGGCAGACAGAAAGCAAAGAGTTGGAATAAATGGGTCTTTTTCTGAGTGGCAGGCAGTGACAAGTGGGGTACCGCAGGGATCGATCCTAGGACCCCAGCTTTTCACAATATATATTAATGATCTAGACAAGGGAACTAGGTGTAATATCTCCAAGTTTGCAGACGACACAAAGCTGGGTGGGTGTGTGTGCTGTGAGGAGGATGCCGAGAAACTCCAGTATGATTTGGACAGATTGGGTGATTGGGCAGAAGCATGGCAGATGCAATATAATGTGGATAAATGCAAGGTTATCCACTTTGGTGTCAAAAACAGGAAGGCAGATTATTATCTGAATGGCAATAGATTGGGAGAAGGGGAAGTGCAACGAGACCTTGGTGTCCTTGTGCACCAGTCGCTGAAGGAAAGCATGCAGGTGCAGCAGGCAGATAAGAAGGCAAATGGTATGTTGGCCTTCGTAGCGAGAGGGTTCGAGTACAGGAACAAGGATGTCTTGCTGCAGTTATACAGGGCCTTGGTGAGACTACATCTTGAGTATTGTGTACAGTTTTGGTTGCCTTATCTGAGGAAAGATGTTCTTGCCATGGAGGGAGTGCAGCAAAGATTCACCGGGCTGATACCTGGGATGGCAGGAATGACGTATGAGGAGAGATTGGGTTGATTGGGCTTATACTCGCTGGAGTTTAGAAGAATGAGAGGGGATCTCTTTCAAACTTATAACATTCTAACAGGACTAGACAGACTAGATGCAGGAAGGATGTTCCTGATGGCTGGGGAGTCCAGAACCAGGGGTCACAGTCTAAGGATAAGGGGTAAGCCATTTAGGACAGAGATGAGGAGGAATTTCTTCACCCAGAGAGTGGTGAACCTGTCGAATTCTCTACCACAGAAGGCAGTAGAGGCCAATTCATTAAATATATTCAAGAAGGAGTTAGATATATTTCTTAAGGCTAAAGGGATGAAGGGCTATGGAGAGAAGGCAGGGACAGGGTACTAAATTTGGATGATCAGCCATGATCTCATTGAATGGCAGAGCAGGCTCGAGGGGCCGAATGGCCTACTCCTGCTCCTATCTTCTATGTTTCTATGTTTACCACTGTTGCAAGCCTCACACCCACATCTCACAGCTTGCACACACTGCCAGGTATTCAGCCATGACAGCCACAACAGCCAAATACAGTGAACCACACTCACTGACACACTTCCATATCTCTTGCAGGACAAGGTGGAACACAATCGTAGGCAGTAGCAGCTAACCGGAGAGGGATTTGCGTGCATCCATATCCTGACCCTGCTTGAGGAGATGGTGCTCGGCCTAATTGGAGTGGCTGTGACTGAGGCAGTGGTGAAACCATTGAATTTGACGCTATGCTCATACCTAATCCTCCCTCTCATTTCCTACTTCCCCCTTATCCCACAATCTCTTCTGACTTAAAAGCTGCAGATGGTGTAAGCATGCACCTTTTGCTTTCCCCAGCCGCACCCCCCTTACCACAACTCTACCCTTGTGCCTTTCTCATATCAGAGGCTCAAGAAATCCAACCTGGCCAGGCATTGGTGCAAGAAGAGAAAGAGGAGAGTGATGACGAAGAAGAAACACCAATATTCAATTTCACACTCCCAGCTAGCAGCTCAGATATTGGCACTCTGCGTGCTTTAGAGGCTAGGTTAGAGGCGGGATCTGCATGTGGTGAATCACCAGGCATGAGTGGGCTGCAGCCAGGGCAGGGACAAAGGGTAGCACAGGTGCCAACTCCCCGGAGCGCGAGGATGCACACGAGTTCTGTTCTACAGGATTCAGATGAGGACTTTGATGGGGCGGCCTACAGAACAAAGCTGATGGGTATGCACAACAAAATGCTTGGTGCATAGGCAGGCCTGCCAGAAATCCTGAATCCAATGTCAAGGAGCATGGAGGAGTCCAGCTCCAACCTTGCTCAGGGCTTTGTGCAGAGCTTGGAGCCTATCCTGTCCAGGGTGGAAGGGGTGGGCAGATCCATTAGTGCAGTTGTGGACCCAACCATCATACAGCGTCTGATGGCCAATGTCTCAGATTCCATTGCAGCACAAGCAGGAGCCACCCATCGTCTGAGTGCTGCAATGGAAGCTCAGACTGAAGTCACACAAGCTTAACTTGCTGCCACGCAAGCACAGACTGCTGCCATCATGGCTGGGTTCACCAGTGTTGAAAGGGGCTTGCAGAGTATCACAGCAATCCAGCAAGCTGTCCTCCAGCAGATTACTAGGATTTCTGAGACACTGCCCTGGGAGAGTGGCAGTGGCTTCATGGAGGATGAACCTGCTGTCCTCTCTTAGGATGACAGCATTCATCCTTGCACCACTGCCACACCGCCATTGCCCTTGCTACTGCCTGTCAGCCAGCCAGCCCAGACTGCATCCGCCCATCCCGAGGTGGTGCAGTCCGAAACCGGGCCTACGAGGCCCAGAGCTGCTTGAAGTCGTCCTCCAAGGTCATCAGCAGTGTCTCCCACTTAAGATCAGTAGCCTTCCACCAGCCATGCTGGTGGAAGCACTGCATAGGAGCACTAGTACAGCAAAAGGCACACTGAAGACAGGCACTAAGGGTGATTAGCCCATCCCTAATTACCCTGAGAAGGTGGTAGTGAGCCACCTTTTTTGAACCACTGCAGTCCGTGTGGTGAAAGTACTCCCACAGTGCAGTTAGGTAGGGAGTCCCATGATTTTGACTCAGCGACAATGATGGAACGGTGATATATTTAGTATGGTGTGTGACTTGGAGGAGAACTTGGAGGTGGTGGTGTTCCTGTGCGCCTGCTGCCCTTGTCATTCTAGATGGAAAAGGTCACGGGTTTGGGAGCTGCTGTCGAAGAAGCCTTGGCAAGTTGCTGCAGTGCATCTTGTAGATGGTACACATTGCAGCCACGGTACGCTGGTGGTGGAGGGAGTAAATGTTTAAGGTGGTGGATGGGGTACCAATCAAGTAGGCTGCTTTGTCCTGGATAGTGTCGAGTTTCTTGAGTGCTGTTGGAGCTGCACTTATCCAGGCAAGTGGAGAGTATTCCATCACACTCCTGACTTGTGCCTTGTAGATGGTGGGAAGGCTTTGGGGAGACAGGAGGTGAGACACTCGCTGCAGAATGCGTAGCCTCTGACCTGCTCTTGTAGCCACAGTATTTATGTGGCTGGTCCAGTTTAGTTTCTGGTCAATGATGACCCCCCAGAATGTTGATGGTGGGGGATTCAGTGATAGTAATGCTGTTGAATGTCAAGGGGAGGTGGTTAGATTCTCGCTTGTTGGAGATAGTCATTGCCTGGCACTTGTGTAGCACAAATGTTACCTGCCACTTATCAGCCCAAGCCTGAATGTTGTCCAGGTCTTGCTGCATGCGGGCAGGGACTGCTTCATTATCTAAGGAGTTGCGAATGGAACTGAACACTGAGCAGTCATCAGCCAACATACTCATGTTTGACCTTATGATGGAGGATAGGTCACTGATGAAGCAATTCAAGATGGTTGGGCCTAGGACAGGGCCCTGAGGAACTCTGCAGCGATGTCCTGGGGCTGAGATGATTGGCCTCCAACCACCACAACCATCTTCCTTTGTGCTAGGTATGACTACAGCCAGCGGAGAGTTTTCCCCCTGATTCCCATTGACTTCAGAGGCAGAGACAGTAGAAATTGTAATGGGGAATAAGGAAATGGCAGAGATGTTAAACAAATATTGTGTCTGTCTCACAGTAGAAGAAAAAAGAACATATCGGAATGTGTGGGGAAGGGGCTAATGAGAGTGAGGAACTTAATGTAATTAATATTAGTAAAGAAAAAGTATTGGAGAAATTAATGGGACTAAAAGCTGACAAATCCCCTGGACCTGATGGCCTACCTCCTAGGGTTTTAAAAGAGCTGGCTGCAGAGATAGTGGATGATCTTCCAGAATTTCCAAGATCCTATGGTTCCCATGGATTACACAGTAGCAAATGTAACCCTCTGTTCAAGAAAGGAGGGAGAGAGAAAACAGGGACCTGTAGACCAGTTAGCCTGACATCAGTAGTAGGGAAAATGCTAGAATCTATTATTAAGGACGTGGTAACAGGGCACTTGGAAAATCATAATACGATTAGGCAGAGACAACACAGTTTTACGAAAGGGAAATCGTGTTTGACAAATCTATTACAGTTTTTTGAGTGTATAACTAGCAGGGTAGATAAGGGGGAACCAGTGGATGTAGAATATCTGGATTTTTAGAAGGCATTCGATAAGGTGCCACACAATAGATTGTTGCACAAGATTAGGGCTCATGGGATTGAGGATAATATATTAGCATGGATTGAGGATTGGTTATTGGACAGAAAACAAGGAGTAGGAATAAACAGGTCATTTTCAGGATCGCGGGGTGTAACTAGTGAAGTGCCGCAAGGATCAGTATTTGGGCATCAGCTATTTACAATCTATATCATTGACTTAGATGAAGGGACCAAGTATAATATATTCAAGTTTGCTGACGATACAAAGCTAGGTGGGAAAGTAAGCTGCGAGCAAGACATAGGCAGAGGCTACAAAGGGATATAGACTGGTTAAGTGATTGGACAAGAAGGTGGCAGATGTAGTATAATGTGAGGAAGTGTGAAACATAGAAACATAGAAGATAGGAGCAGGAGTAGGCCATTCAGCCCCTCGAGCCTGTTCCGCAATTTAATGAGATCACAGCTGATCATCCAAATTCAGTACCCGGTCCCTGCTTTCTCCCCATATCCCTTGATCCCTTTAGCCTTAAGAAATATATCTAACACCTTCTTGAATACATTTAATGAATTGGCCTCAACTGCCTTCTGTGGCAGAGAATTCCACAGGTTCACCACTCTCTGGGTGAAGAAATTCCTCCTCATCTCAGTCCTAAATGGCTTACCCCTTATCCTTAGACTGTGACCCCTGGTTCTGGACTCCCCCGCCATCAGGAACATCCTCCCTGCATCTAGTCTGTCTAGTTCTGTTAGAATTTTTATAAGTTTCAATGAGATCCCCTCTCATTCTTCTAAGCTCTAGCGAATACAAGCCCAATCGACCCAATCTCTCTTCATACGTCATTCCTGCTATCACAGGTATCAGTCTGGTGAATCTTCACTGCACTCCCTCCATGGCATGAACATCCTTCCTCAGATAAGGCAACCAAAACTGCACACAATACTCAAGGTGTGGTCTCACCAAGGCCTTGTACAACTGCAGCAAGACATCCTTGTTCCTGTACTCGAATCCTCTCGCTATGAAGGCCAACATACTATTTGCCTTCTTAACTGCCTGCTGCACCTGCATGCTTACCTTCAGTGGCTGGTGCACAAAGACACCCAGGTCTCGTTGCACTTCCCCCTTTCCCAATCTATTGCCGTTCAGATAATAATCTATCCACTTTGGTAGGAAGAATGGAAAAGCAGAATATATTTTAAAAGGTGAGAGACTTGTAAATGTTGGGATTCAAAGGTATTTGGGTGTCCTTGTACATGAATCACAGAAAGTTAACATGCAGTTACAGCAAGAAATTAAGAAAACAAATGGTATGTTAGCCTATACTGCAAGGGGGTTGGAGTATAAGAGTAAGGAAGTCTTGCTGCAATTATATAGGGCTTTGATGAGGCCACACCTGGAGTACTGTGTACAGTTTTTGTCTCCTTACCTAAGGAACAATATATTTGACTTAGAGTGGGTGCATCGAAGGTTCACTAGATTGATTTCTGCGATGAGTGGGCTGTCCTATGAGAAAACATTGAGTAGAATGGGCCTATATTCTCTGGAGTTTAGAAGAATGAGAGGTGATGTCATTGAAAATTCTTAGAGGGCTTGACAGGGTAGATGGAGAGTGGCTGTTTCCCCTGGCTGGAGAGTCTAGAACCAGGGGTCACAGTCTCAGGATAAGGGGTCAGCCATTTAGCACTGAGATCAGGAGAAATTTCTTCACTCAAAGGGTTGTGAATCTTTCGAATTCTCTTCTCCAGAGGGCTGTGGATGCTCAGTCGTTGAATTTATTCAAGACAGAGATCGACAGATTTTTGGGCACTATGGGAATCAAGGGATATAGGGATAGGACGGGAAATTGGAGTTGATGTAAAAGTTCAGCCATGATCTTATTGAATGGCGGAGCAGGCTCGAGAGGCCATATATCCTACTCCTGCTCCTAATGTTTATGTTCTAAGAGAGTGAAGAGAGAGGTAGAGAGGCATCTCTTTTTGCAGAGGGTTGTTGGATCATGGAATTCTTTGCCATAGGGAATAGCTGAGGCACAGACCGTTGCAACTTTTAAGGGAAAATTGGATTATTATTTGAAGCAGAAGAAGGTGCAGAGATTTAGGAAGAGAGCAGAGCTATAAAATTAGTTTTGGATTGTATTAGCATACAGCTGGCCCAATCATGATGGGCTGAATGGCATCCTTCTGTGTCATAAACATCTATGGTTCTATGGCCTAGAAATTGGACATTGACAGAAACCTGCTGATGTCACCGTGGCCTCGTGTTTGCAGCTGTTGAAAATGGCTGCAGCACTACCGGGCAAAGAATCGCGCTGGGGGGCTGGAGATTTGTAGCACAACGCTAACTTACAGTATAACGCCCTCCTGGTGGCGTTAGTAGAGTCAGCGGACCCAAAGATCCTGTCCAGGAGCAGCGTTGCATCTTCTTACAGCCTCTGGGAGCGAGGCTGTGGAGTTCACAAGGAACTGTGGGCAATTAAAAGGGCTATGAATTACAGGGGCAATGCATTCAGAACTAATAAAAACTAAAATGCAGTGGAAGAATGCAGTTTTCAGCCCTTACTGCCTTTCAAACAAAAAATTACCATTAAAAAGAACTCCCAAATGGAAGTCTTCAGCACATACAGCTGAGTTCCCTTCCGATCCTCAAAAAATGGGAAAATGATTCAGCACTAACACAAATGGCTCAGCAAGTCAGGGAAGGGGCACCCAGGGTCTCGCAGGCAGCACTCCAGCTTTGTGCAGGGGGTCAACACTGCAAGAGAGGTCCTCTACTCACAAGGGCCAGGAGGCCCTTCAGAAAGAAAGATGTGGGACCACATCACCGAGGTCATGACTGCCAGTAGTATCACCCCCACCACCTGGCTCCAGAACCCAAAGAAGCTTCATGACCTCAGACCACTGGTCAAGGTCAGTGAATGCATCTTCAAAAGCCGTCTCCTACCATCTGCATCACTAGCTTCACACACTGCTCAATGCATGACTCCACCCCCAATCACTTACCACCAACAATCTGTACCAATCACGTGCACATCTCAGGGGCATGGCTGAGCCCTTGGCCAGCTGCGGGGCTGAAAGGATACAAGATGCTAGTATCCTCACACATTATCCTCCTTCTGGCATGTACCTCTTGCTTTCCCGCCCTCCCCTCACCACAACCCTAACCTTATGCTTTCCTCATTTCATGCACCCAAGAAATGCAGCCTGCCCAGCCAGTGGTTGGCCAAGAAGAGGGAGAGGAGAGTGAAGAAGAAGAAGATTGATTTGACACTCCCAGCCACCAACTCCTCAAGGTCGACCAGCAAGGCCATTTGCAGTGTCCCCCACTGAAAGTCAGCAGCCTTCCACCAGCCATGCTGCAGCCCCTGGGGTAGCACTGCATGACATCAATAGGATAGGCAAAGGCACATACAAGACAGTCACTAAGAGAATGTATAGGGGTGATGAGTTGATTTCTTGATGTCATATTGGATGGACAGATATATAACGTTGGGTTGGAAAGTTTGCTTTGTGGTGGCTTTTATTTCTACATCATGGCCAAGGGGACGCTGTGATGGTCAGTAACAAGGGAAGGTAAGGTGTGGGTCAAATGTTGAAAGGGAAATTGGGGTTGTGGTCACTGGGACCGTAGGCGGATGATTCCATCCCAGATATCCCGGCCAGAAAGGGACTGTCTGGGTTGCACCCTTCCTTCTGCTTCCTCCTCTTCGCCTTCCTCCTCCTCAGCATCTTCCTCTTCTGTGTCTTCCTCTTCTCTCTGCAAGCGGATGCAAATCTGAAATGACTGCAAAAAATGCTGCAAATACTCAGCTGGTCAGGCAGCATCTTGACCTGAGACTTGAACTCTGTTTCTCTCTCCATGGATGTTGCTTGACCTGCTGAGTATTTGCAGCATTTTCTGTCTTCTCAGTGGCTTTCCTTTACCATCTGAGGCCTTGCAAGTGTCCAGCAGCACTCCTTATATACTTAAAAATCTTTTAACATCTATTGCAGCAAGTTACTACTTCAATAAAATCAAAAACACCCAGTTCAAAAATTTTAATGTAAACTTACCTGAAAGATGTGTGTGTCCCTTTAAGAGGTGCTGACAGTGTGCTTGAATGTTGAGTTTACCTGGCGTGCTTAGGACCCAGCGCTGAACTCATTGCTAGGGTCAAAGTTCGCCATGGTGATGTTAAGTCGGCACTGCACGCTGACTGACGTCGCCACTCCGCCATTTTTTTTTGCAGGGCGCTACTTCATAACAGCAGTGTTACCAGGACTTCGAAAATGGAGGACGCCGCAGGGCCCACCACCAGCTGGCAGAAGAGTGGCGGTGGCCACTTTCTTGACATTACGTTACGCTAACGGGTGGCGCTAAGGTAGGGAATTTCTCCCCCATTATGCTTCTGGTCAATGGTAATCCCAAGATGTTTCTGCTGGGGGAACTGACAATGGTTGTGGCATTGAGGGTCAGGAGGAGATGGTTAGGCTTTTTCCTTTTGGACATGGTCATTACCTGGCACTTACATGGCATGAATGTTATGTGCCACTCTTCAGCCCAAGCCTGGATGTTGTCCAAGTCCTGTTGTAGGTCAAAATAGGCAGCTTCATTAGAGGAGGAGCTGTGAATGGAGCTGAACATTAATGCATTCAAAAAGAGCTTATTTCTGATTTGATTACATATAGCAACCAAAGCAATTCTTCCCATTATAAGTGTTAGCCAGGAGCCTTCACTATAAAAAGGACAAGCAAATCTTTTGTATTTTAATATGGTGTTTGTAGTGTATGTAACTTTAGGAGAGAACTACTTTTACAGCTCCTGTATACTGTAGTACCGGCAGTGACCACACCTGTATATAAGCCTTGAGCATGCCTCTGTACTGTCAGTCTTGAGACTACCCTCCTCCAGTAAACACCTGTTGATTGTAAAGTTACAGCCTCCGTGTAGTTATTGGAAAACATCATACTTTAAGAATCATGGATTCAACAGTGGCGACGAGGTCGATTCGAATCTGCCTGCAACTCTGCATTTCCCTTCCAGGATTCGCTCCGGGAGGGCGGTGGAAGAAAGTCGAGGCCAGAAGCACGGGCGTCGGCCACGAGCAACCGCCCAGTCATCCGGCAGAGAGTGAACATCGCAGGGAAGGCTGTTGAGAGTCGGGCTTGGTTCCCCAGCCACGACGATCCAGCAACAGACTGGCAACAGGTACAGCGCAGACCTTTCCCGGACAGCGGCGGCTGGAGCCGAACGACGGCATAGAAAAAGCCGAGCAGCGTCGACGGGGTAAGAGAGAGGGTGAAGCGCACAGGGCACGGCCGGGGGTTGAAAACCGAGTGGCATCGAGGAAAAACAAAGAGAGAGAGAGGGTAAAGCAGCAGCCGGGTTCAGGACCGAGCGACAGCAACGGGAAAGGCGCACAGGAGAACACGCAGAACACAGCCAGTGCTCAAGGGCTGAACCGCGTCCATGGGGAGAAGAAGGGAAAGCGCGGGAGACGCCATTGAGCAACGGAGAAGAAGGGAGAGCGCGGGAGACGCCATTTTTAGAAGCCGCAGTGGAGAAGAAGGGCGAACGCGGGAAGAAAGGAAAGCGCGGGAGACGCCATTTTGTGCCAGCGGAGAAGAAGGGAGAGCGCGGGAGATGCCATTTTAGACAGTTAAATCACACCCAGGGATGCCGAAGAGTGGCAGTATCACTACGTTCGACAATGAAGTCGAAGATTCAGCGACATATGTGGAAAGCATTGAGGTGTACTACAGGGCGAATGAAGTGCCAGATGCTAGGAAAGCACTGGTTTTGTTAAATTCCATGGGTGCAAAAACTTATGGCTTACTGCGAAACCTAATAACCTCAGGGAAGCCCGTGGATAAGAATTTCGAAAGCATAGTAGAAATCCTACAGGACCACTTAAACCCCACACCGCTGCTGATAGCAGAAAGATTTAAGTTCCACAAAAGGAACCAGCATAAAGACGAAAGTAATGCTGAGTACTTAACGGAACTGCGCAAGCTATCGAAACACTGCCAGTTTGGAGTGGGACTAGCAGATACGTTAAGGGACAAGTTTGTGTGTGGGCTTCAAAGTGAAGGAAACCAGAAACGGCTTCTATCAGAAAAGGATCTTACGCTGGACAAGGCTTTCAGCATGGCAGTATCACACGAAGCAGCCGCACGGGGCGCTGCAGAGATACAATGGAGACCGCAAGAATATGGCACCAATGAAATGTCATATGGAGCAGGGAAGTGTTATCGATGCGGCAGAACAACACACGACCAGAAGGATTGTTGGTTCAAGGACCAAGTGTGCAGACAGTGTGGAAAAGCAGGACACATAGCAAGAGTCTGCAGGTCAGGGAAGAAAACCAACAGCAAGAAATCTCCACAGGAGAAGTACAAAAAGGTACATAAGGTGATGGAGATTAGTTCAGACGAACAGAAACGTGATACAGACTCCGGAAGCCAGGAGCTGGGTTGTCTGAAACTACATAAGGTAAGCAAAATAGAGGATCACCAGACTATCTGGGTCACACTCAAGATAGACGGAGTCCAAGTGAAAATGGAATTGGACACAGGATCAGCCCCAACAGTCATAAACCAAAGGGACTACAAGCGGTTATTTTCACATATACCCTTGAAAGCTACAGAGATTGTCTTGAAGATGTACACGGGGCAAAAGTCTACCACAAAGGAAAAATAAGGGTGAAAGTGACATACAAAGGCCAGGAAATACCTAAAATTGACATATACGTATTGCCAGATGGAGGACCACCACTACTAGGACGTGAATGGATCCGAAAGATACAATTAGATTGGCATTCCATACAGGCACTGAAGGTTGAGGCCAAAAAGGATGACGACGTCACACCTGGACGACTGTCAAAAATGCTAACTGACGCACAAGAAGTGTTCCAGGAGGGACTCGGAACACTAAAAGGCATAACAGCAACGATTAAAATAGAGGAAAATGCAAGCCCAAAGTTTTTTAAGGCCAGACCGGTGCCTTATGCGATCCGACCAGCCGTCGAAGCAGAGCTGGAAGGGTTGGAACGTTCAGGAGTACTGTTTAAAGTAGACTGGAGCAAGTGGGCTACACCCATCGTTCCTGTAATGAAGAGGATGTTGAGTAATACGCCTGGGGAACCAAAGAAGGTCCGTATCTGTGGGGATTTTAAGGTGACAGTGAACCCAGTCCTTCACACGGTACAATATCCGCTTCCACGGATTGAGGATATTTTCACCTCGCTATCTGTAGGTAAACGCTTCACCAAAATTGATCTGGCCCAGGTGTACTTGCAAATGGAGGTAGAAGAAGCCTCGAAACAATACCTCACGATCAACACTCATAAAGGTCTCTACCAATACAACCGGCTGGTGTTCGGGGTAGCATCAGCTCCGGCTATTTGGCAAAGGGCAATGGATCAAGTCCTGCAAGGGATTCCAGGGACCCAGTGTTATTTGGACAACATCCTGGTCACGGGCGAAAATGACAGTGATCACCTCGCTTACCTGGAGAAGGTGCTCACTAGATTAAAGGAATATGGGCTACGAGCTAATCGCCACAATTGCGAGTTTTTCCAGAAGCAGATCTCGTATTCTGGCCACGTTATTGATGAAGAGGGGTTACATAAGTCCCCTGAAAAGATTGAGGCAGTAGTCAAGGCTCCAGCACCGGAAAATGTGTCACAACTGAGCTTGTTCCTCGGGCTGGTAAACTACTACCATACGTTCTTACCAAATTTGCCTACAGTATTACACCCACTGAACACCCTACTGCAAACGGGAGTACCATGGAAGTGGAATGACGAATGTAAACGAGCTTTCAAGAAGTGCAAAGAATTGATCACATCAAAAGAGGTGTTGGCCCATTTCAACCCAGCACTACCAATTCGGTTGGCATGTGATGCATCACCCTATGGTATTGGAGCGGTGCTGTCGCACAAATTCCCAGATGGGTTGGAGAGGCCAGTAGCCTTTGCGTCTTGGTCACTAACCTCAGCTGAGTGCAACTATGCCCAGATTGACAGGGAGGCCCTCAGCCTAGTATGGAGAGTAAAAAAATTCAACCACTATCTGCATGGGCAGAAGTTCACCTTGCTGACTGACCACCAACCACTTGTCTCCACCTTCAATCCAAAGAAGGGCGTTCCGGTGATGACTGCACAACGGTTACAAAGATGGTCCCTTTTTCTGGGGGTGAACCAATATGAAATAGAATATAAAGGCACGAAACAGCATGGAAACGCTGATGGGCTATCACGCCTGCCACTGCCTACTGTGGAGGAAGCACCAGCAGTGGACCCTATCGAGATATTTTATTCGTCAATAATTGAACGATTGCCAGTAACTAACGCGGATATAGAGAAGGAGACCCGCAATGATCCGACACTGTCTCGGGTATATGATTTGACGGTGAGGGGATGGCCAACACATGGCGACTCACTGTTGCCAGCATTCTCATCCAGAAGAGAACAGCTGTCAGTATGCCAGGGGAGAGTGATGTGTGGATCCCGAGTGGTAATTCCACCCAAGTTAAGGCAGAGAGTGCTCAATGAGCTTCACGAAGGTCATCTGGGAGGGGTGAAAATGAAAAGCCTTGCTAGGGCTTATGTGTGGTGGCCGGGGATCGATCAACAAATCGAGGACCTAACCAAGAGCTGCTCAGGATACCAGAAGGTCCAAAATGCACCACCACATGCCCCTCTACACCCATGGGAGTGGCCCTCCTCTCCATGGCAACGGGTGCATATTGATTTTGCTGGTCCATTCATGGACTCAATGTTCTTAATAGCAGTGGATGCTCACTCGAAATGGCCTGAGGTGATAAAAATGTCCTCAACCACTACAGAGAAAACGATTGCAGTCCTACGGACCATATTTGCCAGGAACGGCTTGCCAGAGCAGATTTGCTCTGATAACGGACCACAGTTTGTGTCCGAAGAGTTTCGGAAATTTATGAGAAGGAATGGGGTAAGGCATTACACATCTGCCCCGTATCATCCAGCCACAAATGGATTGGCTGAGAGGTTCGTACAAACCTTTAAAAAGGCGATAAAGGCCATGTGCGATGAAGAAATTTCACTACAGCATAAGGTGGACAATTTCCTGTTAGCCTACAGAAATGCGACACATGCAGTTACCAACCAGACTCCGGCCATGATGTTCTTTAACCGAAGGTTGAGATCTCGTCTGGATTTGCTCAGACCAAATGTGCGAAGAAATGTTGAGGATAAACAATTCCAGCACATCAATGAGAAGCCGACAAGGAGCTTCAATGTAGGACAACCAGTCTTGGCCCGTGACTACCGAACAGAGAAATGGCAACCAGGAACGATATGCACATGGCAGGGGCCATTAATGTACGCAGTGGATGTCGGGGAGAACATTGTGAGACGCCACGTCGACCAGATCTTAGCGTCACAGGAACGAATCAACCCCATGTCTCGCGTCCCTGGTGATGAACCCGACATACCGGTAGCATCTACCTCAGAAACAGTAGCAGTGGAAACTGATGAAATAACCGACGAGAAGGGGCCAGAATCGCCTCCGCACCAAGAACAAGAACCTCAGGAAAGGCGCTATCCAGAAAGGATCAGGAAGCCACCCCAAAGACTGACCCAAAAATGGACTATTTCAGTTTAATGTGCATGTTAAAGTGTTAATTGTTATTTGAACATTATGGGTACTGCTAATCTAAAAGGGGGGGAATTGTAGTGTATATACCTTTAAGAGAGAACTACTTTTACACCTCCTGTATACTGTAGTACCGGCAGTGACCACACCTGTATATAAGCCTTGAGCATGCCTCTGTACTGCCAGTCTTGAGACTACCCTACTCCAGTAAACACCTGTTGATTGTTAAGTTACAGCCTCCGTGTAGTTATTGGAAAAGATCATACTTTAAGAATCACGGATTCAACAGTGTTAGACTGTGATTTTTACACAATCTATAAATGGTGCTAAACTGTAATAGTTTAAATGGTATGATATTCAGATCAAAGTTTCTACAGTGTTTGCCCACTGTGTAAATCAATCCATTAAGGACAATTTCTGTTACAGCAAATACAAGGGAGCAAACAGGGCATAATGGAACAAAAGAGTGGCCAGTCCCATTTTGAGACTATTTCTGGCAACAAAGGTATCGGGGCAGGGAGTGCCCACTTAACTGGAAGCTTCATTGAATGTTGAAATGTGGTTGGGGATGTCCTGCACACAATTTCCTGATGTTTGTGCATGCAGGACACTTAGGCCTAGAAATTCAGTATCGCCACGTTTGGGGCGCTACAGTCGAGCGTGCGCTAAATTTAGCGCCCAGCGCAACTTAGCGCCACCTTCAGCTAAATTGAGTTGCATCACCCCAAGAGATTCTTGCTGCGCTAAAGCAGGCGCTGCACGACTATCCTAAGGCGCGAAGCCGGAGAGGCGAGGGGCTACCACCGAGGGCGGGCGCAGCGCAGGTGCGGCCAGTTAGCGATTGCAGGCAGACACGCTGGCGCCGGTCACCTCTTAAAGGGGGAGGGTTGATTTGGCTTGCAGCCACGCCCTGCACATTGGAGCCCTGATTCTAGGCCTGGACAGACCTGCTGCAACATCGTTACGCCTACAACCATGGAGAGGGCCAGGGAACGAGCGCAGCGCTTCAGTTAGGGGGCCCTGAAGGTTCTGGTTGGCGCAGTGGAGAGCAAACGACCTATCCTCTTTCCGGACAGTGGCAGGAGGCCGCTGCCCAACGAATATCGAAAAGCTTGGAGGGAGGTGGCACACAGAGTGACCTCCAGCAGCATGGTACCTAGGACCCCAACACAATGCAGGAAGAAGTTCAACGACCTCACTCGGGTTGTCAGGGTGAGTACCCTTTCCAGTATCCTCTTCATCCCTGCATGTGCACCTCACTTTATAGCCAAAGGGTCCTGAAAGCCCCAATGCCCAGCCCTCATCCAAGACCTATGGGCCTCTCATGAAAATCACATGCACAATCACCATTTTACACACTGTAAGGGCTATTCGACCATGGGAGGCAGTGCAGCCAAGATCAGGGCTTCACACTGTAAGGGCTATTCCACCATGGGAGGCAGTGCAACCAAGATCAGGGCTTCACATTGTAAGGGCTATTCGACCATGGGAGGCAGTGCAGCCAAGATCAGGGCTTGACACTGTAAGGGTTATTCCACCATGGGAGGCAGTGAAGCCAAGATCAGGGCTTCACACTGTAAGGGCTATTCCACCATGGGAGGCAGTGCAGCCAAGATCAGGGCTTCACACTGTAAGGGCTATTCCACCATGGGAGGCAGTGCAGCCAAGATCAGGGCTTCACACTGTACTCAGAGCCCGTCCTTTCTCTTGCAGGGCAAGCTGGCCTACAATAGGAGGCAGCAGCAATGGACTGGGGGAGGCTGCCCTGAACTTAAAGACCTCAGCGATCTGGAGCAGCGAGTGGAATGGATTATGGCAGGCCGACTGATTGGTCCCGTCACCACTGGAGATGCCGACCCCATTCTGGACAGCAATGGTAAGGTGATCACCTTTTGGACCTCTCTCTTTCCACTTGTGCCTCACACCAGCATCCTTTGCCACTATCGAACCAATGCAGTGCATTGCGGCACTCATGCCTCCCTCGCTGCCGCCCTGTCCTCAGGCTAAAGCAACTCTTGTACCTCCCTGCTTTCAGATGCTGATTCGCCAGGTGAGGAGGCGGGCCCTCAAGCTGCCACTGTGAGCGAATCGGAAGGTGAGGAGGAGGAAGAGGAAGCCAGAACATCAGTGCCACCCTCAGCCGAGGCAGCCCATGGCCATAATGGGGACACGTCTTCCCTGGAGGGGAGCAGGGGGGGAAGGGTCTGAGGAGGGGGAAGCTCCGGGGCCCAGTGGGCTGCAGCAATGCGGGGGGTGTAGGGAAGCTTGGCGGCCTTCTCCCCAGAGGGAGAGTGTGGCCTCCAGTCCTGCTACAGTGAGCGCAGAGGAGTTGCGGCTCCTTGCTGAAATGGGCGCCCAGGCGGAGCGCAGGCACACTGAGCTCATGGCTGCAGTGACAAGGATGCCTGACTCCATAGAGTCACTGGCAAGGAGTGTACAGGAATTCGGGGCAGCACAGGCGGCTTCCAGCCAAGTTCTTAATCGTGCCATGCAGTCACTGGCTGGTCTGATGCAGACACAGATCAGGGCCACACGAGCACTAACTGCTGCCACCCTCGCTGGATCGGGCAGGATTCGCCGGGGTCCTCGCCGCGCCACAGCAGGCCAGCAGTCTGTGCTTCAGCAGGTTGCTGCGCATGGTTCAGTGCTGCCCCATGCGAGTGCCAGTGTCTCGTCCGACCAAAGAGTACCTGTGCTCTGTCAGGTTGGCAGCATTCATGCTGCCAACACTGTCACTCCTCCACTGCAGCTGCCACCACCCGTAGGACAGACTGCTGCCGCCCAAGCAGAGTTGGAGCAGTCAGCAGCCAGGCCCTCCAGGCCCAGAGCTGGTCCAGGCCGTCCCCCAAGGGCATCTGCCGACTCACTATCTGACCCTCAGCAGCCTTCCCCCAGCCTTTCGGCAGCCTCCCATTGCGGAGGAACTGCAGGGTGGGAAGAGGCCAATCTCGGAAGTGAGGCCGATCACCCTCGCAGGCCAAAAAGTAGGAGGTGTGGCAAAATACTGTGTTTTTTTTTGTGAAGGCCGAGGGTCATGGTCATTTTTGTTTAACTCTTTTGTTCATTGTTTCCAGGTTGTGAGAGCCAGTTATGTGTCTGACTGTTTTTTGGGGGGTTTCTCTGTATTTGTTTGTCATGCGGGAAGGGCACAGAGTTTGTTAAATAAATAATTGTCTTTATTCAGATTGTGCATGTTTGCACTTTGAACTATTTATTGCCTTGACCGGCTCAGGGTTTGCGGAGCGGGTCCATTCATGTTCTTTCAATGGCACAAGCCATTCCCTGAGAGGGGGCCTAGAACCGACTTGCAATAAGCCGCTGACGGACGACCCTTGCGCTTTGTGCCTCCCTCCCGTCTTGGTGCTCCTCCTCCTCCTCCTCCTCTGGTGGTCCTCCAATGTCTGCTGGCAGTGGCTGAGTCCTGAGGATAGCCAGGTTGTGCAGCATGCCGCACACTACAACAAAATGGGAGACTCGCTCAGGTGAGTACTGAAGGGCTCCTGGGGAATGGTCCAGACAGCGGAACCGTTGCTTTAGCACGCCGATTGTGTGCTCAATGATGTTCCTGGTCGCTTGATGGCTGTCATTGTATCGCTCTTCAGCAGGGGTGCTGGGCGCACGGAGCGGGGTCATCAGCCAGGTGCACAAAGGATAGCCCTTGTCCCCGAGAAGCCAGCCTCCTGGGTGAGCCGGGGCTTCGAAAAGGTCTGCCAAAGGAGTCTGGCGCAGGATGAAGGCATCGTGGCTGCTGCCTGGAAAGTGGGCATTGACAGCTAGTATCAGCTGCCTGTGGGCACACACCAACTGCACGTTCAACGAATGGTACCCCTTCCGGTTGTGGTAATCCTTGGCATTCTCTAGAGGCGCCCGCAAAGCCACATGCGTGCAGTCAGTGGCGCCCTGGACCATGGGGAAGCCTGCTATTCTTGCAAATCCCATTGCACGCTCCTGCTGCTTGTCCAGGGTCATGGGGAAGGAAATGTACTGACGTCTCCTTTTGAAGAGTGCATTCGTGACTTGGCGGATGCAGCAATGCACCGCGAACTGAGAGACATTGGCAATGTCCCCAGTAGCGGATTGGAAGGAGCCGGTGGCATAGAAGTTCAGAGCCACTGTCACCTTCACTGCCACCGACAGAGACGTCCTGCTCCTCAGCTGAGGCTGCAGATCTCTCTGAAGCAGGTGGCAGATCTCAGTGACCACCTCCCTTCTGAATCGAAGCCTCCAAATACACTGCTCCTCAGACGTGTTGAGGTATGAGAACTGCTGGCGGTATACCCTGGGAGGGTAAGGCCTCCTGTGCCAATGCCTGTTGGTCCTCCTCCATCTGGCCATGATTGGCACTCTCTCTCGGCGTCTCTGAGCCCTCTCAATGCAATGGAGAAACCCAACGTTTCCACCCATTGCAGCCCCCATTATATGTGGCCACTCAAGGCTATGGCACTGAAAAATCAATCCAACTGCAAAGCTCTGGGCTGAAGCCAGAAGTACCTGTGCGAGCGCTGAGTCAAAGCAGAAAGCTCTCTCCCTTTGTCTCTTTCCAAATCTCTCTCTCTCTCACACAGAAGAAGTGGTCCAAAATGGCTACCACAAAGAAGGCAGAAAGAGCCCCCTTTAAATAGCGCCCCCCCAGCCCCACAGCGACTGGGAACTGTTCCACTCAACCAGTCGCTGGGAGCGCCAGGCGGAAAGAAGGGGGGTGCCACTGAAGTTCCAGTTCGGGGCGCACCAAGGGCGTTGCACCATGAAATGACGTCAGGATCTGCGCGCGCAGTTGAGTGGGCGTTGCGGTTTTGCGCCGCCGCTAAATGTCCACTAAAGTTCGCAAGAGGTGCAGATCGCGCCACACCCAGGCGCTAGCCGCTTCGCGCCCCACTGATCGCCCTCTTAAGGCGCCAGCGGCTGGCGCTACCAACTGAATTTCTAGGCCTTAGTATTAATTACATACATCTAAAATGGGCATCCAGGGTTGCTGGGGACTGGAAAAAATTTAGAAGTTAATTTAAAGGGCACAGTAATATAAATGAAATCTTTTTAGGACATTTCAGGACTGCCTTTCTTTGGATTTTTTCTCCATTGGCAGTCAGGTTCTCGTGAGCTGTTGTGCTGCTTTTTTTTCCCATCAGCGCCATTATTGTCATCAATGGGTTCCTCAGTAGAAATCTACCAACTCAGCATTAGAAATGTTATTATGATAGCGTAAACTCGAGGAACAGCACCTCATCTTCCGATTAGGCACTTTACAGCTTTCCGGACTCAATATCGAGTTCAACAATTTCAGATCATAACCTTCGGCCCCTATTACATTTTTACTTATATTTTTTATCCACCCCTTTTTGTTTTGGTTTTTCCCTCCCCCCCTTTCCTTTTTTTTCTCTCTCCCACATGGCAGCTGTCTCTCATTCTGCCAGAACATTTCACACCTAATCTGAGCTGTCTTTTGTCTCCACTAGTCCTATCACCATCTCGTCTTGTTTTGAATACCTCTTAATGTCTCTTCTCTTCTTTTGTTCTCTCCCAGCCCTGCCTTTCGATCTATTTCCTTTCCTTTCCAGTTTTGAAAAAGGGTTAGACCCAAAACGGCGACACTAATTTCTCTCCACGGATGTTGCCTGGCCTGCTGAGTTTTTCCAGCATTTTCTGTTGTTATTAGAAATGTTATCTTCTCATCCACTGGTCCCTGTGCTGCCATCTTTGCAGATAGAAATGAACATACTTAGCTTCAGCAGAATCAGTACATGTGCAAGCTATTTTCAAAGGCTGGTTCTGACAGAAGACTGAATGGCACCACCAACATGCGGCTGACTGTTCTGCTCGATGGTTCTTGAGAGGCACCCCAATCACAATACGTCAGGATTTACATGGTACTGCATGAAAAATGGCATGCCAAGGTAATCAACAAACAGCAAAACCAGACTGACTGCTTCCAACAAGATGCCACCAACCATATCTGCAGGCATTGTTGCACCTACCTGGGGATCCAAGTCAGCAAAGAGCCAGAAGAGGAGCTGTGCCATCTGCTGCAAGGATACTTGCAGCTACCATGCAGTTTAGGACTGGCACAGCCAGTGACAGGGCTCAAAACCTGCCTCCATCTCCTTTCAGGCATGCTGCAATGCTGATCTGTGAGGGTGGTGGCGTGGTGTAGGGAAACATGACACCCTTTTTAAAACTCCTGTGCAGTGCCACTGCCACTTGGCAAGCCATCAAATGGAGGAACAGGCAGTGGTCAGCTCCATTATTCGCCTGCAGCCTCATACCAGCACAATGCATATCCTTTTCCTTCATTTTGGCTTGTCACTTCTTAGCCCTCTTCTCCTACACCCTTGGCAAAGACTGCCAATAGATTGTGATACCTTTCCAAAGGCTGCAAGTATTTTTGTCCCCTATTCTGCCAGTTCCCTTTGTCTGCATCCCTTTACATTTCACAATAACCTCTTCCACCATGAGTGCACAACCTGCACATGTCCAAATCTGCATCTCATGCTGTGAATAATTGTGCAAATAGGCTGATCAACAAAAATTAAATGCTATTAGCAAATTACTGATATGTCAGGATATGCACCATTCAGAACTGAATTACATCAGGCTATGAAAATCTGTGTGTACCGTGAATATTTTTTGAGGTAGCTGCATTATGCGGACTCTATTTGCATGCACTGTAAACTGTAGCCATATTTACAGATGAATGTTCAATCAAGATTATATTTCATTAAATCAAAAACCTTTTAGAACAGAAATTAATGGCTGAATAAGACAGATGACTGTATAAGCACAATAGATTCCAGTGAACATGGTAATGTACTGCAGTTATTTTTATTAGATCAGTACATTTATTTAAATGCATAGCACAGTACTATATCTAAAAAAACACTTGATTTAGTGTCTCTTTCAAAAGCTAAAATGCCAGTATCCCAGTGTTGCTGAAGAAAGCAATGTTACAAAATTATTTGTCCCTGTACATTATTTTGAAGTAATTTTTCCACTAAAGTGGAACTCTGACTTCTGAGTGCTCTTAACTCTAGCAATAACCATTATCCAAATTTTGATTTGTCAAGAGGTTTGTAAGATAAGGAAAGAACTGTGAATAAAAATTTACATAAACAGTGTTTCTTTTTGTTCTACTTACAGGTAGTTGCCGTTCTTTTTCTAGAACAACTAGGACTTGACGCAAGATCTTCCGCCTTACTGCCCGATTGTCAATACCTATAAGATACAGCAAGTTAGTGTTTTCAATAAACTGCACTGAACAATATAGACCAGAAATTATAAAATTCCACTCCCAGTGTGGCATCTCCCTTGATGGAGCACTGACCAGAGATGTGGGTGCTTGAGGCCAGATTGCCTGACTCATGGCATTCCCGATTTAATAGCCATTAAAATCAATGGCTGGAAAATTGAGAGCACCACAAATCGAATGTGTTGACCTTCGATACACTTCTCAATTTCAAAACTGGGAAGAGTGCTTCAAGATTACATGATTTGTTCTGAGTCAGCTTCCTGAAGGAAGAAAATTTGCAGGGGAAAGGGTGGGAGAGTGGAACTAGCTGAAGTGCTCTTGCAGAGAGCTGACACGGGCTCGTCGGGCCAAATGGCCCCCTTCTGTGCTGTAACCATTCTGTTGTGTCTCCTTGTGTTCTTATTACTATGTAATACAGACACTTTTAACTCATTTAGTTTACGACTTGCACTCAGTTGTATTCTTGCTTTTATGATGTTGCTGCCGCATGGTGCGGAGTGATACAAGATGTCCAACCTTGCAGTGCATTTCACAGTGTGCCACATAGCAATATAAATACACTAACCAAAGTAGTTCCATATAACGATGTAACAAGTAGTTGCATTAAACGATGTAATAATATAACGATGTAACATCCCTCTTTCTCAAAAAAACTAAAACATGAAATTTAATTTAATTTAAAAATATTGGCCTAGAAATTCACTTGGGCGCGGGCAGCTTGCTCGCGCCCAAAAGTTAGCGCTGGGCGGGGAGGCATTAGCGCACGCCGTATATTCGTCCTCTGCGCCCCAATTCGGAAGCGGGCGCTATACCAGGGTGTGCCCGCCTCCGTTTGGGGCGCTGCAACTGAATATCGGCGCGCTAGTTGCCGCAGCGCCACCCGATGCGGTGCGGCAGGCTGCGGTACTGCAGGCCTCCTCCTTCTCTTAAGGGGGAGGTGCCTGCAACGGCCGGAGCCCCGATCGCGAGTGCCGGCAAAAGAGCCCGGCACAACGGAGAAGTGCCGGGCTCCACGGAAACCAGCCGGCAATGCCGCGGGGGGGGGTGGAGGAGGCCGGGGAAGGAGGTGCGGGCAGGTGGCCGCCGAAAAAGCAGCCGGCCGCACCTTCAGCTTTAAAGCGCCCCACTATGGCAGCAGGACGGCCCCGTTTTCTGTTCGCTGTTTGCGCCCGCTTCGGAGGAGGCGGGCGCAAATAAATATGGGGATCGGCGCAGTTTCGGGGCGTTACGGGCCACCGCGCACACCGATGACGTCATCGGTCCCGGCGCAGCGCTAACGGCTACCGCCGCCAATACCACTGCACTCAATTTCCGCGCTACCACCCCGCCGGCGCAAAAGACCTCTTTAGGCGCTAAGTGGGCGCAAGGCCCACTGAATTTCTAGGCCATTATATCGAAACTATTTTATCAAATACAAAGAATCATGAGTTTTCTTTTCTTCTTCGCGATATCGCTCAGGTGGTTGGATGTTGTCCCTCCATCTTGTGGATTTGGTGGTGACCACTCCTCTCTGCGGTGTTTTGGTGTGTTCCGCTCTTGTTGTTGTTGTTGGTGTCGCACTTGGAGTTGGAGTGTGCATGCTCGTGGTTGTTTGATTTGTGGCACTTGTTTCTGACATTGACAACACCAGTTACCACAAGCAGTACAATGTTGCTGATGTTGTCTGCTGTTTAACCAGTTCAGGTGAAGGTCTGATGTGGAGTCTGTTCTGCTTGTATTGGTTACCAGGTTCAGTCTCTACGAAGTAGGATCTTGGAGTATCAGCTTTTCCAATGACCTTGGCTGGATTCCAGGTTTTCAACACCGGGTCTTGCACATGCACTGATTGCCCATTCAGCAATTCTGGTAGCATCTTTGCATGTTTATCATAATGTTTGCTCCCTACGACTTGTGCTTCTGCCAGCTTCTGTCTGAAGTCCTACTGGTCCTGGGGAGGGTGTATTTTTGCTGGTAGGGTAGTCTTAAACTTCCTCCCATTCAGCAATTCCGCAGGTGATTTCATGTCTGCTTTCAGTGGTGTTGATCTGAGTGATAGGAGGGCAAGGTCTTGGTCTTCCCCCATCTCACTGCTTTTGATGAGAGTTCTCTTGACAGTCTGGATCTGTCTTTCGATGAACCCGTGTCCCCTTGGGAAATGTGGGGATGAGGTTACTATTTTGAACCCATACTTTTCTGCCAGAGCTCTGAATTCACTCGTTGTGAACTGGGTTCCATTGTCACAGATTACCTTTTCCAGGATTCCTTGTTCAGCAAACAAGCTCTTTGCAATTCTGGTGGTAGTTGTGGCTCTCAGATCTTTCATCCTTCTCACAAAAGGAAACTTGGAATAGTAATCTGCCACTATGAGATACCATTCTTGATTGCACATGAAGAGATCTGCCCAAACAGTGTGCCATGGTCTTGACGGTATTTCACTAGGTATCATCTCCTCTTTCTGTTGTGCATTTCTGTATTTCTGGCATATACCACATGCAGAAACTATCTGTTCGATATTTTTGTACATGCCTATCCAGTATACAGCTGATCTGGCTCTCAGCTTGCATTTCTCCATTCCCATGTGGCCTTCATGTATTAGATGGAGAAGTTCTGTCTGCATCGTCTTTGGCACGATGATCCTCGATCCAGCAAGGAGAATACCGTCTTCTATTGCGATGTTGTCTCTAATCGTCCAGTATTGACGAATTGTCGCCTGTACCTGCTGGATTCTCTCCAGCCACCCCTGTATCACTTGTTGTGTGAGTAGTTGCAATTCCTCATCTTTGCTAGTCTCATCTCTGATTTGACTGAGCTTTGTAGGGGTAACACTCACTAGGTGGTGGATTTTTACTGTTAGACCCTCCACCTCGTGTTTCTCATATGGTGACAATCGAGACAATGCATCTGCTAGCACCATTTCCTTTCCTGGCTTATACTTAAGCGTGAAGTCGTTGCTTTGAAGCCTTAGAAGTATTCTTTGCAGTCTTGTAGGTGCTTTGCACAGGTTCTTCTTGTAGATCTGTTCTAGTGGATGATGGTCACTCTCTATTGTAAACTGCCTTCCATACAGGTATGTATGGAATTTCTCGCATCCATACACTACTGCTAATAGTTCTCTTTCTATGTTGGCGTATCTCGTCTCGGCTGACGTCAAGGCCTTTGATGCGAAAGCTATTGGCTTTCCTTCCTGCACAAGAGCTGCCCCTAGTCCTCTGGTAGAAGCGTCTACTTGTAGAGTGTCTGGTTTTCTTCTGTCATAATATGACAAACTTGTTTCTTTGCACAACAATTCTTTAAGTTGTTTGAAATTCCTTTCATTAGCTCTCTGAGATTTGTTGTATGTTCTGACATGTTTGGGATGAAAGAACTCATGTATTGGACCAAGCCGAGGTAACTCCTCAGCTCTTTCTTATCTTTGGGTGGTTTCATTTCAGCAATTGCCACAATCTTCTCAGGACTTGGCTTGACTCCCTCTGGTGTGTAATTCATACTGAAGAATTGGCATTCCTTGACTTTAACTATGCACTTATCGGCATTTAACTTGATGCCAGCCTTCCTGGTACGCTCCATGGCCTCATGTAGGTGCATGTCATGGTCTCTTTCATCTGCTCCATAGATCTGAATATCATCAGCTATTCCTATAGCTCCTCCACAGCCTCTGTATGTCTCGTCTACTTTCTGTTGAAAGATATCTTGACTGACCTTTAACCCGAATGGTAGCCGTAGGAATTTGTAACGCCCAAATGGTGTGTTGAATGTTGTCAGTGTTGTTGATTCCTCATCCAACTTCACGTTCCAATATCTATTTCTGGCATCTAGTTTTGAGAAAACCTTGGCTCCTGCCAGTGATGGCGTAATCTCTTCTAGCCTTGGGGTGGGATAGTGGTCCCTCTTTATCGCCTGGTTTAGATCTTTGGGGTCCAAACATATTCTGAGATGCCCGTTTAGCATTTCTCATACCACAATTGAGTTTACCCAGTCTGTGGTTTCAGTGACCTTTATGATCACTCCCTTATCTTCCATCTCCTTTTGCTCTCTTTCAAGCTTTGTCTTCAGCTCGATGGGTACTTTTCGTGGAGCATGGATAACGGGCTTTACCTCTGGATCGATGGTGATGTGGTATTGGAAATCTTCGAAACATCCCACTGTATCATCGAAACATTCCGGATACATGTCTATCAACTCTTTTTTACTCTTGATTTGTGGGCGATTCTCCAGCGGGGTGTTGCTGTCTATCCTCAATGATGTTTCCATCAGCTCGTGATTCACTGAGATCAATCTCAACTTCTCGCAGCTGTTTAATCCCAGGATCGCTGGCCCCTCAGTGTCGGTGACATAGAACATGCAGTTGATGTTCTTTCTTTTATGTGTCCCTTTGACAAAGGTTGTTCCGAGTTGTTTAATCTCACTCCCCCCCGTATGCTGTCAGCGTGACATTACTTGCCTTTAAACAACCCTTTTTCGGGTAGCCATCTTCTCTCAAGTTTTCGGGAAAGATCTGCTGGTACAGTCTCAATGGGAGAATGTTGCTCTGAGCCCGTGTCCAGCTTCAACTTTAAGTTGATGGTTGTGGGCTAACCTTTGACCCTCTTTTTGATTTGGATGATGGTGTACAATTCTCTCTTCGGAGTATTTTCTGCTCTGGACATCTCGTGAAGCTGTACCTTTATGGTTTTGATGTTTAGTGTATTGTCCTGACCATAATCATCATCATCCTGTTCATCCATGGCATGGATATTGTGTTTCTTTCTCTGGTTCTGCTGTCCTCCTTTGTTTTTGATGTATGTTCCTTCTTTCTTCGTTCTACACCTCTTTTCCCAGTGGTTTAGTTTGCCACATGCATTGCAGCTTGTTCCATATGCTGGACATTTCCTCCTGTCTGTATAAGCGTGCGGCCTTCCACAGTTTCTGCACATGTTTCTCCTGTTGTCATGTGCATGTCTTTGTGTGTTGTACTTTTCTCTCACTGTATCCACTCTGTTGTCCGTCTCAGAAGGCGTCCGCATGTCAGCCGTTTGAGAAATCAGTGTTCTCATTTGCTGCTTCATGGCTTCATGAGCTCTCGCAGTATCTATAGCCTCTGTTATTTCAAGCTTTTCTTTCCCTATCAGGGCTTTTTGTACCTCTGCATGTACTGACCCCCATATCAGCTGGTCCACAAGCCTTTCCTCCATTTCCTTAAATGCACACTGTGATAAAAATGCTAACTTCCGGGAAGTTATGTCATCACTTCCTGTGAACTATGAACTGTGAACTATGAACTGTGTACATACCTCACTTCCTGTCATATGTCACTTCCTGTTGGACTGGTATAAATACTGGTCTGTTCAGTATTGTAAGAGGCTTCTACCAGAGGCATGGTAAAGACCTCTCTTGTATATAGTGTGTTTATAAGTTACTTAAAGCTTACTTTAAAGTTACTTGATGGTAAGTCTCCTTTTTCTTACATCAATTTAAGTAACTTAGTATTTACACTGACAAATACTAGACCTTCAGACAAACTCGGAAGTTAAGGATCCAGGGAACCACCCATCATGGAGAAAATCCTTAGACCTATTCGTCTGGACTTGGACCCGAATACACCAGCAGCTGGCAGGGTATGGAAGCATTGGTATCGTACTTTTGAGAATTTTCTGGATGAATGTAAAGTGGATGCTCCTGCTAAATTGAAGATACTTGTCAATTATGTGACCCCAAAAGTGTTCGAATATGTTGATGACTGGGATAATTACGAAGAGGTGATTCGGGCACTTAAGAAACTGTATGCGAAGACCCCAAATGAGGTCTATGCTAGACATCTACTGGCCACAGCCCGACAAGGGCCAGGGGAATCAATTGACGAATTCCTGCAAGAACTTCGCAGGCTCAGCGTAGATTGTAACTTTCAGGCAGCCTCAGCTGAGCTGTACCGCCAAGAAATGATTCGTGATGCTTTCATCTGCGGGATTGCCTCTCCATTTATACGCCAGCGTCTACTAGAAAGTAAAACACTTGAGCTACAAAAAGCTTTTGACCTAGCTTGTTCACTGGATTTGGCAAAGAGAAATGCAGACCTCTATCAGCTGCCCAGATCTCGATCTGCTGCTGTAGCTGCAACCAGACAATTCAAGCGGTCTCAGGTGAACCCTATCATGGGGGAATCTAATTCTGATAATTCTGATGAAGAAGAGGAGGACGACCCCACTTTAGCAGCCTCTTGGCAATCTAGGAAGGAATGCTTCTTTTGTGGAGATGCTTTTCACCCTAGGAAAACCTGCCCTGCTCGCAATGCAATCTGCAGTTATTGCGGGAAAAAAGGACACTTTGCTAAAGTTTGCCTATCAAGGGCCTCTACGAGGGCCAATCCAGCTAAGACCTACCGAACTGCCCCAATTAGGGCCTATCAAGATGCTCCAGCTAGGACCTATCAAGCTTCCTCTCGAGCTCTCTCCCGAAGAAGCACACCGAGAGTTTTAGCCACTCTCTGTGCAACGACACCAATTACAGCTGCTTGCCCACAGAACCTGTCTCAGGCAGCCACAAAAATTTCAATTAAAGGGCATACCTTAGATGCCTTAATTGACTCAGGAAGTACTGATAGTTTCATTAAGGAACAGATTGTTGCGAAATTGAAACTACATGTCTTCCCATCGGACCAGGCAATTGCGATGGCCCAGTCATCACTTAATACCAGAATCTCCGGCTTTTGTGTTGTTGATATGACACTTCATGGTCGTATGTATCCCTCCACCCGACTTTCGGTGCTCAAAGACTTATGTAGTGATCTCCTCTTAGGGCTGGACTTCCAAAAACAGCATAAGAAACTCACCATTGAGTTTGGTGGATCCAAACCCGGACTTACTATTTCTAATATACCATCTAAATTACCTTTTTGTGCATTATCAGCAGCTTCACTTGATGAACCCTCATTATTTGCCAGTATTCCGCCTCAATGCCAACCGATAATAACGAAATCGCGGCGCTTTAATCAGGAAGACCAATCTTTTATTGCGGCTGAAATCTCTCGACTTCTAGCAGAGGATATCATTGAACCATGTTCGTCGCCCTGGCGGGCTCAAGTCGTCATTGTCAAGAACCCTCTAAAACCTCACAAACAGCGACTATGCATCGATTATTCGCAAACCATCAATCAATATACCGACTTGGACGCCTACCCATTGCCACGCATTGATGATATGGTTAATAAGCTGGCCGAATACAAAGTGTTCTCAACTTACGATTTGAAAAGTGCCTATCATCAGTTACCCTTGAAGGTCTCAGATAAGCAGTACACAGCCTTTGAGGCTAATGGACGGCTGTACCAATTTCGTCGCCTCCCATTCGGGGTTACTAATGGAGTGGCTGTCTTTCAACGGGCAATGGATGGCCTGGTTAAGCAGGAAAACCTAAGGGACACTTTTCCCTATCTTGATAACATTACCATTGCAGGTCACGATCAACAGGAACACGACTCCAACCTCCAAAAATTTCGGGATGCCCTCCATCACCGTAATTTGACCCTGAATGAATCCAAATCTGTTGAGTCGCAACCGACCATCAACATCCTTGGCTACTGCGTAGGCAATGGTATCATTAAGCCAGACCCAGAAAGACTTCGCCCGCTCCAAGAGCTCCCGTCACCTAAGAATCCGGCTTCTTTACGTCGGGCTCTCGGTCTGTTTGCATACTACGCTAAATGGATTCCTCATTTTTCGGACAAAATCCAACCCTTGCTGCATGCTAGATCATTTCCACTGGGAACAGCGGCTGTTGCAGCCTTTAACCTTCTCAAAAAACAGTTGGAGAAAGCGGCTCTTCACTCCATCGATGAGAATCTCCCTTTCGTGGTTGAATGTGATGCCTCGGAGGTGGCGATCTCGGCTACTCTGAATCAGGAAGGTCGTCCTGTAGCATTTATGTCCAGGACCTTACAAGGTGCCGAGCTACATTATCCTCCGGTTGAGAAAGAAGCCACAGCCATCATAGAGGCAGTACGGAAGTGGAACCATTTTCTAGCTCGCCAGCACTTTACATTGATCACGGACCAACGATCAGTCGCCTTCATGCTCGATAATCGAAAACGAACCAAAATTAAGAATAATAAAATACAACTTTGGAGGATGGAACTGGCCTCTTTTGGTTATACCATTCTCTATCGGCCTGGCAAGGAGAATGTGGCCCCGGACACCCTCACACGGGCATTCTGCTCCACTATGTCATCCTCCACTCTCATGGATGTCCACAATGGTTTGTGTCATCCTGGCGTTACGCGCATGCTACATTTCGTACGATCACGGAATCTCCCTTTTTCCACTGGAGATGTAAAGAAAATATGCTCAGAATGCCGGCTTTGTGCGGAATTAAAACCTCAGTTCTTCCGCCCCTCAGCTGGTATACTCATACATGCAACCCAACCGATGCAACGACTTAGCATCGATTTTAAGGGCCCAGTGCCCTCTTCAACTCGGAACACATATTTGCTCACCATGATCGACGAATATTCACGTTTTCCGTTTGCCTTCCCCTGCTCCAATATGCTGGCGTCCACAGTAATCTGCTGCCTTGAGCAGGTATTTTCTCTCTGTGGCATGCCGGCTTATATTCACTCAGATCGGGGTCCATCCTTTATGTCAAGGGAACTCAAGGACTACCTCTCAGAACGGGGAATTGCTACAAGCAAAACAACACCATACCATCCCATCGGAAATGGGCAGGTAGAGAGGTATAACGGTATCATCTGGAATTCCGTACGTCTCGCTTTAAGATCTCGGGGCCTACCAGACCAGCAATGGGAAACAGTGCTTCCGGATGCATTGCACTCTATACGGTCCCTGCTTTCTACAGCCACAAATACAACACCTCATGAGCGGTTCTTTGGATTCCAGCGTCGCTCATCTCATGGGACATCACTCCCGTCATGGCTAACTACTCCTGGACCTGTATTACTCCGAAGATACGTTCGGACGTCTAAAAATGACCCTCTCGTAGACGAGGTTGAACTAACCGATGCCAACCCCACCTATGCAAACATACGATATTCCGACGGCCGAGAATCTACCGTATCATTACGGGATCTGGCTCCCTGCCCACCAGGACCTAGTGGGACATCGGGTGATGGCATTTCACCAGGAAACTCTTGGGACCTATCGGGTACCCCTCTCCAGGATCCTGATCGGACACCAACTAGCTTGGTGCCGGTAGAACCCCGTGCTCAAGGTTGCGACCCTCCCAGTACCGCGCATGAAAGTACTGATCCGCCACAGACCCGCTCTGCACCTCCCTCTGAACAGAGGCAGTCCGACTTTGAACCTATTGGGGCTCGTACTCGAAGCCATGATCTCCCCGACCCTTCACAGGGCAATCCAGGCCACACAGACTCTGACCAATGGCCAACCGCATGTAAGCGGACCAGCGACCCTCTACGACGGGAATCCAAACGGGTGCGACTCTTCCTTGTTCGGCGGCTGCGGACCAAAAGGTAGACCACAGCCTCCTAATCCTGCAGGAGGGAAGAATGTGATAAAAATGCTAACTTCCGGGAAGTTATGTCATCACTTCCTGTGAACTATGAACTGTGAACTATGAACTGTGTACATACCTCACTTCCTGTCATATGTCACTTCCTGTTGGACTGGTATAAATACTGGTCTGTTCAGTATTGTAAGAGGCTTCTACCAGAGGCATGGTAAAGACCTCTCTTGTATATAGTGTGTTTATAAGTTACTTAAAGCTTACTTTAAAGTTACTTGATGGTAAGTCTCCTTTTTCTTACATCACACACTTGCTGGCTTCATTTCTCAGCCTTGTCAGGAAATTGTCAGCTGTTTCACCGGGTTCCTGTCTTAGACTCTGGAATTTGTATCTGTGTATACGGTGATTGGATTTAGGCTCTAGATGGTTGCTGAATTTCTCAAAGACTGTCGCAGGGTTTTCCTTTTCCTCTTCAGTCAAGCTCCAGCTATTATACAAATCTAGACCTTTTTCTCCTGTCCACAACAGAATGTAACTAACCTTTTCTTCGTTGGCAGTACCCTTCAGGAAGCTTTTGAATGTAAGGTCACATTTCTGTTTGAACTTGCGGAATGCCTCCACTGTATCGTCGGCTTCCCAGTTCATGAGGGGTTGCATTTGCGCAGTCAGTGCAGCGGCAGCCGCCATCTTTCTATGATTCTATGATTTGATTCTATACAAGGACCTATATTAGGACCTGATACATGAGTTAATAAACTTAACAAAAGCGAGCATTACTCTTTTTAGCCTCTGGAACCTAGTGTTTCCTTCCCAATAGCAAATTTGTTTACCACAATTTTTTAATTACTTTGTTTCATTTTATTTAAAGAAGCAGACGGAGGCCTAGAAATTCGATAAGGCCCGAAAATGGGCGGTGCCATCACAGGGCAAGATTTGCTCACAAAAGTAAAAAAATTGCAGGCAGCACGTTATTTTGATGCTGCCTGTTGATTTGAATTATTTCAGTGCACAGCCAAGTGACCAACACACTGCTTCAGGCTGTGCACTCAGCAGGAGCTCCAATGTTACATCCCTGTAGTGTCCCTGGAGTGAGACAGCCTTTTCTTAAAGCAAGGCTGTCATTTTAGAAAGCAGTCTCGAGCCCTTAAAGGGGAACTGCCTTTTGAAAAAAAATCATTCAAAAATAGGCAGTCTCTAGTCCTTAGAGCTCAACTGCTTTCTGTTAAAAAACATTAAAAAATCATTCCAAACTAGGCTTTTTCAGCTCTTAAAGCTGAACTGCCTTCTGCGTGCAAGAAATGGTAAAAGTGCTTCAGCACTAACACAAATGGCTCAACAGGCCAGGGAAAGGACACCCAGGGTCTCACATGCAGAACTCCAGCTTTGTGCAGGGTGTCAACACTGCAAGAGAGGTCCTCTACCCACAGGGGCCAGGAAGCCCTCCAGAATGAAGGATGTGGGACCAGATCACTGAGGCCATCACTGCCAGCAGTTACCAACAGGCTCCAGTGACCAAATAAGTTTCATGACCTCAGACCAGTGGTCAAGGTCAGTGACTGCATCTTCAAAAGCCATCTCCTACCAACTGCACTATTAGCCTCACACACTGCTCAATGCACAACCTCCCCCCGTCTTCATCACTCACCTACCAACAATCTCTACCAAACATGAGGCACACCTCACATTCCTACCTTCAATTCACCCCCTTAGAGGAGACAGTGCTGGCCATTCTTCACAGGGGCATGACCGAGTCCCTAGCCAGCAGCGGGGCTGAAAGAATTAAAGATGCTGATATCTCATACGTTATCCTTCTTCTCACAGCCCATTTCCCATTCATCCCACAATCTTTTCTGATGTACAAACTGCACATGCTGTAAGCATGTACCTCTTGCTTTCCCGCCCTCCCCTCACCACAACTCTACCCTTGTGCCTTCTTCATTTCATACACCCAAGAAATGCAGCCTGCCCAGCCAATGGTTGACCAAGAAGAGGGAGAGGTGAGTGAAGAAGAAGAAACACCATCACTCAATATCATGCTCCCAGCCACCAGCTCCTCGAGGTCATCCTGCAAGGCCAGCAGCAGATTACCCCACTTTAAGACAGCAGTATTCCACCAGCCATGCTGTAGGCACTGGGGTAACACTGTGTGACATCATCAGGATAGGCAAAGACAGTCACTAAGGGAATGCACAAGGGTGATGAGTTGATTTTTTGATGTGCTTTTGGATACAGAAACTGATAAAGTTGGATTGGAAAGTTTGCTTTGTGGTGGCTTTTATTTCAGCATTGTGGCCAAGAGGATGCTGTGATGGTCAGTAACAGAGGGAAGGTAAGGTGTGGGACAAATGTTGAAAGGAGAATTGGTGTTGTGTTCACTGGTACCGCAGCCGGATGATTCAATCCCAGATATCTCAAGCAGAAAGGGGCTGTCATGATTGCACCTTCCTTCCGCTTCCTCCTCTTCTTCATCTGCCTCTTCTTCTGTGTCTTCCTCTTCTGCTTCATCCTCTTCCCTCTGCTTCATCCTTGTCCCCTTTGCTGCCTCTGCTTCCCCCATGTGCCCCGCAGGACTGTGAGCAAGTTGGCCTAGAAATTCAGTATAGCCACTTTTGGGGCGGTAAAGTCGGGCGGGCGCTAAAGTTTGCGCCCGCCAGAAAGTGGAGGCCACTTCGCCGATATTCAGTAGCTTTGGCCAAGGAGTTTGCTCGAGCGCTAAAACTGGCGTTGCACCCCTATCTTTAGGCGCTAAGTCGGCGGTGCAGACTGATACCGCCGAGGCCGGGCGCAGCGCAGGTGCGGTCATGTTTTGATTGACAGTAGACACCCTGGCGCCGGCCAGCTCTTAAAGGGGGAAGGGTCGACTTGGTCTGCTGCCACGCCCTGGATACTGCAGCCCTCCAGCTAGGCCTAAACACTGCTGCTGGAGAGAAATAGCGCCAGCAAGGATGCAGAGGGCCCGTGAGCGAGCGCAGCGCTTCTCTGCCCATGATTTAAAGGTGCTGGTTAGGGCTTTGGAGAGGAGAAGAGATATCTTGTTCCCGGACAGTGGCAAGAAGGCTCCCAAGAGGCTGTACAGGAGAGCCTGGAGGGAAATCGGCCAGAGGGTCACAGCCAACAGCGATGTCCCCAGGACTGGTGACCAATGCCGGAAAAAGTTTAACGACCTCACTCGGTTGGTCAGGGTGAGTACCCTTTCCAGTGTCCTCCTCATCCTTGCATGTGCACCTCACATTATGGGCAAAGGGACCTCAAAGGCCTAATGGCCAGCCCTCCTCCAGCAGCTATGGCACTGGCATGAACATCAATAGCACTTTCTGCACTTTACACACTGGCCAAGCTATTCGACCATGGGAGGCAGTGCACACAACAACAGGGCACCACACTGGCCAAGCTATTCGACCACGGGAGGCAGTGCACACAACAACAGGGCACCACACTGGCCAAGCTATTCCACCATGGGTGGCAGTGCACACAACAACAGGGCACCACACTGGCCAAGCTATTCCACCATGGGAGGCAGTGCACACAACAACAGGGCACCACACTGTACTTAGAAGCCGTCCTTTCTCTTGCAGGCCAAGCTGGCCGAGAATCTGAAGAGCCGGACTGTCACCGGGGGAGGCCGTGCCCAGTTCCAGGAGCTCAGTGACCTGGAGTAGCGCGTGGGTCGACTCATGGGTGTCCGGGTGATTGGCCCCGGTGCAACTGGAGATGCCGACCCTGTGCTGGGCCCCAATGGTAAGGACATGACCGTTTGGACCTCTCTCGTTCCCCTTGCGCTTCAGATCTACATCCTTTGCCACTGTCCGACCAATGCGCATAATGCCACCACTCATGCCTCCCTCGCTGACGCCCTGTCCTCACTCTAAAGCTACTCTTGTGCCTTCCTGCTTTCAGCTGGTGAGGAGGAGGTCCCTGAAGCTGCGAGTGTCAGTCCCTCGGAAGAGGAGGACGACGAGGAGCAAGAGGAAGGCGGCACATCGGGGGAACCCTCATCCGCGCCAGGGGATGGCAATGGAGGGGACACGTCTTGCCTGGAGGAGAGCCAGGGGGAAGTGTTGCAGGGGGGTGTAGCTCCTGTGCCCAGTGGCATCCAGCCATGCGGGAAGGGTCGGGCAGCACGGCGGCCTTCTCCCCAGAGGGGGGAAGTGTTGCAGGGGAGTGTAGCTCCTGTGCCCAGTGGCATCCTGCCACGCGGGAAGGGTCGGACAGCTCGGCGGCCTTCTCCCCAGAGGGGGGAAGTGTTGCAGGGGAGTGCAGTTGCTGGGCCCAGTGGCGTCCAGCCACGCGGGAAGGGTCGGACAGCTCGGCGGCCTTCTCCCCAGAGGGAGAGTCCGGCCTCCAGTCTGGAGACGGTCCTCGCCCAGGAGGTGCGCCTCCTTGATCAAATGTCCGCGGACTCGGATCGTCGCCACACCGAGTTCATGGGGGTTGTGGCACGGTTGCCTGAGGCCATTGAGTCCCTGGCTCATAGTGTGGCCGATTTCGGGGCCTCACAGGCCAGGGGTTTCGACCAACTCGTGGCAGCACAGGCCAGGGGTCTCGAACAATTCGGGGCATCACAGGACGCGAGTCGGTCCGAATTCAGGGCAGCACAGGCAGCGAGTGGAGAGTTGACGAGTGGCTGGTCTGATGCGGGCACAGACCAGGGCAGTACGGGCACTCACTGCTGCCACACTCGCTGTGTCACGCACGCATCGCCAGGGCACCCGCCGCGCTGCTGCAGCACAGCGGTCTGGCCTTCACCAGATTGCTGCGCTTGCTGCAGTGCCAGCCTGGCCGACTGCCAGTGTCTCTGGCGACCAGCGAGCGCCTGGCATCAGCCAGCTTGCCCCCATTGCTGCAGACGCCACTGCCACTCCCCCAGCAAAGCTGCGACGAGCTGCTGGAGAGACTGATGCTGCCCAGCCACAGCTGCAGCAGTCAGCAGCCGGCCCCTCCAGAGCCGGAGCTCGTCTAGGCCGACCCCCAAGGGCATCTGCCGTCACGCATTGTGCCCCTCAGGAGCCTTCCCCCAGCCTTGCAACACCCACAGGGCCCAGATTGAGGCGGAGCAGCAGGTCGGCCAGGGGCCGGAAAAGCCTGGACAAGGACTCGCCCTCTCGGCACACAAAGTAGAGTGTGTTGCCAAATGTTTTTTTATATGGGGGTGTTTGTGTTCTGTATGGGGGGGGGTTTATTTTGGTAAGGCCGAAGATGAAGGCAACTGTTTTTTTATATGGGGGTGTTTGTGTTCTGTATGGGGGGGTTTGTCTTGGTAAGGCCGAGGATGAAGGCCATTTGGATGGACAAGTTTTGTTATTCCTCCCCAGGTTGTGGGAGTGAGATATGTTTTTGACTGTTTTTTGGGGGTCTTGTCTGTTTTTGGGTTTCATGTGGGAAGGGCCCTGAGTTTGTTCAATAAAGCTTTTTATTTATTCAGCTTGTCCATGTGTGATGTTTCAAGTGGTTGTTGCGTTAACCGGCTGAGGGCTTGCGGAGCGGCTGCATTCATGTGCCTTCATTGCCACAAGCCATTCCCTGACAGGGGGCCTAGAAGTGTCGTTCAATAAGCCGCCGACGGACGGCCCTTGGACCTTGTGGCTCCCTCCTGGGCTGGTACTCCTCCTCCTCCTCCTCCTCCTCCTCCTCCTCCTCATGGTCCTCCTGCTCATCCTCCTGAGGTGGTGGTCCAACGTGAGGTGGCAGTGCCTGAGTCCTGCGGATAGCCAGGTTGTTCAGCATGCAGCAAACGACGACGAACTGGGAGACTCTATCCGGCGAATACTGTAGGGATCCGCCGGAACGATCCAGGCAGCGGAACCGTTGCTTGAGGACGCCAATCGTTTGCTCTATGATGTTCCTTGTGGCTTGATGGCTTTCGTTGTATGCCTCCTCAGCAGGGGTCCTGGGCGCGCGGAGCGGGGTCATGAGCCATGTACACAAAGGATAGCCTTTGTCCCCGATAAGCCATCCTCTTGGGGGAGGCTGTGCCTGGAACATGTCAGCCACAGTAGTCTGGCGCAGGATAAATGCATCGTGGCTGCTGCCTGGAAAGCGGGCATTGACAGCTAGGATGCGCTGCCTGTGGTCACACACCAGCTGTACATTGAGGGAATGGTAGCCCTTCCGGTTGCGGTAATCCTCGGCATTGTCGATCGGTGCCCGCATAGCCACATGCGTGCAGTCAATGGCGCCCTGCACCATGGGGAAGTCGGCGATCCTCGCAAATCCGACTGCACGCTGCTCCTGCCTCTCTAGGGTCATGGGGAAGGAGATGAATTGGTGTCTCCTTGCGAAAAGGGCATCGGTGACCTGCCGGATGCAGCGATGCATGGCGAACTGGGAGATATTCGCTATGTCCCCAGCAGCGGCTTGGAAGGAGCCGCTTGCATAAAAGTTCAGAGCCACCGTGACCTTCACTTCCACCGACAGAGACGTCCTGCACATCAGCTGTGGACGCAGATCTCTGTGAAGCAGCTGGCAGATCTCTGCAACCACCTCCCTTCTGAAGCGCAGCCTCTTAACACAATGCGCGGCAGTCATGGTGAGATAGGACACCTGCTGGCGGTATTCCCTGAGTGGGTAAGGCCTACGTTGCCGACGCCTGATGGCCCCTCTGTGTCTAGGCATGGCTGCCCCTCTCACACAGCGTCTGCGAGCCCTTCGCACATAATGCTGGAACTGAGGGTTGGAACCCCATGCAGCCCCCATAATATACTTGCAAACAGTGAAATCACAATGAGTCAAATTTCCAAGCTCTGGCCAGAAGCCAAAAATACCTCTCCTATGTTGGCCCAAATCAGTAAGGTCTCTTCCTTGGTCTCTGTCCAGAAATCCGTAGCACTAAAGTCATTGCAGCAAAATGGCTGGCCTTTATAGTTCAGTGTAAGTGCCCTTTAATTAGCGCTCCCCGAGGCCTGCAGGGCCTCTGCTGCGTTCCACTTCACAGTTCTTAACAGCACCACGCCCACATTGGGTGGGCGCCACTGAAGTTCCGGTTTGGGGCGCACAAACGGCGTTGCACGACGAAATGACGTCATAAGTTGCGCGCGCAGCTGAGCGCGCGCAAACACTTTGCGCCGGCGCTAAATGTCAACTGAAGTTGGGCGTAGGCGCAGATCGGTCTGCGCCCGGGCGCTAAGTGCCTAGCGCTCGAAATCTACTCCTCTTATGGCGCTAACGGCTGGTGAACGCAACTGAATTTCTAGGCCGTTGTCTTCTCAAAGGCAAAATACTGCAGATACTGGAAATCGGAAATAAAACCAGAAAATGTTGGAAATACACAGCACCTGTGGAGAGAGAAACAGAGTTAACATTTCAGGTCAATGGCGGGGGTGGGGTGGGGTGACTGGAACTGTGAATAATTATGGAAATGATCTTAGAGTGGAAGAGAGTCCCTTTTGCACTTGAAATTCAGGCAGGTCTCAACACAGCATAAACCAAACTAGAACCGAGTTATATCTGAAGACAAAAATTGATTAATTACTTAAACGGAGTGACTGCTGCCAACGACCGGAAGTTGCACAGAAGCGTACTGCGCACTCCAACAACCAGAAGCATGATGTTCCTGCTTTTTTAAAAATGTGCTCACTAACGGCCTTCCCGGCTTTTTTTAACAAGCTCGTTCTTTTCCCGACTTTTTCTCATGAGCCCGCTCCTTTCACGGTTTAAAAAAAAAATTAACGAGCCGGCTCCCATCATGAACTGGAAGCGCGCATGCGCATAACGCTTCCAGTTCGTTGGCAGCAGTCACGTCCTTACCTAAATGAAGAAATTACAAATAAATACCCAGAAAATTTCCAATTAGAAAAAAAATGAATTTAAAGAATTCCTGAAATTACATCTTGTCTGTAAAGTTTTTTTAAAAATTGTTAAATATCAGAAAGGTTATTTGGGGAGTTAATCAGAAATAACTGTAGCTTAAGATCATAACTAAAGTTTGTGCCTTTTGCTCATGATAACTCTGTCAACATGTCAAAACTGTACTTAGAATGAATGTTGGTGTCATAGAAAAATTCTCTCCTGGCAAGGAAACAGTAATCTGGTTGAATACAGTCTTAGTGGTCCCATGAAGAAAATTATCTATCTGTTCTAAGCAACCTTCCTGCTCCCATTAGAACAGACCGACAGAGAGCCGCAGTACCCAGCTACATCCTGAGGGCTTAGGCCAGCAACAGAAATTCCGGATATATACTCTATAAATAGGCTCCTCCATAGAGGAAGGGGCTTTAGGAGAGGGGTCAGTTATATTTGTGGATTACTAGCCAAGGCCTGTTTGTGCTGAACGATTGTTTCTGACTTCAGGGACTGGTGTAGAGTCATAAAAACAAGTGCATCATGTTTTCTGAATCTTTGGCAATTAGGGTACGGTTTTACTCATTCATGCGGTTTTATTTTATTTTGTTCTTTGTTTCTAGAGTGCAGTACTGAGAGAGTGCAGTATTATTAGAGACAACGGGGGAAAAATTTGGTTGATTTGCGCCTCCCGTTACGGGGCGCAAAGCAACTAGCGTCTGAGCGTGGTGCCGCCAATGCCTCCCGCGAAATTCAGCAGGAGGTTAGCGGCGGCGGTAACCGTTAGCGCCCCGCGGCCCTGCACCACCGGTGCTGACGTCATCACCGTGCGCAGCGCCCCGCTCACGCCCTGGCCGCGATCTTCGGTAGCACCCTGAGTTACTGCCAGGCGTTATGTACGACAGGGTCAGGGGGGTCTACCTGTGGCCAGTGTGGCGCAAATGAAAGGGGAGGTACCAGGCGGCCATTTTTGTTGCTGGTCGTCTGCCAGCACCTGCCCCCGTTGCTGTCCCCGGCCTTCTGTGCAGCCCCCCCATGGGGTGCCGGCTGCGCTCCGTGAGCCCGGCACTTCTCGAGCGCCGGGCTCTTTTGCCAGCACTCCGATCCCTGGTGGCCCAGCTGGGCCCCGTGTCGCGCTATGCTAGGCCCCTCCCCTTTAATAAGGGGAGGAAGGCCTGCAGTAATGCGGCGCAACGTGCCACAGAGCATAGCGCAGTGACACGTAGCGCGTGATATTCACTCACAATGCCCCAAGAGGGAGGCGTGTTGCTTCCAGTAGCGCCCCGCCTCCCTCTTGGGGTGCTAACAGTGAATTTCGGGCACGGGGGCACTAATTTTAAAGTAGTGCCCCGCTTTTTCCCCCAGCATTTTTCAGACAAGACAGTGAACCAAGTCCTCATCAGTGAAGTGGGCACGGAATAATCCCATAGTCATATTTGAAGAAGAGCAGCAAGTATTCCGCCTCAACCAACATCACCAAAAACAAACTAGCTGGTCAGTTATCTCATTTTCTGTTAGTGGAACCTTTCCTTACACAACTTGGTTACTGTGTTTGGTTCCCTGTCAACAGGGTATATATTTCAAAAATAGCCCATTTGTTGTGGAGTGGTTTTTGATGTCCTGAGTATATAATAAAGTGTTACATTAACTCAAGTTAATTCATTGATTATTATTTCTCAATATTTTTTGTTCCTTTTTATTTTTAATAAGCTACAAATAATGATTGTCCAGCAGATATAATCAGCTTGATAGAGTTGCTTTAAGAAGCATCGATATTGAAGTACCTGTGAAAGAATTGTGTTAGGTATGGAAATTAAAGGGTACCGGGGAGAAATTGGCTAATCCCCGAAAACAGGTGTGGGGATCGTGATATGTAATTAACCCGCGCCCATTCATTGCGATGCAGGTAGCACCTTAAATTTATGCTGCCTGCTGTTTAAATGATTGCTGCTTGCAGCCAGCACTCCCTGTGCTGTTCACTGGCTGCCGTATCAGCAGGGGGCTCGACATCGCTAGTGACTAACAGCAAAGAACTGGAGGAGGACAAGCGTGTCTACATGTTTTGACCCCCATGGAGGAGGCAGTACTGGCCATCATGCGAAGGGGAACCACTGAGGCCATGGCCACTGGCAGGATCGATGATGAGGGTATCTGCATATCTAATCCTCCTTCTCTCATCCCACTTCTCCCTCATCCCACAATCTCATCTGAATCAGAAGCTGCAGATGGTGTAAGCACGCACTTCTTACTTTCTCCTCTCCCCTCACCATAACCCAACACTTTTTCATTTCAGATACCCAAGAAGTGGAAACTTTCCAGTTACTGGAGGAAGAGGAAGAAGACAGTGGAGATGAAGAGACCATGTCACTCGATCTTACACTCATAGCCACCAGCTCAGCGACTGACACTGCGCATATCTTAGAGGCTAGGATAGAGAAGGGATCTGGATGTGATGAGACACCAGGCACAAGTACACAGGCACCAGGAAGGGGTACAAGTATAGCGCAGGTGCCAGCTCGCTGGAAGACAAGGTCACACACTAGTTCTATTGCACAGGACTCAGATGAGAACTTCAATGGGCCAGGTTACAGAAGAAGGCTGATGGGTGCACACAACCAAATGCTTGGTGCACTGGAAAGCCTGCCAAAAAGCCTACGCATAATGTCAAGGAGCATGGAGGAATCCAGCACCAACTTGGCACAGGGTTTTACACAGAGCTTGGAGCCAATCCTTTCCAACATGGAACAGGTGGTCACCTCCATCAGCAAACCTGTGGAAGCCACCCTGATGCTTCCATTGCCACACAAACAGCTTCCATCAAAGGTCTGAATGCTGCAGTGGAAGCTCAGACTGCTGCCATCATGGCTCTGGATACCACTGGGGTTTCAGTACATCACAGCAGTCCATCAATCTGTTCTCCAACAGATCAGTAGGACTGCTGAGGCACTGCCCCGGGAGAGTGGCTGTGGTTCCATGGAGCACATACTTGCAGTCCTCTCTCAGGATTACAGCATTCCTGCTCCTACCCATGCAACTCTGCCTGTGCCCTTGCTGTTGCCCAGAATGCTGCAGCCCAGGCTGAGATGGTGCAGTCTGAAGCCGGGCCCTCTGGGCCCAGAGCTGCTCGAGGTCACCCTCCAAGGCCATCTGCAGTCTCCTCAATTGGAGGTCAGCAGCCTTCCACCACCCATGCTGCAGTCACTGGGGAAGCACCTCGTAGGAGCACTAGGATAGACAAAGGCACACAGAAGACAGGCACTAAGGGAATTGACAAGTGTGATTAGTTTATTTTAATATGCATTATGTCATGATTGAATTTATGAAATTGGATTAGAATGTGCATTTTATGGTGGTTTTTATTTTTGTGTTGGAAAGAGGACAGCGTGATTGTCAGTGATAGAGGAAAGGTAAGGAGTGTGAGACTGTTGGTGAATGGGGAGTTGTGGTTGAGGTTACTGGTGTCGCTCATGAAGGATTCCATCACGTAGAGCCCAGGCAGAAAGTGGCTGTCTATGTTGTAACCTCCCTTCCTCTTCCTGTTCCTCTACTTCCTGTTGCACCTACCCCTCCTCCTCCTCTTCCTCGTACTCATCAGCTTTTCGCCTGATGAGTGGTGGCAAGGGCTGTTCCCTCATAATGGCCATGTTGTGCAGCATATTACCACAAATCATGATACCCGCTCAGCTGAGTTCTGCAAGGCCCCATCCAGAGTGGTCCAGGCAGCGGAAGCATTGCTTGAGGACACCGATGGTGTGCTCTATAATGTTCCTTATGGCAGCATAGCTCTCATTGTAGGCTTGATTGCACATGTGCGTGGGTTCCATATTAGACTCATGAGCTATGTCATGAGTGGATAACCTTTGTCGCTCAATAGCCAAGCTTTAGCTTGGTGTGTTGGGTCAAATACAGCTGGCAAGAGGACTACCATAGAATGAAGGAATCATGACTACTGCCAGGATAATGGGCATTCACCTGCATGATGCACTGCCTGTGGGCACACACCAGCCGCACATTGAGAGAGTGGAACCTCTTTCAGTTCAGGAAAACGGCAGAGTTCACGAGGTGCACGCAAGGCAATGTGCATGCAATCAATGGCACCCTGCACCATGCTTGCAATCCGTACAAACCCTTGTTCGTGTTCGCTCTTCCTGCTCGTCTCTGGCAAGAGGGAATGAGATGAAGCTGTCCCTGTGCATAGAGAGCCTCAGTGACCTCCCTTGCGCAGCAGTACACTGCAAACTGTGAGATGTTGCTTATATCTCCAGCAGCAGCCTGGAAGGAGCCAGCTGCATAACAGTTAAGAGCCACGGTCACCTTCACAGCCACAGACAATGCTATCCTTGCCCTACTTTGAGTTTACAGTTGTGGCTTTCAGTCACAACCTCTTGAGAAGTGAAGACATTGGTCTTCGCTGAAGTTGAGGTTAGAAAATTCCTCCCTAAAGACCCTTGGTGGATATGGCCTTCTGCCGAGAGCCCTTCTCCCCCTCCCCCTCCTCCCTCTTCTAGCAGCTTGTCCTGCTCTGCGTGGCCTCTCTTCATTCTCCCAGTCATACTCAATTCCCAGAGGTCGCCTTACCAGGCCACCCATGTGTTGAAGCAACTTGTTTCAGCACAAGCTTTCAAATCAACTAAAAAGTACTTCAGCACCAGCCAGACCACTCCCTGCAGACTATTCAAACTTTAGCCAAGTATAAGAAAGCTCCAAAAACCACGTACAATTGCACCAGCAGACAGAAAAAATAATCCAGCAACTAACCTGTAAATAGTTCATGATCCCTTTAAATAGCGCAGGTGGTGGGTCCTTCATTTAATTTAACGCATGTTCAGCTGTGCAAGGTTAAGACAGGGCGTAGGCTAGAGCATGGAGTTGGAAAATGGCAGCACTGGCATCAAATCAGTTTAGCACAATGATTGACGTCATAATCTTTCTGTTCTGCATGCTACTGGTGGACTTCAGATGTGCGCACACAAACCCCGCACATCTCGGACCCCATTTTCGAGCCGCGCTGTGACTAAAAAAATGGATGCTACACAGACCAACTTCTCCCACATATCTTGCACACTGGTTGCTCTGGATATTCACTCCTAAAAACTCTATCAGCCAGCAAATCATACTAGTGTGCAAGACGTATTCGGGCTTTGCAGATTATAACATTTCTGAAAATTAGTGTTTTGGTTACATCATGCATATAAAACATTGCTTTGGTCACCTATTTCCTAGGAGTTTCTCCACCAGCGTTACTGTGCCAGAAGTGCGGCGGAAATCCCGTTTTCACGCATAGACTCGGTTTCCGCCACACTTCTGCCAAAGATATTCTGCCAAGGAATATTGGGCCTTTGTTTCTGCATATTGTTATCAGGTGATACTTCAATGCCATTACAATGCCACCCAGTGGCAAGTACAGTGTACCACAGCAATTTTAGTAGTTACTGCCGGACCAATTTTCAAAAGCAGGATTTTATGCTGGTCCTAATCAAAACATCAGGTTCGGAAATCTGAGCAGTAGTGGTTTGTTAGAGAAATCACCACATGGGACACAAGTTAAAAATGAGGATATTAGAAACAACAGAATTCAAACTGAACATTTTTAAAGGAAATAGAAGTGTACAATTAAGTTACAAAAAGGTCTTTGAAGAAGACAATTTTTATGGGTATAGAAGACAATTGGATGCATTTCTATGGAGCAAAGGGATTGAAGGATATGGTGAGTGACATTGATCACAAAAAATAAGATAGACTTAGCTGCCTTAAAATTGAATGCTGCCACACCTGTTTCTCAGACACAAAACAGGCATCTAAGCATTCAATAAGGTGGGCAGGATCACTCATTACGTGTCAGTTTGTGCCGCCTGCCATATTGTTAAAGACAGAAAAAGAGGCGTTCAGCCTGAAACAGGCGTTAGGAGCTTTGCATAGGCAAATAGGGAGCATAACGCATGTTTGAGGCCCCCTTTGCAAAATTGGGCTGCCCTGCATGGTGCCAGGCCGGCTGCATTCAGGAAAACTTGGTCTGCATGCGGCCTAACAAGGCACCACTGGAGACCACCACCAACAAAATAAGTTAAAAAAATACATACCTGAACATGGAGCCAGCAGGAGCAGGAGTGCCCCTCTGGGGTCTGCTGCACTGCCGAAGACCACTGTCAGCTCCCGATTGGCCCCCTCCCAATCACCACCCTTCTTGCCCAAGTGCTTGCACCATCTCCCGATTGAGCCCTCCCCTACTGCCCCTGTTTGCTTTGAGCCTTATCCCAGGGCTTATCTCTGGGCTGAACTTAAAGTCCTCTTCACTGGCTTGGGGGCGCCCAGCAGGCATCTGCAGCTCGCCAGTCTCGTTTAAATGAGTCAAGGCAAAATGCTGGGTGGATCTCAGGCCTACCCATTCCAGCACAGGAATCGTTCCCTGCACCCAGTTCATGTCAATTTCTAGGCCATCATCTTAACTGTTTAAATACTCCATTTCTTTTTAGAATGCAATGGATAGTATTTACATAATAGAACATGTAAAATGTCTGTCAATGTACCAGTTCCATTAAACAATTGGGCTTTAAACTAATGGGGGGGGGGGGCTGGTTGGGAGGATTCAGGAAAGGGTAAATTCAAAAGCAGTAAGAGAAATTTCAAGGCTTTAGAGCAGAGCAGAGATTTGGGTAAAAATAAGCGGAGTGGATCAGGAAGGGACAGAGAGAGTAACAAAGGTAATAGGGCTAAGGTGGCATCAGGGAAAAATAGAAAAAAGTTAAAGCTAAAGGTACTATATCTGAATGCGTGAAGCATTCACAACAAAATGGATGAATTAATAGAAATAAATGGGTTTGATCTAATAGCCATTGTCGAGGCGTGGTTGCAGAATGACCAAGGTTGGGAACAAAATATTTCAAGATACTTGACTTTTAGAAGAGATAGGCAGAATGGAAAAGGATGGGGGTGGGGGGGATAAAGACAGTAGAGAAAGGATCTTAGCTCAGAAAAAAAGATGCAGAATCACTTTGGGTGGAGCTAAGGAACAACAAAGGGCAGAAAACATTGGTGGGAGTTGTTTATAGGCCCCCAAACAGTAGTTGTAGTGTCAGGCACAGTATAAATCAAGATATTAGAGGGCATGTAACAAGGGTAATACAATAATCATCGTGGACTTTAATTTTCATATCGACTGGGCAAACCAATTTTGTAATACTGCAAAGGACAAGTTCATGGAATGCATTCAAGATAGTTTTCTAGATCAATATGTCGAGGAACCAACTAGGGTACAGGCTATTTTAGATCTAGTATTTTACAATGAGTCAGGGTTAATTAATAACCTTGCAGTAAAGGAGCTTCAGGGGAGCAGTGCTCATAATATGATAGAATTTTATGTTGAGTTTGAGTTTGAGAGTAAATTAGTTAAGTCCAAAACTAGGGTCTTAAATCTGAACAAAGCAAACTACGGAGGTATGAAAGGGGAGTTGGCTAAGGTAGGTGATACGCTTATCAATTACTTCATAAAAGGTGATGAGTCGAAGAAGAGATGATGAGTCGAAAGAAGAGATGAATAAGGCTTTTATTAGCTAAGAAGAGACCATGCTTCTTCGTGAGTGACTGAACAAGTCTGAACGAAACCCACACAGTGGTGGGTGGAGTCAGCTGAGGCATGCCTCCATACACAGCGCCACCCAGAGGTGGCAATATACAATACAGTGGTTTACCACATTCACCCCTTGTTTAATGTGAAGTCCGGCGGGGTGAAGGGTACTACAAGTTAAGTCTATCAGGAGGCCTTGTCTGACGTCCTGATCGTCGTGGTGGCGGCGGTGGTGTTGCAGCATCCGACGTCGGGTCTGGTGTCTGGGTGGTTGGCGAAGATTCCTGGGGCTTTGGCATGCCGTCTGCAGGGGTTGGGTTGGGAGGGGTGGTGGGGGATAACAGTGGTAAGGGGGATAACGGTGGTAAGGGGGATAACGGTGGTAATTCAGGGGTACCCGAGGGTGCGAGATCTCGTATGGAGACCGTGTCCTCCCGCCCGTCTGGGTATGTCACCCAGGCATACTGGGGGTTGGCGTGTAGGAGGTGCACCTGCTCGACCAGGGGGTCCATTTTATGCGTCCTCACGTGCCTCCGCAGTAGGACGGGCCCAGGAGAAGTCAACCATGCCGGTAGCGAGGTTCCCGATGTAGACTTCCGGGGGAAAACGAACATTTTCTCATGAGGGGTCGCATTAGTGGCAGTACAAAGCAGTGACTGAATGGAGTGAAGCGCTGCAGGGAGGACCTCCTGCCAGCGGGAGGTCGGAAGGCCCTTAGATTTTAGTGCTAAGAGGACTGCCTTCCAAACCGTCGCGTTCTCCCTTTCCACCTGGCCGTTCCCCCGGGGGTTGTAACTGGTGGTCCTGCTCGTGGCGATACCTCTTGTTAGCAGGTACTGCCGAAGTTCGTCGCTCATGAACGATGAGCCCCTGTCGCTATGTATATAGCTGGGGAACCCGAACAGAGCGAAGATGTCATTCAGACACTTGATGACCGTGGTACTGGTCATGTCTGGGCAAGGGATGGCAAAGGGGAAACGGGAGTACTCATCAACTATGTTGAGGAAGTACACATTGCGGTCAGCGGAGGGGAGGGGCCCTTTAAAATCGACGCTCAGGCGTTCGAAGGGGCGGGTGGCCTTGATCAGGCTTGCTCTGTCCGGCCTATAGAAGTGCGGTTTGCACTCGGCGCAGATTTGGCAGCTCTTGGTCATGGTCCTGACCTCCTCGATGGAGTAGGGCAGGTTACGGGATTTGATAAAATGGAAAAACCTGGTGACCCCCGGGTGGCAGAGGTCATTGTGGAGGGACTGCAGCCTATCACTCTGCGCGTTGGCGCATGTACCACGTGATAGGGCATCTGGGGGCTCATTGAGTTTCCCTGGCCGATACAAGATATCATAATTGTAGGTGGAGAGTTCGATTCTCCACCTCAAGATCTTGTCGTTCTTGATTTTACCCCTCTGCTTATTATTAAACATAAAAGCTACTGAACGCTGGTCAGTGAGCAGGGTAAATCGTTTCCCGGCCAGGTAATGCCTCCAGTGACGCACCGCTTCTACAATAGCCTGGGCCTCCTTTTCGACGGAGGAGTGTCTCGTCTCGGGGCCCTGGAGGGTCCTTGAGAAAAAGGCCACGGGTCTGCCCGCCTGGTTAAGGGTCGCGGCTAGGGCGAAGTCGGAGGCATCGCTCTCCACTTGGAAGGGGATGGACTCATCCACCGCGTGCATTGCGGCCTTCGCGATATCGTTCTTGATAAGAGTGAAGGCTGCACACGCCTCTGGTGTCAGGGGGAAGGAGGTGGCTTTGATGAGGGGCCTGGCTTTGTCTGCATAGAGGGGCACCCACTGGGCGTAGTAGGAGAAAAACCCCAGGCATCTCTTCAGTGCTTTTTGGCAGTGGGGAAGGGGTAGCTCCATTAGGGGGCGCATTCTGTCGGGGTCGGGCCCGATGACTCCGTTCTCCACCACGCAGCCGAGGATGGCCAGGCGCTTGGTGTGAAACATACATTTTTCCTTATTGTACGTTAGGTTCAGCCGTTGGGCTGTACGGAGGAAATTTGCTAGATTAACGTCGTGGTCCTGCTGGTCGTGGCCGCAGATGGTGACGTTATCCAAATAGGGGAAGGTTGCCCGCAGCGCGTTCTGGTCAACCATTCGGTCCATCTCCCTTTGGAAGACCGAAACCCCGTTGGTGACGCCGAAGGGGACCCTAAGGAAGTGGTAGAGGCGGCCGTTTGCCTCGAAGGCAGTATACTGGCGGTCCTCATGGCGGATGGGCAGCTGGTGGTACGCTGACTTAAGGTCGATGGTGGAGAATACTTTGTATTGCGCAATCTGATTGACCATATCAGATATGCGAGGGAGGGGGTACGCGTCCAGCTGGGTGTACCGGTTTATGGTTTGGCTGTAGTCGATTACCATGCGGCGTTTTGCAGTGGTTTTAACGACTACAACCTGGGCTCGCCAGGGGCTAGTGCTACCTTCGATAATGCCCTCCTTCAAGAGCCGCTCCACCTCAGAGCTGATAAAAGCTCTGTCCCCGGCACTGTACCGCCTGCTTTTGGTAGCGATGGGTTTACAGTCGCGGGTGAGGTTAGCGAACAGGGGAGGGGGGGGGGACTTTTAATGTGGAAAGGCTGCAGGTGGTTTGCAGCGGGCGATTTAAAAGTTGTTGGTTGCAGACTGTGAGTGGGGGGAGGGGTCCACCGTATGCTAGTGTGACACTCTTAAGGTGGCACTGAAAATCCAACCCTAGCAGGACGGCAGCGCAAAGACGGGGCAGGACTAGCAGTTTAAATTTTTGATATTCAGTGCCCCCTACTGACAGGGTCACCACACAGTAGCCGCTGATGTCCATTGACTGGGACTTGGACGCCATAGAAATGCGATGGTGCGTTGGCAGAATCGTGAGGGAGTGGCTACGTACCGTGTCGGGGTGGACGAAACTCTCTGTGCTCCCGCTGTCGATCAGGCAACTGGTGGCGCGGCCGTTTACCGCGATATCCATCATGGAGCTGGATAGATGGTGAGGGTGGCCTTGATCCAGCGTCACGGAGGCCAGTATGTGGCTTAGTGAGTCACTATAGTCATCCGCCGAGACGGTGGTCGGTTCCGGTGACGAAATGGCGGTTGAGTGCGTTGGATACGATGGCGGCGGATGCCATGCGGCCGGGGGTACACAAAATGGCGGATAAGATGGCTGCTCCCACGGCCCGCACGCTGCGCTGCTGGCTGGCTTCCCCTTGCAGGCGTTAGCGTAATGGCCTTTCTTCCCGCAGCCCGAGCAGGTAGCTGTCTTAGCTGGGCAGTGCGCTCTGGGATGTTTTAACTGGCCACAGAAATAGCATTTTTGGGCCTGGTTACTGGGCATCGAAGCAGTTCTTACCGGAGGCTGCTGTCTCGGTTGGGTCGCTGCAGCGGTTGGTGCCGGGGGCGGCGGTCCCGTGTCCCACGGTTTCGATTGCCATGTCTCGGCGCCGTTACGGGGGTATGCCTCGAGGTTTCGGTGGGCCTCCTCTAACGAGAGCGCAAGGGCAATGGCCGTCTTCAGGTCGGGTTCCTTGCTTTCTAGCAGTCTCTGCCGGGTGTGGTCTGACTGGAGGCCCCTGACGAAGGCATCACAGGCGAGTCCCTGCGCGTGCTCCACAGCCGTTACCGCTTTACAATCGCAGTCTCTGCAGAGTGCCAGTAGCGCCCGTGCAAATGCCCCTACCGATTCTCCCGGTTGCTGCCTGCGGGATCCCAAGAGGTGTCGGGCGTAAATTGTGTTCACTGGGCGCGTATATTGCCCTTTTAGTAGCTCGAGGGCCGCCACGTACGTATTAGAGTCCCGGATTAGCATATATACTTGATGGCTCACCTGGGCGGTCAAAATTTTCAGTTTGTGATCCTCCTCTGTAACCTGTGAGATTGCGAGGAAGGATTCAAAGCAGCTCAGCCAGTGTTCAAACTTGGCTGATGCACCCACATCTTGAGGGTCGAGGTCCAGGCGTGGTGGTCTGAGGGCTCTCAGCAATGTCTGCTGTATCCGTTGCTGTTGTTGCTCCTCAGGTGTCGCCATTTAACTTTTAGCTAATAAAATTGATACGCTTATCAATTACTTCATAAAAGGTGATGAGTCGAAGAAGAGATGATGAGTCGAAAGAAGAGATGAATAAGGCTTTTATTAGCTAAGAAGAGACCATGCTTCTTCGTGAGTGACTGAACAAGTCTGAACGAAACCCACACAGTGGTGGGTGGAGTCAGCTGAGGCATGCCTCCATACACAGCGCCACCCAGAGGTGGCAATATACAATACAGTGGTTTACCACAGTAGGTTGGAAAACAAGCTTTAAAGATACGATGGCAGATAAACAATGGCAAACATTTAAAGAAATAATTCATAATTCAGAATGAATATACACTCCCTTAAGGAATAAAAGCCCCAGGGGAAAAATAGTCCAACCGTGGCTAACAAGAGAAGTTAAAGATAGTATTAGATTAAAGGAAGAGGCTTATAATGTTGGCCAAAAGAATACTAAGCCTGAGGATAGGGAGCATTTTAGAATTCAGCAAAGAAGTACCAAGAAGTTGATAGAGAGAAAATAGAATATGAGTAAATTACCAACAGATATAGAAACAGATCATAAAAGCTTCTATAGGTATGCAAAAAGTAAGGGATTAGCAAAAGTAAACATGGGTCCCTTACAAGCAGAGACAGGAGAAATTATAATGGAGAATATGGAAATGGCAGACATTAAACAAATACTTTTTATCTGTCTTCAAGGAAGAAGACATAAAAAACATTCCAAAAATTGTGGGGAACAAAAGGTCTACTGAGAACGAGGAAATTAAATAAATTAGTATTAGTAAAGAAATAGTACTGGAGAAATTAATTGGACTAAAAGCTGACAAATCCCCTAGATCCTAGGGTTTGAAAAGAGGTGGCTACAGAGATACTGAATGCATTTTTTTTGGTCTTCCAGAATTTCCTAGATTGTAGAATCGTCCCTGCGGATTGGAAAGTAGCAAATGTAACTCCGCTACTCAAGAAAGGAGGGAGAGAGAAAACAGACAACTATAGACCAGTTAGCCTGACACCCTTGAATCTATTATTAGGGATGTGGTAACAGGGCACTTAGAAAACTATAATATGATTAGGCCGAGTCAACACAGATTTATGAAAGGAATATTGTGTTTGACAAATCTAATAGAGTTTTGAGGTTGTAATTAGCAGGGTAGATAAGGGGAAATCAGTGGATGTAGTGTATTTGGATGAATTAATAGAAATAAATGGGTTTGATCTAATAGCCATTGTCGAGACTCCCTTGAGGGCAACAATGGTATGTTCATCCCTACTCCTTCTCTTCATATTCCACTTCCCCCTCACCCCACAAGCCTTTCCCACTTTCCAGCTAATCACGCTGTATGCATGCCTTTCTCCCTTCCTACCCCACTCCCCTCACCTTAATCCGACTGTTGTGCTTTATGCTTTCAAAGAATGAGCAAGCAGCTGAGCAGCCTGTCCTTGAGGGTACCATTGAGAGCGAGGCGGAAGAAGAACACACCGCGTCACTGCATGTCTCACCCACAGGCAGCAACTCAGATACTGGTACTACGCATTCTTTAGAGGCTAATGTAGTAGCGGGATCTGCACAGGGTGATGCAACAGGGATGAGCAGACTTCAGCAAGATCAGGGGGAAAGGGTAGCTCGGGAGTCAGCTCCCCAGAAGGCGAGTTCGCGCGTGAGTTCTGCTGCACAGGACTCAAATGAGGACCTCGATGGGGAGGCCTTTAGAAGAAGGGGGATGGGCATGCACATGAAGATGATAGGTGCAATGGCAAGGGTGCCCGAGAGCCTCTCGGCAATGGTAAGGGGCATGGAGGAGTCTGTTGTGTCCGTGTATAATAAGACACAGACTCCAGGAGAACAGTACAACAGGTGTTTACTCAACGTGGCTCACACTGGAACTGATCTGTACAGATTACTACTCAGTGCTATATACAGGTGTGGTCACTGCCGGTACTGCAGTATACATGAGCTGTAAAAGATAGTTCCCCCCTTAAAGGTATATACATTACAATTCCTCCACTTTTAGATTAACAGTACCATAACACTCATTTAACAATTAAATATCAAACTAATTACAATTAACACTTTTAACATGCAACATTAGCTGAATAGTCTATTTATATATTCAGTCGTTGGGGAGGCTTCCTGATCCTTTCTGGATAGCGCCTTTCCCGAGTGTCTTGCTCTTGGTGCAGAGGCGATTCTGGCCCCCTATCGTCGGTTGCTTCATCAGCTTCCGATGCTACTGTTTCTGGGGTAGATGCGACCTGTACGTCGGGTTCATCACCAGGTACGTATGGGCGAGGCATGGGGTTGACTTGTTCCTGTGACTCTAGGATGTGGTCAGCATGACGTCTCGTGATGCTCTCCCCAACGTCCACTGTGTACATTAGGGGGCCCTGCCGTGTGCATATCGTTCCTGGCTGCCATTTCTCTGTTCGGTAGTTGCGGGCCAAGACTGGTTGCCCTACATTGAAGCTCCTTGTTGGCTTCTCATGGATGTGCTGGAATTGCTTACTCTCAACATCTCTTCGTACGTTTGGTTTGAGAAAATCCAGGCGAGATCTTAACCTTCGGTTAAAGAACATCATGGCTGGGGCCTGGTTGGTGACTGCATGTGTCGCATTCCGGTAGGCGAACAGGAAATTGTCCACCTTGTGCTGCAGCGGAATGTTGTCATTGTACATAGCCTTTATTGCCTTCTTAAATGTTTGTACGAACCTCTCAGCCAATCCATTTGTGGCTGGATGATACGGGGCAGATGTGTAATGCCTTACCCCATTCTTTTTCAAGAACCTCCGGAACTCTTCGGACACAAACTGTGGTCCGTTGTCGGAGCAAATCTGTTCTGGCAAACCATTCCTGGCAAAAATGGTCCGTAGGACTGCAATAGTTTTCTCCGTGGTGGTGGAGGACATTTTGATGACCTCAGGCCATTTCAAGTGTGCATCCACGGCTATTAAAAACATTGAGTCCATGAATGGACCAGCAAAATCAATATGCACCCGTTGCCATGGAGATGAGGGCCACTCCCATGGGTGTAGAGGGGCCTGTGGTGGTGCATTTTGGACTCTGACATCCTGAGCAGCTCTTGGTCAGGCCCTCAATTTGTATATCGACTCCCGGCCTCCACACTTAAGCCCTGGCTAGGCTTTTCATTTTTACCCCTCCCAGATGACCCTCATGAAGCTAATTGAGCACTCTATCCCTTAACTTGGGTGGAATTACCACTCGGGATCCACACATCAAGGTCCCCCGGCACACTGGCAGCTGTTCTCTCCTTGTCTAGAATGCTGGCAACAGTGAGTCGCCATGTGCTGGCCATCCCTTCACGGTCAAATCATATACCCGAGACAGTGTCGGGTCATTTCGGGTTTCCTTTTCGATACAAGCGTTAGTTACCGGTAGGTATTCAACTATAGTCGAATGGAATATTTCGACAGGATCCACTGCTGGTGCTTCCTCCGCAGTAGGCAGTGGCAGGCGTGATAGCCCATCAGCATTTCCATGCTGTTTCGTGCCCTTATATTCAATCTCAGTGGTGCGCCCCTAGAAAAAGTGACCATCTTTATAGTCGTTGCACAGTCATCACCGGAACGCCCTTCTTCGGATTAAAGATGAAGACAAGAGACTGGTGATCAGTCAGCAAGGTGAATTTCTGCCCGTGCAGATAGTGATTGAACTTTTTCACTCCCCACACTAGGCTGAGGGCCTCCCTGTCAATCTGGACGTAGTTACGCTCGGCTGAGGTTAGTGATCGTGACGCAAAGGCTATTGGCCTCTCTGAGCCATCCGAGAATTTGTGCGACAGCACCGCTCCAATGCCGTAGGGTGACGCATCACATGCCAACCGAATTGGTAATGCCGGGTTGTAATGGGCCAATACCTCTTTCGATGTGATTAGTGTTTTGCTCTTCTGGAAAGCTCGTCTACATTCGTCACTCCACTTCCATGGCACCCCAGTTTTCAGTAGGGTGTTCAGTGGGTGTAGTATTGTAGACAAATTTGGCAAGAACTTATGGTAGTAGTTTGCCAGCCCGAGGAACGACCTCAGTTGTGACACATTTTCCGGTGCTGGAGCCTTGACTACTGCCTCAATCTTCTCCGGGGACTTAAGTAACCCCTCTTTATCGATAACGTGGCCACAATACGAGATCTGTTTTCTAAAAAACTCGCATTTGGGGCGTTTAGCTCGGAGCCCATATTCCTGCAATCTAGTGAGCGCCTGCTCCAGGTTGGCAAGGTGATCACTGTCATTTTCGCCCGTGACCAGGATGTCGTCCAAATAACACTGGGTCCCTGGGATCCCTTGCAGGACTTGTTCCATTGTCCTCTGCCAAATAGCCGGAGCTGATGCTACCCCGAATACCAGCCGGTTGTATTGGTAGAGACCTTTATGGGTGTTGATTGTGAGGTATTTTTTTGATGCTTCTTCTACCTCCATTTGCAGCTACGCCTGGGCCAGATCAATCTTAGTGAAGCGTTTCCCTCCAGATAGCGAGGCGAAAATATCTTCAAACCGCGGAAGCGGATATTGTACGGTGTGAAGGACCGGGTTCACTGTTACCTTAAATCCCCACAGATGCAAACCTTCCTTGGTTCCCCAGGCGTGCTGCTCAATGACCTTTTCATCACAGGGACGATGGGTGTAGCCCACTCGCTCCAGTCTACCTTGGACAGTACACCTGAACGTTCCAGACTCTCCAGCTCTGCTTCGACGGCTGGGCGGATCGCATAAGGTACCGGTCCGGGTTTAAAAAATTTTGGGCGTGCGTTTTCTTCAATTTTAATCGTCGCTGTCATGCCTTTTACTGTTCCGAGTCCTTGCTGGAACACTTCTTTCGCGTCAGTTAGGATCTTTGACAGTCACCCAGGTGTGACGTCGTCATCCTTTTTGTCAGCCACAGTCAGTGCCTGTAAGGAATGCCAATCCAGTTGTATTTTCTGATCCATTCACGTCCCAGTAATGGTGGTCCTCCATCTTGCAATACATACAGGTCTAGTTTTGCTGTTTCCTTACCGTTATATATAACGGTCACCCTTATTTTTCCTTTGGGGTAGACTTTTTGCCCCGTGTACGTCTTCAAAATATTTTTTGTTTCTCTCAAGGCTATGTGTGAGAATAGCCGCTCGTAGTCCCGTTGGTTTATGACTGTTAGGGCTGATCCTGTGTCCAATTCCATCTTTACCTGGACTCCTGCTATCTTGAGAGTGACCCAAATGGTTCGGTGATCCTCCGTTGTGATCACATTATGTAGTTTCAGACAACTCAGTTCCCTGCTTTCGGAGTCGTTATCACTCTTGTTCGTCTGAACTGTTCTCCGTCATCTGTCCAAAGATGTGCGGGTTAGGTTGATTGGCTATGATAAAAATTGACCCTTAGTGTTAGGGGGGGTTAAATACGTGGGGTTATGGGGATAGGGCTTGGGTGGGATGGTTGTTCGTGTAGGGACTGGGTGCTAGGGTTTGGATGATCAGCCATGATCTCGTTGAATGGCGGAGCAGGCTCGAAGGGCCGAATGGCCTACTCCTGCTCATATCTTCTATGTTTCTATGATTCTATGTTTCTATCTTATGTACCTTCTTGTACTTTTCTTTGGTAGGTTTCTTATTGCTAGTTTTCTTTCCCGACCTGCAGACTCGTGCTATGTGTCCTACTTTTCCACACTGTCTGCACACTTTGTCTTTGAACCAGCAATCATTCTGGTCGTGTGTTGTTCTACCGCAGCGATAGCACTTCTCTGTTCCATATGACATTTTGTTTGTGCCATATTCTTGCGGTCTCTGTTGTATCTCTGCAGCGCCCCGTGCTGCTGCTTCATATGATACCGCAATGCTGAAAGCCTTTTCCAGCGTAAGGTCCTTTTCAGATAAAAGCCGTTTCAGGGTTCCTTCACTTTGAAGCCCACACACAAACTTGTCCCTTAAGGTATCTGCCAGTCCCGCTCCAAACTGGCAGTGTTTCGATAGTTTGTGCAGTTCTGTTAAATAATCAGCATTGCTTTCATCCTAATGCTGGTTCCGTTTGTGAAACTTGAATTTTTCTGTTATCAGCAGCGGTGTGGGGTTTAAATGTTCCTGTAGTATCGTTACTATGTCTTCAAAACTCTTTTACATTGGCTTCGTTGGGGTTACTAGATTTCGTAATAAACCATACGTCTTTGTACCCATTAAATTTAACAATACCGACGCTTTCTTGTCATCTGACACCTCATTTGCCTTGCAGTATACCTCTATTCGTTCGACATATGTAGTCCAATCTTCGACTTCATTGTCAAATGCGGTGATACTGCCACTCTTCAGCATTTTGGGTGTGGTTTAAAATGGCATCTCCCAATGGTTTAAAATGGCATCTCCCGCGCTTTCCTTCCTCCCCCGCTGCTGCCAAAGCCGCTCCCGGCGGTTCTCGTGGCAATGGCGGCGCCCTGTAGGTTTCGCGCGCTTCTCCTGCGCTGCTGCCAACGCCGCTCTCGGCGGTCCTCGTGGCAATGGCGGCGCCTCGCGGGTTTCTATGCGTCTCTCTCTCCCTCTCTTCGACGCTGCTCGGCCCCTGAACACTGGCTGTGCCCTGTGCGCTCTGCCCTCTCTCTCTCTTTCTCTCCCCTGTCGACACTGCTCGGCCCTTTGCTGTGCCGCTCGGTTGGGCTCTAGCCCGCCGCTGTCCAGGAAGGGTCTGCGCACTACCTGTTGCCAGCCCGTTTCGCTGGACCACCTCGACTGGAAAGCCAAGCCTGGCTCTCGACAGCCTCCCCCGCAATTCTCGAATCTCTGCTGGATGACTGGGCAGTTGCCCGTGGTCGACGCCCGAGTCTCTGGCCTTGACCTCCAATCCACTGATCTCCAGGAACGAACCCCGGGAGGTGATGGAGTTGCAGGTAGGTTCGAACTTGCCTTGTCGCCAATGTTGTGTCCGTGTATAATAAGACACAGACTGCAGGAGAACGGTACAACAGGTGTTTACTCAACGTGGCTCACACTGGAACTGATCTGTACAGATTACTACTCAGTGCTATATACAGGTGTGGTCACTGCCGATACTGCAGTATACATGAGCTGTAAAAGATAGTTCCCCCCTTAAAGGTATATACATTACAGAGTCCACCTCCAACATTGCATAAGGCTCTGCGCACATCATGGAGCGCATCATTTGCATTCTGCAAAGGATGGTGGACACCCACAGAGACCGTGGTGACCGAGACCTCATGCCACATGTGATGGGCGATCTAGCAGCTTCCATTGCAGCACAGGCGGAAGCAACACATCGTCTTTGTGCTGTAATGCAGTCTATGCTTGTTGCCGTCGATTCTCAGACTGCTCTCATGCAGTCTCAGCATGATGCCACAAAAGCTCTGACTGCTGCCATCGTGGCTGGGTCAACCACCATCCACCGGGGTTTCATGGCCAGCAATCTCTGCTCCAGCAGATTGGTAGTGATGCTGAGGTGCTGCCCCGGGGGAGTGGCAGTGGGTCAGTGGAACAGGAATTTGTTGTCCTCTCTCAGCATGACAGCATTCCCGCTCCCACCACTGGCAGTCTGCCATTGCCCTTGTCGCTGCCTGTCATCCAGCCAGCCCAGACTGCTGCCACCCATGCTGAGGTGGTGCAGTCTACAGCCAGACCTTCCAGGCCCAGAGCTGGTCGAGGGTGTCCTGCAAGGCCATCTGAAGTCTCCCGCATGGACATTCTGCAGCCTTCCACCCACCATGCTGCAGCCACTGGCTAACACTTCGTAGGAGCACTAGGGTAGGCAACGGCACTGTAACAAGGAGCACTAAGGGATTGCACAAGGGTGAATAGCTAATATTATTGTTGTAAATAGGAGTTCACTAATTATTGATAAATGTGTTAATTGGCTTTGGATGATTTTGTGGTGTCTCTCATTTCAGCTTTGCTCTGTGATATGGCTTGCGACAGGGATGGAATGATGGGGATTTGGTGAGCAACGGGGATCTGGGGTTTAATTTATTGAAACCGCAGTCTGATGAGGCAGTCACGGACCGCCCTCCCAGAAGGCCGATTGAGTGGCTGCCTCTTCCCTCGCTCCTGTTCCTCCTCCTCCTAGTCTTCCTCTTCCTCCTCATCCTCAGCCGCCTCCTCCTCTCCCTCTTCCTCCTCCTGAGGTGGTCCCACAATCCCTGGTGGCAAGGGCTGGGCCCTCATGATGGCCAAGTTGTGGAGCATGCAGCAGACCATGACGAAATGGGACACCCACTCAGCCAAGTACTGGAGGGCTCCTCCTGAGTGGTCAAGACAGTGGAATCGTTGCTTGAGCACCCCGATGGTCTGCTCGATGATGTTCCTGGCGGCAGCATGGCTCTCATTATATGAGTGCTGGGCAGGAGTGTTCGGGTTGCGGAGGGGCATGAGCCAGGTGGAGAGCGGATAGCCCTTGGCTCCGACCAGCCAGCAACGAGCTTGATGCGGTGGCTGGAAGAGTGCTGGCACACCGCTCTGGCGCAGGATGAAGGCATCGTGGCTGCTGCCAGGATAGCGGGCATTGAGGATTCGCTGTCTGTTGTTGCACACCAACTGTACTTTAAGTGAGTGGTGGCCTTTGCGGTTACAGAAGACCTCAGGATTGTTATGTGGTGCCCACAAAGCCACATGGGTGCAGTCAATGGTGCCCTGCACCATGGGGAAGCCCACTATCCTGGCAAAGCCACATGCATGTTCGTCCTGCTTTTCTCTGGTGATGGGGAAGGAAATGTAGTCCCTTCTTCTACTGTAGAGAGCCTCTGTGACCTCCCAGGTGCAGTGATGGATGGCGAACTGCGAGATGTTCACTATATCTCCTGTTGCAGACTGGAAGAAACCATTGGCGAAGAAATTGAGGGTGACGGTGACCTTGACTGCCTCTGAGAAAGCCGTGGTCAACCTGATCTGAGGCTTGCAGTCTGGATGCAGGTGGTGGCAGAGTTCGGTGACCACATCCTTGCTGAAGCGGCGCCTTCTAATGCACTGCTCCTCGCTTAATTGGAGGTAGGAGAAGTGCTCTCGGAATACCCTTGGAGGATAAGGCCTCCTGTTGAGAGCCCTGATGGCCCTCCGCCTCCCTCTGGCCACACCTTGCAATCTTTCTCGCTGCCTCCGCTCCCTCTGCAGTAGATCCTGGAGGGCGAGGTCGACTGCCAGTACAGCCCCCATTAATGTAACGATGTGTAGCACTTTGAAATTTTGTTAGAATAAATGTAACAAATTTTTAGTAGTCACAAAAATCCTGATACTAAAGAACTTTTCAATGATAGAAACATAGAAGATAGGAGCAGGAGTAGGCCATTCGGCCCCTCAAGCCTGCTCCGCCATTCAATGTGATCATGGCTGATCATCCAAGTTCAGTACCCGGTCCCTGCTTTCTCCCCATACCCCTTGATCCCTTTAGCCTTAAGAAATATATTCAAGAAGGAGTTGGATATATTTAATGAATTGACCTCTACTGTCTTATGTGGTAGAGAATTCCACAGGTTCCCCACTCTCTGGGTGAAGAAATTCCTCCTCATTTCTGTCCTAAAAGACCTACCCCTTATCCTTAGACTGTGACCCCTGGTTCTGGATTCCCCGACCATCGGGAACATCCTCCCTGCATCTAGTCTGTCTAGTCCTGCCAGAATTTTATAAGTTTCAATGAGATCCCCTCTCATTCTTCTAAACTCCAGCGAGTACAAACCCAATCGACCCAATCTCTCCTCATACGTCATTCCTGCCATCCCAGGTATCAGCCTGGTGAATCTTCGCTGAACTCCTTCCATGGCAAGGATATCCTTCCTCAGATAAGGCGACCAAAACTGCACGCAATGCTCAAGATGTGGTCTCACCAAGGCCCTGTACAACTTGTTCTTGTACTCAAACCCTCTCGCTATGAAGGCCAACATACCATTTGCCTTCTTAACCACCTACTGCACCTGCATGCTTACCTTCAGTGACTGGTGCAGAAGGACACCCAGGTCTCGTTGCACTTCCCCTTCTCCCAATCTATTGCCATTCAGATAATAATCTGCCTTCCTGTTTTTGACACCAAAGTGGATAACCTCACATTTATCCACGTTATATTGCATCTGCCATGCTTCTGCCCAATCACCCAACCTGTCCAAATCATCCTGTAGTTTCTCAGCATCCTCCTCACAGCACACACACCCACCCAGCTTTGTGTCATCTGCAAATTTGGAGATATTACATCTAGTTCCCTTGTCTAGATCATTAATATATATTGTGAATAGCTGGGGTCCAAGGACCGATCCCTGCGGTACCCCACTAGTCACTGTCTGCCACTCGGAAAAAGACCCGTTTATTCCAACTCTTTGCTTTCTATCTGCCAACCAGTTCTCTATCCAAGTCAATACCTTACCCCCAATCCCATGTGCTTTAACTTTGCACGCTAATCTCTTATGCGGGACCTTATCGAAAGCCTTCTGAAAGTCCAAATACACCACATTCACTGGTTCTCCCTTATCTATTTTACTAGTTACATCCTCAAAAAATTCCAGTTGATTAGTGATTGAATGAAACTCTTGCACAATCACAAACGGACAGGGAAGCAGTGAAACAGCACTAACCTGACAGGTGTGACTCATCCCTTTAAATATTGCCCTTGGAGCCGCCATCCGCCTGTTTCACGCCTCTTCTTCCTGTTGTTGTCGGGGTGAGGCGCTAAGGTCGGGGGCGATAATCAATTTGGCAGATCAGGCGCCAAAGCCACAGATGCTGTTAGTGGCGGCGCTAAGGGGCAACTGGATTTGGCGTGTGGCGTTGGATTCACCTCGCCCCGGCGCTACTTCATTAGCGCCCCATTAGCGCCCCTGCCAGGCGCTAACCAATCGAATTTATCCCCCAGGCCTATATTCTCTGGAGTTTAGAAGAATGAAAGATGATCTCATTGAAACATATAAAATTCTTACAGGAGTTGACCAGGTTGATGCTGGGAAGATATTTCCCCTGGCTGGGGAGTCTAGAACCAGGGGGTCACAGTCTCAGAATAAGGGATCAGCCATTTAGGACTGAGATGAGGAGAAATTTCATCACTCAAAGTGTTGTGAATCTTTGGAATTCTCTACCCCAGAGGGCTGTGGAGGCTTAGTTATTGAGTCTATTCAAGACAGAGATCGATATATTTTTGAATATTAAGGGAATCAAGGGATATGGGGATAGTGCAGGAAGGTGGAGTTGAGGTAGAAGATCAGCCATGAACTTATTGAATGGTGGATTAGGCGCGAAGGCCCAAATGGCCGACTCCTGCTCCTATTTCTTGTGTTCTTACGTTCTTCTTGAAATTTTCACTCTGCCACCTGTACCTCCTTTTAACATGATTAATTTATAGGCCATTGGGCCTAATGGTCTATTACTGTTGCTAAATATTTAGATGGTTCTTTAAGTCTGTCTTATTTTTTATTATTTATCCCATCTTCACTGAATAAATAGGTCAATAAATTCTTCAGACCTGCTCCCGCTCCACTGTTGTTACATCATCGGAAGTGTGGTGGAAATCCTATTTACATACATTATTTTGTCAGGTTAATCTGTTGGATAAATACGGCATCAAACAGAGCCCATGCTATGCATCTTCTATTTACTCATTAAATATTGCTGGTATGTCAATACCATTTAACAGCACCAAAATTATGTGTTTAATCCACCACCCCTCCTCTTATTAGTGACAGAGATGACATGTCACACCATATTGGGTTAATAAGGGACAGCCAGCACAGATTTGTTAAAGGCAAATCATTTCTGACTAACCTGATTGAGTTCTTTGATGTAGTAGCAGAGAGGGGTTGATGAAGGTAGATGTTGTATATAAGGACTTGCAAAAGGCATTTGATAAAGTACCACATAACAGACTTATTCGAAAAATAGAAGCAAATGGTATTAAAGGGACGGTGATAACTTGGGTAAGCAATTGGCTAAGGGATAGGAGGCAGAGAGTAGTGGTGAGCAGATGTTTTTCTGACTGGAGAGAAGTATGCAGAGGGGTCCCCCAGGGCTCGGTATTAGGACTGTTGCTTTTCTTATATATAAATGACCTGGACTTGGGTATAGGGAGTGCAATTTCGAAGATCGCAAACGATACAAAACTTGGCAATGTAGTAAATAGTGAGTTGGACAATAGCAGACTTCAGGAGGGCATAGACCAACTGGTGAAAAGAGCAGACACATGGCAGATGCAATTTAATGCAGATGAGTGTAAAGTTATGAACTTTGGGAGGAACAACATGGAAAGGCAGTATAATCTAAATGGTATGATTTTGAGGAGGGGGGGTGGTTGCAAGAGCAGAGGGACCTGAGGTTGTATATTCACAAATCTTTGAAGATGGCAGGGCAAGTTGATAAAGCGGTTAAGAAAGCATATGGGATACCTGGCTTTTTAAATAGGGGCACTAAATACAAAATCAAGGAAGTCGTGCTACACCTTTACAAATCACTGGTTAGGCCTCAGCTGGAGTATTGTGTATAATTCTGGGCAGCCCACTTTAGGAAGAATGTAAAGGCCTTGGAGAGGGTACAGAGGAGGCCCACCAGGATGATACCAGGGATGAGGGACTTCAGTTATGTGGATAGATTGGGAAAGCAGGAATTGTTCTCCTTACAGCAGAGAAGATTAAGGGGAGACCTAATAGAGGTATTCAAAATTATGAGGGGTATTGATAGAGCAAATAGGGAGCAACTGTTTCCTCAGGCAAGTGAGTCAGTAAACAGAGGTCATAGATTTAAAATAATTGCCAAAGGAATTAGAGGGAAATGAGGAGATACTTTTCACAAGAGAGTTGTTAAGATCTGAAATGCACTACCTGAAAGAGTGGCGGAAGCAGATTCATTAGAAACTTTCAAAAGACAATTGGACATGTACTTGAGGAGAACTAATTTGCAAGGTTCTGGGGAAAAAGCTGGGCTGTAGGACTAAATTGGAAAGCTCTTTCCAAGACTGGCATAGGTATGATGAGCCGAACGGCCTCCTTGTGCTGTAAGATACTATGATTCTATGATATTGTTATTAAGTGGAGAAACATTGACAAATGCATCTTAGAAAACATCCACAATGAGATTTTTCATCTTTGTTCCCCTTTTCTCAGCAATTTTCTCTCCCTCCTTGCTGAGATATGGTTCCATAAATTGCAGGCATCCTCTGGTACCTCACCCAGGATGCTATTATTTACATGTGAACCTTGACAGTGAAGGTCATTAGGTTATTTGATCCAATGGGGAATTACAACAAATCTGGCACTACCTTAGCTGGCAACCCATGCACACTTCCAGCAGATGTCACTGGATAGCAATCAGATGCAAGCACTGGCTGATTTTTCCCTCGCTCACCCAGTAGTGCTAAGACCAATACGACTGTGCCAGCTAATGTCAGCTAGCTCAGCACAGATTAGGAATTGATCCCGAGACCACCTTGGTTTATATAGTTTGGTTACTCACTGCCTTAACCAGCCGAGCAATAGTAGGAGCCATTAAAGACTAAAGACAGAATGGTTATTCATTGTGATTTTTTTAAAGAGTAAGTGAATTCCAGCACTTAATTTGACTATTTTTCAAAGTATTATACAATCAATTACTCACCATTTAATTGCTTAGCATTCAGTCTGTTTGGCCAATCTCTCTCACAAAGCGAACAATATTAGATTACTTACTATATATAAGTATTTTTATTTCCAGGCTTCTCGTGACATAGGAAACTAAATAAACATTTCCCTTGAACATGTTCAGACAGACCGGCAATACAGTAAAGAAACCAGTTACTATAGCAATGAAAAATAACCCTTGGCAAGCAAGCATCAGTTGTTCACTTCTATGGAAGCTAATGGTTACTGACAAAGATATTTAATCCCCTGATTTTTGAACATATCTAGAGACATAATAACCTTACAAGAATTATTTCTGTAATATAACAACACCAATGAAAAGTGGTAGAGAAGAAAATAGAACAGTGTTCCGATAGATGAGTTCTTAATTGTCATCATTTTCAATTGCAATGTCAACTTTTACTGAATTCCAACATCAAAAATTGTATTTTAACAACAATCTCTAATTGTACAGCAGAGTACTAAAGATGCACTGATTAATAAGTTGAAGGAAGCATTTAAATAAAACTGCCCAAGAAATTACATTGCTTTATTGCACAGAAGGAAAATGGGTGACCATCAGGCAGAGCAGTAAAGACAGGCAGGTAGTGCAGGGGACCCCTGTGGCCATCCCCCTTTCAAACAGGTATACCAATTTGGATACTGTTGAGGGGGATGACTTACCAGAGGAAGGCAGCAGCAGCCAACTTCCTGGCACCAGGGGTGCTTCTGCTGCTCAGGAAGGGAGGAAAAAAAGAGTGGGAGAGCAATAGTGGTAGGTGATTCTATCGTAAGGGGAACAGATAGGTGTTTCTGTGGCCATAGACGTGACTCCAGGATGGTTTGTTGCCTCCCTGGTGCCAGGGTCAAAGATGTCACTGAACGGCTGCAGGGCATTCTGAAGGGGGAGGGTGAACAGGCAGAGGTCGTGGTTCACATTGGGACCAACGACATGGGTAGGAAGAGGGATGAGGTCCTGCAGCAAGAATTTAGGGAGCTAGGTAGCAGATTAAAGAGTAGGACCTCAAAGGTTGTAATCTCTGGATTACTCCCGGTGCCACGTGCTAGTGAGTATAGGAATAGAAGGATAGAGCAGATGAATGCGTGGCTAAAGAGTTGGTGCAGGAGGGAGGGCTTTAGTTTCCTGGATCACTGGGCCTGCTTCTGGGGAAGGTGGGACTTGTACAAGTCGGAAGGGTTGCACCTGAACCAGAGCGGGACAAATATCCTTGCGGGGAGGTTTGCTAGCACTGTTCGGGGGGGTTTAAACTAAAATGGCAGGGGGTTGGGAACCTGAGCAGGGAGACAGAGGAAAGGAAAACAGGGATAAAAGCAAAAGATAGGAAGGAGAAAAACAAAAGTGGCAGTCAGAGAAATCAATGGTTTAAATCAAACATGGACACAATAAATAATAATTCTAAGAGTGTTAAAAAAGCAAGCCTGAAGGCTTTGTGTCTTAAAGCGAGGAGCATTTGTAATAAGGTGGATGAATTGGCTGCGCAAATAGAGGTAAATGAATATGATTTGGTTGGGATTACGGAAACGTGGCTCAAGGATGGCCAAGACTGGGAATTCAACATCCAGGGGTATTCGATATTCAGGAAAGATAGGCAAAAAGGAAAGGGAGCAGGGGTAGCATTACTGGTTAAAGAAGGGATTAATACAATTGTAATGAAGGATATTAGCTCTGATGATGTGGAATCTGTATGGGTAGAATTGAGAAATACCAAGGGGAAAAAAACATTAGTGGGAGTGGTATATAGACCTCCAAACAGTAAGGCGGAGGTTGGGGATGGCATTAAAAGGGAAATTAAAGAAGCGTGCAATAAGGACACAGCAGTCATCATGGGTGACTTTAATCTACATATAGATTGGGCCAACCAAATTAGTAACAATACTGTGGAGGAGGAATTCCTGGAGTGTTTACGGGATGGTTTCCTGGACCAATATGTCGAGGAACCAACCAGAGATCAGGCCATCTTAGACTGGGTATTATGTAACGAGAAAGGATTAATTAGCAATCTTGTTGTACGAGGCCCCTTGGGTCGGAGCGATCATAATATGATCGAATTCTTCATTAAGATGGAGAATGAAGTATTTGACTCAGAGACTAGGGTCCTGAATTTAAATAAAAGGAAACTACGATGGTCTGAGGAGCGAGTTGGGTAGGATTGTTTGGGGAATGGGACTCAAAGGGTTGACGGTGGATAGGCAATGGCAAACATTCAAAGACCGAATGGATGAGCTACAGAATTTGTTCATCCCAGTTTGGCATAAAAATAAAACAAAAAAGGTGACTCAACCGTGGCTAACAAGGGAAATTAGGGATAGCATAAGATCCAAGGAGAGGACATATAAATTGGCTAGAAAAAGCAATAATCCTGAGGATTGGGAGCAGCTTAGGAGTCAACAAAGGAGGACAAAGGGATTAATTAAGAAAGGGAAAATAGATTATGAGTGTAAGCTTGCAGGGAACATAAAAACTGACTGTAAAAGCTTTTATAGATATGTGAAGAGAAAAAGATTGGTGAAGTCAAGCGTAGGTCCCTTGCAGTCAGAATCAGGGGAATTTATAATGGGAAACAAGGAAATGGCTGACCAACTAAATACATACTTTGGTTTTGTCTTCACAAAGGAGGACAGAAATAACCTCCCAGAGATGCCGGGGAACATAGGGTCTAATGAGAGGGAGGAACTGAAAGAAATCAGTATCTGTAGGGAAATGGTGTTAGGAAAATTGATGGGACTGAAGGCCGATAAATCCCCAGGGCCTGGTGGTCTACATCCCAGGGTACTTAAGGAAGTGGCCCTAGAGATAGTAGATGCATTGCTGGTCATCTTCCAGAACTCGATAGACTCTGGAACAGTACCCATGGATTGGAGGGTAGCTAATATTACCCCACTATTCAAAAAAGGTGGTAGAGAAAAAGCGGGGAATTATAGACCGGTAAGCCTGACATCGGTAGTGGGGAAAATGCTAGAGTCTATTATAAAAGATGTAATAGCAGAGCACTTGGAAAGCAGGGACAGGATTGGACGAAGACAACATGGATTTACAAAAGGTAAATCATGCTTGACTAATCTACTGGAATTTTTTGAGGATGTAACTGGTAAAATAGATAAAGGGAGAACCAGTGGATGTGGTGTATTTGGACTTTCAGAAGGCTTTCGATAAGGTCCCACGTAAGAGATTAGCGTGCAAAATTAAGGTACAAGGGATTGGGGGTAAGGTATTGACTTGGATAGCGAACTGGTTGGCGGACAGAAAGCAAAGAGTTGGAATAAACGGGTCATTTTCCGAGTGGCAGGCAGTGACTAGTGGGGTACCGCAAGGATCGGTCCTAGGACCCCAGCTGTTCACAATGTATATTAATGATCTGGACGAGGGAATTGGATGTAATATCTCCAAATTTGCAGACGACACAAAACTGGGTGTGAGGGTAAGCTGTGAGGAGGATGTCGTGAAACTCCAGTACGATTTGGACAGGTTGGGTGATTGGGCAGAAACATGGCAAATGCACTATAATGTGGATAAATGTGAGGTTATCCACTTTGGTGGCAAAAACAGGAAGGCAGATTATTATTTGAATGGCAATAGATTGGGAGAAGGGGAAGTGCAGAGAGACCTGGGTGTTATTGTGCACCAGTCGCTGAAGGTAAGCATGCAGGTGTAGCAGGCGGTTAAGAAGGCAAATGGTATGTTGGCCTTCGTAGCAAGAGGGTTCGAGTACAAGAACAAGGATGCCTTGCTGCAGTTGTACAGGGCCTTGGTGAGACCACACCTTGAGTATTGTGTGCAGTTTTGGTCACCTTACCGGAGGAAGGACGTTTTTGCCATGGAGGGAGTGCAGCAAAGATTCACCAGGCTGATACCTGGGATGGCAGGAATGACGTACGAGGAGAGATTGTGTCGATTGGGCTTATACTCACTGGAGTTTAGAAGATTGAGAGGGGATCTCATCGAAACCTATAAAATTCTGTCAGGTCTGGACAGACTAGATGCAGAAAGGATGTTTCTGATGGCCGGGGAGTCCAGAACCAGGGGTCATAGTCAAAGGATAAGGGGTAAGCCATTTAGGACAGAAATGAGGAGGAATTTCTTCACCCAGAGAGTGGTGAACCTGTGGAATTCTCTGCCACAGAAGGCGGTGGAGGCCAGTTCATTAAATATATTCAAGAAAGAGTTGGATATGTTTCTTGAGGCTAAAAGGGATCAAGGGATGTGGGGAGAAGGCAGGGACAGGGTACTGAATTTGGATGATCAGCCATGATCTCATTGAATGGCAGAGCAGGCTCGAAGGGCCGAATGGCCTACTCCTGCTCCTATCTTCTTCGTTTCTATGTAAATTTTCCATATACCATGAGCATTCGATTTAAATTACACCGGACTGGATTTTGCCAATGGGGAGCTTTTGGAGGCGAGACTCTCACTTGTCGGGTTTAAGTCCCGCCTTCATCAACTACTGGCCAACCCACGCTATTTTCCCTTGATTGACCTTGTTAAGCCCGCCCAGCGGGCTTAGCAGGCCAATTAAGACAAAGCTGGTTAGAGAATGTCAACGTATGACGTTTCATCTGTCAAAAACTCTGAAGCTGTCAAACACTGATATTCTCTGTAGTTTGATGAGTTCTTGAATTCAAGACTCATCAATCCTCTTTCTTTGGCAGAAATTAGATGGTTCCTGCATTGGAGAATGCAGCGGCCATCTGATATCCCTGCCGCGGAGGTGCGAGACTCTCCGCATACTCAACTCTTGAAGCCTGCAGGAAGAAACAAAGGTAAGTAAACTTTTACTAACACTTTCCACTTAAGCTTTGGTCTGACTGAGAGGCCTCTTCCTCCCTGATGAAGGGAACAGGACCTCCTTGTGGGCCCTAGTCCCATCCACCAATGCCTATAGTGCTGCCTCATCAAACTTAGGAGCTGCTCTTGGCCTCCCACTGGCCATTGTTCCTGCCGGTTCCTATGCCATCAAATGGAGAAAGCTTGGAAGCCTGCAGAAGAAGCAAGGCTTGCTGTGGACCTTAAATGCAGCAGCAATGATGACGTAATGGGAGGGGACTTTCAGTCATGAAAAACCCCTTTGCAAAGGCTTCCCACACGTTGGAAATCAATTGGCCAATTGAGTTAAAATTGCATCAATCTCCCACATCCATTTAGATTCGTGTGGAAAACACGACAATAGCCTGCAGCTGAGTTAAAACCGACCCCTTAGAATTGGGTGCTGTGAAATTTGAGACAAAATTAATTTATTGTCTTTTTCAAAGTGTAGTATAAGTGGAGTCAAATTTTACTTCTTAATGTTTGGGGTGTGTCGTTAGTGATGGTTTGGAAAATCCTCCCCTCTCCCCAAACAAGTACCAAAGCTCCAGTATCGGAAGAACAGCCTGCAGTGCGATAATGCAGCATTTCCATTTCACACACAAGTCATTCTGGACTTGCTGAATCACAAGAGGAAACCTGTGACCAATCAGCGCTCAGATGATAGCTATATGGTTCCCACGGACCAGTTAGATCTTTCAACAGAGGACCAGCATAATTGTTTTTATGTCTGTAGATCACTGTGGAGGAAAATGGTATTTAAGAACTGAGACATGTCACTGATTTATTACTTCGCACCGCTTTCAGGCATAAGATAAAGAGTACAAATCTAAGTCTTTACTGTAATGGTTCATGATATCATCTGACGCTTTCAAGTATGTTGCAACCTTGTAGCACAGTTCTCACTATCTGTTATTCCCTGTATGCTATAAATTATAGTTGTAAGAGTATAAATTGTTGCATGTAAACAGAACATCAAAAATAATAATTTTGTGAGAAATGTAAAATAGAATACAGAGATTGCCTTGTAGAATTAACTTCTATTGTACTTAGAAATGGACCAACTGCTTTGCAGGGCTCTTTTTAGTTACGCAGTGTTTTAAAGCAGATTACACTATCTGGAAAAGCTTTTATACTATTACAACTATAATGGATGTGGGAGATTGATGCAATTTTAACTCAATTGGCCAATTGATTTCCAACGTGTGGGAAGCCTTTGCAAAGGGGTTTTGCCATGACTGAAAGTCCCCTCCGATTACGTCATCATTGCTGCTGCATTTAAGGTCCACAGCAAGCCTTGCTTCTTCTGCAGGCTTCCAAGCTTTCTCCATTTGATGGCACAGGAACCTGCAGGAACAATGGCCAGTGGGAGGCCAAGAGCAGCTCCTAAGTTTGATGAGGCAGCACTATAGGCATTGGTGGATGGGACTAGGGCCCACAGGGAGGTCCTGTTCCCTTCATCAGGGAGGAAGAGGCCTCTCAGTCAGACCAAGGCTGTGTGGATACAGGTGGCTGGGGAGGTCAACTCCTTGGGGGTCACACGGGGCACCTAGATGCAGTGCAGGAAAAGATTCCATGACCTTCATCGCACTGGAAAAGTAAGTATGAAGTTCCCATCACCCTCAATCTGATCCCCATTGCCTTTCCTCACCAGCACTCAGCTTTAGCAATCTCTTCCTCCACATCCCACTTGACACTGACATCCATGCACCCTTACCCATTCCCTCTCTCTATGCTCACAATCACGTAACTATTCCACCACGCAGCCCTCACACTCCCTATCACTCTGAACACAGCTGACAACACACAGGGAGGGCCCTTGGTCTTGCAACCTCACTCCATCTTTGTCTCCTTCTAAGTATCTATGCTACGCAATCTCTACACTCACTCCTTCATTCTCACTCAACTTCCACTTGTCTCCCTCATTGCAGGAAAAGAGAGCTCACAATAAAAGTGAAAGAGCCAGGTCAGGAGGAGGCCCACCATCATTAGCCCAGCTCACCCCCTGGGAGGAAGCCATCCTGGAAATTGTCGGGGTTGAAAAAGATGCGCAAATTGGGGACGGACAGACGGGTGCATCACAGCAAGCTGGTGACAGAATAGTTTTCCATCTCTCTCATTATCAGCAACTCATGCAATGTCAATGATTCTGAAGCTATAACAGATGGACTTATCATCTGCAATATGCAATGTGCATGTAACCTTGACCTCACATCTCTAACTCTTTCCTTTACTCCCCCACAGGACCATCAAGAGCCCCCGTCCCCAGTGTGCAGGAGGAAGAGCCTGAGCAGCCAGACTCCTCAGAGGAATCTGCAACCTCTGAGGGCGCAGCATCAGCAGAAATAAGTGCACCCAGCACCAGCGCAGACACTCACACCTCGGTGAGACCTTCGTGACATAGAGTAGTGTTGTCATCTGGTGTATCACAGCTCACAAGTGAGCATCAGCTGATTGTGGAGACAGGGGCAGCAGTGGCGAGTCCTCGTCGGAGGGCGCAGGACTCTGCCAGCTCGGCTCAGCTGCATGTCGACCCTCTGCCTCTGGGTCCACCCATAAGATCAGAGGTGATGGAACTCCATCCACAGATGCAGGAGTCTCTGGCAGGCTTTGTCTCTAGGGTCACTGCGAGTGTGGAGCGAATGGAGGAGTCCATAGCGAACATGAGCAGAGCCTTTGTGAAGTCATTGGCACATGAACGCATCAACACGGAAAGGATGGCTACCTACGTGGAAATAATTGCTGCCTCCGTGGTAAGGCTGGCTATGGTAGAGGAGAGGAGGGCTACGGCCATGGAGGAGGTTAGTCGCCAGGGTATGGAAAACATGGTGAGTGTTCAGAATAGAATGACATCTCTTGAGGAGCGATGAGCATCTATTGAGCATAGAAACCAGACCTTCATGGAAGTCCTTCTGTGTAGGACTGCCATTGCAGATACGGGTCCCCATGGCCCCCCTGATGTGCAGCAAGGTGCTCTCCAGCCACTTGCAGGCGTGGAGGGGGAGCTGACCCATGAGAGGGAAGTTGGTGGCAGACCTCAAGGAAGTGGGGGTTCCTCTCCAAGCGCTTACACTTCCATGCCACTGCAGAGCCCTCGGTCAGAGCCCCAATGGAGTCCACACCCAAGTGAGATAGACGTCTCAACTCCTGCACAGCCGCAGGAGCAGCAGACTGTTGACGAGCCCTCACAGGCTCGCCACCCCAGAGGACGCCCGTCAAAGGTGTCGAGACAGGAGCAGCCGGAAATTGAGCATGGGGCCTCCACATCTGCTGAAGCCACAGGGGAACCACTATGTAGGAGCATGCATAAGAGGAAAATAAAGCACAAGTAGTCACAAGGATAGTTACTTGGGTGAAATTTTATGTATTGTTAAAAAAAGCCATCAGATGAATTCTGTCAATAAAAAGTCTGATGGCTACTGCTGTATTTCTGGCATGTGTCATTTCACAAATGGGACTCACATTGAGGGCTTAGGATTACTTGCAATTGCCAGTATTCTGGACAAATAGCTAGGAATCCGCAGTGTCTTGGCCATTGTTGATGCTCAGGTAAGAAGCTGCGAGGCAAAAGTGCTTGATTGGCTAGGCTAAGTAAATCTGGCCAGGATGAGTGCATTCCTTGCATCCCGGGCAGCAATGTTCTGGCGTAATGCTGCTGCTGGTTGTCGGTCGTCATCTGCAGGATGATCGTTTTCACCCTCCTGCTCCTCCTCCTCCTCCTCATCTGAGGAGGATATGTGAGGAGCCACTTGGTCCTCAGGAATCTGCAAGCCACGACGCTGTGCCATGTTGTGAAGTGCACAGCAAACCATGACGATTCTGGATACCCTGGCTGCTGAGTACTGTAGGGCTCCACCTGATCTATCCAGGCACCTGAAGTGCATCTTCAGCAAACCGATGGTTTGCTCGAAATGTGGCTGGAGTTGTAGCACTCCTCAGCTTCATTGGCTGGCCGTCTCAACGGCATCATTAGCCAAGTCCTCAGGGGATAGCCCTTGTCTCCAAGTAGCCATCCGTGAAGTTGGTCTGGCGGCCTGAATAGTGGAGGCACACTAGACTGGCGCAGTATGAAGGAGTCATGGCAACTGTCAGGGTACATGGCACAAACATGCAAAATCTCCTTCTTGTGGTCAACACCAGCTGAACGTTAAGGGAGTGGAAGCCCTTGTTTGACAAAAATACCTGGATTGCGATGGGGTGCCATAAGGGCCACATGTGTACAGTCAACGACGCCCTGCACCCTTGGAAAGTCTGCCAGATGAGCTAATCCAACCGCTCACACCGTCACACTTGCGTGATCCTTGGTGAAATGGATGTGATTGTGCGCGAGTTACCTGCGTGATGCAAGTGGGTGCAGCCGCCTGGGAAATGCCACTGATGTCTGCTGATGATCCCTGGAATGAGCCGGAGGCAAAGAAGTTGAGTGCAGTGGTGACTTTGATGGCCACTGGTAAGGAGTGTCTACCTGGTCCTCTGGGCAGCAGGTCTTGCTGTAGCATTGTGCAGATGTCAGTCACTACCTCTCGCGAAAGTCGGCGCTGCCTTTGGCACTGCTGCTCAGTCATGTTGAGGTAGCTGACCCGGTGTCTGTAGACCCTGTTTGGGGGGGTATCTCCTGCGCCGACGGGCTTCCAGGTGCTGGCCCCTTCTGGCCTGTGCTGCCTCAGGTGGGTGAGCAGCAGCCTGTCGCTCCTGCTGCTGCTGCTGTTGCTGGTACTGCTGTTGTTCCTGGTTCTGCTGCTGCCACGCCTGGTGCTCAAGCTCCTCTGATGCCCAGAAGGGAAGGAAAAAATGGCTCCCATGCTTCGGGCATATGCCTCTGTTGAGGAAGCGCTGAGTGAAGGTGGCGAGAGGGGTTTCCCAGGAGTTTACACTGGAGATGGGTGTGAGGCTCCAACCTTCCACAGGTGTGGTTAAGCCTGGTAAAAAGTTGGCCCAGGCCTGAGACAAAAAATCCTGCCACCTGCAAATGATGGCTGATCAAATCTCCTCTTTAATGCTTGACCTGCAGCTGATAGTCAGCAATCCAATAGTGCTCCCGCCAGGTTTCACAGTCGTGATTCCCACCAGGTGTGTTTTATGTGGGAAAAGGGTTAAAAGTGCAAGGGACTGTTAAAATGGTATTATAGAGGCCATTTAGTGGTGATTAAGGGCCTTAAAGACCAGTCCCGCCTGTTGGATGCGGGACCGATTCGGGACCATCACACACGCCTGAGTAAAAATGGCTCGGAGTCGGGAACCAGGCGGGGGGGTCCCGACCACCAGTTTTTGCGATTTTAACCCCCGCACGCCTCCAAGCCAGCCTCCACGGCTCAGTTAAAATCGAGGCCTAAATGTGAACCTAGACAATGCAGAGTAGCCCCTGACTGCCTCTAAGTGACAACTCCCATCACCACCCTCACTACTCCCCACAGTCACTATCAACAAAACATCTGGATCCTGAAACATTACATACAACTGTGGCACAAAACTCAAATATGCACACCTGAAAAAGGCATGCAATTAAAACGGACAAGGTAGCTGCATAAAAATGGTTAAAATTAAAAAGGAGATCATGGAAAAAGTTATTATTTCAATTATAAAAGTGAATGTTGTAACATTTGCATATTGAATCATCATTGGCCCGCAGGCATCTGTAAGGAATACCTATTATATTCACATGTGATCACATGCCGAGTTGTCATTGGCCTGCAGGCATCTGTAAGGACTGCTATTGTTTTGAAGACCCAGGCTAGGGGTCCTAACTCCATCTTGTCCCCACTGTGCTGTATGATTGAGATCACAGACCTGATGCTTCATAAAGGAGTTAAACTGTAATACTCCGTTGTCCTGCAATTTATTATTTTTGTACAAAGTGTGCAAAACAAGACAAATGTCAATAGGATGAAGAATGCAACTTCCTAAGTTATCAGCTATTGGCACAAAGTACACTGTTAGCCCCAAAGATACAGCAAATAACCAATTCTATGAGATTAGTAATGGGCTTTTATAAATTATTCAAGTTTGCTTGTACTATGGTATGCTATCCTCAACAAAAGTTTTCTATACAAGTGGAATTATATTTAAGCAGGAGATCTTTCAAATCTCAATTACTGTTCAGCCTCCTCTGTTCCAGTCCTTGACTCACCTAGTTATTGATACTGGTTTTTACAGCTAGCTTTATTTTTCTTTCTCCCTCCCTATCATGAAACCATAGTGTTAATAGACCTTAAAAAAAAAGCAGATAATACTGGAACTGCATAGCGGGTCAGTCAGCATTTTAAAGAGAAAGACAGGTTAAAGTTTTGGATAAGACCTTTTAGGAGGGAGTTATGATACAAAATTTCTAATCTCAATGTTCTAACTAGAAGACTGAAGATGCCCAGGAGGAAGATGAGATGCAGTACTGTTTGAAGTTGATGGTAATCTGGATTAGAGAAATGTAGGAGGCCAAAGTCAGAAAAAATAGAAAGGGAATAGAAGGGGAGTGGAAATATTGAGCCATGGGAAAGATAGGACAATTCCTATTTACGGACTGGGGATAGTTGGCAATCTATTTGGTGTCACCGATAGAGGGAACTGTACCACGAAAAACGAATGCTGTATGCTAGATTGGAGGACCCAAGTATAAATATGTTAGAAATAACAACAGAAAATGCTGGAAACACTCAGCAGGTCAAGCAGCAGCTGTGGAGAGAGAAACAGAGTTAACGTTTCAGGTCTGTGAACCTTCATCACAGACCTGAAAAGTTAACTCTGTTTCTCTCTCCACGGCTGCTGCTTGACCTGCTGAGTGTTTCCAGCATTTTCTGTTGTTATTTCAGATTCCCAGCATCCGCAGTATTTTGCTTTTGTATAAATATATCAGCTTGGCTCAGTTGGTTGTAATTTCATCCCTGAGTCAGAAGCTCCACTCCAGGGTTTAGCACACAAGCTAGGCCGACAGTCCATTGCTGCACTGTCGGAGATGCAGTCCTTCAGATAAAATGTTAAACTGAGGCCCTGTTCTGTTGTTCAGGTGGATGATAAAAATCCTTTGGCAGTCTACAAAGAACAAGGAGTTCTTCTGGATTGTTAGAGCTGGTTGCTCCCTTTGCTGACAAAAGTATCACTACACTGGCTTGGTTGAGTCCAAAGGCTTGGATTGAACCACAACCCTAGAACTATAGCAAATAGTCTAGCCTGACACTTCAATGTGACACTGAGGGAAAGCTGCATTCTCAGAGATTTAGGGGTAGAAATTGAATTACGTTGCACCCATTTTATGGGTGTAAAACGGATGCAACTCGGCCCAATTTTGGGGACTAAAGTCCTGTGCCCCAAGGACACCTGAAAAACATCCAAGCCAAAATTAGGTCGGGTCATTTTTTTAGGAATCTGGGAATGACCACCTAAAAAAAGCATTAGGACGCTTTCATATAATAAAGAGCGGCTTAACTCCTTGAATAACATTGAGATGTTTAGTAACCTCCATCCATGCTGCTCTGGTGTCCCTCTCCTCTGTATAAGGCTACACTTTGGTGAGGAATCTCCTGCAGCAGGATCCCCAATGTTTGATTACTGAGTAGGGCCATTCTGCCCCCAGCCATGTTTTTGCCCCAGTTACAAGCACTATCTTAAGAACAGCCAGCAGCCCTGTAAGAGTTGCTGGCATAGGAAATCCTGCCCCTGCCCAGCCTTGGCACATCATTAAACTATGTAAATGAACTGGCCTCGCATTGTCGTCTGACATCAGCTCGTTGACCCATCCGCCCCTATAAAGCTTATATACATTTGAGATTTGCATCCAAGTGTAAATATATTTGCATATAAGTTGGCTCGACTAAGTTATACATAGCAATTTCACCCGAGACTCTCTACATTATATATTCTGTTTGAGAAAGCTCATGAAATAAGATGAACATCAGTCATGCAATTTTGCATGCATACCTAGAATGAAATGAAGCAGGTTTATGCTAAGCATTACAAGTCAGATTGAGGAGCTGCAGAAATTATTCCACGTCTTCAGTTGCTTATGAATATTTCTGCATTCACCTACACAAGATACTAAGGAATTATTCAGTTGTAGTACTGATTAATTTAACAATAAATTTCAATTGGGTTCAAATTGTTTTAGATGTAATAATGCTTTGAAATTATGTATTTTTGTAACTTAATACAAAGAAGCAGTACTGCCATCAATATAAATGCTCTTTTGTTGTGGAGACTGTAAGAGACAGGTAGTTATTTACAAGTTTGATTCCCATCTTGTCTGAAAGATATCTTGTATTCTGATACTTCTTGTTTGTTTTCTTCCCTTACTCCTTTCCTGAAGGCATTGGGGGTGATTTTCCCCGGATACTTTAGGCGATAAAGAGCCTTCAAGGTAGCCAAGCTGAGGTCTTAAGCTGAAATGTCGGTTTATCCACCTGGATGATCATCAAGTAGCTGATTACCACTTAAATTGCCTTCCAATGCTCATTAAGGAGGCTGCATGGCATTTTGGTGGCTAGTGCATGCCCTTATGCCCTCTCCTAACAGTGACCAGCTGATTGAGTAAACTAGTTGTTGCAGAGGATTTTGAGTGTTATTTAAAGGTATATCACCTTTTACTGTTTGCTTGCTGCTGGAGGTTTTAAGAGGGCTTTTGAAACACATCGGGAGACTTTCTGGGACACTTAGTCAAGACTTCACCAACACTCTAGCAACATTTATTCTGGAAATTCTCTGAGGACTTCAAGTGCTGTGCTACTTTACTTTATTGGCCATCTTATGGGAGTCACCAGGAGAAAGGGAGTGCTAGGTCAATGGCACCTTGCTAGGAACCCCCCTTCAGAAGGACATGAGACCAGTCAGAGCAGCACCAGCTGCTGCAGGAGAGAGGGACAGGAGGGCGAGGTGAACTCTTTCCCCCCTGTGGGTGCAGGACATCCCTCCTCCTCTGGACATCCTCCACCAGGAACATCCGAGAACCTGTGCACCCTCTCACTCAGTCCCTGAACCATCCTGAAACATGCCGCTGTGTGTCAGCCAACACAACAACCTTCAGTGGATGGAGCCCACTTATACTGCTCTACAAAAATTGTGTCTATTCAGCACTTGAGTGTTAAACCAGCAGGTGTCTGCTTTAGCATCTCCAGGCAAGTTCAAATTGTAGTGATCAGCAATTAGGACTAAAATTGCATGCTAAAACCAAACTTTCAAACAGGCGTGTCTAATTAGCACAGCAACCATTTATCGCCTGTTTTAACCCTTTCACCAAAATAACTCCCATTAATTCTTTGCTAGGTTGCAGTTTTCACCAGATATCCACACATGATTACTTCCAGCAGGGGTCTCTGGCTAGCAATTGTGAGCAGGAATCTAGGTGGATTTTTCACCTTCCTAACCTTGGTACCAGTTTTCCTGGTAGGGAATTGTGAGTTTGGCTAACAATCTGTCCATGTGAAAAGGGACTTTGTTATGGAAACAGCCCAGAGAATGCTGGGCATAAAACAGTGGACGAAATGGGTTGCCTCATATGCCATTAGGCATGGAAGAGAAGAAAAACCATTGGGCACTGAGTCTAATTGTAGTGCTGCTGCGACTGCCTGAGATCAGCGAATCCAGCACATAGTGGAATGATCCTGGGACCTTCCTAATCTACACTACTCAGGTATTCACTGCCTAAGTCATCGCACGAGCTCTTGTAATGATAATTTGGCTGCCCCGATATTTAGTATTGTGCTCTAATAGCCAAATCTACAGTATATACCAATCACATTAGTGATTTCGGGTTAGTTGAAAAGAATAAAAACGTAAGAACATAAGAAATATGAGCAGGAGTAGGCCATTCAGCTCTTCAAGCCTGCTCTGCCATTCAATGAGATCATGGCTGATATTCTGCCTCAACTCCATTCACTGGCCCTATCGCCATATCCCTTGATGCCCTATCGACTTCTGTTTTGAATATACCCAATGACTGAGCCCCCACAGCACTCTGGGGTAGAGAATTCCAAAGATTCACCACCCTCTGTGAAGAAATTTCTTCTCATCTCAGTCCTGAATGGCCTACCCTTTATCCTGAGGCTGTGACCCCTGGTTCTAGATTCCCCAGCCAAGGGAAACATTCTCCCAGCATCCACCCCATCAAGCCCTGTAATAATTTTGTATGCTTCAATGAGATTCCCTTCCATTCTTCTGAATTCAAGAGAATACAGGCCCAGTTTACTCAATCTCTTCTCATACGACAGTCCCACCATCCCAGGAATCAATCTCGTGAACCTTCGTTGCACTCCCTCTATGGCAAGTATATCCTTCCTTAGGTAAGGAGACCAAAATTGTACACAGTACTCCAGATGTGGTCTCACCAAGGCCCTATATAATTGGAGTAAGACTTCTTTACTCCTGTACTCAAATCTTCTTGTAATGAAGGCCAGCATATCATTTGCCTTCCTAATGGCTTGCTGCACCTGCACATTCACTTTCAGTGACTCATGTACAAGGACACCCAGATCCCTTTGAGCATCTGCATTCCCCAATCTTTCACCATTTAGGAAATACTCTGCCTTTCTGTTTTTTCTACCAAAGGGGATAACTTCACATTTATCCACATTTTATTCCATCTGCCATGCTCTCACCCACTCACTGAGCCTGTCGAGATCCCCCTGGAGCCTCTGCACATCCTTTTCACAACTGACACTGCCACCTAGCTTTGTAACATCAGCAAATTTGGAAATGTTACATTTAGTCCCCTCATCCAAATCATTGATATAGATTATGAATAGCTGGGGCCCAAGCACCGATCCTTGCGGTACCCCACTAGTCACAGCCTGCCATCCTGAAAAAGACCCATTTATCCCTACTCTTTGTTTTCTGTCTGTTAACCAATTCTCAATCCATGCTAGTATATTATCCCCAATTCCATGTGCCCTAATTTTCTTCACCGACCTCTTGTGTGGGACCTTATCGAAGGCCTTCTGAAAATCCAAATACACCACATCTACCGGTTCCCCTTTGTCTACTCCACTAGTTACATCCTCAAAGAACTCCAATAGGTTTGCCAAACAGGATTTCCCTTTCATAAATCCATGTTGACTCTGCCCAATCTTACTATTAGTTTCTAAGTGCCCAGTTATTGCATCCTTTATAATAGATTCCAGCATTTTCCCAATTACTGATGTGAGGCTAACAGGTCTGTAGTTCTCCATTTTCTCTCTCCCTCCTTTCTTAAATAATGGGGTTACATTTGCTATCCTCCAATCTGCAGGAACCCTTCCAGAATCTATAGAATTTTGGAAGATGACAGCCAATGCGTCCACTATCCCAATGGCCACCTCTTTCAAAACCCTAGGATGTAGGTCATCCGGTCCTTGGGATTTATCAACTTTTAGTCCCATTAATTTTGCTAGTACTATTTTTTTACTAATAATAATTTCTTTATGTTCCTCATTCTCGCCACACCCTTGGTTTTCTCGTATTTCTGGGAGGTTTATTGTGTCTTCCTCCGTGAAGACAGAAACAAAGTATTTATTTAATTTCTCAGCCATTTCCTCATTCCCCATTATAAATTCTCCCTTCTCTGACTGTAAAGGACCTAGATTTACCTTCACCAGTCTTTTCCTTTTCACATACCTAAAGAAACTTTTGCAATCCGTTTTTATATTATTTGCTAGTTTGTGCTCATATTCCATTTTCCCTTTTTTTTTTAAAATCAATTCTTGGTCCCCTTTTGCTGATTTCTAAAAAGATCCCAATCCTCAGGGTGACCGCTTTTTCTGGCAACTTTATAAGCTTCCTCCTTTGACTTAATACTAGCTTTACTTTCTTTTGTTAGCCATGGTTGGATCACTATTCCTTTTGGGTTTTTATGCCCTATTTTTGTTGCAAATTATGCATTATTTCCTTGAATGTTAGCCATTGTATGTCCACCTTCATACCTTTTAGTGTAGTCTCCCAATCTACCATGGCCAACTTATCCCTCATACCCTTGTAGTTTCCTCTGTTTAGATTGAAGAACTTAGTTTCAGATTGGACTACATCACTCTGAAGCTTAGTGTAAAATTCAATCCTATTATGGTCACTTGTCCCTAAAGGCCCCTTTACCACAAGATTATTGATTAGCCCTTTCTCATTACAGAGTACCTGATCCAGAATGGCCTGTTCCCTGGTTGGTTCCTCCACATACTGATCCAGGAACCCATCTTGCATGCATTCCAAGAATTCATCCTCCACACCATTAGTTGTAATTTGATTTGCCCAGTCAATATGTAGATTAAAGTCCCACATGATTACTGTATTGCCCTTGTTACATGCACTTCTAATTTCTTGATTGATACAGTCAAGGAAATAATGCCCTACATTACCACTACTGTTTGGTGGCCTATACAACTCCCACCAATGTTTTCCTCCCTTTGCTGTTTCTTAGCTCCACCCAAACTGATTCCAGTTCTACGTCACGATCTGCCAAGCCAAGATCGTTTATCTCTACCGTACCGATCTCATCCCTTATTAACAGTGCTACGCCACTTCCTTTTCCTTTTTGGCTGTCCTCCTTAAATGTTGAGTACCCTGGAACATTCAGTTCCCAGATTTGGTTACCCTGCAACCATGTCTCTGTAATGGCAATTACATCACACCCATTTACTTCCATTTGTGCTATTCATTCATCCATCTTGTTGGGAATGCTACATGCATTTAGATAAACTGCCTTCAACTTTGCCTGTATAATATTTTTCTGCACTTTGACCCTCTTTACTGTTGGCCTTTGTTTCTGCTCCCTATTAGTTTTGCTGACTACTTTTCTAACTTGCACTTCCAGCTTTGTTTCTCTCCATTCCAGAGGGCCCACACTTAGATTCCCAGCCCCCTGACAAACTAGTTTAAATCCCTCCCAGCAGCACCAGCAAACCCCTCTGCGAGGATATTGGTCCCGGTTCTGCCAAGGTGTAATCCGTCCAGTTTGTACAGGTCCCACCTTCCCCTGAATTGGTCCCAATGCCTCAGGAATTTAAATCACTCTCTCCTACACCATCTCTCCAGCCACGCATTCATCTGGCCTATTCTCCCATTTCTGCTCTCGCTAGCACGCGGTACTGGGAGTAATCCTGAGATTACTACCTTTGAGGTCCTGCTTTTTAAATTTATTTCCTAGCTCCCTATATTCTGCTTGCAGGGCCTCATCCCTCTTTCTACCTATGTCGTTGGTAACAATATGGACCACAATCTCTGGCTGTTCACCCTCCCCCCACAGAATGTCCTGCAGCTGCTCAGTGACATCCTTGATGGCAACATACCATCCTGGATTCACGTCTATCTGTTCCCCTTTCAATAGAATCCCCTATCACTATTGCTCTCCCACTCTTTCCTCCACTCCTGTGCAGCTGAACTACTCATAGTGCCAATGACTTGGCTCTTGCTACATTCCCCTGAGAAACCACCTCCCCCAGCAGTATCCAAAACGGAAAATCTGTTGGAGGGGGAGATGGACCCAGGGGACTCCTGCACTACTTTCCTAGTTCTTTTACTCTGTCTGGCGGTCACCCATTCCCTTTCTGCCTGTTCACTCTTTACCTGCAGTGTGACCACCTCATTAAACATGCTATCCACGTAGATCTCAGCCTCGTGGATACTCCACAGTGACTTCAGCCGCAGCTCCAGATCCGAAACGCGGATTTCGAGTAGCTGCAGCTAGAGACACTTCCTGCACATGTGTTCGCCCTGGACACCGAAAGTGTCCCTGACTTCCCACATAGCACAGGAGGAGCAGTCCACGCTGCCGAGCTGCCCTGCCATGTCATACCCTTAATTTACTCCCTTTACTTCCTCAAAATTAAAGAATATTAAATACACTAGGACCTTACTTCACTTTACACACTACTTACTCTAAACTAGAGACCTTACTTTTACATTAACGACTGGACAGTAGAAATACCCACCAGGTCCTACTTACCAATCAGCTCCTTCCCTGGTTGTGACATCACTTTAGCGGTTTTGCAGTTGTTGTTGTTGTTTGACTGCTCCTCCTCTCAGACTCTTTTCTTGGTGTAAAGTAAGAACCAATTCCTACAGGATGAAAAGTTAGGAAAAGCAAAGGCGAAGCAAGAGAGCGCCTCCTTCCACTCTTCACCCAACTCCCTCACTCACCCAACTCCCAGCACTCTGTGCAAACCGCACTCAGTGCAAATCGCAATGCAAAGCCTGTTCTTATAGGCCCTGAAACAAAGGAGCTGGCTGAGCCCTGTTACAGGAAAACCAGTTTAATCTAGTTTCCCTAATTAACTGCCTTCAGCTGCTCTGAATTGTAGGCCTTGTATATTCCTGTTTATCCCTGCTTAAGGCCAACTCCCAGCACTCTGTTCAAACCACACTTATGTTTAATTTTATGTGAAATATTGTAATTTCATTAATAATCTTGCATATGCTCCTCTAACTTATATTTTGTTCATTCTTTCAAGAATCTTCCACATCTGTATGTTTGTCCTAAACTAAGTCCAGAGTAATTCAAATGCATTCAATGTACCAAAAGACAATTATTTTCCTAACCCAGTATATTAAAATTATATAAATATTCCTTGAAGTAATATAATTTGCTGATTATAAATATACAAATTATAACAAGTGGAAATGAACAGATTTCATATATCAGATAATTACAATAGTAAAAACTATTATCACAATAATTTGCTACTTGTATTTGTATCAATAATTAACAAATTAATGAATTTTGTTAGGTAAGATTTCAACCTTAAACATTATGCTTTTAAACAAAAACAGAAAATGCTGGAAACACTCAGCAGGTTAGGCAGCATCTGTGGAGAGAGAAACAGAGTTAACGTTTCAGGTCGATGACCCTTCGTCAGAACTTTAAACAGGTGTTCTAAAGTGAAGCGACATCTAAGCTCAACAATATGCTAAATATCTATCTCATTAACAGCTCCCAGGAGTACTGCTCAAGCTGCACTTTTACTTTTTTATTGCACTTTCTCCAGAAAGATTCATCACCAGCTCCACTAAGTACAACAGCACGCTTGACAGATTGTAAAAATGTCCTCAGGCAAAGGCCTTTGCAAGCATGCCACAAATCAGGATACAAAGAAGAAAAAATACATTTCCCAAGGAGTAGAGGAGATAGTTTAGGCCCATTTTCAGGTGCAGAATAGATGGCATGCTCATATTATCTCTACTCATAGGACTATCCCCTCATCCCAGGAATCAGTCTAATGAAGCTGTGTTGCCATCCCTCTAAGGCAAGTATATCCTTCCTTAGCTAAGCAGACCAAAACCGTGCACAATACTCCAAGGTGTAGTCTCACCAAGGCCCTATACAATTGCAGTAAGACTTCTTTACTCTTGTACTCCAATTCTTTTTGTAATAAAGGCTAACATACCATTTGCCATCCTAACTGCTTGCTGTACCTGCATGTTAACTTTCTGTGATTCGTGTAGAAGCACACCGAGGTCCCTCGGAATAGCGACATTTCCCAATCTCTCACCATTTACAAAATATTCTGCTTTTCTATTTTACTTACCAAAGTGGATAACTTCACATTTCTCCACATTATATTTCATGTGCCACGATTTTGCCCACTCACTTAACCTATCTATATCCCTTTGAAGCCTATTTGCGTTCTCCTCACAACTTACTTTCCAAACTAGCTTTGTTTTGTCAGCAAACTTGGATACATTACACTTGGTCCCCTCATCCAAGTCATTGATATAGATTGTAAATAGCTGAGGCCCACTAATCAATCATCTATTTCTGCTTACACTTGCCACTAAATGCGAACCCTTGTCCCTCTCTTCCATTTCTGTTCCAGAAGTTTGACAGGGACGTGACGGAGCAAATGAAGAGGAGAACAGGACACTAGATGATGAAGCAGCACTCAAACTTATCCTTGCAGGCATCAGCTAAGAGACTGGCACCCCATGTAGTTCAGAGGGTGGACTAGAAGGGTCTGCACTGGGAAATGCACCCAGCACTAATGTGCAGGAGCAAAGAAAGGGAAATAGAATGGTTGAGGAAGCAGCTGTACATGGAGAGCTCTTGCATCCTAGACTTGCTGCAGGGTCCCCGGCTGCAGTCTCCTGCAGCTCAATTCCCACTCCTGGCCAGATAGTGAATCTAGCTGGGTATTGGGTGGGAGTCTGGGAAGTTTTATTTAAATGGGCCTCCACATCACCAACCTGTCTGGCTGCGCCACCTACTACCGAGCTTGCACAATCCCTTCCCACCCCACCACCCTCCTCCCCTCCTCCGTAAAAGTCGAAGCTTTAGGTTCCACTCGACAATTCAGTAGCAAAACTTCCCATGTGCTGAACTACAAATCACTGACAAAATCAGCATCTACTATTCTGTGACACAGCATATCGCAGCCCTGGTCTATTAAAAATCACTGGCAACAAGACGAATCAAAATTCTCTTTTACAGAATGATCACACTTCCCGCAATCCTCAGAGTTACAGGCTGAAATATGACAAACCAACACTCCTAAAGGGAAATGACAAAGTATATCATCAACGCTCAGCTTTCTTGGAAGTTCAAAGTATAGTTAACCATTGTAATTCTGTGCAGTCACTTTTCCTTCTTTGTGTCGCAATCAGTTGTATTGAAGGAATAAAGGACAGAGGAATTTCAGGAGAATGCAGTAAACATTCTACACTAATATTTACACAGCTTAATTTCAATGCCTGTGTGTGAGAGATCCAAGAACATACACTGACAAATCCCTTTTGATGTTTACTTACACAATAGGTTCATCCATACACTGATCTGGGGACAATTTGCTTTGCCAGACCTACAGTGTGAAGGGGAACCCTTGTAAAGGAAATAGCCATATTCCAAGAGCTACATCATCCTATGAACAGAATTCTGACTTTATTAAAACATGAAAACTGGGTTTAAAAATCTAAAAGCCTCAATGACACAGGCTGTAAACAGAATACAGGCTTCTGAGATAAGATGAAGTGTTAACACAAGCTGTAAACATCATACAAGCTTTTGAAATGGGAATTGGCTGTTTAAACTGAGACAATGGCCCTATTGAAGCAAAGGGTTGGAGTTTCCAAGAAGTCTGCAGTTTGGGAGAAACACAATACCATTACCCAGTTTAAAGTGTTAAAAACTAACACTTCGAACAGAAACTCAACATTAAAGAAACATATGCTTTCATAAATATCATATCAAATGAAAGACAGGAGACATAATTCAATACAACCAATTAAAGTAGCGAAGAAATGCATAGAGCACCCTAGTTGAAGTGTTTTTAATTTACATGTTGTAAAAGATACCAACAGAAGGCTTAGTAAATATTACATCAATAGATGCAGCAAGCAATCACATTGTGTTTGTGTTGAACTTGGAATAACTAGGATTCATGAAGTCTACTTACAACCAGCTAGGTGATTTAAGAATTGAATGGAATAACTTTGTAAGAATGGCATCAAATAAATACATCTGTTATAACTGTTTTTTATGATAAAGTTTTGAACACCTAAAGGTAGAGACTAAAGTCTGCAAGCTAACAGCTGAATTTACAGTAAGAATAGAAAAAATGTCAACAGGAATGACTAGAGGTAATTAGCTTGCATCAGCAGAAAACTTCAAAGGATATACCACTGCAAAAAGGGTATAAAATATGGAACTTTTAGATAGGAAGTCAGAAGTCGCTGGCTGGAAGGGGCAAGCGATTCTCAACTTCAGAGGCAGGCTTTGTAAGTTTTTAACTCTTTGAGTCTCGGGGATCAAAAGGTACTCTTATTTGATTTTGGTGGATATCCTGGGTTAGAAATAATAAGAAATGTAAAAATGTAACGAAGTTAAGATTTGAGGATAAGGATCTCTGAGAATAAGAAATGTAAGCTATTTGTATTTTGAACTGTTAAAGTTGCGATTGAATCACCAGCTGTTAGCTGCATGATGGTTCTTTAATAAATCTATATATTTTTAGAATTGTCTCACAGAGTACTTCTGTATCAAACTCGCAAACTCAATCTCTGTACACTCTCTGGTGAGGAGTTACAGAATTCTGGGGGAGTATTCCAGACCCTCATAATATCCAGAAGGTTACAGTCTGGTTAAACATAATTAAAGTGCTATCTGGAGGACGGTAACATCTCCAAGTCGTTCCTTTCGTTTAGGGAGAGATAGTTTGAACCTTTAGATCCAATTAAAAGGGCTAGGAATAGTAATTATCCCTTCACCCTCAGTTACCCAACCACAAATATTTTTATTGACCACCTTGTGCTGACCAGCAAATACCTCTGCAGAATTCTTGTGATAGTTTCTCTTCTTGCATCTCCTTTTGCTTTTCTGGTAAGCGTCTAGACTGAGGGTCATCTATCAAGAGAGCCTCATGGTATGGAGACTATGATTGCCGGTAAGTGGGTGACAGGCTGACAAGCTCAGAACCCAGCTATCAAGTGCACAAATGAGACAACACAGGTTTGAACCTGAATATACGCCACTGACTATTTGGCTTTATCTATGCTTGAAAGGTCTAAAGTGTGTTTTTCCTTACTAGTTTTCTCTTTGAAGTTCATTTTGAACTCTTAATAAAAGAAAAACCAGGAAGATGGAAGAATTTTATACAAAAGAGTAAAAAGTGTTATTGCTATATAGAAACAAATCTGTGAAAAAAATGGTTCGATAAATTCTGCCCAATGCACAACAAAAATTATTTTACTATATAAACCAAGAGGGAAATATGCATCGCAGACAACAGAGTACAGAACAGCTACTTTTTAGCATCTGATATCCCTTTCCTATTTCAAATACCAATTAGTTATTGAATAATTTTCTGCTTGCAGCATACAGTTTTCTAGATGCACCTATTTATTATGCATTTAATTATTTAGCCACACATCTATTCATGCTGTTTGGTAATCAAAATGTGCTTGAGTTAATGCTACTGAATCAGCTAAGGCATTCAGTCAAACAGAAGCTTAACCTTTTCTCTAAGATTCAATTTGTTGCTTCTTTTACAGCTAAAATCGTGCCCAAAGACTACTGTTTTACAAATGCATAGGGCTCATTAGGTGAGATCATTCTTCAGCTGCATCTTCTAGCCATTCACATTTCCATTCCATTATAATTTATAAGGGAGAACCTTTGTTTTTTTTGTCCCATCAGTAAAAGATTTTTTAAATTCAAATTGTTACAGGAAACATTGAGCATGAATTCCTCATACTCCGGAACAGCTGATGCATCACTGTGCTGATATTAGGTTTCTCAGCAATTAAATGTTCATGGTCCCTCCATTCCAAAACCACTTGAGATGGGACAAATATATTTTGCCTTCCCCATCTAAATTGCAGAGAACATTAAAACATACTCAGAAGGCTGAGGGTCAAGAGACTACTACTACCACTTTGCTAGCGAATGGGTATGTACGCACCACCATATAAAAGACTGTATAGATCACCAAGAGCCTGAAATTGATAGGAATCAGAAAGCCTAGAACCGACTGATTAGTAGCAGGTAAATACAAACCACCATTACCTACAGATCCACGGAGAACAGACAGTAAATTGTATAAGAATATAAGAACATAAGAAATAGGAGCAGGAGTCGGCCATTCAGCCCCCCCGAGCCTGCTCCGCCATTCAATAAGATCATGGCTGATCTGATCTTGGCCTCAACTCCACTTTCCTGCCAGTTCCCCATAAGCCTTGATTCCCCCATAGATCAAATATCTGTCTATTGCAGCCTTGAATATATTGATTGACTCAGCCTCCACAGCTCTCTGGGGTAGAGAATTCTAAAGATTCACAACCCTCTGAGAGAAAGAATTCCTCCTCATCTCCATCTTAAATGGGCGGCCACATATCTTGAAACTATGCCCCCTAGTTCTAGATTCCCCCATGAGGGGAAACATTCTCTCAGCGTCTACCCTGTCAAGCCCCTTAGAATCTTATATGTTTCAATAAGATCATCTCTCATTCTTATAAACTCCAATGAGTATAGGCCCAACCTGCTCAACCTTTCATCTCAGGAATCAACCTAGTGAACCTTCGCTGAACACCCTCCAATGCAAGTATATCCCTCCTTAAATAAGGTGACCAAAACTATATGCAGTACTCCAGGTGTCATTTCACCAATGCCCTGTACAGTTGTAGCAAGACTTTCCTACTTTTATACAACATCCCCCTTGTAATAAAGGCCAACATTCCATTTGCCTTCCTAATTACTTGCTGTACCTACATGCTAACTTTTTGTTTCATGTACGAGGACACCCAGATCCTTCTGCAGCATTCTGTGGTCTCTCTCTATTTAAAAAATATTTTGCTTTTCTATTCTCCCTACCAAAGTGGATAACCTCACATTTTCCCACATTATACTCCATCTGCCAAATTTTTGCCCACTCACTTAACCTATCTAGATCCCTTTGCAGACCTGTGTCCTCTTCACAACTTGCTTTCCCACCTATCTGTGTATCATCAGCAAATTTGGCTGCAGTACACTCGGTCGCTTCATCCAAGTTATGAATATAGATTGTAAATAGTTGAGGCACCAGCACTTATCCCTGTGGCACCCTGCTAGTTACAGTTTGCCAACCTGAAAATGACCCATTTATCCCGACTTTCTCTTTTCTGTTAGTTAGCCAATCCTCTATCCATGCTAAATATTACCCCAACACCGTGAGCTCTTATCTTGTGCAGTAACCTTTTATGTGGCACCTTATCGAATGCTTTTTGGAAATCCAATTACACTACATCTACTGGTTCCCCTTGATCCACCCTGCTTATTACATCCTCAAAGAACTCTAATAAATTTGTCAAACATGATTTCTCTTTCATATAATCATGCTGACTCTGCTTAATTGTATTATGATTTTCTAAATGTCCTGCTACTACTCCCTTAATAATGGATTCCAGCATTTTCCCAATGACAGATGTTAGACTAACTGGCCTATAGTTTCCTGCTTTCTGTCTCCCTCCTTTCTTGAATAGGGGCATTACATTTGTGGTTTTCCAATCCACTGGTACCTTTCCAGAATCTAGGGAATTTTGGAAGATTACAACCAATGCATCCACTACCTCTGCAGCCACCTTTTTAAGACCCTAGGATGCAGGCCAGCAGGTGCAGGGGACTTGTCAGCCTTTAATCCCATTAGTTTGCCTAGTACATTTTCTCTAGTGATAGAGATTGTTTTAAGTTCCTCCCTCCCTTTTGCCCCTTGATTATCTACTATTATTGGGATGCTTTTAGTGTCTTCCACCGTGAAGACAGATACAAAATATAGCACTGTTAACATAGTAAAAGTGTCATGGCTCTTTATAAAAGGGATTGGACACTTAGGCACAAGCTTTGGAGGGAGGGTTAGGGAAGAGTACCGAGGGTGCAGTTCAAGAGGTAGGTTTTGAGGAGGCTTTTTGAAAGTGAGAAGACATGTAAAAAGACAAGGGCTTTCAGAAGAAAACTAAAAACTGCTGGCTAGGGCATGAATACTGAAGGCTCTAACAATGATGGTGCAGCAGAGCGATGCATATAACTAAAGGCAAAAAAGCAGAGGATGCAAGCTGGGACTTAGGGCTGAAGGTGGTTGCAGAGGAAGAATGCAACAAGTCATAGGGGGAGAAATTCACTATCGCCCCATTTGGGGCGCTAATTTTTTAAAGTTTGAAAAGTTAGCGCCAAGCGCTAACAATTTCAAACTTTTGAAAAATTCGCTGTTTGCACTCCAAGAGGGAAGTGGAGCGTTAAATCAAATCAGCAGCAGGCCGGGTGGAGACTTCAGCAGTGCCGCACACTGGGCCGTGCATCGCTGCAGCGTTCAAAGGCTCCTTCCCTCCTTTAAAGGGAAGGGCCATCGCTGCAGGCTGTGCAATAAAAAAATTATCTACCTGGACCACCAAGGCAGCCACGATCCAGTGCGATCAGCCCAGCACTCAAGCAGAGTGCCGGGCTGATCGATCACGGGCAGAAACCCGCGAAAAAAACTGGGACAAGAAAGGTAAGTTTTTATTTTACTTACCTTGGCCACCTCGCCTTTAATCATTGCCCCCGAAGCGGACGGCCACCCGATGCACGCCTCCTGCAGCTGTTGGTGGTTTCGACTGGTGCTGCTGCAGGGCGCGGAAGTCAATTTTGCGTCCGGGGCACTACCGGGGCGATGCGCACGGCGATGACATCATGATCTCCAGGTGATGGTGATCGGGGTGCAACGCCATAGTGCTGCCGCAAAACTCCCATCGAATATGGCGGGAGTCGATGTCAGCACCGCATCCGGTCACAAAGCCATTTGCACCGCGTTAGCGCCCGCGCTAACGGGAGGTGCAAAGGGACCGAATTTCACCCCCATTGAATCATAAAATCATAGAAATTTATGGCACAGAAGGAGGCCATTCGGCCCATCATGTCTGTGCTGGCAGAAAAAGCGCTATCCAGCCTAATCCAGCTCTTGGTCCATAGCATTGTGGGTTACAGCACTTCAAGTGCATAGCCAAGTACTTTTTAAATGTGATGAGTCCTAGGAACAATACCATGTCAGCATGTTGTGAGATTTTACTGAGTTAAAGGCTTTATAAAAGTTGTTGTCTGCTCCCTGCAGGTCAGTATATACATCCAGTACCAGACATTGCAGCAAGGACAGAGGTAATGGGTCAGCGCGACTTGGTATGAAATAAGATGTGGACAGCAGGGTCTTACATGAGTTAGAATTTGTGTAGGGTAGAACTAGAGCGGTCAACAGGAAAGCAGTGGAGAAGTCAAGTCTATAAAGGATGAAGACATGGATGAGGGGTTTGGCAGTGGTGGAGGTGAGGCTGGGGTGAAGGTAGGCAATATTATAGAGGCAGATGTAGGCAGTCTTGGAGTAAGGTTGGAAGCTCAGCTCAGGACCAATTTGGGGTTGTCTTTGTCTCCAAGATGATCCTAGAGCCAGACACAACAGTGGATGATCAAGCCAAACAAACAACATGTACATTCCCGCCTGCCACCCTCGGATCTGAAGTCACGGAGCTGCTCATTATACATGGGAAAATAATAAGGCTGCAAGACCATGGTGGAGACAGCAGCAAAGATGCTGATGAGCAGGTTGATGGTGGAAGTATTGTTGCAGTAGGTGAAGGGCTAAAAACGATACATACCCAAACTCAGTTTCTCGAGGATTAGCTACTTCCAACTAAACCATAAGGGATCAAACAAATATGCATCTCCTCTGGTTTTCTAGATAAGAAAAAACTGCCAAGGAAGGTTATTGGATACTTATCGCAAGATACATGTACATTATCTACACTGCAGCAGAGACAACATTTCCCCATGTCTCCTTCCTCTCTGAAAATTATCTTTGGGCAATTTTATTAGTTTCAAAAGTTAAAAAAAGTTCTTATCTATCAGGCACTCTAGATTAATAGAATGATACAGCACAGAAGGAGGCTATTCAGCCCATCGTGCCTGTGCCAGCTCTTTAAAAGGGCTATCCAATTAGTCCCACTCCCCTGTCCTTTCCCCATAATCCTGCAAATTTCCCACTTCAAGTATTTATCCAATTCCGTTTCGAAAGTTATTACTGAATTTGCTCCCACCACCCTTTCAGGCAGTTTATTCCAAATCACAACACCTCAGTGTGTAATTTTTTCCCCTTGTGTCACCTCTGGTTCTTTTGACAATGACCTTAAATCTGTGTCCTCTGGTTACCAAACCTCTGCCACTGGAAACAGTTTCTCCTTGTCTATTCTAGCAAAACACTTCATGACTCTGAACACCTCTATCAAATCTGTTTTCCTTATGCTTCAGTTCCTTTTAATACCCATAGTTTGATGGTGTGGGGACTGGGGGAGGGAATTAAAATCACTTTATTTGATTTTAATTTTGTTTTAGTTGAGTACAGCATTTCAATGTATCACATAGCTAAATATTAAACAGACAAGATTAGAAAGATCTTAGAAAGATCTTGCATTCATATAGTGTCTTTCACAATGTCAGGATGTCCCAAAGCACTTTACAGTCAATGAAATACTTTTGAAGTATAGTCATTGTTGTAATGTAGGAAATGCGGCAGTCAATTTGCACACAGCAATGTTCCACAAACAGCAATGTGATAATGACCAGATAATCTGTTTTAGTAATATTGGTTGAGGGATAAATATTGGCCAGGATACCAGGGAGAGCTCTCCATCTCAAACGTTTATGGTTTGCAAATTCCTGTGTTTACTAAACTGCATCCTGTGCAAATGCAAGAATTTTTGATTTGCAACTCAAGAACAACCAAACCTCCCAACAACACCCCTTTAAGTAAATGCTGCCAATTTATGAGTAAAAGGTCAAATCCTGCAGGTTAAAATATACATACTTACAGCTTTTATCTTCAGAAAAATTATATGTAATAAATTATTTTAGGAGCTCCCTCATATTGTTTCACTGAGAACCTAAGCTAAAGCAGTAAAAGATATCAGCACTTTAAACCAAAATTGCACAACTGAAGCTTTTAACTGATCATGTTACCTTTTATAAGGGAGTATTACTTGTATCACTGGTTACATGCCCACAAGAATCAAAGGTTTACACAGATGAAGATACTCTGATGTGTTTCAATATATTTGTTTTCAAAAGCAAAGGAAGATTTCTATCACATTTAAGGAGTTAGAGCATGGGATTGAAACTCCTAACTATGCAACATAATTCCATGAAAATTCAGAAAGCTGTCAAAAATAGTGAAGTGATGCACATGAAGGCTATTTCACTGGTGATTGATTCCTTTGATGAGTGTAAATTAGTGTTTGCATTCATTATTTACAATGCAAACAACTGAAAATGATCAGCTTAAAGAGTTATTGCAACACATCACTATTGTGGAGTTCCATTGATCATGTTTGTGTCTTTAGAGAACAAATTAAAAGGTAGAAAAAATTAGCTGTGAGACATAGATTAAAAGGAGTGAATCACAGCAGTGGAAAATGTGTTTATGATCAATTAATCTCCTGTGACATTGTTATTGTATTTATAAGGGTTGGGTTCTTGCTTCTCCCCACTGCTGCAGAAAGGTGGTGAACCTTGCTCTCTGAACTTATTCTTTCTGCCTCCAACCATTTCTTCTCCTGCTCTAAGTGAGCTCATTCCCTGCCCCTACCACTGTCCTTGTTCCTGGTCTTTCTGATATTATGTCATCCCATAATTCCTCCTCTCCACTTAATTTGTATTATAACTCACTTCTTCTAGCCTGGTTGCTATAGTACTCTGCTTTCCAGTCATTTTCCTCATCCAGTTCAGCTGGTTAGTTTGATCATGTGTGGAAGCTCCAACCAGGTAGTGATTCCTGGGAATTGTGGACTAATTGTGAGATAGCTGGCCGGAAGACACCAGAAGGCCTCTGAATGTCAGAACCCAGCTGGCTGGTTTGCACATCAGGAATATATCAGTGACCAATTTCTGCATTCACTGGAGCTTTGGGTGCATGGTGGTTCCTGGGAATTAGTCATATTGGCGGATGTGCATCAGGACATGTGAATGTAGGGAGTCAGTTGGGTGGGATAATAATGAAGTATAAGGAAGAGGGTGTACTCAGACAAAAGCAAAATACTGTGGATGCTGGAAACCTGAAATAAAAACAGCAAATACTGGAAATACTCAGCCGGTCAAGCAGCATCTGTGGAGAGAGAAATGGAGTTAACGTTTCAGGTCAATGACCTTTCATCAGAACTGGAAAAGGTTAGAGATATAACAGGTTTTAGGCAAGAGCAGAGGCAGAGAAAGAGGGAGGGGAGCAAAGAACAAAAGGGAAGATCTGTGATAGGGTGGAAGGCAGGGGAGATTAAATGACAAAAAGTATGATTGTACAAGGTAAAAGGGTGTAATCGGAGTTCTAAATACTCCAAAGCCTACGCGATTTAGGGTTGTTTGTGGATGTGTGGGAAAGTTGCTGGCACCAAATTTGTTGGTAATTGAAATTGGGAAGAAGGTTTGGCTAATATGATTGGTGAATAACAAAAGTAGAAATTTTCACACAGGCTTGTGCATTTAATCAATTAAGAAAACTGACTGACACCTCAATGATTACAATGTAGACTATAAAAGTGACACACAATAAACATCATAAAGTTTTTATTTATGTAAAATTATGTATCTATAAATATGTGCTGGAATTATAATCATTAGAATAAAAAGTTCTGCTTAATTAAAGTTAAGCCCTTTTATTTTGTGACTATAAAGGGTGTCTTAATACATTCTTAATTATTACAGTACTGGGTTAAGCACTAAGTAAAATAATTTACTGTGTGTATGCATTGCTGAACACCTCACCAATAGAAGTGAGAGGAATTTGGTATGAGCATATTAAACATTCAGACAGTAAAAATGCCAATCGTAATTTCTACCCTTACCAGTTGAAGCACTATAGATGTTCGTGATGGATTGGTTACCATGTTAGTAAAGCATCTAGAACTGATAATCTCCACTCTAGTGGTTCATTAAATGATAATATTTACTACAATCTTACTGAATTTCAAAATGGCTTGTGATTCTACAGCAAACTAGATCTTAAATCTTTAATTTGCTTTCTTTTGGGTTACATATTAGTACTAATAGGCTGAATCATTTATTGTTGCATTCCACTATACTGGATTATTGCAGTTTAAAATGTAGTGGCAGGCACCCTTGACATTTTAAAGAACTAGGGGTAGAATATCCACTTAAAATGTGCTTGAAATTGTGCTGGTTAGGTTACAATTCAAGTTTCCGCTAAAATTAATTTGCAACTTCACAAACGTACAATATTCTATGAACCAGCACAATCAGGCAATGTAATAGAATGTAATTTTTCTTTCCATTAAAAGCTATTCTTTGATGTATTTAAGAGTGGTACCCTAGTGCAGTTTTATACATACAGCTGAAAATGGGTTTATCTAGACTTCTGCCTGTGAGTAACCTGATTTAAAATCATTGAATGAAAATGACTTAAAAAGTTATACTGAACCATTTAATAGTTTTATTGGTGTACACTAATAAGTTTCTTAGTACAGTAATATAAATAATTTTTGATATGAAAAACATTTAAAACGTGCCTACTAGTGCCTGTGCGCCTAAGAGAATGAGCGCAATTTAAAGAGCCTTGCCGAACCTGCGCAATCAATGGAATCTCACAATTTCGACCTGGGGCCTGTAACATTTGCATATTGATTGTCATTGGCCCGCAGGCATCTGTAAGGAATACCTATTATATTCACATGTGATCACATGCTGAGTTGTCATTGGCCTGCAGGCATCTGTAAGGACTGCTATTGTTTTGGAAGACCCAGGGGTCCTAACTCCATCTTGTCCACACGGTGCTGCTGTTTGATTGAGAAAGCTTACAGACCTGATGCTTCATTAAAAGAGTTTAAACTATAATACTTTGTTGTCCTGCAATTTATTATTTTTGTACAAAGTGTGCAAAACAAGACATGGTGTCAGAACAGGGATTTGAAATGGACATCGTTGGAGCTCCCTTACCTCGAATGAATTGGGAATCTTTGAACTTACATAGAGAATGGTGCAAGTTCAAGCAACACGTGCAGTTAATGTTCCCGGGTCCATTGAAAAGAAAAGGAGAGGAAGAAAAATGCAGCTACCTACTCCTGTGGATCAAAGAAAAAGGGAGAGACATTTTTAACACATGGTCTCTCACCGCAGATGAAGCAAAGGTACTGAAAAGTTATTTTGACCATTTTGAAGCATATGTGATGCCCAAGACAAATACGATATTCGCTGGGTACAGGTTTCAGGAGAAAGTACAAGGAGCTAGTGAGTCGTTTGAACAATTCGTGACTGAGTTAAAACTGCTGGTAAAAGACTGTGAATATGCCGATAAAGATGAGATGGTCAGAGACGGCATCATGTTTGGAATACATTCAGCTAAAGTGAGAGAGAAACTTTTGAATGTTGGGTCCGGGCTAACGCTGGACAAAGCTATGGACAGTGCTAGATCGCTTGAGATAGCCCAAGCACAGTTGAAAACCATAACCGGCGCCACAAGCAGCTCGAGTGAACAGACAGTGCATGCAGTTAATAGATACACACCAAAGAACACTGCCCAGAGAGCGTGTTTCAGAACAGAAAGAACAGCGAGATTTCTAAAAATGGGTGACACTGACATAAAACGCTTCAAAAACTGTGGATATTGTGGAAACAAGATGCATGGAGAAAAGGAGCACTGCCCTGCCAAAGGAAGGCAATGTACTAAATGTGGTAAACGGAACCATTTTGCTAAAGTTTGCAAGACTGTTTTCGGAAAAGCAGTACAAACAGTGAGTGACAGCCAAATGCCAGATAGAGAGCCAAATGCAGAGGAACTGTTTATTGATTCTGTGTCACAGAAAAAACAGATTTCAGAGACTGAGCAAGCTTTTGCTGATATTGAGATAGGAAAACAGGGCAAAGAGCTTAAGTTTAAACTAGACACTGGATCTCAGGTTAACGTAATTCCTCTGAGTGAGTATCACAGCTTGAAGGATGAGTGTGAGCTACAGCCCACCTCATGCAGACTGACCGGCTATGGAGGTGAGCAGCTCATTGTAAAAGGCACATGCATGATGAAATGCAAGTACAAAGAAAGCGACATGATGCTGGACTTTTACATTATTGACACTCAAGCACCTCCAGTGCTAGGTCTGAAGGCATGTTTAGACATGGACCTCGTCAAGCTAGTGCTATCATTGACAGCACCAGTTGAGAAGCAGACAGTCATGGAGGAGTTTGCTGATGTTTTCAAAGGAATCGGACTATTCCCAGGTGAATGCACTATTCGCCTTGACCCAGCAGCAACCCCTGTGGTTTGCCCACCGAGAAGGATACCCCTTGCTCTATGTAGTCATCTGAAGGAGAAGCTGCAGAGCATGGAGAATACAGGAATCATCGTCCGGGAAACAGAACCGACAGAGTGGGTCAACGCGTTAGTAGTGGTTGACAAACCACGTACAGGCAAGCTCAGAGTCTGTCTCAACCCCAGAGATTTGAACAAGGCTATCAAGCGCCCTCACTACCCTCTGCCAACGCTAGATGACATCACACCCAAGCTAGTGGGAGCATGTTACTTCAGTGTAATGGACGCATGATCAGGATACTGGACTGTCAAGCTCACGGAAGAGTCATCTAAGCTAACAACGTTCAACACACCATTTGGACGCTACTGATTTCTGCGTTTACCATTTGGTCTTATCTCAGCTCAGGATGAATTCCAGCGGAAGATCGACGAAACCTATGAAGGCCTCAACGGAGTAGTCGCAATCGTAGACGACATCCTCATCTATGGCAGGAATAGAGAGGAACATGACAGGAACCTCCGTGCGATGCTACAAAGATCACAGGAGAAATGTATCCGGCTCAACCCCGAGAAAAGCATAATCGGATCCACCGAGATCAGTTATTTCGGGCATCGCCTCTCAACTGATGGCATTAAGCCAGATCAAGTGAAAATCTCCACCATCAAGAAGATGGAGCCGCCGAAGAACTGCGCAGAGCTAGAGACAGTACTAGGCATGGTTAACTGCTTAGCCAAGTTTGCCCCGAGCCTCTCCGAAATCAACGCACCCATGCGTCAGTTGCTCAAACAATCCAATGAGTTCCTGTGGGACAAACAACATGACACAGCATTTCAGAAAATGAAAGACCTAATCACCAGAGAACCAGGACCAGTTCTTGCCTACGTCGACCCCAACAAAGAGCTCAGACTACAAGTGGACGCATAAAAGTACGGACTAGGCACAGTATTACTGCAAAAAGGAAAGCCCATCGGCTACGCTTCCAGATCTCTCTCAGACAGTGAAATCAACTATGCTCAAATCGAGAAAGAGCTATCTGCAATTCAGTTTGGAGGTAAGTGTTTCCACCAATACGTCTATGGCCGACAAGTCATTGTGGAATCCGACCACAAGCCCCTCGAGTCAATCATGAGGGAACCACTAGCCGCAGCCCCACCAAGGCTACAGAGAATGATCCTTCAGCTACAGAAGTACGACTTCACAATCATTCACCATCCAGGCAAGACATTCCTGTCACAGACACGCTCTCCAGAAAGTCTCTTAGCTACCAGGACAGCAGCCTCAGTGAAGGCATGGATGTGCAGGTGCACATGGTGTACAACAGTTTACCTGTGAGTGACTCAAAACTGAAGGAGATCCGAGCAGAAACAGAGAAAGATGCACAACTCACACTGCTGAGCAAAGTCATACATGAAGGATGGCCCGAGGAAAGGAGGAAATGCCCTCAGAGCATATCTGAATTCTGGAACCACAGAGACGAACTGTCACAAATCAATGGAATCGTCTTCAAAGGGGAGAAAATCATCATTCCTACCAGTCTCAGAGAAGAGATGTTGACAAAAATTCATACTGGACATATGGGCAAGGAAAAATGCAAACAAAGAGCACGTGACATTATGTTTTGGCCTGGAATGTGCAAACACATTGAGGACATTGTCGGAAAATGTTCCATTTGTCTAGAACGCCGCCCATCAAATGTCAAAGAGCCCATGATACCTCACTGTATCCCAGACAGGCCCCGGCAGGTCGCGGCAACGTATCTGTTCACATGGAACAACGAGGACTACATAGTGACTGTTGATTACTACAGCAGATTTTTTGAATTGGACAAGCGTCACAGCATCACATCTGCAGCTGTGATCCACAAGCTAAAGGCAGCCTTTGCCAGGCATGGCATTGTAGAGACTTTAGTCTCAGACAATGGCCCCCAATACAAATCAAAAGAGTTCGAGTCGTTTGCCAAGGCATGGGATTTCACACATGTCACATCAAGCCCACATTACCCTCAAAGTAATGGCCTTGCTGAAAAAACTGTCCCGATTGCAAAAACACTCATGGACAAAGCCAAAGTGGACAAAAGAGACCCCTACATCAGTCTCCTTGAGTACCGCAACACTCCGGTTGACAACTTCAAGTCGCCAGCACAGCTGTTGATGAGCTGCAGACTTCGCTCAATCCTTCCAAGCACCAACCAGCAGCTGCAGCCAGAGGTCATCAGCTGCAAGCAAGTGCATGCAAAATGTGTACAGAGACAGCAACACCAAAAGAGATACTATGACAGGTCAGCTAGACTACTGCCGCCGCTGCACAATGGAGAATCCATCAGAATCCAGGAGCATGACTACTGGAAGCCAGCAGTCATCATCCAGCCAGCTGACACTGAGCGATCGTATTACGTCCGCACCCCAGAAGGACAGGTGTACCGCCGCAATCGCAGGCACCTCCTGAACACCAAGGAACAACATCGTCATTCCGACAAGAGGATCAGTGCAACAGAGTGTGATGAAGAGAGCAATACACAGAACACATCCTACTTACCTGAACCTAAACCTGAACCTGATTTGTTGACCGATTCAGGAGCATGCTCAGTTCCATACCACACAAGGTCAGGATGAGAGGTCAAGCCTAGAGTTATCCTTGACTTGTGAACTGCCAAAGGGTGTAGGCAGATCGCTGCCCTAAAAAAACTGTACATCGTTATTGAAACGTTGAGATGTTTTCAGTGTTAGTTAAATGTTGAGTTTACTTATATGTTGATGCTACTGAGAACATTATGTAGAAGGTTCAAAAGTAATGCATAACATTTTTCTTTTAAAAGAAAGGGGATGTAACATTTGCATATTGATTGTCATTGGCCCGCAGGCATCTAGGAATACCTATTATATTCACATGTGATCACATGCTGAGTTGTCATTGGCCTGCAGGCATCTGTAAGGACTGCTATTGTTTTGGAAGACCCAGGGGTCCTGACTCCATCTTGTCCACATGGTGCTGCTGTTTGATTGAGAAAGCTTACAGACCTGATGGTTCATTAAAAGAGTTTAAACTGTAATACTCCGTTGTCCTGCAATTTATTATTTTTGTACAAAGTGTGCAAAACAAGACAGGGCCGTGGCCAGCTTTGTGGGCGGGGTCTGCTCCAGGTAAATTGAATCCTGAACCAGTGTAAAAGATCATGGAAAACACTAATGTAAGTGGTTTTGGGTGTAACTCACATATGTTTAAAATGCCCCGATCTTTTCTATTGGTTCAGCCAATTCTGCCCAGATTGCGCTATGTTACTAGTCTAAACAAGCAGAAACTCTACTCCCTGGATCTTTGTGTACTATGGCCTAGAAATTCCAGAGCACTGGAAACCTGCCAGTGGCACCGTGGCCCGCAGTTAACGGCCGCCAAAATTAATAGCACTGGCAGGACCGGTATAGTGGTGCTGCTTGCTCATTAGCATTAGCACAGTGCTAAACTCACTGTGTAAGCCCGGTTTTCGGGCGGTAGTCTCAACAGGAGGCTGAAAGTAGCATAGCCATAGCGTAATTGCAGAAAGAACAGCCTTCTCTTAAAGCAGGGCTGTTATTTTAGAAAGGGGGATTGCCTTTTAAATGAAAAAAAAATAAAAATCATTTAAAAATAGGCAGGTTTTAGCCCTTAGAGCTCAACTGCCTTCTGAAAAAAAAACATCAAAAAGAATTCCCAAATGGCTATTTTCAGCTCTTAAAGCTGAATTGCCTTTCTCACCTAAACAAATGGGAAAAGTGCTTCAGCACTAAGACACATGGCTCAGCAAACCAGGGAAGGGGCACCCAGGGTCTCACACACAGCACTCCAGCTTTGTGTAAGGGGGTCAACACTGCAAGAGAGGTCCTCTACCCACAGGGGCCAGGAAGCCCTCCAGAAAGAATGATGTGCCACCACATCACCGTGGCCTTCACTGCCAGCAGTGTCACCCCCACCACCTGGCTCCAGTGCCCAAAGAAGCTTCATGACCTCAGACCAGTGGTCAAGGTCAGTGACTGCATCTTCTAAAGCCATCTCCTACCAACTGCACCATTAGCCTCACACACTGCTTAATGCATGATCCCCAATCACTCACCCACCAGCAATCTGCACCAATCATGAGGCACACCTCACATTCTTAGCTTCACTTTACCGCCTTGGAGTAGATGGTGCTGGCTCAGCAGCCTTCCACCAGCTATGCTGCAGCCACTGGGGTAGCACTGCGTGGCATCAGTAGGATAGTCAAAGGCACACACAAGACAGTCACTAAGGGAATGCATAAGGGTGATTCATTGATTTCTTGATGTCATATTGGATGGATAGATGTATAAAGTTGGATTGGAAAGTTTGCTTTGTGGTGGCTTTTATTTCAGCATTGTGGCCAAGGATGCTGTGATGGTCAGTAACAGAGGGAAGGGAAGGTGTGGGACAAATGTTGAAATGGGAATTGGGGTTGTGGTCACTGGTACTGCAGGCGGACGATTCCATCCCGGATAAATCGGCCAGAAAGGGGCTTTCTGGGTTGCATCCTTCCTTCTACTTCCTCCTCTTCTGCTTCCTACTCTTCTGCATCTTCTTCTTCTGCATCTTCCTCTTCTGCATCTTCCTCTTCCCTCTACGAGCGGATGCTGGTAAGCTGAAATAAAGGCAGAAAATGCTGGAAATACTCAGCTGGTGAGGCAGCATCTCCACCTGAGACATGAATCTGTTTCTTTCTCCACAGATGCGGCCTGACCTACTGAGCATTTCCAGCATGTTCTGTCTTCTCAGAGGCCTTCGTTTACCATCTGAGGCCTTGCAAGCATCCAGTAGCACTCCCTGCACACTTTAAAAACTTTTAACATCTGTTGCACCAAGCCACTACTGTAATAAAATATAAAAAATCCATTCCAAAAGCTTAAATGCAAATTTATCTGAAAGATGTGTGTGTCGCTTTAAGAAATGCTGACAGTATCTCAGTCAGTCTGCTGCATGCTCGCTTTCCAAGCAAGTTTAGGACCCAGCAGTAAACTCAGCGCAAAGGTCCAAGTTCGCAGCGTGTGGTGTTAAGTCACGTTAACGTCACACTCTACAGATTTGCATGTCCAGGGCCACTGTGGCCCTCCATCAAAATTGCGGCCATCGAGTCCCGCACCAGAGGCGGGCGTTAGAGCAGTGGCCGCCATTTTTTCAGGAATCTGCCGCAAACGGATGCCAGTAATTAGCCCAATTTCTAGGCCTATTTGCGTATACTTAAATTACTATTGCAGAGAAAAGTACGCAACACATACTTTATGGACTGCACTGAGAAACTTTAAAGGAAAAAAAATCTCCGATTTTATAAAAGCTTCACCCCTATCAAGGCTGTCTTTGGTCAACCTTTCAACCATTCAGAACAGTTTTGTCAAGGTTGAGGCTTATCCTTTGGAGGAACTGGATCTTGACCAAATTTTTGGAAAGCCGAGAATTTCCTCGGGGCTCCTCTCACTCCACCGCAAAAGGAGCCGCACTTTCGCCAAAGTTACGATGGTAGTACCGGAGCAGCTCCGAGGAAATTGTCCAAGTAAATTATTGGAAAGACTATAGTTGTGTAGCTCTTTCTATGTAGAAAGCTAAACTGCAGTTATGTCTACTGTAAAATCATTCATCAGTTTCTAGGGACCAGGTAATGGAGCAATCCCAGGCACCCTAACTGATCACTTGTTAGCAGCTGTGAACAGCATTGCCCAGTTTAGACCAATTTGAAACAAATGTGGCATCTGGAGGTTTGTGTTGATTGTAAAGTCTCGATATACACGATGTGAAATGTGTTTAATTGAGCTCCGCATGAAAAGGTGTTGGACAAATATTATTGAGTTTGTTTATAAACACATGATACAACATGTAGATCACGTGGAAACACGTTGCTCTGGTTTTCCTATAATGCCAATGAGGAAAATGTATTGTTGCAAAATTAATTTAAGAACGGGTTTATGATTTCCTTACACAGCGCACGGTGTAAATGTTCCTCCATTGTGGCCAAAATGGTACACTTGATTTTTGATCTCCTCCCTCTAAATAAAAAGCCAATTTTTTATTGAAGATAGTTGCCCTTCAATTAATCAGATATTACCTAGATATTGGGAAAGATCTTCATCTGTAAAGGACAGCAGAAGAAAGCCATCAACCATGTACTCCGCAAGTGTCAGTCTGTAGAACTCCCTGATGCCCAGATGGAGTAGCCATTCCTGGACATCACTGACTGTCCAACTGCATAATTTCTTAATCTTAAACTCCTTGCTGAATGCTGAAAGCGGCGTTGTGCTGGATCGGAAAGGTACTTTTATCAGAGAGTATTCTTCTATCTTTTCACTCAGATTACCAATCACTAGTGAACTCTTCTCGGCCAAGCTGTTGCTGGCTACCTTTGTTCCTGTCAGGTCTATGACTCCGTCCAATAGCTGCGCCAGGCCTTTGGGGACCGTCACAGTATTGTACAGGACGGGGAAGATCTTAACACTTCTCTCCGATGATCTCAGTCTCTCCAATAATATTTTACTCTCCATCAGAGAGACGGAGCATTTGAAGTAACTTTCTGACAAGAAAATGATGGCCGCCTTACACTTCTCAATGGCTTCAAGCCGCTGTGACAGCCACAGAGGGGAAGCTATGTCCACTTCATCTTTGTCGAACCAGGTATCGTCCCTTAAATTGTTTTCCTTTAGTTGCTTCGCGGTTTCGCAGACAAACTTTCGCTCCAGAAAGCTCGCATCGGGTGAATAAGAAATATAAATGGACTTTGGCGCCTTTCTGCTGCTCAGTTGTGCGGGAGTGCCCTCCCTGGGTGACAGCTGCTCACCACTTGCTCCTTCCTCACTCGGGCCGGGAGTTGGAGAAAGCGCCAGGAGACCAAGGTCATCATTCGGCTGAACCTCATTCACAGACACAGCGGGATTGTTGCCAGCAACGGCACGGCTTATGTTTTCGTTCGTTTCTGTTGACTTTAAACACTTTTTGGTTGGTGTTTTGATTGCTGTTCTAATTTCGATGCGAATGGGACACGTTAGAAGATCAAGCGCGATTTCCTCCATGATGCTGCACTTCCCACATCTGAAGCTTCATCCTCGTCGGCCACCACCCCAGGCTCAGCTTTAGTTTCTTCACACAAATTAGACTCTTAGTCGGCTGTGAAACTATTGTTTCATAACAACTGTACCACTGCAACCAAATATTGTAGTCAACACCGAACGGGCAAAACTGGCGTTTCTACAAAAACATATCTTCCCTTTCTGCTCGATCTTTTAGAAAGCTGTAATCTTTTATCATGCAATTGTATACATCTCTTGATCCGTCACTGTTGTGCTGCGTAAATTTGTTCCTAGGCATTGAAGAGGTAACATGATGCTTAGTAACTAAGTCAAGTGGCGAAGTAAATAAAGTGACAACTGAACAGTTTCCTCAAAGTCTATAGTGCACGTGATTATACCCTGTGCTAATATCATGCAAGCCGGACCTCTGTGTTATGCTACCAGATTGGCGTTCATCCTTGATTGCCACATTAGATAGACTTGTTCTTAATGCTGTATGGCTTTTAGTGCTTTGTTGCATTCATACACTGCCATTTATCATTTATGGCACCAAACCATATTCATTTGTTATAAACTCACAGTCTTCTCTCTTAGGCAGTCCCTCGGAACCAAGGATGACTTGCTTCCACATTAAAAATGAGTTTGCAGGTGACTGATGAGTCCAATGTGGGACCTACAGTCTCTGTCACAGGTGGGGCAGACGGTGGTTGAAGGGGCGGGTGGGTGGGGTGCTTGGGTTGGCGTGCGCTCCTTGCGCTGCTTGCACTTGTTGCATATTCATTTGTTATAGACTCACAGTAGATTGATGGTGGTAGCATGTTTTGCGAACGATTGCTTGCATACTTTTAATTGCAATACATTTTTATACTGGTAACATTTCACTTTGCCAGCTTTTGGTAGATTGAAGTAGTAATAGCAGAGACACACCGTGCGTATAGCAATATTCAAGTCAAGTTATATGTATGACGTGTCTCCGCTGTTACTACTTCAATCTATCAAAAGCTGACAAACTAAAATGTTACCAATATAAAAATGTATTACAATTAAAAGTATGTAAGAAATCGTCTATGTCAGAGCAGTGAGAGGTGTTCAAGGAGGAGATAGTGAGGGTTCAGAGCAAACATGTTCCCACAAAGACAAAGGGTGAGACTCCCAAATCTAGAGCCCCCTGGTTGTCAAGGAGCATACAGGGTAGGATAAGGCAAAAAAGAGCAAGTTTATGTCAGATACCGAGAGTTCAATACTACCGAAAGTCTGTTGAAGTACAGAAAGTGTAGGGTTGAAATTAAAATGGAAATTTGGAAAGCAAAGAGAGGGCATGAAAAAATATTGGCAAGTAAAATCAAGGAAAACCCAAAGATGTTTTATAAATACATAAAGAGCAAGAGGATAACTAAGGAAAGAGATGGGGCTATTAGAGACCAAAAAGGTAACCTGTGTGTGGAGGCGGAAGACGTGGGTATGGTTCTTAATGAATACTTTGGGCTCGATTTTGACATTGGGGTCGGGCTGGGGCGTGTCAGGTGGTTTTCGTGTCAGGACCCCGACTCCGATGTGAAGTGGGAAAAAAGTGCGATTTTCCCCTAATTGGGCACTTGATTTCCAGCGTGTGGGAATCCCTGGCCCAAATAGTCTTTCCATCCTGAAAGTCGCCTCCGATGACGTCATCAGTGCTGCTGGATTTAAGGCCTGTAAGCAGTCTTGCTTCTTCTGGAGACTGCAAACGCTTTGGACATTGTATAAAGGATTTCATTTCCCGACCATGTCCACCAGCAAGCAAAAGTGTGCACCTCGCTTTGATGAGCCCCCCCTCCAAGCTCTGGTGCGGGGAGCAAGATCTAATAAGGAGGTACTCTTCCCTTCCTCAAAGAGAAAAAAGCCACCACAACAGACTAAAGCTGTGTGGCTGCAAGTGGCCCAGGAGGTCAATGCCATCTCTGTGTGCCGCAGAACCTGGCTGCAGTGCAGGAAGAGGTTTCATGACCTTCTCCGCAAAGGAAAAGTGAGTATGACTTTCTCATCACCCTCAAACTCATCCCCGTCGCCTCTCCTCACCAGCACTCTGCTTTGCCAACCTCTTCCTCCACATCCAACTTGACACTGACGTCCCTGCACCCTTGCCCATTCCCTCTCTCTCTATGGTCACATTCACTTAACTATTCGACCATGCAGCCCTCACACTCCCTATCACTGTGACGCAACAACAACAACAACAACTTACAACACACAGGAAGGGCCCTTTGTCTCCTTCTAAGCATCTATGCTATGGATTCTCTACACTCACTCCTTCATTCTCACTCAAACTCCACTTGTGTTCCACATTGCAGGAAAAGAGAGCCCACAATAAGAGGGAAAGAGCGAGGACAGGAGAAGAACCACCCTCAGTAGTCCAGCTCACCACCTCGGAGGAGGCGGCCCTGGAAATTGCCGGAATCGAGGAGGATTCCCAAGTGGGGGACAGACAGGCGGGCACATCACAGCAAGCTGGTGACAGAATAGTTTGGCATCTCTCTCATTGACATTGCATGAGTGACTGATAATGATTCTGATGCCCTAACAGATTGACTTATAATCATCTGCACAATTCAATTTGCATGCAACCTTTACCTCACATCTCTAACTCTGTCCTTTACTCCCCCACTGGACCATCGACAGCCCCCATCCCCACTATCCAGGAGGAAGAGCTTGAGCTTCCAGACTCCTCAGAGGGCACGCCGTCAGCAGAATTAAGTGCACCCTGCGCCAGTGTAGACACTCACACCTCGGGACCTTCGGGACATAGAGTAGTGTTGTCACCTGGTGTATCACAGCTCACAAGTGAGCATCAGCAGATGGTGGAGGCAGGGACAGCAGTGGAGAGTCCTCATCGCAGTGGAGAGGATGCTCCCAGCTCGGCTCCACTGCGTGTCGACCCTGTGCCTCCGGGTCCATCCAGAAGGAGAGCTGTAGTCCAACTCCAGGAACAGGTGCACGAGTCTCTGGCAGGTTTTGCCTCCAGGGTCGCTGCGAGTGTGGAGCGAATGGAGGAGTCCATCGCTAACATGAGCAGAGCCTTTGTGGAGACGTTGGCGCATGAACACATCACCACAGAAAGGATGGCAACCTCTTTGGAAAGGATGGCTACCTCCATGGTACGGCTGGCTACCGTAGAGGAGGGGATGGCTACGGTAGAGGAGAGGATGGCTATGCCCATGGAGGAGCTTAGTCGCCAGGGTGTGGAAAACATGGTAATTATTCAGACTAGAGTGACATCTCTTGAGGAGCAATGGTCAGCTATTGAGCAAACAAACTAGACCTTCAAGCAAGTCCTCTGGAGTAGGACTTCCAGTGCAGAAACGGGTCTTCATCGCCCCCCTGCAGTGCAGCAAGGTGCTGTCCAGCCACTTGCTAGCTCTGAAGTGGGGCTGACCCATGAGAGGGATGTTGGTGGCTTGCAACAAGGAAGTGGGGGCTGCTCTCCAAGCGCTCACATGACCATGCCACTGCAGAGCCCCACCAGAGTCCCCACCCAACTGAGACTGGCGTCTCAACCCCTGCACAGCCGCAGGAAAAGCAGACTGTTGCCGAGCCCTCACAGGTTCGCAACCCCAGAGGACGCCCGCCAAAGGTGTCAAGACAGGAGCAGCAAGAAAGTGAGCAAGGGACCTCCACATATGCTGAAGCCACAGGGGAAGCACCACGTAGAGCACGCGTAAGAGGAAGATAATGCACAAGTAGTCACAAGGGTAATCACTTCGGTGTAATGTGTTTAATTTTGAAAAGCCATCAGTTGCTTATTGTCATTATAAATTCTGATGGCAAACTGTTGCAGTTGTGGCGTGTGTCATTTCGTTAATGGGACTTCCACATTGAGGGCTTAGAGCGGCTTGCAATTGGCAGTATGGTGGTCAGAGTGATAGGAATCCGCAGGTTCTTGGCCATTGTCGATGGTCTGATAAGAATGTGCAAGGCAAAAGTGTTTGATTGTGCAGGCTAATCAAATCTGGCCAAGATGAGTGCGTCCCTTGCATCCCGGGCAGCAATGTGGTCACGCGCTGGTGCCTTCTGGCTTGTGCAGCTTCAGGTAGGTGAGCAGGAGCTTGGCGCTCCTGTTGTTGCTGCTGCTGTTGGTGCTGCTGTTGTTCATGGTTCTGCTGCTGCCACCGCTAGTCTTCGTCCGAATCTGATGTCCAGGAGGAAAGGAAGTAAATGGTTCCCATGACTCTGGTATATGCCTCAGTTGAGGAAGCGCTCAGTCAAGGTGGCAAGAGGGGTTTCCCAGGAGGTCACACTGGAGATGGGTGTCAGGCTCCAAACTTCCACAACAATGAGTATGCCTGCTAAAAGTTCCCCCAGACCTGAGACAACCTGAAAGTTTTGCCAGCTGCAAATGTTGATTGCTGAAAACTCCTTTTTATTGGTGGAGCTGCAGCTGTTAGTAAGCAGTCCATTTGTGAGGCCACCAGGATTGATTGGCGCGTTCCAGAGGAGACATGCAGGACGTGGGAAAAGTAGTAAAATCAGAAAGGCCTCTCAAAATGGGATTATAGAGGCACAACTGATTGTTAAGGGCCTTAAGGGCCTATCTCGCCTCTTGGAGGCGGGATGGAAATGGGGGCAGAAAACACGCATTTGCGAAAATTACTCGGAGGTGGGATGGAGGCGGGATCGGGCCCGCCCGCCATTTTTTGCGATTTTACCACCTCACACGCCTCCAATCCCGCCTCCTCGGGCCTGGCAAAATCGAGCCTTTTGTGTCTGTTTTCACAAAAGAGAGGGACGATGCAGACATTGTAGTTAAGGAGGAAGAGTGTGAAATAATTAGATGAGATAAACATAGTGAAAGAGGAAGCATTAAGGGGTTTAGCATCTATGAAAGTAGAAAAATTGCCAGGCATGGATGAAATGTATCCCAGGCTGTTAAGAGAAGCAAGAAAAGAAATAGAGGAGGCTCTGACAATCCTCTCTGGCTACAGGTGTGGTGCCAGAGGACTGAAAAATTGGTAACATTAGGGAGAAAATTGGGTTGCTTTTTGCCTCCCGTTAGTGCCTTGAGAGGCCTCCTGTGAAATTCAGCGGGAAGTTAGCGGTGGCAGTAGCCAGTAGCGCCCCACAGCGCTGCACCTCCGGCGATGATGTCATCGCCGTGTGCAGCGCCCTGCTCGCACCCTAGCCACAAACTTGGCTCGTGCCCCCTGACCTGTCGCCGGACGCTATGTCCGACAGGGTCAGGGTGGAATTTTTGCGGCCGGGGCGGCATAAGTTAAAGGGCAGGTGCCGGGCGGCCATTTTTCTGGACCGCCTGCCAGCACCTGCCCCCTTTTGCCTCCTCAGGTGGGGTGCCTGCCGCGATCGGTCAGCCCGGCACTCCTCTTGAGTGCTGGGCTCTTTTACCAGCAACCCGCTCCCCGGTGGTTCAGCAGGGTCCGGTGCGTGCTGCGCTAAGCCCCTCCCCTTTAATCAGGGGAGGGAGGCCTGCAGTACCGCGGCGCTACGTACTGACGTGTGTGGCACTGATGCACGTCGCACCGCGATATTCAATAGGAGAGCCCCAAGAGGGAGGGGAACGCTTCCAGTAGTGCCCCGCCTCCTGCTTGGGGTGCTACCATTCAATTTTGGGCGTGAGGGCACTAACTTTTTTGGGGCACTAAAAGTAGTACCCTGGCGAAGTTAGCTCCCCAAATTCCCCCCCAATACCTTTGTTTAAAAAAGGAGAAAGGGATAGACCAAGTAATTACAGGCCCATCAGCCTAAATACAGTGGTGGGCAAATTATTGGAACAAATTCTGAGAAACAGTATAAATTGTCATTTAGAAAAGCAATGATTAATCAAGGATAGTCAGCATGGATTTGTTAAGGGAAGGTCATGTCTGACTAATTTAACGGAATTTTTTGAGGCGGTAACAAGGAGGGTCGATGAGGGTAATGTGTTTGATGTAGTCTACATGGACTTTAGCAAGGCTTTTGCCAAGGTCCCACGTGGCAGACTGGTCAGAAAAGTAAAAGCCCATGGAATCCAAAGTAAAATGGCAAGTTGGATCCAAAATTGGCTCAGTGGCAGGAAGCAAAGTGTAATGGTCAATGGGTGTTTTTGTGACTGGAACACTGTTTCCAGTGGAGTTTTGCAGAGCTCAGTAAGGTCCCTTGCTTTTTGGTGGTATATATATCAATGATTTAGACTTCAAAGTAGGGGGCATGATTAAGAAGTTTGAAGATGATACAAAAATTGGCCATGTTGTGGATGAAGAAGAAAGCTGTAGACTGCAAGAGGATATCAATGGACTGGTCTGGTGGGCAGAAAAGTGGCAAATGGAATTTAATCCAGAGAAGAGTAAGGTAATGAAATTGGGAATTGCTAACAAGGCAAGGGAATACACAATAAACGGTAGGATACCAAGAAGTGTAGAGGATCAGAGGGACCTTGGAGTGCATGTCCACAGATCCCCGAAGGTAGCCAGACAGGTAGATAAGGTGGTTAAGAAGGCATACGGGATACTTTCCTTTATTAGCTGAGGCATAGAATATAAGAGTAGGGAGATTATGCTGGAACTGCATAAAACACTAGTTAGGCCTCAGCTAGAATACTGCACACAGTTCTGGTCACCACATTACAGGAAGGATGTGATTACACTAGAGAGGGTACAGAGGAGATTTATGAGGATGTTGCAAGGACTGGAGAATTTTAGCTATAAGGAAAGATTGGATAGGCTGAGGTGGTTTTCTTTGGAACAGAGGAGGTTGAGGGGAGATTTAATTGAGGTGTATAAAATTATGAGGGGCCTAGATAGAGTGGATAGAATGGACCTATTTCCCTTAGCAGAAGGGTCACTAACCAGGGGCATAGATTTAAAGTAATTGATAGAAGAATTAGAGGGGAGTTGAGGAGAACTTTTTTCACCCAGAGGGTGGTGGGGGTCTGAAACGCACTGCCTGAAAGGGTGGTGGAGACAAAAAACCTCATCGCATTTAAAAAGTACTTGGATATGTACTTGAAGAACTGAAACATGGGATTAGGCTGGATAGCTCTTTTTCGGCTGACACTATGGCCTCCTTCTGTGCCGTAAATTTCTATGATTCTACGACTTCGAACATTGCATCCACTGTATCCGCATGCATACTGAATCTAAGAATGTCAGCTTTCAAAAGGATTCGGATCAATTACGTGGATGCATTAAGGAATGGCAAATGGACGGTGGCATAGTGGTTAGCACTGTTGCCTCACAGCGCCAGGGACCCGGGTTCGAATCCGGCCTCGGGTGACTGTCTGTGTGGAGTTTGCACATTCTCCCCGTGTTTGCGTGGGTTTCCTCCGGGTGCTCCGGTTTCCTCCCACAGTCCAAAGATGTGCGGGTTAAGTTGATTGGCTATGGTAAAAATTGACCCTTAGTGTTAGGGGGATTAAATACGTGGGGTTACGGGGATAGGGTGGGATATGTGTTGGTGTAGGGGTTACGGGGATCGGGTGGGATAAGTGTCGGTGCAGGCTCGATGGGCTGAAATGGCCTCTATCTGCACTGTGGGGTTTCTGTGATTTCTGTGACTTAACTGTAGATAAATATAAGGGGCAGGAATTTTCTGTGGGTAATAACAGCGTGCGCGGTTATTATCCCTTTGAAACTGACCGCACATGTGCTTCTAAAGGCGGAAATCCTGAAGTTGCCGTCAGTCATTCACTGCTCTGATATTGGCTGCACTGGATACTGGCAATCTGTGTAATCAGTGAAATTGATGAAAACCTGGGCTTTTCCACGGTAATATCACTGTTAAATACCCCATTAAAAGTTAGGCCTTGTTGGATTAGATATAACTGGGGTTTTAACACCGTACTTACTGCTGAGCAAATGATATGGCCTTGAAAAACTAATTTTAATTTTGTGGTGTGTCAAATTTCTCCATTATGATAAAAATTACAATTTTTAAGAAACTTTTAAAAAATAAATTATATTTTTTAAACGTTTGTCATTATTATTTCAGGTACTACCTTATCCCCCATGTGAGAGCCCCAATCTTTGTTTTGCTCTCTGTAACATTTTTTAAAAGTCGGGATAAATGCCGTTTCTTATATCCTGCTTCCGGATCTGTGAGAATTCTGCATTGTGATTGGCTGCTTAGGCACCTTGTTGACATCACAGCAGATCGCGTTAGCGATTCTCCACTATACAATGCAGCAATCTCTTACAGGTCAAAAAGGATATCTCTATGGGCAGCTTTCTTTGGGACCAGTGGCAAACACCATTGCTTCACCACTGACTGCAAATTCTGGGCCAATATTTTGTTTATATATGGAAAGCCATCAAAATTATTGCAAATAAGCTTGCTACTAGAAATCATGAACAAAACACAGATTAATACAGCAACTATTAAGGTACTTTAAAAACAAGTCGGCTATCAAATATGTTCAACCACAGAAACCAGGGACTCAGTTACATGAAGCTTAATAGGCTCAGTATGATTGATAATTTAGACATTTTTTCAACCAATTTTCATAGAATAACTGTTTTCTCAACTAGTTTTTGGCAATTCTAATTACAGGCTATCTGGCTTAGATAGCTTCCAATAACTTCCGAGAAACAAAAATATCAATTTTTAGAAAACTTACCAATAGTGTCAACACAAGTTGCTGTTTTTCACTGATCGGCAGCGCATTATACACAACGCCTGATAGTCAGTTCCATAATGGAACTGAGATCAATTCCTAGGCCCACATCTCTGTGGATAGGTCAGAGTTGCCTACAACATATTTTCTGAAGAATCATTTCGTCTCAAGTGCACAATCAGAGGTCCCTTTAGTGAGAAACCTCATCAGTTGAATCAATATCAGGCCGAAGAAAGTTAACATTTCCTTCAACAGCTTGACATACAGCATACATACTCAGATTCTCAAAGTCCATGCAAAGGAACTATCTGGTATCCTGCAGCTCTTTCAACCGTGCTGTGAACCAGTGTTTCCCAATTTAATTGAAAAGCAACATATATTATGTCAAAAACCAAAATACTGCAAATGCTGGAAATATGAAATAAAAACAGAAAATGCTCGAGACACTCAGCGGGTCAGGCAGCAACCATTGAGAAAACATGGGTCAGTTGCCATTTCAGGAATGAACCCACCCTCAACTGGAAAGTATTATGGATGAACAGCACTTAAGAAGGAACAGAACAAGGGAACATACAAACATACAAAATTGACAGGCAGGAAAAGACAAGCTGGTCCAACAAACCTGCCCCACACTATGATGGCTGGAGCATCATGACTAAATACTTCTTCCCTCCCCTCCACCCTTCTCCTCCCTGCCCCACCACTCCCCCACCCCCACAGCCATGTAATCTCCTGGGAGAGGCAATAAACAAGAGAAAAAATCCAGGGCCAACAAGGGGAAAAATACTCTAGAAAATTCTTCTCCTACCCCACACTCTGGAAAAGACATATAGAATGACCTGTAGAGTGCTACGGTGGGGATCAAGAAATGGTTAAAGGACAGAAGTGATATGCGCATGGAGACAAAAAAAGGCCTAATGAGAGAAATTTTAAAAAGACATATACGATACACTGATAGTGTGAGAAGAACTAAAGGGGAATAAATAGATAAGTGGAATGGGAAGCATGAAAAATTGGCAAAATGGAACAGGCTCCAGGAGTCTGGTGGAAGAAAAAAGTAGGTCGACATCAAGGCGCAAATCAAACAGATCATACATAAACTGTACCATGGCTCATCAAAGCAGCTGGATATTAAATCAGCTCACATCCCTAATTGAATGAGATACTCTGCATCATTAGTGGAAAAGCAGAAATGTACGAGTACAGTTTTCCAATGGACGGGGTCCCCACCCCTAGAAACAACTTGTTCGCCTTCCCTATCCCCGGAAATGCAGTAACACCCAACAAAAATGCTAGCACCTACTACCAATGAGAAAATAGGAGCTGTGGTTAAAGTCTGAAGTTGTTAAAGTCAATGGCTGGAATTTTCCTGACTTGGGCGAGTCCGGTGTCTGTAGGGGGTGGCGAGTGCCCAGTTAGCTCTGCCCCTGACTGTCTCTGAGTGATTCAAATCACTCCCACACCCCTGGGTTCTAGACACCGGACTTAGGTACAGGCGGCGATACAGAAAATCGAGTAGACAAGTGGTTTGGTGCAAGAAAACCACAAATTTTATTAAAGGCACAATAAAACACAATCTTACTGAGAATTACTGAAATAAATACAGGCACATAAAATTACACTTATATGGGAATGGGGAACACATGGCACATTGAGGGAAACAAATACATTAAAAATCCCCTTATCCTTATCCCACCCCCAATACCTAACTAGATTAAGCTACGAGGGGCCAGGAATTCATGCTCACCAATAGGGATCTTTTATGGTTCAAAACCTGTCGATTAAGCCAGTCGCGGTTTTTGGGGTTCGCTCTTGTTGCCCTTTGGGCCTGCCATCATCACGTGGTCACAGGGCGTGGCGATGGAGTCGTCTGTGCGAAGTACCTCTCCTTTCTTTCATTAGATAAGAGTCTTTTGTGGGGTACTTCACCTCGCGGGAATGGTTGTTCTTCTGGTGGCGGTTTGGTTGCCGACGGTTTTGTTGCAGTTGGGGCTCGGTTGGTGGTTTTTACCGTTAATATGATTTTCCCACCCAAGCTTCAAACGGCAGCTTATTCTTGATTGGCTTTTACTGTCCAAGCATCAAACGCCAGCTTATAACTAGGCCGTTTGTCTTGATTTCACTATCCATGCTTCAAACGCCAGCTTATAACTAGGCCGTTTGTCCCCCAATGCTTCTTCTTGTTGCCCTTCTCTGCCTATCGGTTTTACCGTTTGTCTCATCTCGTCTCGTCTGCCCATTTGCGGCCTGTGTGTCCTGTGCATGCTCGAATTCGGTTCCGTTCTTCTCCCCGTTTGGCCCCCGGTGTTGTAATGGGCGTCCGCGGTGTCGGGAGTGAGCAAGAGAGCGAGAGGCAAGAGGCAAGAGAGAGAGAGCTACCGGTGGGCCTACAATTATACCCGGTTCTTCACCCCTTATCTGCACGCCAAATCAGGTCAGTTCTTTGTCTAACTTTTGGCGGGCTCGTCTAAAATGATTACAGTCATTTACTTTAACGACTTCTGGGGCGGTTGTCTCCTTGTATAATGGCTTCGATATCCTGGCTGCTTGTTATTTATGAAATTCAATCGTCTTTCCTGGCTTGGCAGCTACCTGTGAGCTGTTACCGATAATTTATGTGAGACGTTAATGGCCTCACGATTAGGGCCATCCTGACTTGATCTGTTCCAAGGTGAAGAATGCATATTCTGTGTTTACCTAGCTGTCTGGCTTTAGAAAAGGACAAAGTCTTTCACAGATCCATGCATGTTAGGTTTCGTTTCAGGGTTTGAATGGGCCTGCCTTCTGCAGGGCCTTGCTTTTAAAATCCTGCAAGCCTTGGTCACGAGGTTTCAGAAGCCATTTTGGGTATCCTTTTTAATAACTTGTCCATACAGGGTCCCTTTATCCATAACTTCTGGGGAATGTGGGAATTTTGAGAACCCTACATGCCGGTGGCCACCATGGTGGATCACGACCCTGCTGCTAGCGCCATCCCGCTCCACAGAACGACTTTCCCATAATGGAACCTATTAAGCCCATCCTGCGCGTTACCTGGCCCACTGAAATGGTGCGGGTCTGGTGACGTCATCTATGACGCGTTTTCAGCCGGGGTATTTAAAGGAGCCATGGCCACATTACATTTGAAGGTTCATCTAGGAGTGTGCTGGCAGCACACTGGAGGATTTCATTTCTCCAAACAGTTGGAGAGGTGGCTGAACAGAACCAGAGGGCTGCATCCAGGTTCTCCAATAACTCCCTCCATATATTCATGGAGGGAGTCAGAGCATGCAGGATGGTCCTATTCCCTGTTGATGGGAGGAAGAGACCTCCCCAGCAGACCAAAGGAGCCTAGCTCCAAATAGCAGAGGAGGTGAATAGCAGGGATGTCATCAGGAGGACCTTGGTGCAGTGCCGTAAACACTTCAACGATCTCGGTAGATCAGGAAAGGTGAGTACAAACCGCACTCACCTTCATCCTGCTGTGCCTCTCATCACATTCTCATCACTCTGCCTTCCCAACTCTACTCCTGCACATCCTTACTCACACCAACATACCTTGCACCTCCACCCATCTCTCTCTCTATCTACATTATCACTTCCCCATCTTACTAACCACCTCTCACAATCAGCCTCATCCTAATGCAATCATACCAACTAACAACACAAAAGGAAGCCACTTGGAATTGCCACCCCACTCCATCATAGTCACCCTCTACAGATGTAACCCATCCATTCCTTACACTTATTCCATCACTCTCACTCAACCTTCTGACTTTCTCTCCTTGCAGGAAAAGAGAGCGCACAATAAGAGGGAGAGGGAGAGAACTGGCGTGGAACCCCATCAATGGCCACCCTGACCACAGCAGAGGAGGCTGCCTCAGAGCTGGCAGGAGTCACCGAGCACCTGAAGGTGGGAGACAGAGAGAAGGGGGCATCTCAGCAACCTGGTGACAGAATTACATATCATACAGCTACATGGCATACATCAATCACACATATGGGGGCTGATGTCAGCAGCCATTGAATGTTCATTTTGTGCATAATGGTATCTGTACCCAATCTACATATGACATATCTAACTCACCTCTTTACTCTCCCACAGGTCCATCAAGAGCCCCCACCACTGTCTAGGCACAAGAGGAAGACGACTTCTCAGAGGAGCCTCCAGCCATTGAGGGCGTACCATCACCAGACAGAAGCACACCCAGCACCAGCGCAAATACACCTCGGTACATCCCTCACGAGATAGAGTACTGTTATCACCTGGTGTGTCACAAATCACAAATGAGCAACAGCAGATGGTGAAGACAGGGACAGCAGTGGAGACTCCTCGTCGGAGGGTGCAGGACGCACCCAGCTCTGCTCAGCTGCATGCAGATGCTGAGCCTTGGGACCATCCAGAAAGAGGGCGATCCTGGAGCTGCAGGAATAAGTGCTGGAGACTCTGACAGGTTTTGTGAGTGCAATGACTGCCAGTGTACAGAGAATGGAGGATTCCATCACCAACATGAGCACCACCATGTTGCAGGTGATGATAACTGTAGGCCCTTCCATGGATAGGATGGCCACCTGCATGGAGCAGCTAATGCGCCACTCAGAGGAGCACATGCTACCTATGCAGAATAGATGGCTATCTATGGAGGATAGATGGCTATCTATGGACAATAGATGTCAAAGGCTCATAGATCTTCTCTCTAGAAGGAATGTCATTGTAGACGTGGGTCATCATAGCCCCGCTGATGTGCAGCAAAGTTCTCTCCAGCTCCTTGCTAGCAGGGAAGTGCGGTTGGCCCAGGAGAGGGATGATGGTGAGAGGGAAGTGGAGGCTTCTCTCAAAATGCTCACACTTCTCCCCCATTGCCTACCATTCAGTCAGAGCCACAGATGCCTCCCCGGACAGTGATGGCTGAGTCTGCCCCTGCACCTTCGCAGGAGGAGCAGACTTTGGCGGGGACATCACAAGCTCCAAAACCCAGAGGACGACCGCCAAAAGTGTCTAAGCAGTCGCAGCAGGGAAGTGAGGAGGCTGCCTCAACCTCTGCTGAAGCCACAGGGGTGGCACCACGTAGAAGCACTCGCAAGATAAAAGTGCAATACAAGTAGATTTACAAGGGTAGCCACTTGGGTGTTCTATTCAATGTTGTTGTGAATTTTCAGTTTATTTAGTGTGAACCATAAATTTATTTATTTTCGAAACTTTCCGGTCTTGGACAAATTTGTGTGCACATTTGGAAATGGCTTAGTTTGTTGGAGTGAAGGGTTAAACATAACTTTACCTCCAGCAATGGTGGTGACTGTGAAAGGAATGGATTGGTCATTGTAGGGATGCTTAATAGTGTGGCTGTGGGGTGTTGCCAACCTGGCGAAGCATGTGGTAGCCATATGGGTGAACTACATAAAGTTAAGTAAATCTGGCCATGCTGAGGCCATCCCTGGCCTCCCGGGCAGCAATGTGCTCGAGTGCTGGTGCCATCTGCACCGCAGGTTCCTCCAGCTCCTCCTCCTTCTCGTCTTCCAGCTGATGCTCATCCTCCTCCTCCTACTCCTCTGAAGAGGCTGTGTGCTCAGTGCCTTGCTCCTCATGCAGCACTAATCCTCGCTGCTGCACTTTGTTGTGCAGGCGCAGCAGACCATGACGATTCTGGAGACCCTGGCTGGTGCATACTGAAGGGCTCCTCCAGATCTGTCAAGGCATCTGAATCGCAATTTCAGCATGCCTATTGTCTGTTCTATGACACATCTGGTGGAGATGTGGCTTTCATTATAACTCTCCTTGGCCTCAGTACTTGGCCTCCTCAAGGGTGTCATGAGCCACGTCTTCAGTGGATAGCCCTTGTTTCCAAGCAGCCAGCTCAAGGGTATGTCCTAAGGTGCGAAGTGCTGAGGGAGGGTGGAATGGCGCAAGATGAAAGTGTCACGACAGCTGCCAGCGAATTTGCATGCACATGCATGATGATCTTCCTATGGTTGCAGACCAGCTGCACATTGAGGGAGTGGAAGCCCTTGCGGTTGACAAAGACTCCTGGGTGATGATGGGGTGCCCTGATGGCCACATGTGTGCAGTCGATGATACCCTGCACCCATGGACAGCCAGCCAGAGTGGCAAAGCTGAGCACCCACTCAGTAACACTGGCTTCATCAGTGGCAAAGTTGATATAATTGGCTGACTTGTCAAAGAGGGCGAATAAGTTGAGGGTGCTGGTGACTTTGACAGCAACTGGTAAGGCATGTCCATCCATTCCTCTGGGCTGCAGGTCTTCCTCCAGCAATGTGCAAATGTCAATGACGACCTGGTGCGATAGCCTGAGCTTCCTTTGGCACTGCTGCTCAGTCATGTTGAGGAAGCTCATCGTCTGATTGTATACCCTGTGTTGGGGATATCACCTGTGGTGCCATACACCCCGCGCTGATGCCCTCTGTCCTGTGGAACATCAGGGCATTGAGGAGAAGGTTGGTCGTGTTGTTGGTGCTGCTAGTGTTGGGACTCATTGTGGTTAGATTCTGAGGACCAAGGTAAGACAATATAAACAGCACAATGCTGATGGAAGAGATGGCAGGTGAAGTAGAGTTGACAGAAGCAATCTGTCAGTGGCAAGAGAGGTTCTTCAAATGAGGTGAGACTGGATGAAGACTTTGCTAGAAAGACTTGCAGCCTGCAGAAAGCTCAATCTGTGCTGGGAATGTAGTCAGCAACAGCTTCTGCCTCAGGAAAGTGATCAGCTGCCAGGTGGTTGTTTTTAAACTACATTTGATGCTGTCAAGTAATCAGCTGGAGCAATGGCCACACAACTCCCACCTCTGGTTGACAGACATGGTTCCTGAGCTGCATGAATCCTGTGGCCATGCTGGGAAATTTGAAATGTAGGGGGAAAAAGGCTCTTAACTGTTTGTTATCTACCCGATAATGATTTAAATTAGGTCACCCACCTCTGCTGGGCGCATCGCTACCGCACCGGCAAACGCGCCCGTGGGAAATGCGCGTGGGGGCGAGATGACAGCGGGTTTCCAACCCGCTCCCACCTTTTTCAAATTTCCCACCCGACCCGCTTCCATTCCCGCCCGCTAACACTTCGGAAAATTCCGGCCAAAAATTCAGGCCCGAGGGTTGCAAAGTGCCTGTCCTCTAGCTGGAACAGTGCAGACGGCCAAAGACAGAGGTCAAAGTGGGAGTAGGGTGGACAATTGAAGTGGCAAGTGACAGGGAGTTAGAAGTCGCACTGGTGGACAGAATGGATATTATGCAAAATTATGCCAAACTACAAGAGGAGTTCAAAATCAGATCCTGATAAGCACAGATGAGTGTTCCAATGAATCATATGAAAGTTCTTAGAAGTCATAGCAATTGAGACTCTATTACAACATTCCAATCACAACTTGCAATCCCGATTCTGTGCTCACGTGTATATTCTAGTAGGGATTAAGAATGGGACCTTGGCTAATTTTTTTTCCACTGAGGTGTTGAAAACAATTATATCACCACTACTGACAACCAAAGTGAAATGAATTAACTCAGCACAGACCAGAGATCAAACTTAAGTTAAGTGTGCATCAGGGGGTAACAAGAGAATGGGAATAAAACTAAAGCTTTTCCTTATCTTAGAATAAATTAATTTGTACCTTTGCCTAAAGTTTAGAAAGTACTTCGTAATTATTTTTTTGTTCGATCTGGGGATATGGGCATTGTTAACAAGGCCAGCATTTATTGCCCATTCCTTGTTTCCCTTGAGAAGATGTTAGTGAGCTGCCTTCTTGAACCACAGCAGTCCATTTGGTAAAGGTACTCCTACAGTGCAGTTAGGTAGGGAGTTCTAGAATGTTGACCCAGTGACCATTAAGAAATGTGTCCAAATCGGGATGGTGTATGATTTGGAGGGGAACTTGGAGGTGATGGTGTTCCGATTCTGAGCATCCCAAATATAATTTAAGTAAAGTCAAATATGTAATTGAAAATAATGTCCAAAAAAATTCCTCAGAGATGCTTCTGCTGCATAGCTGTTACCTTGCCAGAAGGGCAGCGGAAACCCCGTTTATGCGTCTAAACAGGGCATCTGATGCATTTCCGGCGAAGTAACACTGGCAGAGTGGAAGCAACGTTGAGGAATTTCCCAGTCATTATGTACCACCATTCTTAGATGGCGAGAGGTTGTTCTTGTAGCACCCTACACCAAAATGTACAAAAATAACTATTGTTGTGGACGTGTAGCATGCTTGGGAGGTAAAAGGTGACGTTGGACCTGGCCTTCTAGTTGTTATGTATATAATGTACCTGTAGTGATATGTGGATGGAACTTGCAGTTTTTAAACCTCCTCCGTTGTGTACGTGTGCATGTTTCTCCATTAATTCTTTCTACTACAGATTACACATGTAGGTTTTATATAAGCCACTTCAATATACAGCAGAAGTATCCAGTTCATGTTAGCAGGCTGCCAATTGAATTTCTACCAGCTGTGTAAACAGGGTATGTGAGTCAATTTTTGGATGCTTGGTTGTGGGAGAGTTTTCCCTGTAGTTGCAGAACTCCATGCTGTCTTGTTAGCAGGCATTTAATCATGCTGTAAAAATGTCAGCATTTCTTTGGATGAAAAATAGATATTATAATTAGAGAAAATCAAGATTTGTATTCAGATTGTGGCTTTCCGAGCAAAGCGTGACGGGATTCTTTCAATCAAAATCTGAGCATCTGAGATTAATGGATAAGATTTGTTTTACCTGAATAAATATGTGGTTTATCTTCAGCAAATTAAAGAATGAGCATGGGACATAATTTTGATGGCTTACTACAGTTATAAAGCTGCCTTTTGAGTAACTTTAATTTAAAAATATTACAAATTTCATTTAGGTAAAATAAGCAAAAATTATTTTTCAACTTTTTTTAATGAAAATGTTTACCTTATAACCAGTAAGTAATTAAAAAATATTCTGACTATAGTAGTGCACAACACTTTGGGCTGGATTTTCTCAGCCCCGAGGAGGCGGGTATGGAGGCGGGACTGCCGGTAAAGTTGCAGAAAGTGGGAGCGGCTGGCAAACCCACCCCCATCCCGCCTCCGTGCCCTTTTGCCAGGAGGCGGGAAGCCGCCCTGACCCGGGTCCCATTTCCTCGAGGCGGGAAAGGGAATAAATTCTTTTAATTGCCTGTTAACAGGTAGTTAACTGGCAGAAAAAAGGATTAGTCCCATTTTACCTTTTCAAGTGCAGGCTTCCCGACCTCAGAGAACCCCGCCGGGATGTAGGAGGCAAGTAGGAGGTCTGCGTGAAGGGGTAATTACTAGTCCTAGCCCCTTTAGTGCTACCCCGGATCAGGCATATTCCCCAGATGTTCACTTTCAACTAAAGTTTGAGGTAGCCGAATCCTAAAGACGCTTAATTGGGTCTAAAGGTCCAGACTATCTCCCCCTAAAGGAAAGGAACAACCAGAAGATGTTACCATCCTCCAGATAGCACTTTTAATAAATTTAGCTAGACTGTAATATTCTGGATATTATGAGGGTCTAGATAACTCCCTCCAACTCCTCACCAAAGAGCGTACAGAGATTGAGTTCGTGAGTTTGATACAGAAGTACTATGTGAGACAATTCTAAAAATATATAGATTTATTAAAGAACCAACATGTAATTACAATAGGTGTTTCAATCGCAACATTAACAGTTCCAAAAACAGAAAGCTTTTAAAATCTTATTATAAGAGATCCTTATTCTCAAATCTTAACTTCTCTACAGTTTTCAGTTTTATTCAGAATATCCACCAAAATTAAATAAGAGTACCATTGATCCCCGAGATACAAAGAGTTGTAGACTTACAGAGCCTGCCTCTGAAGCCGAGAATCGCTTTGCCCCTTTAACAGAGAATCTATCATCCCATTTGAAAGTTCAGTATTTATATCCTTTCTCAGTGGTATTTCCTTTGAAGTTTTCTGCTGATGTAAGCTAATTATCGCTAGAAATTTTTCAGCTGACCCCTGCTATACGTAGTCAGATCAGCTGGTAGCATTAAGAATTATGTCTCTACCTCAGGTATTCGAAGCTTATCATAAAAAACGGTGTAGCAGCAGGTGCATCTATTTGATGTCATTCTTACCAAGGTCTTCTGTTTGTGTCTTTTTACGACATGTACATTAAAATACCTTAACCAGGGTGATCTATGCAATTCATAGTTACCTCAGCTGGTTGCAACACAGAATCGTGTCTCCTGTGTTTCATTTGATGTCATTTTTACAAAGGCATATGTTTCTTAATTTTATGTGTTTCTTTCTGAAGTGTAATTTAGAACACCTTAACAGGGTGTACCATTGTGTTCTTTCCAAAGTTTCAGAATTCAGGAGCCTCCAATCTCCTGTTTCAATAAGGTTATTGTTTCAGTGTCAACAACTTATCTTATCTCAATAGCCTGTATGCTGTTTACAGCTTTAGATTGTTGCGGCTTCCAGATTACCAAACCCAGTTTGTCATGCTTTAATAAAGCCAGAATTATTTCATAGAATGGTGTATTTTTCTGAATATGGCTTATTCCTTCACAAGCGGGGGTTGGAGCGGTCTGAAAGTGCAATGTAAAGGTGAGTGTTGGGTGCAAGTGTGGAGTGGTAAGTATGTGAGGTGAGTGTAAAGTGTTAGAAAATGTTCACTTACCATTGTTTCTGCCTACAGCCTTCAGCCGCACTGGATCCGGAGTCCCGGCATCTTCCTTGTTGATTTCACAGACCGGCTTTGGATCCTCCGAACCAACAGTCATCTGATTTCTGCAAAGTAGAAAGGTTTGATAAGTCCTGAACGCAAGGGCTCATCAAACTACACAGAATGTCAGTGTTTGACAGCTTCACAGAGCTGTCAAATGCTGACATTTCTTCTTTCAAGAAATCTTGACAGATGGCACATCAGATGTTGACATGCTCTGTCAGTGACTTCCACCTAATTGGCCTGCTGAGCATCTGAGTTGGCCAGAAGATGATGGAGGCGGGACTGAGACCCGGCAAGCAACAGTCCCGCCTCCAACATGTCGCCACTCACAAAATCCAGCCCTTTGTTTCTGCTATGCTGAACTCCTTGTAAGTTTCATGTGCTATGTTACAATAATAATTCTTAACAAAGCCAATATAATTCGTTTAAGTGGTTCTGATTTACTCCTATAATGGCGTAGTGTGTAATTTGCAATTCAATTTTTATGAGCTCACCTACCTCTGTTTTATAATACTTCTCAAAGGATTAATAACATTACATTGCAATACTATATACCACCATTGTGTCAGTAAATCATAAAAGAGTGGCATTGGCCCAATGGCAAAGTGCGTTGGTGTTTAACACACAGTGATGTGGAGTCGTAGAATGTAGATTATCACAGGGGAAATACAGAAGGGTTCAGAAAATGAAGAAAAAAAGAAATTGTATTTACATCGAAATGAAAAGGTGCCAATCAACTGCTGTACATCTGCTAGTAGCTAGCTCAAGAACAATGAAGCGTGGCATAAAGTTACCTGCTCTCAGTCAGGTAATATTGTGTGCTGCATGGGACCTGGAAAGCAGGAGAAAGATGAAAAACAAATTGAAGTACCATGAAAATGTGATTAAGAATCAAAAAGTAAAGGTTTTATGTGGAGAAAAAGGATAGATCAATAAAATTCATCCATCAATGCCATTCAGTTTTCATCCGAAAAAAATAACACATCACAACAAGTCTGTGAATTATCAAGTGATAGGGTATTGCATAGAATAGAGTATTGAAACCTGGTGGTGACTGTAATTGTTATTATTATGACTGTTATATAATTTAATGAACGTAGTATATTTTTACTGTAATATTAAATTTAAGCATTAAAGATATGTGGACATGTAACAGTATGGAGGAGCCTTCCAGGTGAGATGAAGTGGCGGAAGGAGATCTCAATAACTTAAATAAAAGGATAGCATGATAGGTTTCTGCTAACATTTTATGGCACTAGCACATCAACTTTTTTAAGATTAGGATAGCTAACGAACACTGCTGACATCGCCCCTTTTACTCAGATTCATCTTTTATTAGGAATCGAGGCCATCATTTATATTTTTATAGCGTGATTGATCCAGAGTGTAAATAACCATTAAAATTCTAAGTTTATTGATCTTAGTAAAAGTCATAGGGCTCAAAATTCAGCTCCATAGTGCCCGGTTTTTTGGGTGCCGTCTTGTGTCCGAGCAGCACGCGCATACTTCTGGTGTGGGCCACGCCGGATGTCATTTGGTGAGGGCGTTAGCGTCGGCGTTGGAAGCGAGCGAAGTTAGTAATCAGAGTAGGCAGATCGTGATGTCAATCAGTGTGTAACGCTGACTTGATGCCAGCACTGCCATTTTTGACCTCAATGCCCTCTCTTAACCTCGCACAGCCGAACATGTGTTCAGCAGCAGGATCCCCCACCTGCGCTACTTAAAGGGATCATCACCTACTTACAAGTTGGTTGCTGATTGATTTCAACTAACTGTTGCTTAGTTTGTAGAAGTGTTTGGTGCTTTCTAGACTTCTTTAAAATTGCCTAAAGTCAACAAGGAGTGGTGTGGCACATGCTTAAGGACTTGCAAGGGGTCTGCTCAGACCAGTTGCTCCCAGACATGGGTGCAGTAGTTTGTATCCCCCTTGGCTGCAGCATGACAGGGAGAATGAGCAGACGCAACACAGAGCAGGACAAGCTGCTAGAAGAGGCAGGAGGAGGGGGAGAAGGGCTCTCAGCAGGAGGCCATATTCACCCAGGGTCTTCAGGGAGCAATTCTCCTACCTCAACTTCAGCGAGGAACAGTTCAGCGATGTCTCCGTTTTACTAAGGAGGTGATCACTGAAATCTGCCACTTGCTGCAGGCAGACCTGTAGCCTCAGTCCAAGGTGAGGACGGCATTGCCAATGGCTGTAAAGGTGACCGTGACCTTGAACTTCTTCGCATCGGGCTCCTTCCAGGCTGGAGCTGGCAACATCTGTAATATCTTCCAGTTCGCCGTCCACTCCTGTATAATGGTGGTGAGTGAGGCGCTGAATGCAAGGAGAGCTGAATATATTTCATTCTCTCTTGCCAGAGAGAAGCAAGTGGTGTGCATGCCGCTTTGTCAGGATAGCATATTTCCCTATTGACTGTACACACGTTGCTTTGCGGGCACCGCATCTCAATTTGGAGATTTACCACAACCGGAAGTGATTAGACTCCCTCAATGTCCAGCTAGTGTGCGACCATACTCAGCGCATCATGTAAGTCAATGCTCGGCATCCTGGTAGCAGACATGATGCCTTCATTCTGTGGAGTCCACAGTACCATCAGCATGTGAGCCACCAAGACAAACCAGAGGGTGGCTACTGGGCAACAAGGGCTATTCGCTGACCACCTGGTTCATGACTCTGCTTTGCTACCCAACCACATGTGGGTAGCATGTATATAAAAAAAGCCACGCTGCCTCATTGTAACCAGTTTTTGCAGTGGCCAATTTCCTATGGCCCCTGCTGCAATCGCCAATTATTGTAAGTGGTTTCGCCCTGCCCGTAGCGAGCACGCAAACCCCCTTACTACAAGTTCTGGACGATAGGGATTACTGAGGACAGATTTGAACACGGACAGCATTTTCAGGCTCACCCTTACAGTGTTTCTTAAGTTGACAAAAACCACTCCACTCACATACGGTATGAGCGGTGTGAACACAACAGTAGTTTAAAACAGTACAACCCTGACTTGTCCAACAAGCCCCTGCCGTGCTGACTTACCACGGCCTAAAACACCCTCCCGTGAACTAAACTATCACAGGACCCTTCCAACGCTAAACCCCCTCTGGTTTGGTAGGAACATACAGGCACCCCCTCACACAGCTAAGTGATCTTGTGGGTGTGCAGGCTTGGCAATGCGCACCTAGATTGCCCTTTTGATCATGCTTGCAGCTTCCTCCTGTACGTCTCGGCTACCTGGTTCCGTACCGGTCTTGTGGCATGCGAGTCCCAGCTTTAGCAGAAGTCCGCCTCGGTTGGAAGAAAAAGGCTCTGCTCCTCTTGACGATCCATTGTGTGGCGGGCAGGAGAGAGAGAGAGCTATCCAAACTGCTCTCTGATATACCCCTCCAATACACAGACTGCTGTCTGTGGTTTTAATGGACACATGGCCTCAGGGAAGTGGTTTCCAAGCTTCCTCCTAGGTTTGGATGTTTTAGAACTCATTTTGATCTTACAGCCACTTAACCAGCTCATCTTGACCAGAACAATGAGTCATCAGCCTTGATCAAGACGTGGAAGTGGGCCTCTCGGGCCATTGTTCCCAAGGACAGTTCGTTTCCATACGAATGCAACCTGGTTACGTGAGTCACCTTCAGCTTGGGTGGTTTTTCACTGCTTCCCACTCCCCCTCCCCCCGCAAACAGCCTGTCCAGTTTTAAAAAATCCATATGTTCAAAATCCATGGAGTCTGCGCCGATTGCTACAGGCCCCCCTTTGATTTTTCAACTTTTCCCAAACAGAAATATCATCAAAAGTTCTGTTGTCTTCCGCTGCAGGAGGTGCACTGTATATCCCAACCAAACTGTACGTCAAATTTAACCCCAGGATTCTGTATCTCACACATTATACAACAGTACACATCACAATTACAGGTATATATATACAAACAGACAGTCAACTCCGGGCTATTCTTTAATCAAAGCTTGCCACCGGTTTCAGAGTATTTTACTTCGCTTTCTGCATGAAAACCGGAGAAGGTAAAACACTAACACACATTGAGCTACCATAATCACATGAGAAATCACACAAATCCATGGGGGAATCTCGATATTCAGACCGATGTCCCACTATGACGGAGAAACCAGTTCTTTTATCGCATTCCCCGTTTCCTTGTTCCATTGCTCAAGGGTATAGAAATGCTTTTAGGAGAGTTCAACTTCCTTTATTAATTTTGTGAGGTTTTCGGGCAGAGGAGGAATTTCATACCTGAACTGTGTTACGTATTGCTGCAGGTCCTGTACCGTGTCATTCACCGTGAGGTGTACCGTGGTGGGCTCTGGAATGGGAATGATGTGCTCTTGAGCCACCTGAACCTCTGTGTGGGGTTTGAAGCAGAAAGTCTTATCAGTGACTGCGCACCAAGTGTCGTTGTGTACCCGATACTGGTCCGCGCTTGTCGTGACACAGTACGTCCCTCTGCCCGCATATGCTACCTGGGGTGGAACGTGGCTTTGGACCATCACCTAATGGGCTCCGCACCCTCTGATTCAAACCCACACAACGGCCGATTAAACGCATTCAAATGCTGGGGACACAACACCACGTGCGCGCCCCTGCTTTGGCATCCATTTAGGTCAGTGCCGGTCAAGGTGTGCTCCCACTTTACAACAAACGGTGGGGCCCCATGATGTCGCACGTGCACCCCGTCCCTTAGGACGCCTATATTCTCTACTCGGTATACCGGCGCTGGCCACGGTGACCCGACCATTACTGGCATCCGGAGTACAATCCCCATTACAGTGTGGTTGGACTGGCCACAGTCAACTGGGACCGGGTATGCCTCTGAGACGAGTCGGAGTTGGCACGATCTCATTACATTTTCGTATGGGCTGATCGCAGTGAGGTGCCGGTTGCTGACCCACGAAGGGACGCGACCTTGCTGTAGGTCCTCCAAATTACTGCACCCTTCGTTCAGCAGCCACGCACCGTACAACACACACGCATCATTTTTCACTGCCTGCGCCAAGGCATTCTGATCCTTCCTGATCAAACTATTGATCGTCTGAGCGTGTGCCTCCAGCTTGGCTATGACTTCCTTTAAATGTATCGTCATAGCCTGATCTTCCCGTAACTCTAACCCCTCCAGCTCGTTACCCTCCCCCAGTATCTTTCGCAGCTGGTCCCTTAAGGTGTTGACCTGCATCTGCAACTGTGCATCATCCATATTGTTGATAATGGACGTGCCCGTGCTGAAGGCTGTAGCCGCATCATTACATACCCCCCCATCTATATCTCCCCGAACCAACGCGATGGTTTACAGTTAAATCGTACAGATTTTCCGATTCACGTCCCTGTAACTTAATTCATAAAATTGTGGGAACATTTCATTCAACAGGACCTCATATAATTTTTCAGTTTCTACCGGACACCACCGGGACAGCTGTACCCGGGTTAAATTTAGAATGACTGACGCAACTTCGTAGTGAACGTCTTGGTACACGATCTTGCCGGTCATGTGAGGGTGCCAGTCAGTTCCTTCTGTAACCTCTAGATGGCACCTTCACTTGTTTGTTCCTTTGTTAATTGTTCCTAGCCTCCTCTTTGTGTAAGACCAAAAATGCATTAAACAAATAAACTGTAACTAAAAGTCTAATAAACCTTTAAATAAAACTTAACAAATCAAATTAAAATTTGGTCGTTTAAACCGATTATGCACTCCAGTCCACGCGGCGCCCACCGGTCACGAAAGAGCTCGAGCTCGCCGGCGGACACCGCGTGCTCCATCTCCAGGGCCACCCGGGCGCGAACATGGCCACGGAAGAGAGGGAGGCAATCTGGCCGGACGACCCCCTTGGCCGCCCGCTGCCTGGACCAATTAATGGCTTTCTTTGCCAGGCCCAGGGGCAGACCCACGAGGAGGTCCTCCAGCCTGCCCACTCCCCTCCGCATCGGGTGACTGTAGATCAAGAGCGTGGGACTGAAGTGCAACCAAAATTGAGGAGCAGCCCCTTCAAATAATGGAAGAGGGGCTGCAACCTCTCACATTCAACGTAAACATGGAACACGGACTCCTCCAGACCGCAGAACAAACAGGCGGTCTGGGAGTCCGTGAACCTACTTAAGAGCCTATTGCACGGGACTGCCCTGTGCAACACCCTCCAGGCCAAGTCCCCAATAGAACAAGGGAGGACTCCCGCATAGAGAGCCCCCCATTGGGGGCCTCCGCCTCCGTCGGAAGGTAAAACAGCACGCCACGGCGTGTCCGGACGGCAGGCGAAGATGGCAAAGTGGAAGGTGTGCAGGAGCAGCCCGTACAGGAAACCCCTCCGCGCGGAATGAAAAGGCACGGAGGGCATCTCCTCAAGATGGCTCAAGTTGTGAGGCGCCAATCCCCGAGGGGAGTTTTGGGGCAGGGCGCCGATAAGGAATTCCGTCCGAACGGGGGAAAGCTCGGACGGGATCGCCCCACGCGCTTGAGCCGCCTCAATACACCTCGTGGCGCCGGGAGGCAGCGTCACTTTCACCGCCTTGATGGCATCGATCGCGAGCCGGACGTTGTCCCAAGACATGCGCCACGCCAACTCCTCCGGCGCCATCCAGCCCGCTCCTCCGCCATCGAGTAGGTCCCCGACTCTAGTCACCCTGCCAGGCACTGCCCTCCGTTCTGCCAGCCACCCGAACTCGCGGACATGGAGGTGCGGATTCCTGAACAGCGGCTCTCGAAGGACAGCCGCCATTCCTGACGGGGGAGAGCTCCGCCTGGAGGCGACGTAGTTCCAAACCCATAGCAGTTCCTGGTAAAAGACAGGCAGCTCCCGTAGGCTGGCACGCCTGCCGCCCACTTCCAAAAACAGGAGCTGCATGTCGTAATTGAGGCCGTGCAGCTGGCGGAAGAAATACGTCGCCAGCGCACACCATCTCGGAGGATTCTCAACGTACAGGTATCTCTGCAGCGTCTGAAGACGGAAAGTCGCAGCCTGGGTGCGAAGGCACACCAGCGCCTGACCGCCCTCCCTAAGCGGGAGACTCAGAACCGCGGCAGAGACCCAGTGCATCCTGTTGTTCCAGAAGAAGTCGACGAGCTTCTTCTGTATCTTGGCGACAAACGCAGGGGGAGGGATCAGGGTAACCAACCGGTACCACAACATGATGGCCACCAGTTGGTTTATGACCAACGCCCGACCCCTGTAGGACAACACTCGGAGCAATCCTGTCCAGCGTCCTAAGCGAGCGGTGACTTTGGCCTCCAACTCGTGCCAGTTCGCCGGCCAGACGTCCTCGGCCGGGCTGAGGTAGACTCCCAAGTAGAGGAGGTGCGTAGTGCTCCAGGCGAAGGGCCTGAACTCCTCCGGCAGGGAATCCACCCGCTACTGACCCACCAGGAGTCCAGAACATTTCCCCCAGTTGATCCTGGCGGAGGATGCGTCCCAGTAAATCTGCTGGCACTCCCGCATCCTCCGCAAGTCAATGGGATCCGTGACCATGAGGAGCATGTCATCAGCGTAAGCCGAGAGGACCACCTCCACGCCCGGCCCTTGCAGAGCCAGTCCCGCCAACCTCTTCCGCAAGAGGCGCAGGAAAGGCTCTATGCAAATGGCATATAACTGGCTGGACATGGGGCATCCCTGACGCACCCCCCTCCCGAAGCGAAGGGGCGCCATCAAGGACCCGTTAATTTTAATCAGACAATCCGCGGCAGCGTACAGAAGTCGGATCCGGGCGACAAAATGCGTCCCGAACCCGAATGCGCGCAGAGTCCCGAAAAGATACTCGTGATCCACCCTGTCGAACGCCTTCTCCTGATCCAGCGAAAGGAAGGTGACCGACAGACCAGCCCTCTGGGAATGGTGGACCAGGTCCCAGACCAGATGGATGTTATCATGGATAGACCGGCCCGGGACCGTGCAGGACTGGTCGGGGTGGATCATGTGGGCCAGCACGGCGCCAAGGCGGGCAGACATGGCCCTGGCAAAGATTTTGTAATCCGTGCTGAGGAGGGAGACCGGGCGCCAGTTCTTAAGGAGGCGGAGATCACCCCTCTTAGGCAGCAGGACAATCACCGCCCTGCGCCAAGAGAGGGGCATCTCCCCGGTCGCCAAACATTCCCCCAGGACCCGAGCGTAGTCGCCCCCCAGGACGTCCCAGAACGCCTTGTGGAACTCCACGGTCAGCCCGTCCAGCCCCGGGGACTTCCCCCTAGAAAGCTGGCGGTGGGCGCCGGTCAGCTCCTCCAGACTCAGAGAAGCGTCCAATTTTTCGGCGCCCTCCAGGCCGACCTTCGGCAGGTCCTCCCACAAAACTCTGCGCGCATCCTCGCTGGACGGATCCGGAGAGAACAGAGCCCCGTAATAGGCGCGGGTCTCCGCGCGGATTCCCTCCGGATCCGAGACCAGAGATCCGTCGTCGGCCAGCAGCTCCAAGAGCTGCTTACGGACCCTCTTCTTCTTTCCAGCGAGTAGAAGAAGGGGGAGCCGCGGTCCAGGTCCCGCAGGAACTGGATCCGCGACATCACATACGCGCCTCGGGACCCGACGAGCTGCAGGTCCTTCAGCGCGCCCTTCTTCTCTTCGTACACCAACCGCAGGGCCGGGTCCTCGACGACTTGACCGAGACGGGACTCCAGGTCGAGCACCTCCTTCTCCAGCTGCCCGACCCGGGCCTCCCGCCTCTTGGTCGACCCCTTCGCGTACTCCTGACAGAAGAGACGGATGTGAGCCTTGCCCACATCCCACCATAGCCTCAAGGAGGGGAAGCCCCCCTGCTTCCTTCTCCAGCCAGCCCAGAACCGACTAAACGAGTCCCGGAACTGCGCGTCCTCCAGCAGCAGGTTATTAAAGTGCCAATACGCGGACCCCCCCCCGCGTGCGCAGCAGAACGAGCTCCGCCCACACCAGGTGGTGGTCCGTGCACTGCACCGGCCGCATGGAAGCCGCCGGAACGCAGGAGACGTATGCCCGGGAAATGTAGAGGCAGTCGATCCTGGACGCTCCTCTCCCAGACCTCACGCAAGTGAAGGCGCTGGAGTCGGGATGGAGATTTCGCCAGACGTCCACCAAGTCGAGGGACCCGACCAGGTCCCTCATCTTCTCCGTCGCCGCCGGGCAAGGCAGGGTGCCCGTGCGGTCCCTCGCCTCGAGGATACAATTAAAATCCCCCCCGACGATGACGCACTCGCCCGCGTCGACGGAGCTCAGAAGAGTGGACACTTCTTCAAAGAAGCGCGCTTGCTGCGCACCGGCCTGAGGGGCATACACGTTCACTAGATGGAGCGGCACGCCCCCCAGGCGAACAGTAACCTGAAGCAAACGGCCCGGCACGAGCTCCTTGACCCCCAAGATCTCCGGCTGAAAATGCGGGGCCAGCAAGATAGCCACCCCACTGGAAACACTGGAGAGGTGACTCATGCTGACCCCTCCTTGCCATTCCAGGAGCCACGTGGCCTCGTCTCCCGGAACGGTGTGGGTTTCTTGCAGGAAGCACACCGCATACTTCCCGTCCCGAAGGACCGAAAAGTTATTAAATCTGCGGCTAGCTTCCCTGCTGCCGTTGATGTTGAGGCTGGCTATGGTTATCTTCAATCAGAAGCATAAACCAACCCCTACTTATAACTAACGGGGGAAGGGAGGGCGGCCGCCAGTCAACCGCCACTCCCTTAGCAGCCCAGTGAGGAACGACCGGAACTGACGCAGCTCAGGCGGGCCCACGCCTGCGTCCGCACTCATGGTCTTGTAGGCGACGCGGGCCGACCCGACGAGCAGCGCCAGCCCCGACCATCTGTCGAGGGCCTGCCGGGTCTTGCGACGACCCAGGCACGTGGCCACAAAGTCACGGAGTTCCTTAATGGGAATGAGGGGGGTTCCGGCGAGGTGCGCGAGGTCATCCATCGCCACATCGGCGATGGACTCCCAGTCCTCCTCCGCCGCCACCACCGAGTCCCCGTCCTCCTCCGGGGGGTCGCCACCGGCGGCCGAACCGTCCGTCACGCAGTGCGCATCGAGCAGCTCAGCCGCGACGGCCGGCCCCGCCTCCGCCCGGATCCCACCCCCAGGATCGGTAGCGGAGGATTCCTCCCTGGGCTCCTCTAAGGGGGCCGGGCCAGAAGACGGCGGCGGTTCAGAGACCCCCTCCGCCCCAGGCGCCGGAACGACCGGAGAGATCGGAGAGAACGTAAAAACGCACTCCTCCAAGTCGCCTGGCGCCGGAGACACAGACAGAGGGCCCTCCTCTTCCGCGCCACCGGCCTCCGACCCAGCAGATGGGGTAATTTTTGTACAAACCTCGACGAAGTCGAGCAGCACCTGGGAAAGGTCCGGGCCGCTCTGCGCGAGCTCATCCTCCGCGAGCCCGCCCGACCCAGACTCCAAGCCGCCCGACTCGTCGAGGGGTAATGCCACCGATAAGGGATCAATCTCTGCCGCGGGTTGTTCCGCGACCCCCCCCACGGGCAGGGTCTCGTCCCCATCCCCGGGAGGCACGAGCTGGGCAGACACCTCTGCCTCAGCCTCCCCAGGGACAGGCGACCCCTGCCGTTCGCCCACGATGTTGACAGCGGTGGGGTGGGGCGCAGTACCCGCAGCGGGCGACGACTCCCCCTGACCGGAGGGACCTTCCTCCTCCCGGTCCTCCTCCTCATCCTGGGGGTCGCGCCTTCTTTTCAAAGTGGAGGGGCAGAGGGAGACCTCCATTTCTGCAGGGGCCTCCCCAGCTCCCTCCAGTGGAGCGGGTTCTTCGGGTCCCTCGAGCCCAATCCCGGCCGTAGGTTCTGGTGCTACCGCCTCGGCGGTCGCGGCCACATGCTCGGGCACGAGGTCCCCCCCACTGCCGCAGTCCGCGATTAATGCGGCAACGCTCTCGGGCGTCAGGGGCTCCATGTTATGGGGCACGCCCTCCATGGGGGGACCTGCCCTACGGATTTTAGTCTTCCACCGCGCCTTCTTCCCGACCAGACACCCCTCCTCCCCCCCACCGGAGGCCTGGATGGCATTGACCTCCGACGACGACCGTACCCTGGTAGCATTTGTTTGGGGGGGGCACGGCTAGACCCGGGGGGAGGAGCGGCGGCGGCGCCACCCTCGGCCACGCCAGACGACCTGGCGGCCTTGGAGGCGGGGCAGTTCTTTCATACGTGCCCCACCTCTTTACAGGCGTGGCAACGCATGCCGTCCGTCGTCCAGAAGACGCGGTATGGGGTCCCCTCGTGGAGAACCGAAAAGGCCCCGTCCGTCTCCCCCTCCCGCGCCAGCTCCACAAAAGCCTGGCGCCGGAAGGAGAAGACATGGCGAAGGCTGGCCTCCCGGAATCCGAGCGGGATCGGCGAAATCCCCGACCTCACCTCCCCAAGTCGGTGTAAGTGGGGGAGGAGGAGCTCACCGGAGATAAAGGGCGGGACGTTGGATAGCACGACCCTTTGCGCGGTGGCCTCAAGAGGGTCCACCGGCAGGAAGGTCCCACCCACGGTGAGCCCCTCGGCGATGGCCAGGGCCACCGCCCGCTCGGACTCCAGGAAGAACACAGCCTTCCCATACATTTTTGAGGCGGCGAGGATGGCTGAAGGGCCGACAACCCCAGCCATCGCCTTCACACATGCCTCAATGGTCATGTTGGGGTGGGTGTAGCTCTTCACCCCAAGCTTCTTTGTTATTAATCGGAACAGCGACGGGGCAGCAGCAGAAGCGGTAGCAGCCGTGGCTTTGGCCGTCGCTGCCGCATAAGTCATTGCTGGCCCCGTCACCGCCGAAGAAGTGCTAGCCATAATGGGGTGATTCTTAAAAGAGCCACACACACCCCAACTTTGTCACAGGCCTGAAGGTGTTTAATGGCCTTGGTAAAAGTGTCTTCCCCTGAGCAGAGGGAGTGTGAAGTGGTTGGCCCGCCTCTCCCCTTGATGGTATTAGTTGGGAGAGGGGCCTATCTTCCCTCTGCTCAATTGGCAATTAATAAGTAAAAGGAGGTGCCTTTTGGAGAGGCAGAGAGAGGACAAAGAGATAGAGAGAGGGGGGGGGTGGGAAGGAGGGGGGGGCCGCAAAGGCAGGGTCCCCACTCAAGATGGTATTTGGGGGGTGGGTGTCGGCAGGGTGCACTCCCCGATGGAAAAATAAAGTCTTAACAGATGGTCTTCGGGCAGGGGGAGAAGATGTCTTCGCCTGGGTAGGCTGGAGAAAGCCCAGGCTCAGCCCCACACCAGGTCTTCTCAATATAAAAGGGAAGAAGCTTCACCCGGGCAGGCTCCAGCCAACCCAGGCCAGGCTTTCCGGCCCGTCTTCTTTCCTCCCCCCGCCTAGAATGCAAAGTCTTTAGGGGAATGCACAAAGACACCCACCTGCAGATGTTGAAGGTTGCAGCAGCTCCTCCCCTCCTTCCAAGTTGTAGCAGAGTGGAATTCCTCTCCCCTCTCTCCCTCTCCTGGGCTGGAGGCCAAATTGGGAGGCAGTGATGGAAAGGCCTCTCCAGTTGAAATGCTGGCCTCCTCCTCTGTCCTCTCCTCCTCCCTCTCCAGGCACCTCTGTAGATGAAGATGGTTGTAGGCTGCTGGTAGTGGTGGCCTGGGGTCACTCCTTCCCTTCCACTCCTAGGCCAAGGCGACCACACACTCTCCCCACAGCAGCAGCAGCAGCAGCAGCACAACCTGCTCCTCAGAGAGCAAGGTCCAGAATGAGCTTGTGTGAGGGTGCCAGTCAGTTCCTTCTGTAACCTCTAGATGGCACCTTCACTTGTTTGTTCCTTTGTTAATTGTTCCTAGCCTCCTCTTTGTGTAAAACCCAAAGTACATTAAACAAATAAACTGTAACTAAAAGTCTAATAAACCTTTAAATAAAACTTAACAAATCAAATTAAAATTTGGTCGTTTAAATCGATTATGCACTCCAGTCCCCGCGGCGCCCACCGGTCACGAAAGAGCTCGAGCTCGCCGGCGGACACCGCGTGCTCCATCTCCAGGGCCACCCGGGCGCGAACATGGCCACGGAAGAGAGGGAGGCAATCCGGCCGGACGACCCCCTCGACCGCCCGCTGCCTGGACCAATTAATGGCTTTCTTGGCCAGGCCCAGGAGCAGACCCACGAGGAGGTCCTCCAACCTGCCCTCTCCCCTCCGCACCGGGTGACCGTCGATCAAGCGCGTGGGACTGAAGTGCAACCAAAACTTGAGGAGCAGCCCCTTCAAATAATGGAAGAGGGGCTGCAACCTCCCACACTCAACATAAACATGGAACACGGACTCATCCAGACCGCAAAACAAACAGGCGGTCTGGGAGTCCGTGAACGTACTTAAGAGCCTATTGCACGGGACTGCCCTGTGCAACACCCTCCAGGCCAAGTCCCCAATAGAACAAGGGAGGACTCCCGCATAGAGAGCCCCCTATTGGGGACCTCCGCCTCCGTCGGAAGGTAAAACGGCACGCCACGGCGTGTCCGGACAGCAGGCGAAGATGGCAAAGTGGAAGGTGTGCAGGAGCAGCCCGTACAGGAAACCCCTCCGTGCGGAATGAAAAGGCACGGAGGGCATCTCCTCGAGACGGCTCAAGTTGTGAGGCGCCAATCCCCGAGGGGAGTTTTGGGGCAGGGCGCCGACAAGGAATTCCGTCCGAACGGGGGAAAGCTCGGACGGGATTGCCCCACGCGCTTGAGCCGCCTCGATACACCTCGCGGCGCCGGGGGGCAGCGTCACTTTCACCGACTCGATGGCATCGACCGCGAGCCGGACGTTGTCCCAAGACATGCGCTGCGCCAACTCCTCCGGTGCCATCCAGCCCGCTCCTCCGCCATCGAGTAGGTCCCCGACTCTAGTCACCCTGCCAGGCACAGCCCTCCGTTCCGCCAGCCACCCGAACTCGCGGACGTGGAGGTGCGGATTCCTGAACAGCGGCTCTCGAAGGACAGCCGCCATTCCTGACGGGGGAGAGCTCCGCCTGGAGGCGACGTAGTTCCAAACCCATAGCAGTTCCTGGTAGAAGACAGGCAGCTCCCGCAGGCTGGCACGCCTGCCGCCCACTTCCAAAAACAGGAGCTGCATGTCGTAATTGAGGCCGTGCAGCTGGCGGAAGAAATACGTCGCCAGCGCACACCATCTCGGAGGATCCTCAACATCCAGGTATCTCTGCAGCGTCTGAAGACGGAAAGTCGCAGCCTGGGTGCGAAGGCACACCAGCACCTGACCGCCCTCCCTAAGCGGGAGACACAGAACCGCGGCAGAGACCCAGTGCATCCTGTTGTTCCAGAAGAATTCGACGAGCTTCTTCTGTATCTTGGCGACAAACGCAGGGGGAGGGATCAGAGTAACCAACCGGTACCACAACATGGCGGCCACCAGTTGGTTTATGACCAACGCCCGACCCCTGTAGGACAACACTCGGAGCAATCCTGTCCAGCGTCCTAAGCGAGCGGTGACTTTGGCCTCCAACTCGTGCCAGTTCGCCAGCCAGGCGTCCTCGGCCGGGCTGAGGTAGACTCCCAAGTAGAGGAGGTGCGTTGTGCTCCAGGCGAAGGGCCTGAACTCCTCCGGCAGGGAGTCCACCCGCCACTGACCCACCAGGAGTCCAGAACATTTCCCCCAGTTGATCCTGGCGGAGGATGCGTCCGAGTAAATCTGCTGGCATTCCCGCATTCTCCGCAAGTCAACGGGATCCGTGACCATGAGGAGCACGTCATCGGCGTAAGCCGAGAGGACCACCTCCACGCCCGGCCCTTGCAGAGCCAGTCCCGCCAACCTCTTCCGCAAGAGGCGCAGGAAAGGCTCTACGCAAATGGCATATAACTGGCCGGACATGGGGCATCCCTGACGCACCCCCCTCCCGAAGCGAAGGGGCGCCGTCAAGGACCCGTTAACTTTAATCAGACACTCCGCGGCAGCGTACAGAAGTCGGATCCGGGTGACAAAATGCGTCCCGAACCCGAATGCGTGCAGAGTCCCGAAAAGATACTCGTGATCCACCCTGTCGAATGCCTTCTCCTGATCCAGGGAAAGGAAGGCGACCGACAGACCAGCCCTCTGGGAATGGTGGACCAGGTCCCGGACCAGATGGATGTTATCATGGATAGACCGGCCCGGGACCGTGTAGGACTGGTCGGGGTGGATCATGTGGCCCAGCATGGCGCCAAGGCGGGCAGACATGGCCCTGGCAAAGATTTTGTAATCCGTGCTGAGGAGGGAGACCAGGCGCCAGTTCTTAAGGAGACGGAGATCACCCCTCTTAGGCAGCAGGACAATCACCGCCCTGCGCCAAGAGAGGGGCATCTCCCCGGTCGCCAAACATTCCCCCAGGACCCGCGCGTAGTCGCCCCCCAGGACGCCCCAGAATGCCCTGTGGAACTCCACGGTCAGCCCGTCCAGCCCCGGGGACTTCCCCCTAGAGAGCTGGCGGAGGGCGCCGGTCAACTCCTCCAGACTCAGAGGAGCGTCCAATTTTTTGGCGCCCTCCAGGCCGAACTTCGGCAGGTCCTCCCACAAAACTCTGCGCGCATCCTCGCTGGACGGATCCGGAGAGAACAGAGCCCCGTAATAGGCGCGGGTCTCCGCGCGGATTCCCTCCGGATCCGAGACCAGAGATCCGTCATCGGCCAGCAGCTCCAAGAGCTGCTTACGGACCACCCGTCTTTTTTCCAGCGAGTGGAAGAAGGGGGAGCCGCGGTCCAGGTCCCGCAGGAACTGGATCCGCGACCTCACATACGTGCCTTGGGACCCGACGAGCTGCAGTTCCTTCAGCGCGCCCTTCTTCTCTTCGTACACCAACCGCAGCGCCGGGTCCTCGACGACTTGACCGAGACGGGACTCCAGGTCGAGCACCTCCTTCTCCAACTGCCCGACCCGGGCCTCCCGCCTCTTGGTCGACCCCTTCGCGTACTCCTGACAGAAGAGACGGATGTGAGCCTTGCCCACATCCCACCATAGCCTCAAGGAGGGGAAGCCCCCCTGCTTCCTTCTCCAGCCGGCCCAGAACCGACTAAACGAGTCCCGGAACCGTGCGTCCTCCAGCAGCAGGTTATTAAAGTGCCAATACGCGGACCCTCCCACGCGCGCAGCGGAACGAGCTCCGCCCACACCAGGTGGTGGTCCATGCACGGCACCGGCCGCATGGAAGCCGCCGGAACGCAGGAGACGTATGCCCGGGAAATGTAGAGGCAGTCGATCCTGGACGCTCCTCTCCCAGACCTCACGCAAGTGAAGGCGCTGGAGTCGGGATGGAGATTTCGCCAGACGTCCACCAAGTCGAGGGACCCGACCAGGTCCCTCAACTTCTCCGTCGCCGCCGGGCAAGGCAGGGTGCCCGTGCGGTCCCTCGCCTCGAGGGTACAATTAAAATCCCCCCCGAGGATGACGCACTCGCCCGCGTCGACGGAGCTCAGAAGAGTGGACACTTCTTCAAAGAAGCGCGCTTGCTGCGCACCGGCCTGAGGGGTGTACACGTTCACTAGATGGAGCGGCACGCCCCCCAGGCGAACAGTGACCTGGAGCAAGCGGCCCGGCACGAGCTCCTTGACCCCCAAGATCTCCGGCTGAAAATGCGGGGCCAGCAAAATAGCCACCCCACTGGAAACACTGGAGAGGTGACTCATGCTGACCCCTCCTTGCCATTCCAGGAGCCACGTGGCCTCGTCTCCCGGAACGGTGTGGGTTTCTTGCAGGAAGCACACCGCATACTTCCCATCCCGAAGGACCGAAAAGTTATTAAACCTGCGGCTAGCTTCCCTGCTGCCGTTGATGTTGAGGCTGGCTATGGTTATCTTCATTTCAGAAGCATAAACCAACCCCTACTTATAACTAACGGGGGAAGGGAGAGCGGCCGCTATTCAACCGCCACTCCCTTAGCAGCCCAGTGAGGAACGACCGGAACTGACGCAGCTCGCCCGCGTCCGCACTCATGGTCTTGTAGGCGACGCGGGCCGACCTGACGAGCAGCGCCAGCCCCGACCATCTGTCGAGGGCCTGCCGGGTCCTGCGACGACCCAGGCACGTGGCCACAAAGTCCCGGAGTTCCTTAATGGGAATGAGGGGGGTCCCGGCGAGGGGCGCGAGGTCATCCATCGCCTCATCAGCGATGGACTCCCAGTCCTCCTCCGCCCCCACCACTGAGTCCCCGTCCTCCTCCGGGGGTTCGCCACCGGCGGCCGAACCGTCCGTCATGCAGTGCCCATCGAGCGGCTCCGTCGCGACGGCCGGCCCCGCCTCCGCCCGGATCCCACCCCCAGGATCGGTAGTGGAGGATTCCTCCCTGGGCTCCTCTAAGGGGGCCGGGCCAGAAGGCGGCGGCGGTTCGGAGACCCCCTCCGCCCCAGGCGCCGGAACGACCGGAGAGATCGGAGAGAACGTAAAAACGCACTCCTCCAAGTCGCCCGGCGCCGGAGACACAGACAGAGGGCCCTCCTCTTCCGCGCCACCGGCCTCCGACCCAGCAGATGGGGTAATTTTTGTACAAACCTCGACGAAGTCGAGCAGCACCTGGGAAAGTTCCGGGCCGCTCTGGGCGAGCTCATCCTCCGCGAGCCCGCCCGACCCAGACTCCAAGCCGCCCGACTCGTCGAGGGGTAATGCCACCGATAAGGGATCAATCTCTGCCGCGGGTTGTTCCGCGATCCCCCCCACGGGCAGGGTCTCGTCCCCATCCCCGGGAGGCACGAGCTGGGCAGACACCTCTGCCTCAGCCTCCCCAGGGACAGGCGACCCCTGCCGTTCGCCCGCGATGTTGACAGCGGTGGGGTGGGGCGCAGTACCCGCGGCGGGCGACGACTCCCCCTGACCGGAGGGACCTTCCTCCTCCCGGTCCTCCTCCTCATCCTGGGGGTCGCGCCTTCTTTTCAAAGTGGAGGGGCAGAGGAAGACCTCCATTTCTGCAGGGGCCTCCCCTGCTCCCTCCGGTGGAGCGGGTTCTTCGGGTCCCTCGGGCCCAAGCCCGGCCGCAGGTTCTAGTGCTCCCGCCTCGGCGGTCGCGGCCACAGGCTCGGCACGAGGTCCCCTCCACTGCCGCACTCCGCGATCAATGCGGCAACGCTCTCGGGCGTCAGGGGCTCCATGTTATGGGGCACGCCCTCCACGGGGGGACCTGCCCTACGGTGTTTAGTCTTCCACCGCGCCTTCTTCCCGACCGGACACCCCTCCTCCCCCCCGCCGGAGGCCTGGATGGCATTGACTTCCGACGACGACCGTACCCCGGTAGCATTTGTTTGGGGGGGGGCCCCGGCTAGACCCGGGGGGAGGAGCGGCGGCGGCGCCACCCTCGGCCACGCCAGACGACCTGCCGGCCTTGGAGGCGGGGCAGTTCTTTCGTACGTGCCCCACCTCCTTACAGGCGTGGCACCGCACGCCGTCCGTCGTCCAGAAGACGCGGTACGGGGTCCCCTCGTGGAGGACTGAAAAGGCCCCGTCCGTCTCCCCCTCCCGCGCCAGCTGCACAAAAGCCTGGCGCCGGAAGGAGAAGACATGGCGAAGGCTGGCCTCCCAGAATCCGAGCGGGATCGGCGAAATCCCCGACCTCACCTCCCCAAGTCGGTGTAAGTGGGGGAGGAGGAGCTCACCGGAGATAAAGGGTGGGACGTTGAATAGCACGACCCTCTGCGCGGTGGCCTCAAGAGGGTCCACCGGCAGGAAGGTCCCGGCCACGGTGAGCCCCTCGGCGATGGCCAGGGCCACCGCCCGCTCGGACTCCAGGAAGAACACAGCCTTCCCATACATTTTTGAGGCCGCGAGGATGGCTGAAGGGCCGTCAACCCCAGCCATCGCCTTCACACATGCCTCAATGGTCATGTTGGGGTGGGTGTAGCTCTTCACCCCAAGCTTCTTTTTATTAATCGGAACGGCGACGGGGCAGCAGCAGAAGCGGGAGCAGCCGTGGCTTTGGCCGTCGCTGCCGCATAAGTCATTGCTGGCCCTGTCACCGCCGAAGAAGTGCTAGCCATAATGGGGTGGTTCTTAAAAGAGCCACACACACCCCAACTTTGTCACAGGCCTGAAGGTGTTTAATGGCCTTGGTAAAAGTGTCTTCCCCTGAGCAGAGGGAGTGTGAAGTGGTTGGCCCGCCTCTCCCCTTGATGGTATTATTTGGGAGAGGGGCCTATCTTCCCTCTGCTCAATTGGCAATTAATAAGTAAAAGGAGGTGCCTTTTAGAGAGGCAGAGAGAGGACAAAGAGAGAGAGGGGGGTGGTGGGAAGGAGGGGGAGGCCGCAAAGGCAGGGTCCCCACTCAAGATGGTATTCGGGGGGTGGGTGTCGGCAGGGTGCACTCCCCGATGGAAAAATAAAGTCCCAGCAGATGGTCTTCGGGCAGGGGGAGAAGATGCCTTCGCCTGGGTAGGCTGGAGAAAGCCCAGGCTCAGCCCCACACCAGGTCTTCTCAATATAAAAGGGAACAAGAAGCTTCACCCGGGCAGGCTCCAGCCAACCCAGGCCAGGCTTTCCGGCCCGTCTTCTTTCCTCCCCCCGCCTAGAATGCAAAGTCTTTAGGGGAATGCACAAAGACACCCACCTGCAGATGTTGAAGGTTGCAGCAGCTCCTCCCCTCCTTCCAAGTTGTAGCAGAGTGGAGTTCCTCTCCCTCTCCTGGGCTGGAGGCCAAATTGGGAGGCAGTGATGGAAAGGCCTCTCCAGTTGAAATGCTGGCCTCCTCCTCTGCCCTCTACTCCACCCTCTCCAGGCACCTCGGTAGATGATGTTGGTTTGTAGGCTGCTGGTAGTGGTGGCCTGGGGTCACTCCTTCCCTTCCACTCCCAGGCCAAGGCAACCACACACTCTCCCAGCAGCAGCAGCAGCAGCACAACCTGCTCCTCAGAGAGCAAGGTCCAGAATGAGCTTGTGTGAGGGTGCCAGTCAGTTCCTTCTGTAACCTCTAGATGGCACCTTCACTTGTTTGTTCCTTTGTTAATTGTTCCTAGCCTCCTATTTGTGTAAGACCAAAACCAAAATACATTAAACAAATAAACTGTAACTAAAAGTCTAATAAACCATTAAATAAAACTTAACAAATCAAATTAAAATTTGGTCATTTAAACCGATTATGCACTCCAGTCCCCGCGGCGCCCACCAGTCACGAAAGAGCTCGAGCTCGCCGGCGGACACCGCGTGCTCCATCTCCAGGGCCACCCGGGCGCGAACATGGCCACGGAAGAGAGGGAGGCAATCCGGCCGGACGACCCCCTCGGCCGCCCGCTGCCTGGACCAATTAATGGCTTTCTTTGCCAGGCCCAGGAGCAGACCCACGAGGCGGTCCTCCAGCCTGCCCACTCCCCTCCGCACCGGGTGACCGTAGATCAAGAACGTGGGACTGAAGTGCAACCAAAACTTGAGGAGCAGCCCCTTCAAACAATGGAAGAGGGGCTGGAACCTCTCACACTCAACGTAAACATGGAACACGGACTCCTCCAGACCGCAGAACAAACAGGCAGTCTGGGAGTCCGTGAACCTACTTAAGAGCCTATTGCACGGGACTGCCCTGTGCAACACCCTCCAGGCCAAGTCCCCAATAGAACAAGGGAGGACTCCCGCATAGAGAGCCCCCCATTGAGGACCTCTGCCTCCGTCGGAAGGTAAAACAGCACGCCACGGCGTGTCCGGACGGCAGGCGAAGATGGCAAAGTGGAAGGTGTGCAGGAGCAGCCCGTACAGGAAACCCCTCCGTGCGGAATGAAAAGGCACGGAGGGCATCTCCTCGAGACGGCTCAAGTTGTGAGGCGCCAATCCCCGAGGGGAGTTTTGGGGCAGGGCGCCGATAAGGAATTCCGTCCGAACGGGGGAAAGCTCGGACGGGATCGCCCCACGCGCTTGAGCCGCCTCGATACACCTCATGGCGCTGGGAGGCAGCGTCACTTTCACCGCCTCGATGGCATCGACCGCGAGCCGGACGTTGTCCCAAGACATGCGCCGCGCCAACTCCTCCGGCGCCATCCAGCCCGCTCCTCCGCCATCGAGTAGGTCCCCGACTCTAGTCACCCTGCCAGGCACAGCCCTCCGTTCCGCCAGCCACCCGAACTCGCGGATGCGGAGGTGCGGATTCCTGAACAGCGGCTCTCGAAGGACAGCCGCCATTCCTGACGGGGGAGAGCTCCGCCTGGAGGCGACGTAGTTCCAAACCCATAGCAGTTCCTGGTAAAAGACAGGCAGCTCCCGTAGGCTGGCACACCTGCCGCCCACTTCCAAAAATAGGAGCTGCATGTCGTAATTGAGGCCGTGCAGCTGGCGGAAGAAATACGTCGCCAGCGCACACCATCTCGGAGGATCCTCAACGTACAGGTATCTCTGCAGCGTCTGAAGACGGAAAGTCGCAGCCTGGGTGCAAAGGCACACCAGCGCCTGACCGCCCTCCCTAAGCGGGAGACTCAGAACCGCGGCAGAGACCCAGTGCATCCTGTTGTTCCAGAAGAATTCGACGAGCTTCTTCTGTATCTTGGCGACAAACGCAGGGGGAGGGATCAGGGTAACCAACCGGTACCACAACATGGCGGCCACCAGTTGGTTTATGTCCAACGCCCGACCCCTGTAGGACAACACTCGGAGTAATCCTGTCCAGCGTCCTAAGCGAGCGGTGACTTTGGCCCCCAACTCGTGCCAGTTCGCCGGCCAGGCGTCCACGGCCGGGCTGAGGTAGACTCCCAAGTAGAGGAGGTGCGTAGTGCTCCAGGCGAAGGGCCTGAACTCCTCCGGCAGGGAGTCCACCCGCCACTGACCCACCAGGAGTCCAGAACATTTTCCCCAGTTGATCCTGGCGGAGGATGCGTCCGAGTAAATCTGCTGGCATTCCCGCATCCTCCGCAAGTCAACGGGATCCGTGACCATGAGGAGCACGTCATCGGCGTAAGCCGAGAGGACCACCTCCACGCCCGGCCCTTGCAGAGCCAGTCCCGCCAACCTCTTCCGCAAGAGGCGCAGGAAAGGCTCTACGCAAATGGCATATAACTGGCCGGACATGGGGCATCCCTGACGCACCCCACTCCCGAAGCGAAGGGGCGCCGTCAAGGACCCGTTAACTATAATCAGACACGCCGCAGCAGCGTACAGAAGTCGGATCCGCGCGACAAAATGCGTCCCGAACCCGAATGCGCGCAGAGTCCCGAAAAGATACTCGTGATCCACCCTGTCGAGCGCCTTCTCCTGATCCAGGGAAAGGAAGGCGACCGACAGACCAGCGCTCTGGGAATGGTGGACCAGGTCCCGGACCAGATGGATGTTATCATGGATAGACCGGCCCGGGACCGTGTAGGACTGGTCGGGGTGGATCATGTGGGCCAGCACGGCGCCAAGGCGGGCAGACATGGCCCTGGCAAAGATTTTGTAATCCGTGCTGAGGAGGGAGACCGGGCGCCAGTTCTTAAGGAGGTGGAGATCACCCCTCTTAGGCAGCAGGACAATCACCGCCCTGCGCCAAGAGACTGGCATCTCCCCGGTCGCCAAACATTCCCCCAGGACCCGCGCGTAGTCGCCTCCCAGGACGTCCCAGAACGCCCTGTGGAACTCCACGGTCAGCCCGTCCAGCCCCGGGGACTTCCCCCCAGAGAGCTGGCGGAGGGCGCCGGTCAGCTCCTCCAGACACAGAGGAGCGTCCAATTTTTCGGCGCCCTCCAGGCCGACCTTCGGCAGGTCCTCCCACAAAACTCTGCGCGCATCCTCGCTGGACGGATCCGGAGAGAACAGAGCCCCGTAATAGGCGCGGGTCTCCGCGCGGATTCCCTCCGGATCCGAGACCAGAGATCCGTCGTCGGCCAGCAGCTCCAAGAGCTGCTTACGGAACCCCCGTCTTTTTTCCAGCGAGTAGAAGAAGGGGGAGCCGCGGTCCCGGTCCCGCAGGAACTGGATCCGCGACCTCACATACGCGCCTCGGGACCCGACGAGCTGCAGGTCCTGCAGCGCGCCCTTCTTCTCTTCGTACACCAACCACAGGGCCGGGTCCTCGACGACTTGACCGAGACGGGACTCCAGGTCGAGCACCTCCTTCTCCAACTGCCCGACCCGGGCCTCCCGCCTCTTGGTCGACCCCTTCGCGTACTCCTAACAGAAGAGACGGATGTGAGCCTTGCCCACATCCCACCATAGCCTCAAGGAGGGGAAGCCCCCCTGCTTCCTTCTCCAGCCGGCCCAGAATCGAGTAAACGAGTCCCGGAACCGCGCGTCCTCCAGCAGCAGGTTATTAAAGTGCCAATACGCGGACCCCCCCCGCGCGCGCAGCGGAACGAGCTCCGCCCACACCAGTTGGTGGTCCGTGCATGGCACCGGCCGCATGGAAGCCGCCGGAACGCAGGAGACGTATGCCCAGGAAATGTAGAGGCAGTCGATCCTGGACGCTCCTCTCCCAGACCTCACGCAAGTGAAGGCGCTGGAGTCGGGATGGAGATTTCGCCAGACGTCCACCAAGTCGAGGGACCCGACCAGGTCCCTCAACTTCTCCGTCGCCGCCGGGCAAGGCAGGGTGCCAGTGCGGTCCCTCGCCTCGAGGGTAAAATTAAAATGCCCCCCGAGGATGACGCACTCGCCCGCGTCGACGGAGCTCAGAAGAGTGGACACTTCTTCAAAGAAGCGCGCTTGCTGCGCACCGGCCTGAGGAGCGTACATGTTCACTAGATGGAGCGGCACGCCCCCCAGGCGAACAATGACCTGGAGCAAGCGGCCTGGCACGAGCTCCTTGACCCCCAAGATCTCCGGCTGAAAATGCGGGGCCAGCAAGATAGCCACCCCACTGGCAACACTGGAGAGGTGACTCATGCTGACCCCTCCTTGCCATTCCAGGAGCCACGTGGCCTCGTCTCCCGGAACGGTGTGTGTTTCTTGCAGGAAGCACACCGCATACTTCCCGTCCCGAAGGACCGAAAAGTTATTAAATCTGCGGCTAGCTTCCCTGCTGCCGTTGATGTTGAGGCTGGCTATGGTTATCTTCATTTCAGAAGCATAAACCAACCCCTACTTATAACTAACGGGGGAAGGGAGGGCGGCCGCTAGTCAACCGCCACTCCCTTAGCAGCCCAGTGAGGAACGACCGGAACTGACGCAGCTCGGGCTGGCCCACGCCCGCGTCCGCACTCATGGTCTTGTAGGCGACACGGGCCGACCCGACGAGCAGCGCCAGCCCCGACCATCTGTCGAGGGCCTCCCGGGTCCTGCGACGACCCAGGCATGTGGCCACAAAGTCCCGGAGTTCCTTAATGGGAATGAGGGGGGTCCCGGCGAGGGGCGCGAGGTCATCCATCGCCTCATCGGCGATGGACTCCCAATCCTCCTCCGCCCCCACCACCGAGTCCCCGTCCTCCTCCGGGGGGTCGCCACCGGCGGCCGAACCGTCCGTCATGCAGTGCGCATCGAACGGCTCGGCCGCGACAGCCGGCCCCGCCTCCGCCCGGATCCCACCCCCAGGATCGGTAGCGGAGGATTCCTCCCTGGGCTCCTCTAAGGGGGCCGGGCCAGAAGACGGCGGCGGTTCGGAGACCCCCTCCGCCCCAGGCGCCGGAACGACCGGAGAGATCGGAGAGAACGTAAAAACGCACTGCTCCAAGTCGCCCGGCGCCGGAGACACAGACAGAGGGCCCTCCTCTTCCGCGCCACCGGCCTCCGACCCAGCAGGTGGGGTAATTTTTGTACAAACCTCGACGAAGTCGAGCAGCACCTGGGAAAGGTCCGGGCCGCTCTGGGCGAGCTCATCCTCCGCGAGCCCGCCCGACCCAGATTCCAAGCCGCCCGACTCGTCGAGGGGTAATGCCACCGATAAGGGATCAATCTCTGCCGCGGGTTGTTCCGCGACCCCCCCCACGGGCAGGGTCTCATCCCCATCCCCGGGAGGCACGAGCTGGGCAGACACCTCTGCCTCAGCCTCCCCAGGGACAGGCGACCCCTGCCGTTCGCTCGCGATGTTGACAGCGGTGGGGTGGGGCGCAGTACCCGCGGCGGGCGACGACTCCCCCTGACCGGAGGGACCTTCCTCCTCCCGGTCCTCCTCCTCATCCTGGGGGTCGCGCCTTCTTTTCAAAGTGGAGGGGCAGAGGGAGACCTCCATTTCTGCAGGGGCCTCCCCTGCTCCCTTCGGTGGAGCGGGTTCTTCGGGTCTCTCGGGCCCAAGCCCGGCCGCAGGTTCTAGTGCTCCCGCCTCGGCGGTCGCGGCCACAGGCTCGGGCACGAGGTCCCCCCCACTGCCGCACTCCGCGATCAATGCGGCAACGCTCTCGGGCGTCAGGGGCTCCATGTTATGGGGCACGCCCTCCACGGGGGGACCTGCCCTACGGTTTTTAGTCTTCCACCGCGCCTTCTTCCCGACCGGACACCCCTCCTCCCCCCCGCCGGAGGCCTGGATGGCATTGACTTCCGACGACGACCGTACCCCGGTAGCATTTGTTTGGGGGGGGGCACGGCTAGACCCGGGGGGAGGAGCGGCGGCGGCGCCACCGTCGGCCACGCCAGACGACCTGGCGGCCTTGGAGGCGGGGCAGTTCTTTCGTACGTGCCCCACCTCCTTACAGGCGTGGCACCGCACGCCATCCGTCGTCCAGAAGACGCGGTACGGGGTCCCCTCGTGGAGGACCGAAAAGGCCCCGTCCGTCTCCCCCTCCCGCGCCAGCTGCACAAAAGCCTGGCGCCAGAAGGAGAAGACATGGCGAAGGCTGGCCTCCCAGAATCCGAGCGGGATCGGCGAAATCCCCGACCTCACCTCCCCAAGTCGGTGTAAGTGGGGGAGGAGGAGCTCACCGGAGTTAAAGGGTGGGACGTTGGATAGCACGACCCTCTGCGCGGTGGCCTCAAGAGGGTCCACCGGCAGGAAGGTCCCGGCCACGGTGAGCCCCTCGGCGATGGCCAGGGCCACCGCCCGCTCGGACTCCAGGAAGAACACAGCCTTCCCATACATTTTTGAGGCGGCGAGGATGGCTGAAGGGCCGTCAACCCCAGCCATCGCCTTCACACATGCCTCAATGGTCATGTTGGGGTGGGTGTAGCTCTTCACCCCAAGCTTCTTTTTTATTAATCGGAACGGCGACGGGGCAGCAGCAGAAGCGGGAGCAGCCGTGGCTTTGGCCGTCGCTGCCGCATAAGTCATTGCTGGCCCCGTCACCGCCGAAGAAGTGCTAGCCATAATGGGGTGGTTCTTAAAAGAGCCACACACACCCCAACTTTGTCACAGGCCTGAAGGTGTTTAATGGCCTTGGTAAAAGTGTCTTCCCCTGAGCAGAGGGAGTGTGAAGTGATTGGCCTGCCTCTCCCCTTGATGGTATTATTTGGGAGAGGGGCCTATCTTCCCTCTGCTCAATTGGCAATTAATAAGTAAAAGGAGGTGCCTTTTAGAGAGGCAGAGAGAGGACAAAGAGAGAGAGGGGGGGTGGGAAGGAGGGGGAGGCCGCAAAGGCATGGTCCCCACTCAAGATGGTATTCGGGGGGTGGGTGTCGGCAGGGTGCACTCCCCGATGGAAAAATAAAGTCCCAGCAGATGGTCTTCGGGCAGGGGGAGAAGATGCCTTCGCCTGGGTAGGCTGGAGAAAGCCCAGGCTCAGCCCCACACCAGGTCTTCTCAATATAAAAGGGAACAAGAAGCTTCACCCGGGCAGGCTCCAGCCAACCCAGGCCAGGCTTTCCGGCCCGTCTTCTTTCCTCCCCCCGCCTAGAATGCAAAGTCTTTAGGGGAATGCACAAAGACACCCACCTGCAGATGTTGAAGGTTGCAGCAGCTCCTCCCCTCCTTCCAAGTTGTAGCAGAGTGGAGTTCCTCTCCCTCTCCTGGGCTGGAGGCCAAATTGGGAGGCAGTGATGGAAAGGCCTCTCTAGTTGAAATGCTGGCCTCCTCCTCTGCCCTCTTCTCCTCCCTCTCCAGGCACCTCGGTAGATGATGTTGGTTTGTAGGCTGCTGGTAGTGGTGGCCTGGGGTCACTCCTTCCCTTCCACTCCTAGGCCAAGGCAACCACACACTCTCCCAGCAGCAGCAGCAGCAGCACAACCTGCTCCTCAGAGAGCAAGGTCCAGAATGAGCTTGTGTGAGGGTGCCAGTCAGTTCCTTCTGTAACCTCTAGATGGCACCTTCACTTGTTTGTTCCTTTGTTAATTGTTCCTAGCCTCCTGTGTTAATTCTTAACGGCCTGTTAGCTGTTCATGGGTTTCACCTGGTTTTCTTGGTATATAAGTTCTGTGGTTGCTTCTCTCTGTGCTCAGTCCTCACTAGGGTGAACCAGGGAGTTAGTCTTGACAATGTTCTCTGTCTTGACTAGGTGCTCTGTGTGACTAGCCTTTGTTCTATGGCAGCTTGTCTTCACAAGCTGGTTGCCATGGTTCTTGTTTGTGTTTTAAGATGTATTTAAGTCTGTTGTTCTGTCAATTTGCTTGTCTTGGTAAGGTGCTGTTTGGACAAGCGTGTTGCTATGTGGGAGCCGTTGGGAGCTTGTCTTGAGCTTTGCATTGATAAGCCGATTACCCTTGGGGTAGCTTGTCTTGAGTCTCGCCTTGGCAAGCCGCTTGCCCCTTGTGGTAGCTTGTCGCAAGCTCAGTATGGACAAGTGGGTTTCCTCATGGAAGCTGTCCTGAGTTCCTATCTTGACTTGCTGTTTGGTTGCTTGTCTTGAGTTCTTATGTTTGTTGTTGTGTTCCTTGTATGAATCTAGTTATGTGTGAATCTAGTAAAGTACCTTAAGGATTGTCTACCTGCCTCTAGCCTGGTTTCTGCACTTGGGTCCAGAACCTACCTTGCTCGGAGAGCACGGCCCCGTATCTACACGGCCCCGTGGCTCCCCACCCCGTGACAGGTCGGGACTAACACTAACCCATTCCTTGGTCCCAGTGTGGTGGCGGGGCAACTAATCTGTGTTTCCTGTGCCGGTGGGGCTGTGGGCAGGGGCTTCCTCTTCTATGCTACCAGTTCTGTGGAATTTACTATGTTGGGAGGGTCTAGGATCACGCAGGAGTCCCTACTCTGATCCCATCCGATCCCAGCCCCGGACTCCTGCCATCACCGCAAGAAGGCGATCGACACACCTGCCGAGCAGACCCGTTCCGACCCCCACATACACACATAAATTCCCTGTTCCTCTTTCCACCATTTAGTCCAGCACACTTCTACACCCCCCTCACCCCCGTAATCTGTCGGTACGTATCATCCCCCAGTTTCTCCCAATCCGTGGATCTATTACCCTTGGCCTGGCCCAACTTCCTTAACCACCACCACCGTCCCAAGGGAATGTGTCCATCACATCTTAGACAGATGTGTTTCCCCTCGGTCACCCTAATCCATGTGGCTGTGACCTGCAGTTTGGGACACGGTATGGAAGCTTCTCCATATGTGAAACCCTCGCTGCCGGAGTACCGAGTGGAGTTCGATCCCAGCCACCCTGGCCACCTTCCCTTGTGGAAGTAAGTGGCCATTCCGTCCGTGTCCCCTGTCCTACCCCCCTGTTTCACAATAGGCCCGTTCCCTCCTGTACAGCCATAGAGGAAGGACACCTCGGTGTCTTCTCTTTCCATGCTGCCAGTCCCGATCATCATTAGGAATAGAAGTACGATAAATTTGTTGGCCATATCCCCTTGTTCTTCCCATCTCCTTTGGTTCACTGCCAAAACAAAAGCAGAACAGTTCTGTTCTGTGAGAGGGTTTTCCTCCATGGATCTAGTTTTGGTTATTTGCAAAATATTTACAGTGTTCCCTGACACATTAACAATCGCCCCATTTAAGACATCTCCCCTCTTGCGGCTCGCTGTCGGTGAGTAGGGAGGCGTCCACGGCACCCTAGGCCGTGGGACCCAGCTGCTCCTCCTTACCGCCCCGTCCTCTGGGTCATCATCGTCCCACACCATGGGAGGAAGACCCGCATCCACCAGGCTCATGACTGTGCCCTGGTGCCTCTTGGCTTTTGTTTTCCCCTCCTCAGGGTTAAACAACTTGCACTGGTTTACATGAAACCATTTTGTGCATTTTGGGGGTTTTAATGCATGTACCATGGGGCTCGCTTTATCCATGATATTATAAGGCCCCATATACAGCAGCTCGAACGCCCCTACTCGGGCGTAATTACGGACCATTACCTGGTCTCCCTCCTCCCACTCGTGGGTTCTCTGGGGTTCTAACAGCAGCCGATTTTTCTGGTGCTGGCTCCCCAGGTTACTGGCTGCTTGCCAGTGAATCTGTTTTAAAGCCTCATACAGATTCTGGACAAACCTGTCCCAGTTTACCTCCCTGACCTGCAATTCGGTGAGGACCGGCGCCAACACATGGGTTGGGGTGCGCATAATCCTCCCGGTCATAAGCTCGTGTGGGGAGTACCCTATGCTTCTGGAGGGGCTGGCCCGGACACCCTAGAGGCAAGACCTCATCCCATTTCTGCGGGAATGGGCTTATCTCCTTCCTCAGCCTTTCTTTCAGTGTCCGGTTCATGCGCTCCACAATCCCCGATGACTGGGGGTTGTGAGCCACATGCCACTTCCCTTGTATTCCCAAGAGTTTTAAGGTGGCCTGCATCACCTGCCCCGTGAAATGGCTCCCTTGGTCGGACTCCACGACCTGTGGCAGCCCCCATCGGGAGAATACTTCCCGCACCAGGATCCTAGCTGTTGCTAGTGCCGTGGCTGCTCGGCAGGGGAAGGCTTCCACCCACTTGGAAAATACATCCACCAGGACTAAACAGTACTTGTTGCCTGCTTTAATGGTGGGCAGTGGTCTGATGAAATCGATGATACAAAGGTGGGAGGGAAAGCAGTGAGTGAGGAGGACATAAAACACCTGCAAAAGGACATAGACAGGCTAAGTGAGTGGGCAGAGATTTGGCAGATGCAATATAATGTTGGAAAGTGTGAGGTTATGCACTTTGGCAGAAAAAAATCAAAGAGCAAGTTATTATCTAAATGGAGAGAAACTGCAAAGTGCTACAGTACAAAGGGATCTGGGGGTCCTGGTGCATGAAACACAAAAAGTTAGTATGCAGGTGCAGCAGGTGATCAGGAAGGCCAATGGAATCTTGGCTTTTATTGCAAGGGGGATGGAGTATAAAAACAGGGAAGTCTTGCTGCAGTTATACAGGGTATTGGTGAGGCCACACCTGGAATACTGCGTGCAGTTTTGGTTTCCATATTTAAGAAAAGATATACTTGCTCTCGAGGCGGTTCAGAGAAGGTTCACTCGGTTGATTCCGGAGATGAGGGGGTTGACGTATGAGGAAAGGTTGAGTAGGTTGGGACTCTACTCATTGGAGTTCAGAAGAATGAGAGGCGATCTTATCGAAACATATAAGATTGTGAGGGGGCTTGAATGGGTGGATGCGGTGAGGATGTTTCCACTGATGGGTGAGACTAGAACTAGGGGGCATAATCTAAGAATAAGGGGCTGCCCTTTCAAAACTGAGATGAGGAGAAACTTCTTCACTCAGAGGGTAGTAAATCTATGGAATTTGCTACCCCAGAGAGCTGCGGAAGCTGCAACATTAAATAAATTTAAAATGGAGATAGACAGTTTCCTAGCAGATAAGGGAATTAGGGGTTACGGGGAGAGGGCAGGGAAGTGGACGTGAGTCTAGATTTGGATCAGCCATGATCCTATTGAATGGCGGAGCAGGCCCGAGGGGCCGTATGGCCTACTCCTGCTCCTACTTCTTATGTTCTTATGTTCTTATGTCTGCCATGGCCCCTCTACCCTCCTGGTGTATCCTATGGGGGCTTTCCTGTGCTGCGGATCGGGGTTATTGGCTGCGCACACCAAAACAGTGTGCACAGAAAACTTGGACATCCTCCCTGAGCTGGGGCCACCACCCTGCCTCCTCTACCCTTTGCCAGGTAGTTTCCGGCCCTGGGAGTCCCGCTCCCGCACCCCCATGGGCCAACTGGAGGAATTCCTCTCGGTGCTGTGCTGGGACTACCCACCGATCCCCTTTGAAAAGCATCCCCTCTTTGATACTAATGTCCACTGCCTCGAACAGACCTTCTATGGACTCCGCATTCTCTCTCTTTACCAGGACAGCCTTAAGGACGGGATCCTGGGCTTGGATCTGCTTTAAGTCCGGGGCCAAAGCTACCCCCTGTGTGCCTCCCTTATCCCGGATTGCGGCTACCGGACCTGCTTTGTACGGATCCCAGAATACTCCTTCCCTGGCCCCCTGTTTGGCCAGCTCGTCTGCCTTTTGGTTGCCCTCCCACTTGGGCTCTGTCTTTGAATGGGCTTCACTCTCAAGTTCATCTGCGAGAGCAATAAAGTCCAGCGAGCAATGCGAGCACTGCTCACTGTCCCGTCCTTTATTCTCCCCTCCAACAACATCTGAGTGGGGGTATGGTGGGTGAGTAGAACTATCAGTGTCAGAGCCATAAAAGCTTAAGAAAATACTTTAAAATATTGGTTAAATAGCATAATACAGTTAATTTACCTGATTGACTTATTGTATTAAGAAACCCCCTATTTTCTTGCTCCAGTAGTATAGTCCGAGACACCCCCTTCATTCTTGCCACAATGGTACAGTCCCTAAGCCACACATGGTATGCAGCCATTTTACAGTTTAAACTCCACGTGGCTGAAGGAGGCAGAAGTTGTGAGGTTTGGAGCAATACAGTTTTTGACCGTGTTCGTTTATACGTGTTTGCTTTGTAATTCTGTTCGTAAAGCGTTATAGTAAACAGTTTAAAAGACAAAGCTACATTTGGGAACGTTTTATTTCGACACGCGTCTACTCGTTGTTAAAAGCCCCACAGCTCAGTGGCTGCCTGTTTGGAAACTAAGAAGCGCCACTACAACCAGGGATGATCCCGTAAAGAGCTGTGAGCGCTTTACGGCCCAATGCGCAGCCAGGAGATGCCTCTCGCAGTTGGAATATCCCCGTTCTACCTCGGTGTGAGCCCTAGATGAGTAGACCATGGGCCATAGCTTGTCGTGTCGCTCCTGGAGCAACACCACGCTCAAGCTATCCCTGCTGGCTGCTCCCTCTAAGAAGAATTCTTCCCCACCGTTAATAGCTCCCAATGCGGGTGCCATCTGCAAATCCCCTTTGAAGCGAGTGAACGCTTCCTGGCTGTTCTGATCCCACTCCCACTCGACTCCCTTGCGGAGGAGCCAAAGCAGAGGAGCTGCCATGGCTGCATAACCCTCTATGAAGTCCCGGCAGTACCCTGTGAGTCCCAGAAAAGACCTTACCCCGGTTACATTCCTGGGGGCTGGTAGCTCCTGTACTGCCTTCCTCCGAGCCTTGTCTATGGCCCTTTCACCAGCCCTTATGGTCAGCCCGAGGAATTTGACTTCCTCCTGGCCGATCTGGGCTTTCTTGGTGTTGACATTGAACCCCGCCTCCAGCAACAGCTTTAGCAGCTCGTCCAGCAGTGGCCCGTGGTTCTCCCCCATGGCGGAGAACAAAAGCAGGTCGTCCACGTACTGGATTAACTGGTGGGGTTGGCTGAAGCCTTTTAATGCGTGTGCCATGTATTGGTAGAATATGGAGGGGTTGTTGTGGAACCCCTGGGGAAGGCATGTCCATGTATACTGCTGCCTTTAAAAGTGAATTCAAACTTGTATTGGTCTTCCTGTCTGAGGGGAATCGACCAAAACCCTTTGGAGATATCCAGCACTGTGAATGTGGTTGCCGTTGCTGGAATGCTCCCTATCAGATCGGCGACAGCTGTGACTGTGGGCGCGCAAGCTGGGATGTTCTTATTGAGGACCCGATAGTCCACAGTGGCTCTCCACGACTGGTCGGGTTTCTTCACTGGCCAGAGTGGTGAGTTCACGTGGGTGGCTGTTAGTCTCAACACCCCCTGTTTTACCAGGGATCCCAGTGCTGTCTCCAAGTCGGCTTCTGCCTCCCGGGGGAAACTATACTGCTTTTGTGGCCGTGACTAGGGGTCCCCTTGCACCCGGACCTCTACCCCGGCCACCCTACCACAATCATGTTTATGGGTGGCGAATGCGGCGAGGTTGTCCCGTACATTCGCTTGGTACTGGGCTGGGACGCTACTAACCAACTGTTCCAGGTCGTAACTCCCTTTGGGTTTCATGGTGCATACACTACCCCTTCTTCCCTTATCTCTGGGGATCACTATCACCTCCTCTGTCTTGTCCGAGACCACTGCCCCCCACAGGCAGTGATTCCTCAGGTCCACAATGACCCGGTTGGCTAACATGAAATCAGCCTCGAGGACTCCCCACCCTGGTTGCTCCCATTTCATTAGCACGCACTTCCACGTGGTGTGGAGGGACCCTAGCTCTATTCTCAGGGGTCTGGACATTGCCCCCACCTGCTCATTCCCTGTGAATCCCATTAGGCTAAATGAGACCTTGTTAGACCAGGGTGAATTGGTTGGGTCTTCCGAATCGACCACCGTGCTGGAAGCTCCGGTGTCCACCAAATATCTCCCTTGCACCGTCTCCACTACCATCTTAACACAGGGCCTGTCCCACTCATCATAAGTGGGTGGACACAGGTACTCAGGCTGGGCGCGTTCTAGTCAGGAGGAAGGCGGACATGCGGGTGCGGTCAGCATTATGCTGCTCACGGCAGCGTCTAGCCTTCCGTTGTCCTTCCCCAGCATCGTGCGAAGGGCGGCCACCAGAGCATCAAACGGTTCATTGGTTGCCTCCTTCGCCTCGGTGACCTGGGGTTTTCGCACGGGAGGACCCCCTCGGCCTGACCCCCCCTTTTGGGCCAGTCAATTTCGCCTCCATTGTCCCATCTTCCCACACTTGAAACAAGTCTTAGACTCATCGGTGTTACCCCCTTCCTGACACCATTCTTTCCTATCCCCCTTACTGGTCTTCATCTCATGTACCCTCCCCTTGTGTTTGACCTCCTCCCCTGAGCCGGCCCTAAAAGCTAAGCCCAATTTCCAGAGCACGCCTGCCTCCGTGTTCGCGAGGCCCTCGGAGTCAAACCATGCTTCTGCCTTGGCTTTAATCCGTGGCAGGCTGTTTGCTACCAGGGCCCTGAGCCAGTGATTTCTGGGGACCCCTATCAGTTGCGCGCGGACTGGCACACCTCCAGTTGCCTTTGCGTACACCGACCATTGCCTGTCTGCAAATGCAGCTGGTGCCTCGCTGGCCAACTGTAGAGTCTGTTCCACTTGTGACAACGGACTACCCTGGGTGTGCCCCATGGCTCTCAGGATCTCCTCTTTAAACCCCTCTCTGGTGCCTCGCCCTGTTTTTGTGGCTGCGGACAGGCTCTGATACAGTTTCCTGTCAAGGGAGAGCAGCATCAGCCTGTGGATCTCGCCCTCGCTACACCCGTTGATCCCCCCTACCTGCTCGACCTCCATAAAGTAAACTGAGGGGTCCCCATCCAGTTTTAGTTTGGGCAACTCTGCTACCATGGCTTGCAACTGCGGGGTGGTGAATGGGACCACGTAATCGCTCTGCAGCGGGCCCTGGTCACCGTTTGGTGTGGGTGGACCGTACTTTTGCTGCCGCAGAAGATACATTGATCTTGGTGGTGCTTCCAGCGTCAGTGGGACTTCCCTGTCCTGAACCTTATCCTCTGCTTCCTGACCCTCCTCGTCCCACTCCACCCGGGTTTATTCTGGTGCCATTAAACAGACCATGCCTCTGGCCCCAGACAAGGCTTGGGTCAATTTTTTAATCCTTCCTTTGCAGGGACCGTGATCAGAGTCTTCATAGCCCCTACTTCTAGCTACCTTATGAGCTATTTAAATGTCCCTTAGCTGACCCTCCAAACCATCAGCTCTCGTTGTTAATCATGCGTTCTCCTCCCATAAGGCCTGTTCATTTAACCTGGCTTCCGTAACCTGGCACCGCAGGCATTCCCCCATATTACAGGAGGTCTCTTCCTGCACGTGTCTTTCCTGTCTTTCCTCGCGCAACTCCTCCACTAGTCTACTCCCGTCTGACTTGTATTCAGACTCCTTCAGCTCATTTTTGAGCTTTTCAACCTGCTCCTGGAGCAGTTGAACTTGCTTTTGGAAGCACATTAGCCAAATCACCTTCTCTTTGGACTTCCTGTACTCCTTGCTCCCTGTCCACTCTGCGGCCCTATCCTGGGGACTCTCAGAGTGCAATATCTTCAGCACCGTTAACCGTTAACATACGTTAACCTTTTTAAATACGTAGGAGGAAATTCTGTCCTCCATTCTGGATCTCTTGCCCTCCAAACTGTCCATATCTAATCCACAACCTATCGTCCTGCCAGCGGTCGCCAATTCTGTAACCGGTTTTTGCGGTGGCCAATTTACTATGGCCCCTGCTGCAATCGCCAATTATTGTAAGTGGTTTCGCCCCGCCCGCACCAAGCACGCAAACCCCCTTACTACAAGTTCTGGATGATAGGGATTACTGAGGACAGATTTGAACACGGACAGCGTTTTCGGGCTCACCCGTACAGTGTTTATTAAGGTTGACAAAAACCAATCCACTCGCATACGGTATGAGCAGTGTGAACAGAACACTACAGTTTAAAACAGTACAACCCTGGGTTGTCCCTGCCATGCTGACTTACCACGGCCTAAAACACCCTCCCGTGAACTAAACTATCACAGGACCCTTCCAACGTTAAACCCCCTCTGGTTTGGTAGGAACATACAGGCACCCCCTCACACAGCTAAGTGATCTTGTGGGTGCATAGGCTTGGCAATGCTCACCTAGATTGCCCTTTTGATCTTGCTATGTCTCGGCTACTTGGTTCTGTATCGGCCTTGTGGCATGCAGCCTTATTCGAAGTCTGTCTCAGTTGGAAGAGCAAGGCTCTGCTCCTCTTGACGTTCCGTTGTGTGGAGGGCATGTGAAGGAATATCCATGATTCAGAGAAATACACGATACCATGAACAGATTTCTAATATTATTAATGAAGGACATACTGGGTTTAAAAGACACAAGTCTCAGCAGAAAGGCTGTAAACAGAAATACAGGCTTCTGAGAAAAGATCAGTTGATAACAAAGTTGTAAACAAGCTTTGAAATGGGAATTAGTTAAATATTCTAAAACAATGAAAGATTGAAGCAAACCATTGGTGGCTCTGAAAGGTCTACTGTAAGAGCCATAAAAGCTTAAGAAAATACTTTAAAATATTGGTTAAATAGCATAATACAGTTAATTTACCTGATTGACTTATTGTATTAAGAAACCCCCTATTTTCTTGCTCCAGTAGTATAGTCCGAGACACCCCCTTCATTCTTGCCACAATGGTACAGTCCCTAAGCCACACATGGTATGCAGTCATTTTACAGTTTAAACTCCACGTGGCTGAAGGAGGCAGAAGTTGTGAGGTTTGGAGCAATACAGTTTTTGACCGTGTTCGTTTATACGTGTTTGCTTTGTAATTCTGTTCGTAAAGTGTTATAGTAAACAGTTTAAAAGACAAAGCTACGTTTGGGAACGTTTTATTTCGACACGCGTCTACTCGTTGTTAAAAGCCCCACAGCTCAGTGGCTGCCTGTTTGGAAACTAAGAAGCGCCACTACATCTACAGTTTGCAATGAACACAATGGGAAGACCCAATTTAAATGTGAAAAACTAACACGATAAAACAGAAATACAAACATTAAAAGAGGCATGTGCCTTTGAAACATGACATCAAGAAAATAAAAATCTGCTAGTCAAATAGTTTTATGTTAAACTTGGATGACAGGAAACACGATTAAATATGCAACCAGTTGAGATAGCTAGAAAACAAGTAAACACCCTGGTCAAAGTGTCTTTAATTTAGATATAGTAAAAACTAAACCAACAAAAAGACTTTGAAGATATGACATCAAATAGATGACACCAAGCAATTGCATTGTGTTTGTATTAAACTTGAAGCAGAACGGAGTCAAAATGTCTGCTAAAAAGCAGCTAAGCCAATATTAAGAAATGAATGAAGAATCTTCGGTAAGAATGACATCAAACAAAAACCATAGCTGTCATTGTTTTTATGATGGTTTTTGGAACACTTAAAGTAGAGAAATAATTATGCATGCAATAGTAGAATTGATAGTAACATAGAAAGCATTCAAACAGAGGTATCAATAAAGACAATTAGCTGACATCAGCAGAGAACATCAAAGAAGAAACCAAAGCCAAAAGGGTATAAAAATAAGACCTTTTTAACAGAAAAGTCAGAACACGCTGAACGGGCAGGGCCTTTCTCAACTTTACAAAATAAGTAAGAAATAAGAAATATAACGAAGTAAAGATTTGAGAATAAGGATCTCTGAGAAATAAGAAATGTAAGCTAATTGTACTTTGAATTGTTAATGTTGCGACTGATTCAACAAATGTTAACTGAATGCCGGCTCTTAAATAAAACTATATATTTTTAGAATTGTCTCAAAGAGTGAATCTGTATAGACTCGCGAACCCACAAATTCTGTACACTCTTTTGTAAGGAGTTGCAGAAATCTGGGGGATATTCCGGACCCTTATAATATCCGGAAGGTTACAGTCTAGTTCAACTTATTAAAAGTAATATCCGGAGGACGGTAACATCTTTAGTCGTTCCTTTCCTTTAGGGAGAGATAGCCTAAACCTTTAGACCCATTTAAGTGTCTTATGGAATTCGGCTATCTCTAACTTAAATTGAGTGTGAACGTCTGGGGAATACGCCTGATCTGGAATAGCCCAAAAGGGCTAGGACTGGAATTAACCCTTCAGGCAGGAGAGAGAGAGAGAGCTATCCAAACTGCTCTCTGATATACCCCTCCAAAACACAGACCACTGTGATACATGGCCTCAGGGAAGTGGTTTCCAAGCTTCCTCCCAGGTTTGGACGTTTTAGAACTCATTTCGATCTTCCAGCCGATTAACTTAATGAGCTCATCTTGACCAGAACAATGTGTCGTCAGCCTTGTTAATCAAGACTTGGGAGTGGGCCTCTCGGGCATTGTTCCCAAGGACAGTTCGTTTCCATATGAATGCAACCTGGTTACGTGAGTCACCTTCAGCTTGGGTGGTTTTTCACTGCTCCCCCCCCCCCCCCCCCAAACAGCCTGTCCAGTTTTGAAAAATCCATATGTTCAAAATCCATGGAGTCTGCGCCGACTACGACATCATGGAATCTGATAGAGAAGATCATTGGCATCCTTAAACAATGCTGCCGCTGCCTGGACCACTCTGGAGGAGCCCTACAGTACTCACCAGAGTGCGTCTCAAGATTCATCATGGTCTGCTGCATACTCCACAACCTCGCCATCATGAGGGTACAGCCCTTGTCACCAGGCATATGGTGAGCAGCTGAGGAGGAGGATGAAAAGAGGAGGAAGCGGAAAGGGCAGTTCAATGGGGTGGCCTACAGAAGAACGCTGATGGGTATGTGCAATGAAATGCTTGGTGCATTGGCAGGACAGCACCTTTCTGCATGGGCTGTCTGTGATCGAATCATCTGCCTATGGTACGAGTGAATGCAACCCCAATTCCTCATTTAACATTAGTCCCACACCTTCCCTTCCCTCTGTTACTGACCATCACAACATCCCCTTGGCCACAATGCTACAATAAAAGCAATCACAAAACAAACATTGCAAACCAATTTTATGAATCACACCATTACATTATTTCAATCAAAGTCATCTAAACGCCCTTGTGCATTCCCTTAATGCTTGTCTTCTGTGTGCCTTTGCCTGTCCTAGTGCTCCAATGCAGTGCTGGCCCAGTGGCTGCAGCATGACTGGTGGAAGGCTGCTGACTTTCAGTGGGGGGACTGCCGATGGCCATGCAGGATGACCCCAAGCAGCTCTGGATCGAGTAGGCCAGGCTTCAGATTGCACCACCTTGGCATGGATGGCAGTAGTCTTGCTGGCTGACAGGCAACAGCAAGGGCACTGGGGGAATAGCAGTGGTTGGAGGATGAATGCTGTCATCATGAGAGAGGACAGCAGGTTCATCCTCCATGGAGTCTGTGATGAAATATTCCATTCACCACTGCCTGTGACTGAGATCGGTTTCAATGTCATTTCCCTTCCCCCAGACCTCATTGTATTGTGTACCGGAATGTGCTGTATTGTATACTGGAATGTGCTGGAATGTGCTGTGTGTAGGGCTCCGCCCATACCTGGCCCCGCTTGTAAGCTAGTTCAGTCTGGCCTCAGTCTCCAGAAGGAAGACATATCTCTCTTACGTGTTACGTTCTAAGTTAATAAAAGCCTTGTTTTTGTTCTGCTAACTTCGAGTCTCGGAATTATTGAGGCACATCAATTTTATTAACTTATTTTTCAACACTATGGATCAACTCCTGAAACCCGAACGTTTGGATTTGGATCAACATGCTCCGGACGCATCAGCACGCTTCGGACACTGGTTTGAGTGTATGGAATTCTTCCTGGACAATTCCGCAGCCGTCAAAGACGCTACGGACGCTGCGAGGATGAGACTCGGAATTCTGCGGAATTGGGTAAGCCACCGGGTTTACCCCCTCATCCAAGACACCGAGACGTACCTGGCCGCCTGCGACATCTTAAAGGCGCATTACCAGCAGCCTACGAATGAGGTGTATGCTAGGCACCTGCTCGCTACCCGCGCACAGCGACCTGGGGAATCGGTGGAGGAGTTCCTAAGCACCCTGAAAATGCTTGGCAAAGACTGCAAGTGCTGAGATGTAAAAGCCGCAGTGTACACTGACGAGCTTGTTCGCGATGCCTTCATCACAGGCCTCAGCTCCACTTACATCCGGCAAAGACTGCTGGAAAAAACGGAGTTGGACCTGAAACAGGCTGCGGACACCGCGCGATCCCTGGATGTGGCCCAGAGAAACTCGGACGCCTACTCTTCAGCCCACGCCGTCCACGCCGCCACGTGTGCACTGAGGGCGCCGCCATCTTGGAAGGCATCTTCCCCGCCCGACAGCCCGACACCGGCTGGGCCCCGCTCTCCCCCCAGAAGCCCTACGACAGCCGCGACGCGTCAGGGACCCAACTGCTAATTCTGCGGGCAGCCAAAGCACACCAGAAACCTGTGCCCGGCGAAAGGCACCACCTGCTTTAAGTGCGGTAAGAAGGGGCACTTCGGGAAGGTGTGCAGAGGGAACCCCGCCGGAAAACCAACCGCCGGAAAACCCGCCACCGCCGCGTGTGCGCCGTGGGAGCGGCCATCTTGGACGCCATCTTGCCCGACCTCGTGGGGTCCGCCATCTTGTGAGCAGACAGCGTGGACGCCATCTTGTATCGATCAGGGCCCTACAGTGGCATCGGTCACAGTGGACCAGACCAGGCCGCACCCGCTATCCAGATCAATGGTGGACATCGAGGTAAACGGGTGCCGGGTTAAATGCTTAATTGACAGTGGAAGCACGGAGAGCTTTATCCACCCAGAACTGGCACAACAACTCTCCCTAAAGGTGGTCCCTACTCAGGGTACCATCTCTATGGCTGACAAAACCCAGACATCGACCATCCTGGGTTACTGCACGGTACAATTGTGCGTTAACGGAACTGTATATGATAATTTTAAAGTATTAATCATGAAGAACCTATGTGCGAGCGTGATCTTGGGCCTGGATTTCCAGTGCAACCACCAAAGCATCACGCTCAAGTACGGTGGGTCCCAGCCGCCCCTCACAGTGTGCGGTCTGGCTACCCTGAAGGTAAAGCCGCCTTCGCTATTCGCGAACCTTACCCCTAACTGCCGGCCAATAGCGACCAAAAGCAGGAGGTACAGCTGGGAGGACAGGCGGTTTATCGCGACCGAGGTAGACAGGCTCCTGAAAGAGCGCATTATTGAACGCAGCAACAGCCCGTGGCGCGCCCAAGTGGTAGTGGTAAGGGGTAGCGAGAAGAAATGGATGGTGATCGACTATAGTCAAACGATCAACAGGTACACCCTACTAGACGCCTACCCGCTACCCCGCATATCAGAGATGGTGAACCAAATCGCCCAATACCGGGTGTTCTCCACCATCGACCTCAAGTCAGCGTACCACCAGCTCCCTATCAGACCAGAGGACCGCCCGTACACCGCCTTCGAGGTGAACGAACGCCTCTACCAATTCCTCAGAGTCCCCTTTGGGGTGATGAATGGGGTCTCGGTCTTCCAGAGGGAGATGGACCGCATGGTCGATGACCACCACTTGCAGGCAACCTTCCCCTACCTCGACAACGTCACCATCTGCGGTCACAACCAGCAGGATCACGACTCGAACCTCGAGAGGTTCCTGAAAACCGCACAAAAACTCAACCTCACCTACAACGAGGACAAGTGCGTTTACAACACCACGCGCCTCTGCATACTAGGCAGCGTGGTGGAGAATGGGGAAATTGGACCAGACCCCGACCGATTGCGCCCCCTACGGGAGCTGCCCCTGCCCAACACTCCCAAAGCCCTGAAAAGGTGCCTGGGGTTATTTTCTTATTATTCCCAATGGGTCCCCAACTACTCCGACAAAGCCCGCCACCTCTTGAAAGCATCCTCTTTCCCGCTCTCTGCTGAGGCCCACGCCGCCTTCAAAAGCATTAAGCAGGATATTGAGCGGGCCACGCTACAGGCAGTGGACGAGAACACTCCATTTCAAGTGGAAAGTGATGCGTCTGACTTCGCCTTGGCGGCCACCCTCAACCAGGCGGGGCGGCCCGTAGCTTTCTTCTCGAGGACCCTCCAAGGGCCCGAGATCAGACACTCCTCCGTGGAAAAGGAGGCCCAAGCCATCGTGGAGGCAGTGCGCCACTGGCGCCACTACCTAGCCGGCAAACGCTTCACCCTACTTACCGACCAGCGGTCGGTAGCGTTTATGTTCAATAATAAAAAGAGGGGGAAGATTAAAAATGATAAGATTCTTAGGTGGCGGATCGAACTCTCCACCTTCGAGTACGACATCATTTACCGGCCAGGGGCCCTTAACGAATCCCCTGACGCCCTCTCACGAGGGATGTGTGCCAGCGCCACCGGGGATCGGCTACAGACCCTCCACAACGACCTCTGCCACCCAGGGGTCACGCGGCTGTTCCACTTCATAAAGTCCCGTAACTTACCCTACTCGATTGAGGAAGTTCGGTCCCTGACCAGGAACTGCCGCACTTGCGCTGAGTGCAAGCCTCGGTTCTACCGCCCAGATAGAGCCCACTTAATCAAAGCTACACGGCCCTTTGAGCGGCTCAGCTTAGATTTCAAGGGCCCCCTCCCGTCCGTCGACCGCAATGTTTACTTCCTGAACATTGTGGACGAATACTCCCGGTTCCCATTCGCCTTCCCCTGCCCAGACATGACCAGCGCCACGGTCATTAAATGCCTCAACAGCCTGTTCTGCCTGTTCGGTATGCCGAGCTACATCCATACGGATAGGGGGGCGTCCTTCATGAGTGAAGAGCTACGCCAGTACATGCTGTCCAAGGGGATCGCCACGAGCCGTACCACCAGCTACAACCCCCGGGGTAACGGCCAAGTGGAGCGAGAGAACGGGACAGTATGGAAAGCAGTCACTCTAGCTCTAAGGACCAAGGGCCTCAATATCTCCCGCTGGCAGGAAGTCCTCTCGGATGTGCTCCATTCGATACGGTCGCTATTGTGTACGGCCACTAATACCACGCCTCATGAACGAATGTTTGTCTTTCCCCGGAAATCCACCTCAGGCGTATCCATGCCGTCATGGCTCTCCACCCCAGGTCCAGTACTCGTGCGAAGGCATGTGAGGGGCCACAAGACGGACCCTCTCGTGGAGCCAGTACACCTACTCCACGCCAACCCCCAATATGCATATGTCCGGCACGCCGACGGAAGGGAGGACACCGTGTCCATAAAAGACGTCGCCCCAGCCGGCATCGATAACAACCACGGCAATAGCGGCAACGACGATCACAGCAACTCTTACCCACCCACTACCCTTTCATCACCCCCGGAAGAACACCGACCAACGGCACCCCCACCAACTACCCCTTCAACAACCCTGGCGGCACCCCCGGCAGAGACCCAGGAGGCTACCGGGGACACCCAGCCGACACCCGCGGCACCGCAACAGCCACGTCGGTCGCAGAGGACTATCAAACCCCCGAACAGACTAAATCTATAGAAGGGGTGAATGTGATGAAATATTCCATTCACCACTGCCTGTGACTGAGATCGGTTTCAGTGTCATTTCCCTTCCCCCAGACCTCATTGTATTGTGTACTGGAATGTGCTGTATTGTATACTGGAATGTGCTGGAATGTGCTGTGTGTAGGGCTCCGCCCATACCTGGCCCCGCTTGTAAGCTAGTTCAGTCTGGCCTCAGTCTCCAGAAGGAAGACATCTCTCTCTCTTACGTGTTACGTTCTAAGTTAATAAAAGCCTTGTTTTTGTTCTGCTAACTTCGAGTCTCGGAATTATTGAGGCACATCAGAGTCACTGCCACTCCATTGGGGTGGCGCCTCAGCAATCCTAGTAATCTGCTGGAGGACAGATTGCTGGAGCTGTAACACCCTGCAAGCCCCTTTCAATGCTAGTAAACCCAGCCATGATGGCAGCAGTCTGTGCTTGCGTGGCTGCACTCAGACATTAGGTGGCTTCTGCTTGTGCTTCAATACAAGCTGAGACATCGGCCATCAGGTGCTGCATGATGGTTAGTAATGGATCTGTCCACCCCTTCCACACTGGAAAAAATGGGCTCCAAGCTCTGCCACCACACCAGCTTAAATTAAATTGTAGTTCAAAGGTTTTTTTTAAAATTCTGGGTGCACAATCTTATTTGCACATTCTTAAAACTTCCAAAATCCAAGACAAGACAAAAGGGTTAAATGCTTTTAACACAGAGAAGTGGGTGGAGCTTAAACACACATAGCAGACACTTTTTGTTTTAAAGACAGACTTTCAGAGAAAAGGAATACTGTAACTTCTTAAACATTCATGGTCAGGAAAACCTTCACACTTTAACACACAATTTCACACAAACTGAAATTCCAGCATTTTTTTAAGGTTCCTTTCACTCAGCAAATCGTGTTTATTGGTCTCGGCACAGACATTAATGACTTCCATGTCGGTAAAGCTTTAAATTTCTCTTTTTTTTCTCTTTTTTTAATTGGCATCTCAGCAGTTTTTCCTGTTTTTTCCCTTTCTTTGCTGAGTTTTCAGATTGATTAGCCAACAATTTAGATTTTTTTCATTCTCTATCTCCCCCTCTCTCTCCTGCACTTTATGCTTCACCTCCTTCAGGCTATCTATCAACTGTTCCAATTCTGCCCCGCCTCGGGTATCCTCTGTTTCTTCTATCTTTCCTGATCTTACCCCGCCTGGGATCTCCTCTACATTGCTTCGGGTCTTTTTCGGTGTGCTCAATTAATTTGTTGGTGCTGCTTAGTCATAGGCATGAGTACACAATTGGCTTATGTATCAAAGTCTTACTACACAGGTTACATATATCAAATACACTATCATTACAAGTTGGAGAACTTCCAGAGCGTGGGAAATAATACGAACCTCAGGGGATGCTGATATATTAAGCCCAATATCCCACTTCTGACACCACTGTAAGATTTGGATCACAGGTCACACACAGATTACCCAAAGGGTCTTAAAGGTGTAAGGCTTTTTATTAAAAAGCTACAGTTTTAAAGCATAATCAGATATTACATGTGGTTTAAGCTAAGTATAATAGACATAAAACCCGTGACAGTAGAGGGCGATCTACGACTCCTGAAGCAGAATTCCACGACCGGACGGACGGGGAGGCAATACGGTGGTCTCGGATTGGGTGGATTCCTGCAATCTGCGGCAGTGGTCACTTCCATTGGGTTGTCCCTCGAGGTGTTGGAGGTGTTAGGCCGTCAGCCACCTCAGAGGCTAAACTTGACCAAGGTGTTAGGCCGTAGCCACCTCGGGGAACCCTTCGCCCCTAACTGCCTGATTTCCTCTCTCGGTCATCTATATTTATATTTATTTCGGTGGGCTGATGATTACCTAGTGTCAATCATTTGTTCCCCATCCTATTGTCCAATTACAAGGGAGAGGTTACCTATGACAGGCCCCTCCCAGCCTCATGAGGTTATTTTCCTCCTTATCTCTGTTCTAAAGGTCTTGTTGCCCTCTTTGTAGACGGCTTGTTTATCCTACAGCTCCTTGCTGCATCCCGTATCAGGCCTAGTTATGCCCACTCAAAGGTCTGTTTTTTGTGTTCTGACCTTGTAATTCAGCTCTCTGTACAGCTATTTTTCTGACGTGACTGGAATCTTTCTGTGTCATCAACTTAGGCAAACTGCTGATCTAGGGAACCTGTAACAGACTATTATATCTTTCAATCCACGATTTCTTACACAGTGCCATCGCTGGCCACGGCCTCAGTCACAGCCACTCCAATTTTGCTGAGCAGCATCTTTTCGAGTGGGGTCAGAATATGGAGGCACCCCTGGCCCTCTCCAGTTAGGTGCAGCTGCCTATGATTGTGTGCCACCTTGTCCTGCAAGAGAGAGGAAAGTGTCAGTGAGTGTGGTTAACTGTGTTTGGCTGATGTGGCTGTCATGATTGAATAGCTGGCAGTGTGTACCAGCTGTGAGATGTGGGTGTGAGGCTTGCAGCAGTGGTAAGGGTGTGAGTGTGAGATGGAGCACATGAATGTGAGGTATGAGTTATGATTGATAGAGATTGTTGGTAGGTGAGTAATGGTGGTGAATTGAGCACCGCGTGAAGCTAGTTGTGCAGTTTGTGGGATATGGCATTTGAAGATGAATTCACTGACCTTGACCACTCACGGGAGGTCATTAAACTTCTTGTGGCACTGTATCCAGGTCCTCAGGGCTACACTGCTCTCATTGACTGCGACGGCTGTCTGGTCCCTATGCCTTCTCAAAGTTTGTCTGCTGGGCCTCCTGGCCCCCTGTGGATAGAGGACCTCTCTTCTCCTGTGCACCTCCGCACCAAGGCCCCCAGTGCTGCATCTGAAAATCTGGGAGTTCTCTCTCTTTGCCATGTTGCACCATCACTCAGTTTTCTTGCTCCTCAGTTTGTTTTCCAGCCACTTCCACCACCTGCTGAAGCCAGAATGCACCTCCCCTTTAAGACATGCTGGCTAGCTTTAATTGGTGCTAGCCTCAAACTTGGGACCCCTGCTGAGGTGCTAAGCCAACGAACAGTGCAATTAGCACTTCCTTACCACTGCAATCATTTTAATTAGCAGGCAGGAGACCGGAAGGAGCGGACCTGAAGGGAGCACAATGAGAGCGGAGCAGTTAAAAGGAGCAGTCCCAAGCGGCAGGAGCCTGAGACCAGAAGGAGCGCACCTGGAGGAAGTTCAGCGACAGTGGAGCAGTTAAAAGGAGTGGCAGCTATTCAACAGAGGCAGTTTTTGAAAAAGTGACGTCAGAGTAAAAAAAGTGACATCGGCACAAGTGAAGGAACTGATTGGTGAGTAGCTGGTGAGTGTTTTTTTTAAAGTTTATAAGTTTATTTTTGCTGGATTAGTTCTCAGTCTATTAAATAGAGGCATGGCAAGGCAGCTCAGTCCCATGGGGTGCACATCCTGTGCCATTTGGGAATTCCTGGATGCTTCGCATGGCCTGGATGACCACATGTGTGGGAAGTGTTGCCAGCTACAGCAACTCGTGCTCCGGAATTCAGAGCTTGAGTGATGGCTGGAGTCACTGCAGTGCATCCGCAAGGCTGAGAGTTACGTGGATAGCACGTTTCTAGAGGTGGTCACCCCGCAGCTTAAGAGTATGCAGGCAGAGAGGGAATGGGTGACTGCCAGACAGAAAAGGAGGACCAGGCAGGTAGTGCACGAGTCCCGAGAGTGCATCGCGCTCTCCAACCAGTATTCTGTTCTGAGTACTGGTGAGGGCGATGGTTCCTCTGCGGAGTGCAGCCAAAGTCAAGTCCACAGCCCCACGGATGGCTCAGCTGCACAGGGGAGGAGGAAAAAGAGTGAAAAGCGATAATGGTAGGGGATTCGATAGTTAGGGGAGCAGATAGGCATTTCTGCAGCTGTAAATGTGACTCCAAGCCTCCCTGGTGCCAGGGTCAAGGATGTCACTGAGTGGCTGCAGGACACTCTGAGGGGGGAGGGTGAACAGCCAGAGGTCATTGCCCATATCGGTACCAATGACATAGGCAGAAATAGAGATGAGGTCCTGAAGGCAGAGTTTAGGGAGCTGGGAGGGAGACTAAAAAGCAGGTCCTCAAAGGTAGTACTCTCCGGAATACTCCAGGTGCCACATCCTAGTGAGTTCAGGAATAGGAGGATAGAACAGATGAATGCATGGCTGGAGAGATGGTGCAGGCGGGAGGGCTTTAGATTCCTAAGGCATTGGGACCATTTCTGGGGAAGGTGAGACCTGTACAAGCCAGACGGGTTACACTTCAACAGAGCCGGGACCAATATTCTCGCGGGGAGGTTTGTTAGTGCTGTTGGGGAGGGTTTAAACTAGCTTGGCAGGGGGATGGGCACCAGCATATAGGAGTAGAAAAGAGGAATAAGGTGCATAAAAGAGTGAGTGTGTTGGATAGTGTTAAGTATGTGTATTGTATTGAACAATTAACACAAAGACTTAAACGTATAACTCAAACAGGTCTTTACTGGTTGGAGGTAGGGACTATACATAGGTCTTTACTTCATGCCCACAGGCGGGAACTGAGGGGGATCAGTACCCACAGTACTATTTATACCCCTATGGCCAGGAGTGGTACTGCGTATCACTACGCCCAACAAGTAGTGCAGTCCTGTCCATAGGTTCAAAGTAGCACACATATTACATACACAACATTCCTCCCTTCCTAGCTTTACAGTCATCTCCCCATTTAACATAACGTAATAACATATATACATATATAACTTCAGGTTTACATAACAGAATAACATAGATACATAGATAACTTCATGTCAAAACAGATCACAGATTCAGTCTCTGCGGAAAACAGTTCACAGATTCAATCTCTGTGGTGTAGTCGGTTCACGTTGCTGGAGTGACTCATTCAATAGTCCTTCCATGGATTTAACAGTTTGAACTTCCGAACTGAATTGGCTCCGTTCGGAGGGACCACGTGTGTGATCTGGTAGAGGTGATAATGGTTCAGATGGGTCATCTTCTGTTTTTACTTTTCCTTTTCTGCTTCTTGGAGACTCTCTGGGCTCCATTGTCAGCTGCCACAGCTGCCAGCTGCATGCGCAGTTCCTCCTTCTCTTCCTCCTGTTTCCGTCGTAGAGCCAGCTTCTCCCGATGTTCCGTAGACTTTTGGTGCTCCTCCATGATTTCTGCACTTTGGGAGTCGAAGTTACAAGCTGGGCAGGACAGGACATCGTAATATTCGGTGTCGTCCTGAGCTAGACCAGTGAGAGGGTCGTCTATTTCCTCCATACCCAGCTGGACGTTAGCCAGCTCTTGTTCCAAATCCAGACATCTTTCCTGAAGAGACTTCTTCATGTGTACCTCTGCATCCAGCTTTTTCTGGGCTTTCAGCAAGTCGTTTACTAGTGACCTCATTTGTGATTTTAATACTTCAACTTCCTTTGGAGATTGATTGATCGGACTATGCAATCCCTCTACCGGAGCAGCTGTTTCAGCGGTCTGTTGTTCTACGTTGACGTGAGTCAGCGTACTTTTGGCATCCAAGGGCTGCTCTGTTGCAGTCATCTCAGTCTGTGTTGCCACCTCAGCTCTTCCAATAACCTTTGAGAGCTCCGAACCCCTTTCGTTTGAATATTGAAGTTCATGTTCAAGTTTTTCCCATTTCAGAGTCCTGTCCTTCAGCATATGCAGGAGTTGGCTGACCGTTAACTCCTCTGACATCAGACGTTTTGTGTGCTCCTGCTCCATTTTCTCCATCAGCTGCTTCTGTTGTCTTTCCAGATTCTCCAACTCTATATCAAAGAACTCTTTCGTTGCATTCAACTCTTGCTCAAAACGGCGAAGCATTTGTTCTAATTGCTGTTGTAGTTTGAAATGGAGTTGAGTTCGAGCCCGGTGTCCCTCAGAAATGGGCACATCAGTAGACTTGCCAGACTCAGAATCCACAGTTAAACTATGTTGTTGTTGCTCAGTGGAATTCTGTGCTGAAACTTTGTCTTTTGCACCTGAGTTGGGCTTACCATCATCCGTTCCAGAATCTGGGCCGACTATCTTCACCGAGTTCTCACTCGTTATTGTTTGTAGGAAATGCCAGTCCATATTCATTTTCCTAATCCACTCCCGTCCTAGTAGTGGAGGACCTCCTTCAGATATCACATATAAGTCCATTATTTGACTGTCTTCGCCCTTGTGGACCACTGCAACCTCTATTTTCCCGATGGGGTACACTCTTTGCCCCGTGTATGTTTTCAATCTAATCCCCGTATCCTGTAGGGGAATATGTTGGAATAACTTTCCGTAATCTTTCTTATTTATGACCGTCAATGCCAATCCAGTGTCCAATTCCAGTTTTACTTGGACTCCTTCTATCTGAAGAGTGACCCAAATTGTCTGGAGGTCTGCACCCTTACCAGCGTTGAGTACTCTTAAGCTAGCCAGTTCATTACAGCTTAAGCTAGCCAGTTCATTACTGCTAGCGTCTGAATCGGACTCCTGTTCGGCCACCTTGTGTACCTTTGCGTATTTCCCTTGCGGTGACTTCTTGTTGCTGGTCTTCTTCCCTGACCTGCATACTCTAGCTATATGTCCAAGCCTACCACAAGTTCTACATTCTTGGTTTTTAAACCAACACTGGTTCTGATCATGCGTTGTCTTTCCACAACGATAACATTTGCCAGAACTCACACCCAATTTGTGTGCACTGAGCTCCGGTGACCGTAGCTGCATTACTGCCGTGCCTCTCGCTGCGGCTTCGTGTGCTGCTGCCATAGTGACCGCCTTCTCAAGCGTCAGCTCATTCTCCTCGAGCAGTCGCTTTTGTGTATCCTGTTTAAATAAACCACACACAAATTTGTCTCGTAGTGCATCTGTCAGGCCCGTTCGAAACTGGCAATATTTCGCTAATTTACGCAATTCCAGCAAATAATCAGCATTGCTTTCATGCTGTAGCTGCCTTCTGTCGTAAAATTTAAATCGTTCCGCTAGCATCAGCGGCGTGGGGTTTAGATGATCTTTCAGGACAGTAACAATCTCATCGAACGTCTTATCCGCCGGTTCATCTGGTGATAACAGGTGTTTCAATTGCCCGTATGTCTTCGCACCCATTAAATTTAATAATGTTAGTGCTTTATCAGCCTCACGAATTTTATTGGCCTTACAATAATTTTTAACTCGTTCAACATATATGGCCCAATCTTCGATGTCACTATCAAAGTTGCTAATATTCCCGTGTTTAGGCATTGTAGTACTTTATCAGATTTGCAATTTCTCAGATTTTTTTTTTACTGTTATCCAAGATGGCGGCTTCCCGCTCTTGCCGTCGTCCTCCGCCCACAAAATGGCGGTTTTCCCGCTTCTGCCTTCTTCCCCAGCGGTTTTCCCGTGAAAAATGGCGGCTTTCCCGCGCTTCTCGCTCTCCCCGCCCACTTCAATGGCGGTTTTCCCGCGCTTCTCGTCGCTGACTTTCAGCCCGACTGCGGCTCTTATCTCCTGTGCGATCGCTGGTGCGCCGCCCGCCCGAAACGGTTCTCAGCCCTTATCACCGGTGCGATCGCTGGCCCGCTAAGCGCCTCCCGCTTGAAGCGGCTCCCGGCCTCTGGCTCACCCGCTCGGCGGCTCTTGCTCGCTCCCTCCCGGGCTCTGGCTTACCCGCTCGCGCCCTCAGTGTCTGCCGACGCTGCGCCTTCCAGCCCGAGTGCGGCCCTTATCAGGGATTTCGATCGATTGCCCTTCTACCTCCGACTTCCCCCAGCCCTGTCTTTGCAGCCAACGCTGCTTGGCTTACCCACCACCGAGGTTGAAAAAGCTGCAGGATGTCTTCTGTCCTCCCGTTTTCAGTCGTTGATGGAGGCTTCAGGGTCCTAATGCCTGTCGCTTCCAGTCGCTGGAAGCTGTCAGGATTTCTGCTGCCCTTCAGTTTTCAGTGGGGTGTTGAGGATTGGAACCTCTCTTCAACGTCCTGTCTTTGGACGAAGCCGCTGTGGAATAACTGCCGCAGGGTTCGAACCGACTCGTCGCCAGTGTTAAGTATGTGTATTGTATTGAACAATTAACACAAAGACTTAAACGTATAACTCAAACAGGTCTTTACTGGTTGGAGGTAGGGACTATACATAGGTCTTTACTTCATGCCCACAGGCGGGAACTGAGGGGGATCAGTACCCACAGTACTATTTATACCCCTATGGCCAGGAGTGGTACTGCGTATCACTACGCCCAACAAGTAGTGCAGTCCTGTCCATAGGTTCAAAGTAGCACACATATTACATACACAACAGATAGTACTAGAGAAGGTAGTACTAGAGGCGGAAGTAATACCATATTAGATAGGAGCCGACTAAGAAAGACTACGAAAATTTCAAAAATGGGTTTAGAATGCATGTACGTAAACGCACAAAGTGTGGTGAATAAGGTTGGTGAGCTACAAGCACAATTAGCCGTGTGGCAATATGATGTTGTGGCAATAACCGAAATGTGGCTTAAAAACAGTGAGGACTGGGCACTTAATATTCAAGAGTACAAGGTGTTCAGAAAAGATAGGGAAGGAAAAAAGGGAGGTGGGGTGACAGTGCTGATTAAGGAAGACATTGTAGTTTTAGAAAGGGAGGATGTTCTTGAGGGGACAAGGACAGAGTCCATTTGGTTAGAGTTGTGGAGCAAAAAGGGTATGATCACGCTATTGGGGTATTCTATAGGCCTCCAAATAGTGAGAGGGAGGTACAGAAGCAAATGTGCAGGGAAATCGCAGAGATATGCAAGAGCTATAGAGCGGTGATATTGGGGGACTTTACCCAAATATTGATTGGGATAATGCTAGAGTAAAGGGAAAGGAGGTTAAGGAATTTCTGAAATGTGTTCAGAAGAATTTCCTTGACCAATATGTTCTTGGCCCAACTAGGAAGGAGGCATTGCTGAATCTGGTGCTGGGGTGAGGTGGGCCAGGTCGACCAAGTGTCTGTGGGAGAACATGGTACGACCAAGTGTCTGTGGGAGAACATGGGTACGAGTGATCATCGTATCATAAGATTTAGATTAGCAATGGAGAGGAGCAAGGAACAATCTAGAGTGGAACTTCTAAACTGGACTAGGGCTAACTTCAATGGGATGCGAAAGGCTCTAACCAGGGTAAAATGGAACCAAAGACTGACAGGAAAAACTGTAACGGAACAATGGGTGATCTTTAAGGAGGAGATGTTCCAAGTACAGGCTAGGTACATTCCAACAAAAGGGAAGGGTAAGGAAACCAATGCAAGGTCTCCTTGGGTGACAAGGGAGATAGAGACGATGATGAAACAAAAAAAGAGGGTGTATGATGCATGTCAGGTGAATTTTTCAAGGGAGAACCAGACCAAATACAATCAGTTGAGAGGAGATGTGAAGATGAAAATAAGATTGGCAAAGAGTGAATATGAGAGTAGAATGGCGGTTAACATAAAAGGGAACCCAAAAATCTTCTACTGGCATGTAAACAGTAAGCGGGTAGTAAGAGGCGGGTTGGGGCCTATTAGAGACAAAGAAGGTGATATATGCTTAGAGGCGCAGGGCAAGGCTAGAATATATAGGGGGTGGCGGGTGTGGCGCGTGCGCCCAGTCAATTATACCCCTGACTGTTGGTGAGCGGTTCGAATCGCTCCCACGCCCCTGGGTTCCAGACACCGGACTTAGGTGCAGGCGGCGATACAGAAGAAAATCGAGTAGACAAGTGGTTTGGATGTAAGAAAACCAAGATTTTATTAAAACAGGAATAAAACACAGCCTTATGAGAAATTACTGGTAAACAATTACAGGCATAAACAAAATGACTATGTACTTATACAGGGAATGGGGAACACATGGCACATCGAGGGAAAACAACTACTTTAACAATCCCCTTATCCTTATCCCTCCCCCTATACCTAACTAGATTAAGCTATGAGGGGCCAGAATTCATGCTCACCAATCCAAGGCTTGTTGCCTTAACCGTTGCGAGTTTTGAGGTTTGGCCCCCTGTCCTTTGGGGTACTCCATCGCCAGGTGGTCTCAGGGCACGGTGCTGGGGCTGTGGCTGCAGTACACCTTTCCTCTCCTCAGCTACCGTCATCGTCTCGTCGCGATGGGTTCTCTTCTTCTTCTCCCTTGGGCGGTCGTCGGCGGTAACGTTGCGTTGGCAGTCTTTACTGCTTAGATTTTTCTACCCATTCTTAGAACGGCATCATATTCGTAATATGAATTCTTCCCCAAGCGCCAGCTTATAACTAGGCGCTCGGTCTTTATCAATGCGTCTTTGCTGCCCTTCTCTGCTCTTGTCGGGTCTCTACCTTATTCTTCGTCTCGTTTCGTTTTGCCTCATTTTCTCTGCCCTCTTTCGTGGCCCAGGTGTCCTGGGTAACTTTGGACTCGGGTCTTGTTCCCCTCCTCTGCGCTTGGTATGGATGTCCTTGGTTGCTAAACAAAGCAGAGAGCGAGAAGAAAACCCGCCACGAGGCCAGGGCACGAGTACGGGCGGCAGCAGCCCACGAGGTCAGAGAAGAGCAAGTGGGAAGAGTCAAGAGGGAAGATTGGTACTGATGAGCCTACAATTATACTCCTTCGGATGGCCCGTAATCTGCACGCCAAATCAGGTCAGTCCATTGTTTAACTTTTGGCGGGCTGTTTTAAATGATTACACCAATTTAAACTAACTGGCTTTAGATAGCCGTTTATCGCACCTGATGGCCCGATGTCCGATGTCATTAATGCATTTTAATCGGCCTGTCCAGCCTTGGTGGCTTCCTTAAGCTGTTTCCGATTATTTATGCGGACAAACTAATGGCTTTACGCTTAGGCCTAACTGGGATGATCTGTTCCAATCTGACGAAATGCATAATCAGTGTTTGCTTAACTGTCTGGTTTTTCAAACACAAAGTCCTTTTCACAGAAATGCATTCTAAGTTTCGATTTCCCGAAACTGTCTGTTCTGTGCTACAGAGTCCAAGCTTTTAAAATCTTGCAGGCTTTTGGTCACGAGGTGCGGACGCCATCTTTTGGGTACCCTTTTTAAATTGCCCATGCAGGGTCCCTTTTTATTAATAACCTTGGGGGAATGTGGGAATTTTGCGAATCTTACAAATACTCAATGAGTACTTTGCATCGGTGTTTATTAAGGAGGTGGATGCTGACAAAATATCAGTAGAAGTGGAAAAGGTAGAAACAATGGAAGGGGCAAAAATTGATAGACAGGATGTACTAGAAAGGCTGGGTATGCTTAGAGTGGACCAGGAATACCAACCTTTACACTGGTGTAATTGGGGTTCAAATGGGAGTCCAGGCCTGAGTCTAGTGGCTATCTAGTGAAAAACGAATGGCTACCTAGCACTGCTTTCCTTGCTCCCCACTCCGCGCCCCCACCCCTCTGCCGAATGTCTAAGTTGTGTTCATAATGGTGCAGGTGCCACTGGCAGTATGCAAAGATAGTGACTGCCCCCTGAATCCAAATGCTTTTGCATCAAGAGTGGATGTTAGCAGCAGGTGTCCCCAGCAGTTACATATTCCCACAGATTTTCAGGGCCAGAATGTTATATTATGCAGTGAAAACAATATAATACAAGTCAGAGCTAAATTACCAGCTAAAAAATTATCCTGCTTTTCTTTCTAAGCCCCTCATTGTTGCCATCTATGACTCCATTTTGTCTTTCCATCAGAACAGTAAAATGGCTTCATGGCAGATTTCTCTGTAGGTTTGAAAAATGCTGCTTTGTATCTGCAAAAATATTTCTGTTCCTGTCACTTTTTTTGAAGTGAACTACCTCTTGTGTAATGTTCCATCCAATAGATCCAACCCAACCAGAAAAAGTAAAATCTTAATTTGTGAAGGTACATCAACTAAAATATCAGTTGAGGCCACAAGTTTTCCGCCCTTTGAGTTTGGATTTATAACGCACTGCACAATTGCGAAACCTGCTGCATAACTTAACGTGTTGGGCTGACTTCTCCTCTTTCGGGTGGAGTTTTGGTAGAGTGACACTGCCGCTCACCCCTCCATGTTTGCCCGGGCAGGGACACCACTGTAGCACCAGTAGATCCGATAAGCGGCTTAAAGGGGCATAAGCACCCTGAAGATTTGAATGAGGCCTCCCACTGAAGGGGCCGGCTGGAGGGAGAGGGGAACTCTACAAAGCCCAATCCCTCCATTTGGATATTTACCTCAAATTCCTGGGGCTTACCACCACCTTCCATCATGGCAGACCCGGGAAGCGGTGGTAAGTGTGGTGGAGAGCAAGAAAATCCACTCAGACCTCTGGGCCTGCCGCTATTTACATGTGATGGGTGGAAGGAGTGGGGAAACAGCGGTCCCTGCCGAGGGGTGGGGGGGCACAGAACCTTGTTCAGGTAGTGAGGAAGTAGTAGGCCTTACAACCCAAATATTCCAATGCTCTCCACCTGATTCACCTTTTTATGTTTAATAAGTGTACTTTGCTGTTTGCAAAGGTAACATATTTATCTGTATCGTGCATCACATTCTCACTTCTATATTTTTGATTACCTATACATGACCTCCAAATCAGCAGGTGTCAACCTATGACAGCTGATTATACTGTTATCTCCATTCTCCCCCATCAAAAATGCCAAACATAATATTTTGTTTATATCTAGAAAGCCATAAAAATTATTGCAAATAAGCTTGCTACTGGAAATCATGAACAGAACACAGAATAATACAGCAACTATTAAGCTACTTTAAAAACAAGGCGGCTATCAAATTTCCCAACCACAGAAACCAGGGACTAAATGGACTCAGTTACATGAAACTTAATAGGCTCAGTCTGATTGATAATTTAGAAAGTTGTTTTATTTAACCAATTTTCATGGAATAACTGCTTTCACAACTAACTTTTGGCAATGCTAATTAAAGACTATCTGGCTTAGAAAGCTTCCAATAACTTCCGAGAAACAAAAATATCAATTTTTAAAAAACTTGTCAACAGTGTCAACACAAGTTGCTATTTTTCACTGACAAATCAAAATGGCATGCTTACACTTAATTTTGCTAACCATATAAACAATTCTCCAATCTGAATGATCAAATGGAAAGATATTTTTAACACCATTTGCATTATAGCGTGTACTAGGTATAAAAATAAAGAAAAGGTCACGAACGTAGATATATGGAAAAAGCTGGGGTGTGGGACTATATTGGACAGCTCTTTCAAAGAGGCAGCACAAGCATGATGGGCCGAATGGCCTCCTTCCGTGCTATAAGATTATATGATTCTATTCTATGATTCCAAACAATCTTATACAAATTCAAACACTGGGGGAAGTGTTTTTGTATCAGGACTGTTACTGCTTTGTGCAAATGCAACATAACTTATTGAGAAAGATATTCACCTTTACTTACAACAGTAATATGCTACATTTGAACATGATGCTCCAAAAATAGCAGCTTGATCAAGAGGTTGCTCATATTTAAAACTTTCCAAAGAAAGCACTACAGTTGCCGTCACATTAAAATTGTTTAATAGTCTGCATTTTGCTGACACTGCAGACAAAATGCAATCACTGAAATATACTCAGACCAAGCATAATTTTCAGAGACAACATCAGTGTCATAGTACCATTGTACCTTGATAAAAAGTCGTGTATAACCTACAGTACATTTTGTTGTACACTACAGCCATAGCTGGTATGCAGAGGGCCTTTACATTATATAAAAAGAAAAATGTACATGAATGTTATTACATAGAATTAACAGCGCAGAAACAGGCATTCAGCCCAACAGGTCTATGCTGGTGTTTATGCTTCGCACGTGCCTCCTTCCACCCTACTTCACCTAACCTTATCAGCACATCCTTCTATTCCTTTCTCCCTCACATGTTTATCTAGCTTCCTCTTAAATGCATCGATGAGGAGAGACTTGAGACACTGAGATTATTTCAATGGAGCAGAGAAGGCTAAGAGGAGAATTAATAAAAGCTGTCAGCTGTGGCTTAGTAGTAGCACTCTCACTTCTGAGTCAGTAAGTTGTGGGTTCAAGTCCCACTCCAGAGACTTTAAAACAAAAAACAGGTAGACATAAAAGATCCCATATCATTATTTCAATAGAAGAGCAGGGGAACTCTACCCAGTGTCCTGGCCAATATTTATCCCTTCAACCAACATCAAATATTGGAGCAGAAAACTTTCTGTATTCAGTGCTGTTCATGTATATGAATAATACTGTCATTAATTAAAAAAAAGCAATACCGCATTTGCAAATATGAACACTATGTACTCTAAGGGGTAACATCAATGCCTGATAAGGTTTTTTCAGATCTAGATTTTTATTTGGTTGTGTGCATTAAAAGTTAAAATTAAAATTACTATTTAAAATACAATCACTTATGAATATATGAAGATGAATAACATATTGCATCTACAATGAATGCACAAAAAGAACCAAATCTGGTGTATAAATGGCTTTCACTGCTGATACCAAACATCAACGAATACTAACATTCTTAAAGCACCGAGGTCTCAGATACCAATCTGCCCATAAACTTGGAACTTTTCTTTAAAATAATATCAATTATTTTTCAAGAAAGAACAGTACTGTTTTGTAGCTGTAAATTTCACTTGTGTGTAGCACCGTAGGTCAAAGTATATATTGTCACATAAAACATGATCTTTGTGCTTATGAAATATAGGTATATTAATGTATTTTAGTGACATTTAAAATATTCACTGTACAATGTTTAAAATTATAATATAAAGATTGTTATTTAATTACTTTAATAACAGGCTTTATAACTGAGCATCTCAAATGTTACATCAAATCAGTGTTATATTTGGTACTATGGTTGACTTGTTACAAAACTTTATATAAAATTAGAAAATAAAAATATAATCCGACAATAATTAATTTGAGGCATAATGATGAGCACCATATTTGTGCACAATACATCCCTGGCTTTGTGCAGCTGTGAGGTACATTTGGTAGAATGAAGACAATGGGTCTTTACACAATCACCACCATGGCCTTTGAAGCTTCCTCATAAACAATAATCGATCCACACAGTTGGAAAATGCCAAATGGTTAGTCTTTGGACAGTGTATGTGAAGACAACATAATCACTTCTCAGTGAATGTTACCTTAATATTTATCACTGCTTCAAATAATAAATTAATTAAAAAATGTAAATCATAACTGTGGTATCTATGTAATGAGTTTTTAAATGATAAGATATCTTGACACAATGATAAATAGTGATGCTTTTCAAACAAATGACTACATTCCTGTAGTGTGAGCAGTTTAATATTAGAACTGCAAGTAGTTTTGTTCCATAATTCATTGCTAAGGGCCACTTTAGTACTTTGATTAAACTGACTCGTTCTCTCAAATGAGACATTGCTTAACGTGAGAAAAGGGACGAGTGCAGAGTGCCAGCAGTGGCCAAAATGTGACCAGAAAGTTCTATTTTTCCCCTGTCTTTGTTTGTTATCTAGACATCAGTAGACCATGCAAGAGGTTGAGAAGCATCTTGTTCTTTTTTTCCAAAGTACAGTTTTCTTTTTTCCCAGAGCTGCACAGAAGGTCATTTTCTGCTTTCTGACTTTGTGCAGACAGGACAACATCTCCCTTTCTTTTTGGTAGATTTGGTGCACTTGAGAAGGGGACATTTCTCCACATAGCAGGTCACCTGGCCATCCTGGAAAAAAGAATCAGCAGAATAAGTATTAAGGGTTTCCTACAGTTGTATTGATTGTCAACACGTATTGCACATTCCTGTGGGAAAAATGCATTTCAGTCAAACATCTTAGTCGTAGATTCGCATTCTTCAAAAAGGTTCACAGTGGGAATTTATTCATGGTTATTTTTCACCTATATCTATCTCAAGTGTACATTGAACCTGAATTATTAATTAGCCAGATTAATTCTTCATTGACTTATTTTAAAGGGAATATGTTCCCCTGCCTCTGGAGATTATATGAATGTACTAGCTGTCCAGAACAAACTATATTGTTAACCATAATGAGAGCATGGGGAGGGGGGGGGGCGGCGAGAGGGGGGGGATTTTTAATTGCTGGCTGCCCGTTTCTTACCTGAAAAATTGGCAGCCAGCTGTTGAAAATTGGGGGTGGGGGAAAGCGGTTCAGCTTGCCAGCCCCTTGCAGACCCAAGGCACGGATTGGTCAGGGACAGTCAGCATGGATTTGTTGGGGGAAGGTCGTGTCTGACTAACTTGATTGAATTTTTTGAAGCGGTAACAAGGAGGGTTGATGAGGGTAGTGCAGTTGATGTAGTCTATATGGATTTTAGCAAGGCTTTTGATAAGGTCCCGCATAGCAGACTGGTCACGAAAGTAAAAGCCTATGGGATCCAAGGCAAAGTGGCAAGTTGGATCCAAAATTGGCTCAGAGGCAGGAAACAAAGGGTAATGGTCGAAGGATGTTTTTGTGACTGGAAGGCTGTTTCCAGTGGGGTTCCACAGGGCTCAGTACTGGGTCCTTTGCTTTTTGTGGTATATATCAATGATTTGGACTTGGATGTAGGAAGTATGATTAAGAAGTTTGCAGATGATACACAAATTGGCCGTGTGGTTGATAATGGAGAAGAAAGCTGCAGACTGCAGGAAGATATCAATGGATTGGTCAGGTGGGCAGAACAGTGGCAAATGGAATTCAATCTGGAAAACTGTGAGGTAATGCATTTGGGGAGGGTTAGCAAGGCATGGGAATACACTATAAATGGTAGGACACTAAGAAGTGCAGAAGATCAGAGGGACCTTGGAGTGCATGTCCACAGATCCCTGAAGGTAGCAGAACCGATAGATACTTGTCTTTATTAGCCGAGGCATAGAATATAAGAGCAGGGAGGTTATGCTTGAACTGTATAAAACTAGTGAGGACACAGCTAGAATACTGCGTGCAGTTCTGGTCACCACATTACAGGAAGGATGTGATTGCACTAGAGGGGGTGCAGAGGAGATTTATGAGGATGTTGCCTGGGCTGGGGAATTTTAGCTATGAGGAAAGATTGGATAGGCTGGGGTTGTTTTCTTTGGAACAGAGGAGGTTGAGGGGGGACCTAATTGAGGTGTATAAAGTTATGAAGGGCCTAGATAGAGTGGATAGGAAGGACCTATTTCCCTTAGCAGAAGGGTCACTAACCAGGGGGCATAGATTTAAAGTAATTGCTCAGAAGTTTAGAGGGGATTGGAGGATAATTCTTTTTCACCCAGAGGGTGGTGGGGGTCTTGAACTCACTGTCTGAAAGGGTAGTAGAGGCAGAGACACTCATCACTTTTAAAAAGTACTTGGATATGCACTTGAAGTGCCATAACCTACAGGGCTATGGACCAAGAGCTGGAAAGTGGAATTAGGGTGGATAGCTCTTTGTCGGCCGGCACGGACAAGATGGGCCAAATGGCCTCCTTCTGTGCTGTAAATTTCTACGATTCTATGATTAATGCAATTTTCAGGCAGGCCTGTAAATGGACGAACAGCTGTTCAAATATGCAAATTGGGATCTTATGCTGTTGTAAGACCCCAACTGCAATTTTGAAGTACAAATGGGCAGAGAATGAGGCGTCCATTTGTAGCAGGTGGTAAGCAGACTAATCAGCAGTTTATAAAAGGATTGTTGGTGGCCATTCCACAAAAGGACCCAAAATGCCGGCCAGCTCAGTGTGGGAGCTGGTATGATTTCCCGCCCCTCCACACTGGTGAACTGTAGTGGAGTGCCCGCAGCTCCACGAAGACATTCAAGTGAGGCCCATGTCTGAAAACGGATACAAACGGCATTTTATGTTGTTTTTTCGAGGGATTCTGTTGATCTTCCACCAATTTTACAGCAATCAATTGGAAGAACCCTGTGGAATTTCAGGGTGACTATGTTTGTACGTAGGTGAGATGATAGTCTTGCCCACTGTGCAGAGTCCAATTATCAATTATAGAAATGGAAAATGGAACTGAAAGCTGATCTGGTAAGAACAATGAACTGAAGGTGGGTAGTAATGGTAAGTCTTTATGTCAAAAGATGTTAAATTTGACACACCTTGGGTTGGAGTGTTCGCCTTCGGCAGACAGAGCTCCTGCATGCCCACATTGCCAAAAGCCCACCTCATTTTCCAAGCAGGATGGGTTTAGAGCAGCATTCCCAGTCCTGAATAGCTGCACAGCTGCTGCTTAAAGGAGCAGACATGTTGGAAATTCTGGAGGACAGAGACAATTAAAAGTCTCAAGAATGCCAGAAGGAGCAGTAGGATTTCAACTATGGCAAAAATTCCCTGCTTCTCTGATGCCTCTGTAGAATTTCTATTGGCTGAGAGATGGGCAAGAAAAGACTTGTGAAACAGGACAGGTATCCACAGAAGAGGGCAGTCCAGGTGTTATGGAGGAAGCTGGCTCAGGTATTGAGTTCAACCTCTACCACTTCACGCATGACCACGCAATGCAGTAAAACGTTTAATGACCTCATGAGGTTGGCTAAGGTAAGGGAAGTTATGAGTACTCATGCTCATTCTAAAAACTATGTTAGCAGCATGACTCATGGCGATGTCCATGGGATGGCCAGGCAGTCAATCATGCGACACCCGGTCTTGGCGAGCAACCTCAGTGTTGGGCAAATTTCTGCCGCTTCCCACCGACTTTCCTTCTGGAACATGTGGGAAGTCGGCTGGTTGCATTTGTATGAGACCCGGGAATTTAAATACCCTGGACCTCTATTGTGCTGCAGTGGGTGAGTTTTGAACTCACACCAATTGTGGGGCGGGAGTTGGGGAGGTAATATTTAACATAACCAACGTGCAACATGGCAGATTGATTGCCCATTTTACTTTCCATTGACTTCAGTGGAAAATAAAATCGGGTGACTTGTAAATTAGACGGCTGATCTGATCGTACCAGTTTCCCACTGGGCGAATTAGGTTAAAATAACCTGTCCAAAACTGACCCGATGACACCTGGCCCCCAATTAAAATTGAGGCTTTGGATCTCCAGATCTCTTTCATTGATGATCATGTATAGAACAGACATTTCAATTAAAAGTTCCATAAATTACTGGTTGTGTAGTTAGTAGTGGGAAATTGCAAGGATTTATCCATGGAATAAAAAGCAAAATGCTCCAGTTGCTGGAAATGTGAAATGTAAACAGAACATTCAGGAAACACACAAGGGGAGGTGGGTATGGAGGCGGGATTGCCGAGAAAATGGCAGAATTTGGGGGTGGGCTCAACCCGCCCCCAACCTGCCTCCATGCCATCTTCCCAGGAGGCGGTTAGCCGTCCTGCGCGGGGTCCCATCTCCTTGGAGGCGGGAAGGGATTAAAGCCAATTAACTGCCTGTTAACAGGTAGTTAACAGGCAGAAAATAGGCTTATCACCATTTTGCCCACACAAGTGGGGGCTTCGCGAAGGCATGAACCCCGCCAGGGTCAGCCAGGCGAGCAGTGGGTCTGCAGGGGTTGGAGGGGTCCAAAAGTGTGCTGTGGAGGTAAGTGATGGGTGCAAGAGTGGAGAGGTGAGTATCTGAGGTAAGTGGAAAGTGTTAGAAAAAGTGTATTTACCTTTGTTTCTTCCTGCAGGCTTCAGTCAGTGGGTATGCGGAGAGTCTCGCACCACCGCGGTAGAGATGACAGATGGCCGTTGCATTCTCCAATGCAACAACTATCTCATTTCTGCAAAAGAAAGAGGTTTGATGAGGTCTTGAATTCAAGACCTCATCAAACTACAGAGAATTTCACTGTTTGACAGCTTCACAGATGAAATGTCATACGTTGATGTTCTGTGCAACCGGCTTTCCCTTAATTGGCCTGCTAAGCCTGCTGGGCGGGTTTAACAAGGTTAATCAAGGGAAAATAGCGTGGTTTGGCCAGAAGTTGATGGAGGCAGGACTGAAACCCGAGAAGTGGGAGTCCCGCCTCCAAAAGCTCCCCATTGGCAAAATCACCCCCAAGAAGTCAGTCGGCATCTGTGGACAGAACAAACAAGCTAATATTTCAGGAGCTTTGAAGAAGGGGCTCTTACTAAAATAACCCTGAAACAGTTGTTGGGTTTCTTGGATTTAAATAATTGACTAATCAATTCAAAACAAAGATGTCAATCATACCTATAACTAAACCACTCACACAGCTTTGTTTACATTTGAATTATATAGATTGCTTCCTCTCTTAAGCTTGTACCCTAAGAGACAAAGGCCTAGAAATTGGCCCACTTACTGTCATGAGTCACCACCGCAATCCAGTCTAGAAATGGCGGCCGCCACTCTAGCACCCATCTCTGGTGTGGGATTCAGTGGCTGCCATTTTGGTGAGGGCCTTAGTGCTGACAATAGCAGCGCTGGCCCTGGAAATGTAAATTAAGAGAGGGTGACGTCAGTCGATGTGCAATGCCGAGTTCAGCACTGGCTCCTAAGCTTGCCATGATAACCCAGCATTCAGCAGACTGACAGAGGTGCTGTCAGCACCTCTTAAAGGGACACAGACATCTTTCAGGTAAGTTTGCATTTAAGCTTTTGGACTGTATTTTTTAAATTTTATTTAAGTAGTGACTTGGTGCAATACATGTTAAAAGTTTTTTTTAAGAGTGCAGGGAGTGCTGCTGGATGCTTGCAAGGCTTCAGATGGTAAAGGAAGCCTCAGAGAAGACAGAAAATGCTGGGAATACTCAGCATATCTGGAGAGAGAGTTCAAGTCTCAGGTTGAGATGCTGCCTGACCAGCTGAGTAGTTCCAGCATTTTATGCTGTCGTTTCAGATTTACAGCATCCTCTCGCAGAGGGAAAAGGAAGACACAGAAGAGGAGGAAGCAGATGAGGAGGGAGCAGAAGGAAGGAGGGAACCCAGACAGCCCTTTTCTGGTCAGGATATCTGGGATGGAATCATCCACCTATGGTACTAGTGACCACAACCCCAATTCCCCTTTCAACTTTTGTCCCACACCTTACCTTCCCTCTGTTACTGATCATCACAGTGTCCTCTTGGCCACAATGCTGAAATAATAGCCACCACAAAGCACTCTTTCCAACCCAACTTTATACATCTATCCATCCAATATGACATCAGAAATCAACTCATCACCTTTATACATTCCCTTAGTGACTGTCTTGTGTGTGCCTTTGCCTATCCTACAGATGTCATGCAGTGCTAGCCCAGTGGCTACAGCATGGCTGATGGAAGTTCTTCTTCTTCTTCCTCCCTCGTGATTGGCACAGATTGTTGTTAGGTGAGTGATGTGGGGGAGGGAGCCATGCATTGAGAAGTGTGTGAGGCTAGTGGTGCAGTTGGTAGGAGACGACTTTTGAAGATGCATTCACTGACCTTGACCACTGGTCTGAGGTCATGAAGCTTCTTTGGGCACCGGAGCCAGGTTATGGTGGCAAAACTGCTGGCAGTAATGGCCTCGGTGATGTGGTCCCACTTCCTTCTTTCTGGAGGGCCTCCTGGCCTCTGTGGGTAGAGGACCTCTCTTGCAGTGTTGACCCCCTGCACAAAGCTGGAGTGCTGTGTGCGAGACCCTGGGTGCCACTTCCCTGGTTTGTTGAGTCATTTGTGTTAGTGCTGAAGCAGTTTTCCCATTTTTTTTAGGTGCAGAAGGGAATTCAGCATAATAGCTGAAGACTGCCATTTGGGAATTCTTTTTAACGTTAATTTATTTTTCAGAAGGCAGTTGAGCTGTAACGGCTGAAAATTGCACATTTTTACATCATTTTTATTTTTATCATTTCAGAAGGCATTACCCTTTTAAGATCCCACAACGCTTTGCGAAGTCACAGCCTCGCTTTCAGAGGGTGTTCAAAGCTGCAATGCTGCTTGTGGATGCCACATTGGGGCCTGCTGCCAGGACGATTGCCAGCAGGAGGGCATTACACGTTGAGTTTAGTATTGGGCTACTAATCATTAGTCCCCAGCGCCAATTTTTCTGTCCTACCAGCACCACCATTGTCGGTGGCCGTTAATCCGCACCCATGGTAGTACCGGTAACTTTCATGGCGTACTCGAATTTTAGCCCAATATTTCTATTGATTTAGGCCAGGGATATGGGACCCGAAATTCTGGGGTCCCTACTCTGCCACTGTCTGCTGGAGAGAATCCCAAACCTACTGCTTCATTAGGGGAAAGGCAGAGGTCATTAGCAACCAAAGGTGAATCCGAGGCAGGAACATTCCAAAGGTAAAAGGAAGGCCCACAATGGAAGGCTCTTAGGAAGCATGGCTTCCACTGGCCTAATGAGGGCACACTGGGCGGGACTCCCAGGTTAGCTTTGGATCATTATTGGGGCAGAAACCAGGTGGACAAGGATTCCGCCCCAGTGTCCTTACCCCAATGTCCTGACCTGGTTGTGCCCTCTGACACCCCAGGAATTTTGGCCCCATCAAATTGAACTGCAGTATGTTTTTAAATTCCTTATTTTGATGAAGGGATTTAAAAGGACAGCCACCAAAGACAAAAGTGCTTTCACAGAATGGTCAAAATAGAGATATTAGAAGGATATGTTGAAAGGGTGAGATGAAGTAAGGTGGGAGGAGGCTCATGTGATGCATAAACACCAGCATAGACCTGTTGGGCTGAATGACCTGTTTCTGTGCTGTAAATACTATCTATCTATATATATATTAGCTGGGGAGCCCCGCGTTGCGAGGGCAATTATGGGGCGCTTGGTCTCCCTGCCCCTGTGTGTGCCCCCTCTCCCTGTCATGTCCTCTCCCTGTCCTATCCCTCCCTCCCCTCCCCTCTCTCCCTCCCCTGTCTCCCTCCCCCACCCCCACACCTACCCTCCCCTCGCCCACCCCCTCCCCTCCCCCACTCCCCTCTGTCCCTCTCTCCGGCCCCTCCCCCTGCCTAGCGCCTGAGGTCCGGAGCTGAGGTCCGCCGCGTATCGCGCGGCTGATGGACGGCCGCTGTGGGCGGGCGGGCGGCGCATGCGCGGTCAGTGCGGGCGGCGCATGCGCGGTCAGTGCGGGCGGCGCATGCGCGGTCAGTGCGGGCGGCGCGAGCCCCCCGCGATTTCCCGAGGCTCGCCCCCCCGCGATTTCCCGAGGCTCTCCCCCCCCCCCGCGATTTCCCGAGGCTCTCCACCACCCCCCCGCGATTTCCCGAGGCTCTCCCCCCCGCGATTTCCCGAGGCTCTCCCCCCCCGCGATTTCCCGAGGCTCTCCCCCCCCCCGCGATTTCCCAAGGCTCTCCCCCCCCCGCGATTTCCTGAGGCTCTCCCCCCCCCTATTAAATTGTTATTTAATTCCCTAACACATCATTAAAATATTTACCTTAGTTCCCTAACACACAGAAAGTGTGGGGGAAAAAATTGTGAAAAATCAAGATGGCGGCCACTCACCTCGGTTCAGAAGGATAAGGCCCGCCCACACACGCACCGATTGGTCGACCGGTCAGGTCACCGAAGCGTAGGATTGGTCAATCGTCGAGTCACTCGACACTCAACTGTAGGAAGGAACCCGCCGTCCGATTGGTCGACCTCGACGTCACACGGTCGCTAATGAGATGCTAATGAGCGGAACGCTGAACGTTTTTGGGATACCGCGGGCGGGATTTTTGTCTGGCCGAAACGTAAATACATCTATGACCGGTCCGGAATCGCAAGCCTTCTTTTGAGGTGACGCGCGCGTCGGTACGCTCTGTAACTTTCAAACGTATAGAGAACGGACAGACATCGGGACAGACAGACATCGGGACAGACAGAAGAGCTCTTTTATATATATATAGATAACTAGCTGGGGAGCCCCGTGTTGCGAGGGCAATTTTGGGGCGCGAGGGCAATTTTGGGGCGTTTGGTCTCCCTGCCCCTGTGTGTCCCCCCTCTCCCTGTCATGTCCTCTCCCTGTCCTATCCCTCCCCTCTCTCCCTCCCCTCTCTCCCTCCCTTCCCTCCCTCCCTCCCCTCCCTCCCCTCCCTCTCCTCCTCCCCCGCTCCCCTCCTCCCCCGCTCCCCTCCTCCGCTCCCCCGCTCCCCTCCTCCCCTCCTTCCTCCCCTCCCCCGCTCCCCCACTCCCCTCCTCCCCCGCTCCCCCACTCCCCTCCTCCCCCACTCCCCCACTCCCCTGCTCCCCCACTCCCCTCTGTCCCTCTCTCCGGCCCCTCCCCCTGCCTAGCGCCTGAGGTCCGGTGCCGTTGCTGAGGTCCCCCGCGTATCGCGCGGCTGATGGACGGCCGCTGCGGGCGGGCGGGCAGCGCATGCGCGGTGAGTGCAGGCGGCGCATGCGCGGTGAGTGCGGGCGGCGCATGCGTGGTCAGTGCGAGCGGCCCGCGGGAGCCGGCAAGGCCGTTAGCGAGCGGGAAACTTCGGGCGGCGCGCCCGCGCTCCGTCCGCGACACCTGAGAGGGGGAAGTAGAGAGAGACAGAGAGGGAAGAGGAGAAGGAGAGAGAGGGAAGAGGAGAGAGGGAAGAGGAGAAGGAGAGAGAGGGAAGAGGAGAAGGAGAGAGAGAGAGGGAAGAAAGAGAGAGAGAGAGAGAGAGAAATTTTTTCAGCTTCAGGCCCCGAGTCCCCCCTGCGCGAGGGTGAGGAGGAGGGGGGGGGTTGCTAAACACAATATAAAACTCAAATAAATTGTTAATTAATTGCCTAACACATAATTGAAATATTTACCTTAGTTCCCTAACACACAGAAAGTGTGGGGGAAAAAATCGTGGAAAATCAAGATGGCGGCCACTCACCTCGGTTCAGAAGGATAAGGCCCGCCCACACACGCACCGATTGGTCGACCGGTCAGGTCACCGAAGCGTAGGATTGGTCAATCGTCGAGTCACTCGACACTCAACTGTAGGAAGACCTCGACGTCACACGGTCGCTAATGAGATGCTAATGAGCGGAACGCTGAACGTTTTTGGGATACCGCGGGTGGGATTTTTGTCCAGCCGAAACGTAAATACGCCGATGACCGGTCCGGAATCGCAAGCTTTCTTTTGAGGCGATGCGCGCGTCGGTACGCTCGACAGACAGACAGACAGACAGACAGACAGAAGAGCCGCTTTATATATATAGATAATTGCTCTTCTGTCTGTCTGTCTGTCTGTCTGTCCTCTATACACTCGAAAGTTATAGAGCGTACCTACACGTGTGTTACATCAAAAGAAAGCTTACGATTCCGGAACGGTCATAAGCGTATTTACTTTTCGGTGAGACAAAAATTGTGCCGACGATATCCAAAAAACTTTCAAAATTCTGCTCATTAGCGGTTGACCAATCCTACGGGGGAATTAGCATTGAGTGACTATGATGTCGAAGAGCTGCTATGATGTCAGAGCAGTTTTTGTGCTGTCATAAAGAAATCAATGCTTTCACTGTGCCCAGCCTACTCAGCTGGGGTGACTCGGGCCGGGCCTGTTCCTCTCTTCTCTATCTCCTTCCCTCACCCTCTCCTTCTCTCTCTCTCTCCTTCCCTCTCTCTCTCTCAGTTCAGTTCAAATGCTTTATTGGCATGAAAGTTTACAGAGCCTGTTCCTCTCTTCTCTCTCTCCTTCCCTCTCTCTCTCTCCTTCCCTCTCTCTCACTCTCTCTCTCCTTCCCTCTCCCTCTCTGTCTCTTCTTCCCTCTCCCTCTCTGTCTCTCCTTCCCTCTCTCTCTCTGTCTCTCCTTCCCTCTCTCTCTCTCTCCTTCCCTCTCTCTCTCTCTCCTTCCCTCTGTCTCTCTCTCCTTCCCTCTCTCTCTCTCTGTCTCTCTCTCCTTCCCTCTCTGTCTCTCTCTCTCCTTCCCTTTCTGTGTCTCTCTCTCCTTCCCTCTCTCTCTCGCTCTCTCCTTCCCTCTCTCTCTCTCTCCTTCCCTCTCTCTCTCTCTCTCCTTCCCTCTCTCTCTCTTTCTCTCTCCTTCTCTCTCTCTCTCTCCTTCCCTCTCCCTCTCTGTCTCTCCTTCCCTCTCTCTCTCTGTCTCTCCTTCCCTCTCTCTCTCCTTCCCTCTCTCTCTCCTTCCCTCTCTCTCTCTCTCTCTCTCCTTCCCTCTCTGTCTCTTTCTCTCCTTCCCTCTCTCTCTCTCTCTCTCATTCCCTCTCTCTCTGTCTCTCTCTCCTTCCCTCTCCAAACGGGGCGATACCGAATTTCTAGCCCTCTCCCTCTGTCTCCCCCCAATCTCTCTCTCTCTCCCCGTCTCTTTATCCAATTCCAATTCCAATTCCAATTCAAATGCTTTATTGGCATGAAAGTTTAAAGAGAACCATATTGCCAAAGCTTACATAGCAAAAAGGTACAGTTTTCCAACATTCTGTAGGTGTCAATCGATTTGACATTTGTTGGGTACATACAATATTACTTTTAAACAATATTAATTTTAAAGTCTTTCTACTTCATTTGGTACGTTCAATATTAATTTTAAACAGTCTTAATTTTAAACAGTCCTCAGGTTGTGACATGTTGTTACATATTTGGCCCCAAGGTATGGTCTGTCTCCTTCTCCCAGGACTAATCTCAATTTTGACAGGTCATCCAATTCCTTGAAATCTGGGGTTGTTTGGCTTAGCTTGTTGAATAATATGTTTCTTGATGTGTTGAATTTTTCGCATTTTAGGAGGAAATGCATTTCTGTTTCTCTCTCTGTCTCCCAGTCTCTCTCTCTCTGTCTCCCAGTCTCTCTATCTCTTCATCCAGTCTCTCTCTCTCTCCCCCAGTTTCTCTCTCTCTCCCTGTCTCGCTCTCCCCCTCAGTCTCTCTCTCTCTCTCTCTCTCTCTCCCAGTCTCTCTCTCTCCCCCAGTCTCCCAGTCTCTCTCTCTCCTCCAGACTCTCCCTCCTCCAGTCTCTCTCTCCCAGTCTCTCTCTCTCTCAGTCTCTCTCTCCTCCAGTCTTTCCCTCCTCCAGTATCTCTCTCTCTCCCCCCAATCTCTCTCTCGCTCCCTGTCTCTCTATCTCTCTCTCTCTGTCTCCCAGTCTCTCTATCTCTCTCTCTCCCCAGTCTCTCTCTCCCTTCCCCCATCTCTCTCTCTCCCCCAGTCTCTCTCTCTCTCTCTCCCGTCTCTCTCCCTCAGTCTCTCTCTCTCTCCCCCAGTCTCTCTCTCTCTCCCCAGTCTCTCTCCTCCCCCTCCCCCAGTCTCTCTCTCTCTCTCCCCAGTCTCTCTCCCCCCAGTCTCTCTGCTCTCTCTCTCTCCCGTCTCTCTCTCTCTCTCCCAGTCTCTCTCTCTCCCCGAGTCGCTCTCTCTCTCCCCCTTAGTCTCTCTCTATCTCCCCAGTCTCTCTCTCTCTCTCCCCGTCTCTCACTCTCCCCCCCCAGACGCTCTCTCTCTCCCAGTCTCTCTCTCTCTCCCCCAGTCTCTCTCTCCCCCCAGTCTCTCTCTCTCTCTCTCTCTCCCCGTCTCTCACTCTCCCCCCTGACGCTCTCGCTCTCCCCCAGTCTCTCTCCCCTCCAGTCTCTCTCTCTCTCCCCTCCAGTCTCTCTCTCCCCCAGTCTCTCTCTCCCCCAGTCTCTCTCTCTCTCTCCCCCACTCTCCCTCTCCCCCCAGTCTCTCTCTCTCTCCCCCACTCTCTCCCTCTCCCTCCACTCTCTCCCTCTCCCCCCAAGTCTCTCTCTCTCTCTCTCTCTCTCCCCGTCTCTCTCTCTCTCCCCTCAGTCTCTATCTCTCTCCCCCCCCACCCCCCTGGTCTCTCCCTCCCCCCCCAGTCTCTCTCTCGCTCTCTCTCTCTCTATCTCCCCAGTCTCTCTCTCGCTCTCTCTCTCTATCTCCCCAGTCTCTCTCTCTCTCCCCAGTCTCTCTCTCCCTTCCCCCGTCTCTCTCTCCCTTCCCCCGTATCTCTCTCCCCGTCTCTCTCCCCCAGTTTCTCTCTCCCTGTCTCGCTCTCCCCCTCAGTCTCTCTCTCTCTCTCTCTCTCTCTCTCTCTCCCAGTCTCTCTCTCTCCCCCAGTCTCCCAGTCTCTCTCTCTCCTCCAGACTCTCCCTCCTCCAGTCTCTCTCTCCCAGTCTCTCTCTCTCTCAGTCTCTCTCTCCTCCAGTCTTTCCCTCCTCCAGTATCTCTCTCTCCCCCCAATCTCTCTCTCGCTCCCTGTCTCTCTATCTCTCTCTCTGTCTCCCAGTCTCTCTATCTCTCTCTCTCCCCAGTCTCTCTCTCCCTTCCCCCATCTCTCTCTCTCCCCCAGTCTCTCTCTCTCTCTCTCCCGTCTCTCTCCCTCAGTCTCTCTCTCTCCCCAGTCTCTCTCCTCCCCCTCCCCCAGTCTCTCTCTCTCTCTCCCCAGTCTCTCTCCTCTCTCTCCCCCCAGTCTCTCTGCTCTCTCTCTCTCCCGTCTCTCTCTCTCTCCCAGTCTCTCTCTGTCCCCCTGAGTCGCTCTCTCTCTCCCCCTTAGTCTCTCTCTATCTCCCCAGTCTTTCTCTCTCTCTCCCCGTCTCTCACTCTCCCCCCCAGATGCTCTCTCTCTCCCAGTCTCTCTCTCTCTCCCCCAGTCTCTCTCTCCCCCCAGTCTCTCTCTCTCTCTCTCTCTCCCCGTCTCTCACTCTCCCCCCTGACGCTCTCGCTCTCCCCCAGTCTCTCTCCCCTCCAGTCTCTCTCTCTCTCCCCTCCAGTCTCTCTCTCCCCCAGTCTCTCTCTCCCCCCAGTCTCTCTCTCTCTCTCCCCCACTCTCCCTCTCCCCCCAGTCTCTCTCTCTCTCTCCCCCACTCTCTCCCTCTCCCTCCACTCTCTCCCTCTCCCCCCAAGTCTCTCTCTCTCTCTCTCCCCGTCTCTCTCTCTCTCCCCTCAGTCTCTATCTCTCTCCCCCCCCACCCCCCTGGTCTCTCCCTCCCCCCCCAGTCTCTCTCTCGCTCTCTCTCTCTCTATCTCCCCAGTCTCTCTCTCGCTCTCTCTCTCTATCTCCCCAGTCTCTCTCTCTCTCCCCAGTCTCTCTCTCCCTTCCCCCGTCTCTCTCTCCCTTCCCCCGTATCTCTCTCCCCGTCTCTCTCCCCCAGTCTCTCTCTCTCTCCCCCTCAGTCTCTCTCTCTCTCTCTCTCTACCTCCCCATTCTCTCTCTCCACAGTCTCTCTCCGCCCTCTCCCCCCAGTCTCTCTACTCTCTGTGATGAAATATGTCATTCATCAGACTCTGTAGTTAACTACATATATTGTATTGCCTGCTCCGGTGCTTTACCTTGTATTGTGTATAGTGGACCGCCCCCTTTGTGTGTCGGCTCCGCCCATACCTGGCCCTACTTAAGACAAGCCCAGGCTTGTCTTGCAGCAGAACAGCAGCATGCTAGGTGAAGCCACAGGCATCTTTTCTTTGCTAATAAAAGCCTTGTTTTATTCAGTTTACTTTGAGTCTTGAAGTCATTGAGGCGCATCAATTTTATTAGCAAACTTTAACGATGGATCAACTTTTGAAACCGGAACGCTTGGATTTGGACCCGCATGCTTCAGATGCATCGGCACGGTTTGGACACTGGTTCCAGTGCTTGGAATTCTTTATGGCCAACTCCGAAGCCGTCACAGCCTCTAAAGCCACCGGAGATGTGAAACTCAGGATCCTGCAGAATTTGGGTAAGCCACCGGGTTTTTCCACTCATCCAAGACGCCGCCACCTACCTGGATGCCTGCAACATTCTGAAGGCCCACTATCAGCGGCCTACCAATGAGGTGTACGCCAGGCACCTGCTTGCTACCTGCACACAGCGACCCGGAGAGTTGCTAGAGGACTTTCTAGTCACACTAAAAGTGCTTGGCAAAGACTGCAAATGCAAAGACGTGAAAGCCACGGTATACACAGACGAGCTTATTCGGGATGCCTTTATCGCAGGCCTCAGCTCTAATTACATCCGGCAGAGACTGCTAGAGAAAACGGGCCTAGATCTGACACAGGCTGTGGACACAGCGCGATCGCTGGATGTGGCTCAGAAGAACTCTGACTCCTACTCGTCAGGCCGCGCGGCCCACGCCGCCTCTGCTTCCCCGCCCGGTAGCCCAACACCGTCGGGGCCCTGCTCTCCCCCCAGAAGCCCTACGACCGCCGCGACGCATCGGGGCCCCAAATGCTACTTCTGCAGGCAGCCGAAGCACACCAGGAACCTGTGCCCGGCGAAAGGCACCACCTGCTGTAAGTGCGGTAAGAAGGGGCACTTTGGGAAGGTGTGCAGAGGGAACCCCGCAGGCAAAACCGCCACCGCCGCGTGCGCGCCGTGGGAGCGGCCATCTTGGACGCCATCTTGTCCGACCTCGTGGGGTCCGCCATCTCGCGAGCAGACATCGTGGACGCCATCTTACCCGGCCTCGTGTGGCCCACCATCTTGTCCTGATCAGGGCCCTACAGTGGCGTCGATCACAGTGGACCAGTCCAGACCGCACCCACTATCCAAATCGATGGTGGACATCGAGGTAAACGGGTGCAAGGTTAAATGTTTAATTGACAGCGGGAGCACGGAGAGCTTCATTCACCCTGATCTGGTACAACGACTCTCTCTAACTATAGTCCCTACTCAGGGCAGGATCTCTATGGCCGACAAAACCCAGATATCGACTATTGCGGGTTACTGCGTGGTACGATTGTCCGTTAAAGGCACTGTATATAATAATTTTAAACTGTTAATTATGAAGGATTTATGTGTGAGCGTGATCTTGGGCCTGGATTTTCAGTGCCACCACCAAAGCATCACGCTCAATTTCGGTGGGACCTACCGCCCCTCACAGTGTGCGGTCTGGCTACCCTGAAGGTAAAGCCGCCTTCGCTATTCGCGAACCTTACCCCTAACTGCCGGCCAATAGCGACCAAAAGCAGGAGGTACAGCTGGGAGGACAGGCGGTTTATCGCGACCGAGGTAGACAGGCTCCTGAGGGAGCGCATTATTGAACGCAGCAACAGCCCATGGCGCGCCCAAGTGGTGGTGGTGAGGGGTAGCGAGAAGAAGCGGATGGTGATTGACTATAGTCAAACAGTCAACATCTATACCCAACTAGACGCCTACCCGCTACCCCGCATATCCGAGATGGTGAACCAAATCGCCGAATACCGGGTGTTCGCCACCATCGACCTCAAGTCAGCGTATCACCAGCTCCCTATCAGACCAGAGGACCGTTCGTACACCGCCTTCGAGGCAAACGGACGCCTCTACCAGTTCCTCAGAGTCCCCTTTGGGGTGACAAATGGGGTCTCGGTCTTTCAGAGGGAGATGGACCGCATGGTCGATGACCACCACTTGCAGGCAACCTTCCCCTATCTCGACAACGTCACCATCTGCGGCCACAACCAACAGGACCACGACTCAAACCTCGCGAGGTTTCTGAAAACCGCACAAAAACTCAACCTCACCTACAACGAGGACAAGTGCGTTTTCAACACCACGCGCCTCTGCATACTAGACAGCGTGGTGGAGAATGGGGAAATCGGACCAGACCCCGACCGATTGCGCCCCCTATGGGAGCTGCCCCTGCCCAACACTCCCAAAGCCTTGAAAAGGTGCCTGGGGTTATTCTCGTATTATGCCCAATGGGTCCCCAACTACTCCGATAAAGCCCGCCCCCTCTTGAAAGCATCCTCTTTCCCGCTCTCTGCTGAGGCCCATGCTGCCTTCAAAAGCATTAAGCAGGATATTGAGCGGGCCACGCTACAGGCAGTGGACGAGAACACTCCCTTTCAAGTGGAAAGTGATGTGTCTGACTTTGCCCTGGCGGCCACCCTCAACCAGGCAGGGCGGCCCGTAGCTTTCTTCTCGAGGACCCTCCAGGGGCCCGAGATCAGACACTCCTCCGTGGAAAAGGAGGCCCAAGCCATCGTGGAGGCAGTGCGCCACTGGCGGCACTACCTAGCCGGCAAACGCTTCACCCTACTTACCGACCAGCGGTCGGTAGCGATTATGTTCAATAATAAACAGAGGGGGAAGATTAAAAATGATAAGATTCTTAGGTGGCGGGTCGAGCTCTCCACCTTCGAGTACGACATCATATACCGGCCGGGGGCCCTTAACGAATCCCCCGACGCCCTCTCAGGAGGGATGTGTGCCAACGCCACCAGGGATCGGCTACAGACCCTCCACAACGACCTCTGCCACCCAGGGGTCACACGGCTGTTCCACTTCATAAAGTCCCACAACTTACCCTACTCGATTGAGGAAGTTCGGTCCCTGACCAGGAACTGCCGCACTTGCGCTGAGTGCAAGCCTTGGTTCTACTGCCCTGATAGAGCCCACCTAATCAAAGCTACACGGCCCTTCGAGCGGCTTAGCTTAGATTTCAAGGGCCCCCTCCCGTCCGTCGACCGCAATGTTTACTTCCTGAACACTGTGGACGAATACTCCCGTTTCCCATTCGCCTTCCCCTGCCCAGACATGACCAGCGCCACGGTCATTAAATGCCTCAACAGCCTGTTCTGCCTGTTCGGGATGCCAAGCTATATCCACACGGATAGGGGGGCGTCCTTCATGAGTGAAGAGCTACGCCAGTACATGCTGTCCAAGGGGATTGCCACGAGCCGTACCACCAGCTACAACCCCCGGGGTAACGGTTAGGTGGAGCGAGAGAACGGGACAGTATGGAGGGCAGTCACCCTAACTCTAAGGACCAAGGGCCTCCCTATCTCCCGCTGGCAGGAAGTGCTCCCAGATGTGCTCCACTCAATACGGTCACTATTGTGTACCGCCACTAATGCCACGCCTCATGAGCTAATGTTTGTGTTTCCCCAGAAATCCACCTCAGGCGTATCCATACCGTCATGGCTCTCCACCCCAGGTCCGGTACTTTTGCGGAAGCATGTGAGGGGCCATAAGACGGACCCTCTCGTGGAGCCAGTGCACCTGCTCCACGCCAACCCACAATATGCGTATGTCCGGCACGCCGACGGACGGGAGGACACTGTGTCTATAAAAGACCTCGCCCCAGCCGGTAACAACAGCAACAACGACAACGACTACAACAACAACAACAACTACCACAACAATCACAACAACTATTACCCACCCACTCCACCCACTATTCTTTCATCACCCCCGGAAGAACACCAGCCAACGGTACCCCCACCACCTACTCCTTCAACAACCCCGGTGGCGCCCCGGCAGAAACCCAGGAGGTCACCTGGGACACCCAGCCGGCACCCGCGGCACCGCAACCGTTACGTCGGTCACCGAGGACTATCACACCCCCGGACAGACTAAATCTGTAGAAGGGGTGAATGTGATGAAATATGTCATTCATCAGACTCTGTAGTTAACTACATATATTGTATTGCCTGCTCCGGTGCTTTACCTTGTATTGTGTATAGTGGACCACCCCCTTTGTGTGTCGGCTCCGCCCATACCTGGCCCTACTTAAGACAAGCCCAGGCTTGTCTTGCAGCAGAACAGCAGCATGCTAGGTGAAGTCACAGGCATCTTTTCTTTTCTAATAAAAGCCTTGTTTTATTCAGTTAACTTTGAGTCTTGAAGTCATTGAGGCGCATCACTCTCTCTCTCTCTCCCCCTCAGTCGCTCTCTCTCTCCCCCTCAGTCTCTCTCTCTCTCCCCATTCTCTCTCTCCCCAGTCTCTCTCCTCTCTCTCCCCCCAGTCTCTCTCTCTCTCCCCCGCCTCTCTCTCTCTCCCCCAGTCTCTCTCTCTCCACCTCAGTCGCTCTCTCTCTCCCCCCTCAGTCTCTCTCTCTTTATCTCCCCAGTCTCTCTCTCTCTCTCTCCCCCAATCTCTCCCAATTCCAATTCCAATTCCAATTAAAATGCTTTATTGGCATGAAAGTTTACAGAGAACCATATTGCCAAAGCTTACATAGCAAAAAGGTACAGTTTTCCAACATTCTGTAGGTGTCAATCGATTTGACATTTGTTGGGTACATACAATATTACTTTTAAACAATATTAATTTTAAACAGTCTTTGTACTTCATTTGGTACGTTCAATATTAATTTTAAACAGTCTTAATTTTAAACAGTCCTCAGGTTGTGACATGTTGTTACATATTTGGCCCCAAGGTATGGTCTGTCTCCTTCTCCTAGGACTAATCTCAATTTTGACAGATCATCCAATTCCTTGAAATCTGGGGTTGTTTGGCTTAGCTTGTTGAATAATATGTTTCTTGATGTGTTGAATTTTTCGCATTTTAGGAGGAAATGCATTTCTGTTTCAACCTCGCCAGCCAGACATTGATCGCATATTCTATTCTCTCTAGGCTGCCAGGATTTCTTGTATCTGCCTTTTTCAATTTCCAGTTGGTGGTCGCTTAGTCTGTACCTGGTGAGGGTCTGTCTCTGTTTTGTGTCTCTGATGGTCGTGAGGTAGTCTGCCAGTTTATATTCTCTTTTTAGGGCCCGGTAACATTCTAATCTGCTTTGGCTTTCGGTTATTTTGTTCCAATGTTCCAGGTAGGTTTCTTTGCATTTTTTAATGATTTGGTTCACTCGGATTGGTGTTTGGGCGGCTGTGTTGGTCTGGGGCTGGTCAGGGTCCGGCTGAGTACTTAGTTTCCGTAGCAGCTGACTCAGGGGACTCTTTTCTGGGTTTAGCTCTTGGGTCTGAAAGGCTTTGAAATGAAGGGTGTCTGGGGAGCTAGATTTGAGGTGATTTAGGAAGTTTAGTGCTCGTTTTTGGATGTTTATTATCAGTGGGTATCTGCCTAGTTCGGCTCTGCATGCATTTGTTGGCGTTTTCCTTTGGGTGCGAAGGATGCTTCGGCAGAATTCTGCATGTAGGGCTTCTATTGTATGTTTTTCCCATTTAGTGTAGCTTTGGTGATTTAGCGGGCCCCATACTTCACTACCGTACAGTGCAATGGGCAGGATTATGCTGTCAAATATTTTGAGCCAGATTTTGATTGGGATTTGGATGTTGTAGAATTTTCTTTTTATTGCATATAGGGCTCTTCGGGCTTTTTCTTTTAGTGCATTCACTGCTATGCTGAAGCTCCCTGATGCTGTAATAGTTAGACCAAGGTAGGTGTAGCTCATAGTGTGTCCTATAGTGATATCACTGAGGGTAAACTGGTATTTGTTTTCCTGACATCTGGGCCTTTTTTGAAAAATCATGATGTTGGTTTTCTTTAGATTTACTGTTAGAGCCCAATTTTGGCAGTATTTGTCGAGTAGGTCTAGTTGTTGCTGTAATCCCTGTTCTGTGGGAGACAGCAGAACCAGGTCGTCCGCATAGAACAGGGATTTCACTTCTCCATCTAGGAGACGGAGACCTGGTGACTCGCTTTGCTCCAGCATGTCTGCTAATTCATTTATGTATATGTTGAACAGGGTCGGGCTCAAATTGCAGCCCTGCCGGACGCCTCTTCTCTGGGTGAAGAAATCGGTGCGTTTGTCTCCAATTTTGACCCCGCATTTGTTTTTCAGATACATTGATTTAATAAGGTCATAGACTTTGCCCCCTATTCCACATTGAAGAAGTTTATAATAGAGCCCTTCGTGCCATATAGAGTCAAAGGCTTTCTTGAAGTCGATGAAACAGGCGAATATTTTCCCATTTTTTGTTTGGTGTATATGTTTTTCAATGAGGGTGTGAAGGGTATAGATATGGTCGGCGGTGCGGTGTTTTGGAAGAAAGCCTATTTGGTTTTTTCTGAGGATATTATGTTTGTTAAGAAAATCAAGTAATCTACTATTTAGAATACTGCAGAATAACTTCCCTAGACAACTGTTGACACAGATGCCGCGGTAGTTATTTGGGTCTGATTTGTTTCCGCTTTTATATATGGGGGAGATTAGTCCTTGGCACCAGATATCGGGAAAACAGCCTGAACGTAATATGATGTTGAATAATTTGAGTACCGCACCCTGCATCTCCATATTGCTGAACTTGAGCATTTCATTTTTGATGTTGTCTGGGCCACAGGCTTTCTTTAGGTGGAGAGATTTTGTTTTTGTGGCCATTTCTTTCCATGTGATTGGGGAGTCTAGAGGGCTTTGGTTGTCTTTGATTGTTGCTTCTAATGTGTGGAGTTTTTCTGTGACCTGATGTTGACTTGGGTTTGTTTCGTTTATTGGGATGTCTTTGTAGAGGTTTTCAAAATGTGTTCTCCAGATGTCGCCATCTTGGATTGGTAATGCTTGCAATTGTGTTGTACTCAGGTTATTCCACATTTCCCAGAATTGTTTTGGGTTGGTGGAGTTTTCAATTTCTTCTAGTATTTTGTGGGTATAGTTTTGTGTTTTGTTCCTAATGGTGTGTTTATATCTTTTGAGGGTTTCATTGTATCTAGTACGTAGGTCCGGATTGTTTGGTTGGCGATGCTTTTGGTTTGATATTTTTCTCAGGTCTTTTCTGGCATTTTTGCATTCGTGGTCAAACCATTTCTTATTTTTATTTTGTCTTTTGTGACTCTTCCTCTTCTGTTTCACGAGGTCGGCTTTTACAGCTGCCTCATGAAAGATCATATTTATATCCTCTATGGCCATGTTTACCCCATCTCTGGTGATCTCATATAGATTTTCTTTAAATTTTGAAATTTTACTTGTGAGATCAGGTGAATTTAGTGCTGTGATGAATTTATCTCCACTGTCTGGGGCCCATCTGTATGTCTGGTTTATTTTATGTAGCTTACTGGGTTCCTTTTTTGTGTCTGTAGTTTGGGCAGAAAGTTTAAGGTACACATTTATTTGGTTATGGTCTGAGAGGGGGGATTGCTGCCTGACAGTGAATGCGTTGATATCGCAGGGGTCCAGGTCAGTGATTGTATAATCCACCACACTAGACCCAAGAGTTGAGGAATATGTGAGTCTCCCTAAGGAGTCCCCTCTGAACCTACCGTTAACTATGTACAGGCCTAAGGCTCGGCAGAGTTGCACTACCTCCCTACCGCTTTTATTTATTTCACAATCGAGGTTGTTTCGGTTTGCGATGGCTGGTGTGACATATAGAGGGGTCTGGCCAAACACATGGTTGTTGCCCTGTGGGTCTATGAAGTCAGGTTCACATCCTGTCCTTGCATTTAGGTCCCCACATAGTAGCACCTTTCCTTGGGCCTGGAAATGGCTGATTTCCATGTGGAGAGTGTCAAATATCTCCTCTTCAAAATATGGCGATTCTATTGGAGGTATGTAGATCGCACATAAGTAAACATCGTTTTTTACTATTCCTATATTTTTATCTAATTTTAGCCATACGTGTGATTTTCCCTGTTTTATCGGTGAGATGTGTTTGTTCAGTTCTCCTTTATACCACACCAGGATTCCCCCGGAGGTTCTGCCCTTGCGTGTCTTAATGTTCTTTACTGAAGGCACAATAATTTCATGGTACATTGGGGGACAGTGGGTCGGCATGTCCTTTTGGCACCATGTTTCTGTTAACACAATTATATCAATGTCTTTTATAGCTTTTAGGAATTCAGGGTCTGTACTCTTCATCCCAAAAGTTGAGGAGCGGAGGCCCTGGATATTCCAGCAGCTTATGTGGAAAGAACGCATTTATATAGTTCAATAAAACGAAATAAAATGGACCTATTTTGTGGGATGAGTGTGGAAACACTATTTTCTATAATGCTAAATGATGATTTAGTATAAATTTCATGAGGCATGCACATATATCTATCTAATAGTAGTAATAATACTGATAAGATAACAATAATGATAATGATAAATAACAATATTAATAATTTCTCCGGCTTTCTATCAGGCTGTTCAGCATCGTCATGATCTTTCTCAGTTCTTGGTCTACAGTCTGTGGTCTAGAGGGGGGTCTTGGGTTCTGTTGTTGGTTTTGTAAAGGGGGGTGGGGGACATTGGTGGTCCTGTTTGGGTTACGGCTCCCAATGGTAGAGGGGGTGGGAGGGCTGCGTCTTTTGGCAGTGTTTATGAGGTTTTTTGCAAAGACCCACATCCGCTGTTTGAGTAGATGTATTTCGTCATAGAGGTCCCTTGTGTTGATGTTTGGATGATGGGCCAGGTAGACGTTGGGGAAGACAGAACATCTCGTGTCGATCTCCCTGTTGGTGTTGTGGATTATATAGGCTGGGGTGTCCTTTCTGGGCAGTAGTGTGGAGATCACGATCCGCGCCTCGGGGAATTCCTTGCTGGCCTTTTCCGCCATCCTGCTCACCGCCCTAGCAGTGCCTTCCCGTAGGGTGCGTAGGTCGTTTGTGCCTGTGTGGATCACAAGCCATTTGGGGCTTCCAAGGGATTCTTTGTTCAGGATCTTCATTGCATGTTCTGTGTTGCTGCACCATTTTTTCAGGACTTGATGACCTGGGAACAGCCTCTGGGGGTCCAGAAACTTTCCGTTGGAGTCGGTCAGCAGGACCGCCTGAGGGGCTGGTTTTTCAGACTGGGTAGCAGTAGTCTGGGCAGGACTCGACTGATGGCTGGTTGTTGGCTGGGTTTCTGGGATATGTTGTGTGGCAGGAGCGGGGTTTGAGGCTTTCGGTGTGTCCTCGTGTGGGGGGGCATCTGACGGGTTCTGCGTCCCTGTGTGTGAGGACTGGGTAGCGGTAGTCTGGGCAGGACTCGACTGAGGGCTGGTTGTTGGCTGGGTTTCTGTGGTGAGCTGTGTGGCAGGAGCGGGGTTTGTGGCTTTCGGTGTGTCCTCGTGTGGGGTGGCATCCGACGGGTTCTGTGTCCTTGTGTGTGTTGTTTTTTGGACCTTAAGAGGTTTGTGTTGCCTGCTGAGCCTTTCTACGGCCTCCGTCATTTTGTTTAGTTGGGTATGGAGTTCTTGGATCTTATTTATTTGTTCCTCTACGGTCTTTCTCAGATTGTGGATGGTGGACTCGTTTTCCATTTTCAGCTGTTTGAGTTCCTCCGTCCAGTTCTTGGTCTGTGTTTCTCTGTATTCGTTGAATTCGAGTTCTAGTTTGGACAGACTCTCTTTCAGCAGTTTGTTTGCGTTGAGAGGTGTGGGGGGGGTGGAGATGGTCAGGGAGGTGTGTGTCTCTGCTGGACTCTCTTCTTCTTCCTCCGCTTGGCTCTCATCATCCTCTGTTCGATTCTCTTTTGCCTCCTGTCCATTGGTCCTATTTGTGTCTGCCTTAGTTTTCAGCTGGGGGAATTCCTTTTCGAAGGAGTCCAGACTTTCTACATTCCCCTGTATCATGATCTTTCCTTTTTTGTTGTAGTAGCTTATGGTTAGCAGGGGGTCATCTTTATCTAGATTTCCATCTTTACATATTTTCAGTCTGCCTCCACTGCCAATACCTTCGCTGGAGACGTATGCGTAGTATTTTTGTAAAGTCTCCTTCCATGAGGGAATGGAGTCGGTGTAGAATATGAGGTTGTTCTTCGTCTTAATCCCTTTGTGTGTGGTATAGTCAACGTAGAGGACCTCTGGGTTACTTTTTAGTGTTATGTCCTTGTGTTTTTCCTTTGCTTTATTTTTTGTGCATTGCTCAGGATATTTCATTTCCCTGCTCATTGTAGTCGTTTGTTTTGTCTCAGGTAGATAACTTTTTTTCTCTTTTTTGTGTCGTGTTCCACCTTATCCCACTTTTAGGTCCAAAATTGAGAGTTTTTCAGGGGTTCATCTTTGATATAGCTGCTCTTAAAAGTTTCTCTCTCTCTCTCTCACAGGTTCCTGGTTCGGGTTGTTTATCGTTTCTCTCTGGTTTCTATTCCTTTTTTTTTTTTCTTTTTTTTTTTTTCTTTTTTTCTTTTTTTTTTTTTCTTCGGGTTTGTTGTTCTTTTTCTAGGTTAACTAAATTTAGGTAGATCTAGGTATAGCTTTTTTCCTCCGGACCCGGAGTTTTCCTCTCTCTCCTCGCGTCGGTCTCAGGCTGTTTCTGCTCTGGTCCCAGCCCCTCGGCTCGGCTGTGCAGTCCCGTCCCGGCCCGGTGTTTGTCCGAGTTTCTCCGACCCCGGAGTTTCTCGGGTTTCGGGCCCCGGGCTTGCTCTCTCTCCGGGCTTCTGCCCTGGTCCCAGCCCCTCGGCTCGGCTGTGCAGTCCCCGCCCGGCCCGGTGTTTGTCCGAGTTTCTCCGATCCCGGAGTTTCTCGGTTTTCAGGCCCCGGGCTTGCTCGCTCTCCGGGCCTCTGCCCTGGTCCCAGCCCCTCGGCTCGGCTGTGCAGTCCCGGCCCGGCCGAGTCTCTCCGACCCCGGAGTTTCTCGGATTTCAGGCCCCGGGCTTGCTCGCTGTCCAGGCCCGACCCGATCCGGCACCCCTACCTCTCCACTCGCCTCCCTGACTGGCTCGGGCCGCTCCTCCCGGTCTGGGTCGACCCCTGCTGCCGCTCGCTCTCCCTCTCTCCGGTGCCTCGCTCGGCCCGGTTCCTCGGGCCTTTCTCCGGCTTCAGGCCCCGTGCTCCGGTTGACAGAGTCACACACCGTTCTCTCTGGTTCTCGCGGTCGCTCTCTCTCTCTCTGTCCCCGGGCCTCACTGTGTCTCTGGGCCGGTCTCTCGGTCTCGGTCTCGGTGAGCCGGGCTGTGTCCCGGGTGTCTCCGGGCTCTCGGTGTCCTGGTGACGGGTCGCTCGGTCTCTCGGTCTCTCTTTGCTCCTTTTCTCCTTTCAGCCGTTTCCCTTCGTTCAAATTTCGCGCTCTCAGCTCTCAGCGCTCTCTCCGGGCTTCTGCCTCTCTCTCTCTCCCCGTCTCTCTCTCTCTCTCTCTCTCTCTCTCCCCCCTCAGCCGCTCTCTCTCTCCCCCAGTCTCTCTCTCTCTCCCCCCTGGTCTCTCTCTCTCTCCCCCAGTCTCTCTCTCCCCAGTCTCTCTCCTCTCTCTCCCCCCAGTCTCTCTACTCTCTCTCTCTACCCCAGTCTCTCTCTCTCTACCCCAGTCTCTCACTCTCCCCCTCAGTCGCTCTCTCTCTTCCCCCTCAGTCTCTCTCTCTATCTCCCCAGTCTCTTTCTCTCTCTCCTTCCCTCTCTCTCTCTCTCTCCTTCCCTCTCTGTCTCTCTCTCTCCTTCCCTCTCTGTCTCTCTCTCTCCTTCCCTCTCTCTCTCTGTCTCTCTCTCCTTCCCTCTCCAAACGGGGCGATACCGAATTTCTAGCCCTCTCCCTCTGTCTCCCCCCAATCTCTCTCTCTCTCCCCGTCTCTTTATCTCTCTCTCTGTCTCCCAGTCTCTCTCTCTCTGTCTCCCAGTCTCTCTATCTCTTCCTCCAGCCTCTCTCTCTCTCTCCACCAGTTTCTCTCTCTCTCCCCGTCTCGCTCTCTCTCTCTCCCAGTCTCTCTCTCTCCCCCAGTCTCCCAGTCTCTCTCTCTCCTCCAGACTCTCCCTCCTCCAGTCTCTCTCTCCCAGTCTCTCTCTCTCTCTCAGTCTCTCTCTCTCCTCCAGTCTCTCCCTCCTCCAGTATCTCTCTCTCTCTCTCCCCCCAATCTCTCTCTCGCTCCCCATCTCTCTATCTCTCTCTCTCCCCAGTCTCTCTCTCCCTTCCCCCGTCTCTCTCTCTCCCCCAGTCTCTCTCTCTCTCCCGTCTCTCTCCCCCAGTCTCTCTCTCTCTCCCCCAGTCTCTTTCTCTCTCCCCAGTCTCTCTCCTCTCTCTCCCCCAGTCTCTCTCTCTCTCTCCCCAGTCTCTCTCCTCTCTCTCCCCCCAGTCTCTCTACTCTCTCTCTCCCGTCTCTCTCTCTCTCCCCCAGTCTCTCTCTCTCCCCGAGTCGCTCTCTCTCTCCCCCTCAGTCTCTCTCTCTCTATCTCCCCAGTCTCTCTCTCTCTCTCCCCGTCTCACTCTCTCCCCCCCAGAAGCTCTCTCTCTCTCTCCCAGTCTCTCTCTCTCTCCCCCAGTCTCTCTCTCTCCCCCAGTCTCTCTCTCTCTCCCCCAGTCTCTCTCTCCCCCAGTCTCTCTCTCCCCTCCAGTCTCTCTCTCTCTCCCCCCAGTCTCTCTCTCTCTCTCCCCCACTCTCCCTCTCCCCCCAGCCTCTCTCTCTCTCCCCCTCTCTCTCTCTCTCTCTCTCTACCTCCCCATTCTCTCTCTCTCTCCCCAGTCTCGCTCCTCCCTCTCCCCCCAGTCTCTCTGCTCTCTCTCTCTCCCCCGTCTCTCTCAATTCAATTCAATTCAATTCAAATCGCTTTATTGGCATGATAAGGTACATCTTATGTTGCCAAAGCATCGAAAAACATTTATGGTTGAACATATAAACGCAGATCTATTCATACAGTGTATAAACAGATATATCCCTGAGTGTATAAATATACATTCGTATAATTTGTATATATTCTTTTCTTAGGTTTACTGGTTGTCCCTCTGTTTATGGCAAGCTGTAACATAGTGTGCCGCTAAGGTTACACAGTTTCTCTGTTCCCCTAGTAGGTATGGGAGTTTTTGGTCGTCATTCAAATTTCTGAATTCAGGGCATATTTGTGTGAATTTTTGGTAGAAATTCTCCCTGATGCCCTGATATTTTCCACAAGCTGTGAGGAAGTGCATCTCTGTCTCCACCACTCCCTTACTGCAGTGAGAGCATATCCTGTCCTCTCTTGGCAGCCGGGTCTGTCTGTGTCTGCCTTTTTCGATGACCAGGCTATGTTCACTAAGTCTGTACCTTGTCAAGGTTTTTCTCAGTTTGCTATCCTTTACCATGGTCAGGTATTCAGCCATGTTGTATTGTCTGTTTAGGGCCAAGTAGCAATTGAGTTTGTTTTGGGTTTTTGTTGTTTCTGCCCAATATGACAGGTATTTTTCCTTTTGCTTAGTGACAATTGTGTTGGGTCGAATTCTCTCTCTCCCCAGTCTCTCTCTCTCCCCCTCAGTCGCTCTCCCTCTCCCCCCTCAGTCTCTCTCTCTCTCTATCTCCCCAGTCTCTCTCTCTCCCCCAGTCTCTCCCTCTCTCTCTCTCCCCGTCTCTCTCCCTCTCTCCCTCCTCAGTCGCTCTCTCTCTCCCCCTCAGTCTCTCTCTCTCACTATCTCCCCATTCTCTCTCTCTCTCCCCAGTCTCTCTCCTCTCTCTCCCCCAGTCTCTCTCTCTCTCCCCCGTCTCTCTCTCTCCCCCCCAGTCTCTCTCTCTCCCCCTCAGTTGCTCTCTCTCTCCCCCCTCAGTCTCTCTCTCTTTATCTCCCCAGTCTCTCTCTCTCTCTCCCCCCCAGTCTCTCCCTCTCTCTCTCTCCCCGTCTCTCTCCCTCTCTCTCTCTGTCCCCCCTCAGCCGCTCTCTCTCTCCCCCAGTCTCTCTCTCTCTCCCCCCTGGTCTCTCTCTCTCTCCCCCAGTCTCTCTCTCCCCAGTCTCTCTCCTCTCTCTCCCCCCAGTCTCTCTACTCTCTCTCTCTACCCCAGTCTCTCTCTCTCTACAACAGTCTCTCTCTCTCCCCCTCAGTCGCTCTCTCTCTCCCCCCTCAGTCTCTCTCTCTATCTCCCCAGTCTCTCTCTCTCTCTCCCCATCTCTCTCACTCTCCCTCTCTCCCCCAGTCTCTCTACTCTTTCTCTCTCCCCGTCTCTCTCTCTCCCCCCAGTCTCTCTCTCTCCTTCCCTCTCTCTCTCTGTCTCTCTCTCCTTCCCTCTCTCTCTCTCTCTCCTTCCCTCTCTCTCTCTCTCTTTCCCTCTCTCTCTCTCTCTCCTTCCCTCTCTCTCTCTGTCTCTCTCTCCTTCCCTCTCCAAACGGGGCGATACCGAATTTCTAGCCCTCTCCCTCTCTCTCCCCCCAATCTCACTCTCTCCCCATCTCTTTATCTCTCTCTCTGTCTCCCAGTCTCTCTCTCTCCGTCCCCCAGTCTCTCTTTTTCTCTCCCTCCCCCAGTTTCTCTCTCTCTCCCCGTTTCTCTCTCTCTCCCCCTCAGTCTCTCTCTCTCTCTTTATCTCCCAGTCTCTCCCTCTCCCCCAGTCTCCCAGTCCCTCTCTCTCCTCCAGACTCTCCCTCCTCCAGTATCTCTCCCCCAGTCTCTCTCTCTCTCCGTCTCTCTCTCTCCTCCAGTCTCTCCCTCCTCCAGTCTCTCTCTCTCTCCCCCCAATCTCTCTCTCACTCCCCGTCTCTCTATCTCTCTCTGTCTCCCAGTCTCTCTCTCTCTCTCTCTCCCCAGTCTCTCTCTCCCTTCCCCCGTCTCTCGCTCTCTCCCCCAGTCTCTCTCTCTCTCTCCCCCGTCTCTCTCCCCAGTCTCTCTCTCTCCCCCCCCAAGTCTCTCTCTCTCTCCCCAGTCTCTCTCCTCTCTCTCCCCCAGTCTCTCTCTCTCTCTCTCCCCAGTCTCTCTCCTCTCTCCCCCCAGTCTCTCTCCTCTCTCCCCCCAGTCTCTCTACTCTCTCTCTCTCTCTCTCTCTCCCATCTCTCTCTCTCTCCCCCAGTCTCTCTCTCTGCCCCCTGAGTCGCTTTCTCTCTCCCCCCAGTCTCTCTCTCTCTCTCACAGTCTCTCTTTCTCTCCCCCCCGGTCTCTCTCTCTCTCCCCCAGTCTCTCTCTCTCTCCCCCAGTCTCTCTCTCTCTCCCCCAGTCTCTCTCTCTCCTCCAGTCTCTCTCTCCCCCAGTCTCTCCCCCAGTCTCTCTCTCTCTCCCCTCCAGTCTCTCTCTCCCCCAGTCTCTCTCTCCCCCAGTCTCTCGCTCTCTCTCTCCCCCACTCTCTCCCTCTCCCCCAGACTCTCGTTCTCTCTCCCCCACTCTGTCCCTCTCCCTCCACTCTCTCCCTCTCCCCCCAAGTCTCTCTCTCTCTCTCTCTCCCCCCCAATCTCTCTCTCTCCCCATACTCTCTCTCTCTCTCTCTCCCGTCTCTCTCTCTCTCCCCCAGTCTCTCTCTCTCCCCCCCGTCTCTCTCTCTCCCCCCTGAGTCGCTCTCTCTCTCCCCCCAGTCTCTCTCTCTCTCTCCCAGTCTCTCTTTCTCTCCCCCCCGGTCTCTCTCTCTCTCCCCCAGTCTCTCTCTCTCCCCCAGTCTCTCTCTCCCCCAGTCTCTCCCCCCAGTCTCTCTCGCTCTCCCCTCCAGTCTCTCTCTCCCCCAGTCTCTCTCTCCCCCAGTCTCTCTCTCTCTCCCCCACTCTCTAACTCTCCCCCCAGACTCTCGCTCTCTCTCCCCCACTCTCTCCCTCTCCCTCCACTCTCTCCCTCTCCCCCCAAGTCTCTCTCTCTCTCTCTCTCCCCCAATCTCTCTCTCTCCCCAGTCTCTCTCCTCTCTTTCCCCCCAGTCTCTCTACTCTCTCTCTCTCCCCTGTCTCTCTCTCTATCTCCCCAGTCTCTCTCTATCTATCTCCCCATCTCTCTCTCTCTCCCTCTCTCCCCCCAGTCTCTCTACTCTTTCTCTCTCCCCGTCTCTCACTCTCTCCCCCCAGTCTCTCTCTCTCCTTCCCTTTCTGTCTCTCTCTCCTTCCCTCTCTCTGTCTCTCTCTCCTTCCCTCTCTCTGTCTCTCTCCTTCCCTCTCTCTCTCTCTCTCTCCTTTCCTCTCTCTCCTTCCCTCTCTCTCTTCTCCCCCCAGTCTCTCTCTCTCTCTTGCATCACGGGGGGCGTTTCATTCCATGCGTGGGCGGGCCTAATCCTGCAGCATCTCGAAACATCACCGGGGAGCTCAGCTGGGGTCTGTCTCGGCCCGAGAGCCCGGCCGAGCCTGAAGCGCTAGGCCCCGCACGGCCAGTATCACAACGGCACCGAGCCTGAGGTGCTAGGCAGGGAGAGGGGAGGGAGGGACATAGACTAAAGCAGGGAAAGACAGGGGGAGGGACACAGAGAGGGGGAGGGAGGGAGAGGAGAGGAGAGGGACAGGGTGGGGGACAGACAGGGGCACCGAGACAGAGGCGGGGGAGAGAGGGGACAGAGAGATGGGCAGCGACAGAGAGGGTCAGGGAGAGAAAGAGTGACACACAGCAGGGGACCGGCAGCGCCCGGCCGTAAACCGCGCGGCCCAAAATTGCCCTGGCAACGCCGGGCACCCCCAGCTAGTTGTAATATAAAAGACAGACATTGTGAAAATATACAGCCTTGATTAACTCATCAGCATTATTTTAACTCTGGTGTTAAAGGTTTAAAATGAATAGGTTAATGCCAGTGGTAAAGTAATGCTGGTTGAAACATCTAAGCTTACTAGTCTGTCAATACTTTAAATGATCTGCATTCGGCAATTGAAAATTACCTTCAGCCTTACACGTACCTTACAGTGACAGGTAGTGCAGTCTTCCTTTTTCCAATGAACATTTTCATTCATATGATTTCCCTTTTCATCTGTGCAGCCACTCTGTTTCAGGCGTGACTCTAGTTGGTTGATCTTTAAGGAAAATTGTGATATATAAACATTATATAGGCAAACTGGACTTCATTGAATTCTCACTGGGCATCATATACGTCAGAGCTGTTTTTCAGAAATGGTTAATGTTATAAGAACTCTTGAGACTTGTAATCCTCTCACAAATCAGCCTATGACTACATCAGTTTATTAAAACAGCAGCATTGCTGCAAGGATATAATTTCTGAAACACTGTGGAGATTGAGTAGTTCCATTAGTTCTTCAGTTTTTGTTTCAAATTAATAAAGCACTCTGTATTTTTTTTGTCTATTACTGCCTGTGGAATCTGCCCTTCAAAATAAATAGGAACATTTTTTAACACTGGGAGCCTCAGCACATTACAAAACAACTTTTTCTTGACACTGTTCTACAATATAGAGAGAGCAACATTTTCAGTTGATTAATTTTCCAACAGTGCCAACTTCTCTTTCCACCTCTCACACCTGGCTATCAGATATTCATATCCTTTAGCAATATTTATTGACCCATCATCTGGAACTTGCAATCATGGCGCTGATATTTATGGGGAGGGAGCGGGGGAGACCAAAAGCCAGGGACTCGGCGGTCCTGCTGAATTTAATGGCAGGACTTCATTATCATTGTTTTATACCATTTCCCACCAGGCAGCCAGCCAAATTGACAGGCTGGCCTGTTGCCAGGTGGGAAAACCAGTGGCAGGAGGCTAAAGCCGGCGGCCCTTGGGGAAGGTCGCTGGCAATCGGAGGGGGTGGGCTGCAGATCAGGGGTCGGTGATCGCGGCAGGGACTAGAGAGAGGCCGCGTTTGGCAGAAGTGAGGCCAAAGGCTTCCTTGATTGGCCGGGGGAGCACTCCTGCAGCAATTAACCAGGCTTCCAATTGCCTGATTCAAATATGTTAATGAAGTGTCCGCCTCTCCAAGATGGGACACTCGCACGCCTCGCTACCCGCCGCTGTAAAAATGCGTCGGGTTGGGGGTCACGTTTCACATTTTTTAGGATTTAACCCCACCCTGACTGCCTCCCGCCCGCTGTTGGGGATTAATATCGAGGCCCATAAGTTTGCTGAAAATAGCTCTGCGTCATTTCATATTTCATTAAATAAATAAACATTGGGAGGGAATATTTAAAAAACTGAACCAGTTTGTTATGTATGCATATTAACAGCTTAGTATCAGATAGTTTCCTGTGTTAATTGTGACACTAATTAATGAAAGGCTAATGGTATTATAATTAAGTAGACTATACTAATTTAATTAACTTGTCTAAATTAAATTTCAAAACAGAAATTAAATACTATCAACCATTATTAATTACACTCAAAGTATTATAGATGTTCAAAATTGGGTGAAATATGTTCACCTGAAGTCAAATATTCAGAGAATATTCAAGAATTCTCTTGCAATAAAACATGGTTCAAGCCTAGGCCAATTGTGACTCTTATTATGTAGGACACAAGTCTATAATTGTTTTGATACTGTATAATGCCACAATTATGTTCTTAATCCATTATTTAGAAATCTCTGTGCTACAAAGTTTCTTGTACATCCCTTGTTTATATGTTTCTACTTGGTGTCAAACCATATTGGACTTGTAGGCCAAGAAATTGGTTGATGCCGCACCCATTTTACAGGCGTAAAACGAGCGCCAGTGTATCCAATATGGTGGGTGTCAGGCGTGCGCACATTCTGTGCTGGAAGTACACTGTTTGCAATATGGGTAAAGACAGAAAAGGAGGCATCCAAATGGTGGCCTAATGCCTGCTTGAGGCCTCCTTTGAAAAAATTGGGCTGCCCTTAATGCAGCCAGTGGCAGACTGGCTGCGTTCATGAAAACCTGGTCCACGTGCGCCCTAACCAGCAGTCCTCAAAAGAAGTTTGTTTAAAAATACTTACCTGAATGTGGAGCTGGGAAAGAAAGAAAGAAAGACTTGCATTTATATAATTGCAAAATACTGCGGATGATGAAAATCTGAAATAACAACAGAAAACGCTGGAAAAACTCAGCAGGCCAGGCAGCATCCGTGGAGAGAGAAACAGAGTTAACGTTTCAGGTGGAAGACCTTTCATCAGAACTGGAAAAAGGCAGGAAATGGAGCAGATTTAAAAGCAAGTTTAGGGGCTGGGAAATGGGGGAGGGGATGAAAGAACTATATTTATATAGTGCCTTTCATGAACACCGGACGTCTCAAAGCGCTTTACAGCCAATGAAGTACTTTTTGAAGTGCAGTCACTGTTGGAAGGAGCAGGAGTGAGGTTCATGAGGTCCCAGATGCTATACTGACATAACTGCACCATTATCCTATCAACATTCCAGCAATTTGCAGCAAAAATATACAGTAGTGCAATGTCAATGGTGAGCTAAACAGTCCAATCAACATCAATCGCCGTGATGCCCACCATTGCAGCAATTTCTGGCCCATAATATTTTCAATGGATGCCTGGTACCAGCAAGCACATGGTTTTTACCATCTGGCTGGGTGCATGCTGTATTTGATGGCACTCATGTGGCTATGCGAACATCAACAGATAGAAGCCCACCTTACATGAATCGTAAAGGGTATTACTCTATATGCAGATTGTGGGAGATTACAAAAATACCTGGGAAGCTGAGAGAGAGAAAGAGTCTTCCACGGTAGCACAAAATGGACAATATTGAATCGGCAGCCCATTTTACACTTCGCTCTGTTTTCCTTTCCATTGACTCTCACTGACACTTGAATAAAAGGCCCTGAAATTCTGCAGGGGTTCTACTGGTCTCCCCCTTTAACTCTGGAGGGAGAGCAACAGAGCCCCCATAGAATTCCAGGGCCAATAACTTTTTAAAAAATACAAAGAAGCATAACAAGAGAAATGGCTGCAGCAGAGTAAGACTATCATCAGTGCTGCTTTACAAGCGAGAATTATTTTCCTGAAGTAGTGTAATGGAATTACTTTGTTTTGTTTTGGCTATTGAAGCAATAAAGCGTATTCCTTACATGCTACTATACAAGGCTGAGTTATCCAAATTGGATTTGGTTCAAGTGAACTTAAGCATGTGAACATTACAGGAGAAACCGCAAATATTAAGAGTCTTTGCTGTGGAATTGTCTAATTACATGCTTACATAATTCTCAAACTGTTCAAACATTGTGTGAAGAGACTTCTTCATATATAGGCTGATTTTCCTAACTCTAGTACCATAAGGGCACCTGTAGAAGAAGCATTATGAATGGATAATATAAAAAAATATGGGCAGAGGCTTGCAATGTCTGGCCTCTGATCTAACAGCACTCCCCGTGAACCACCTACCATTGATGCTGACAGCACCCATAACCCTGAGGCTCAGGGAAACGCTGCAGTGACCATCAGGGAGTTTTCATCGCGTTTATGACATCATAGAAAGTTGTGTCCTGATTTGCAGGTGCAGCATTGGCCGCAGGTCGTGGGCAAGGCGCCCCCATAAAGAGGAGGTATTGTGAAAAGTTAAAAGACTGTTCGGGTATTGGGTGGCCTGACAGCAGATTTGGGAAGGTGAAGCAAGTAATCTGCTCTCGGGGTTTGTGTTGCTGCTTAAAGAGGCAGTCACTTGTGATAGTTTGCCCTGCTATTTGTGGCACAAGCAGATATGTTACATGACTGAAGAGTTCATGAAGATTGTCTTTTTCATTATATTTGCTGATGAATGAATATTGTGAGGGTATAACATTTAAGCTGGATAAGTGGAAACTAAAACTCAGAGGACTATTCTTGATCTATGCTTTATTTTTTTCTTAGTCCTTCAACATTTTCTGTACCGTGAATTACCTGCACAATATTTTTTATTAATCAATTTGTGGCAACTGCTGCAAATAAAATCTTGCTTTCCTAGGGAGTATGAAGTTCTGCTTTATGTATCCAAATACCAGTTCAATTTTAATGCTAGTCACATTGGCTCTCAGTAAACACTGCGGCCTAGAAATGGAAGTGTTAGCACTGGATATTAAGGCACATTTTGTTGAAAAAAATGGTGGCCATCTCACTGCCACCCACTTCCAGCGGGTCCCGTGGCGGCCGCCATTTTCACAGTTCAGCAGAGCTGCCGTTGCCTGCACTCGCGACAAGTATTTTAATTAGCAGGAGCATGATGTCAATCGGCATGCAACACTGAACTGACGCATGCTCATCCATTTTGGAGCTCGCCGCTCCTCTTACCGCCCTCTCCAATGCATAACCATGCGTGCAGCCGTTGACAGCATGGAGAGGTGGGAGAAAGCAGTGGTGAGCTAGAACCCATACTGTAAGCAGTTGCTGGGATAACTGTTAGCAGGCAACACCAAAATTCCGGTGATGCCTGTGTTCTTTTTGCGGGCAGTCGTTAGCCCTGGCCCGCACAGTTACTAGCAGGTTTCTGGCCTACTCGAATTTCTAGGACTAAGAATGCATTTTATAAAGTTTATAGGTAATCCAGACAGAAGTTACTAAGACATAATGGAACGGACTTACCAGAATTTGTAGGCCATACTCACACAAGGCCTCACATCAACCCACTATCAGTATCAACTGATTGAGCTGTCCTGACCAGGACCCTATGCCCTCCCCCACACCCCACTGCCACTACACCTGTTGAAAGTAAACACCTAACAGACTTACATGTGACAACCTGGACAGACCTCACATTTATCCACATTATATTCCATCTGCCATGTTCTTGCCCACTCACTGAGCCTGTCGAGATCCCCTTGAAGCCTCTTCACATCCTCTTCGCAAATGACACTGCCACCTAGCTATGTATCATCAGCAAATTTGGAAATGTTACATTTAGTCCCCTTATCCAAATCATTGATATAGATTGTGAATAGCTAGGGCCCAAGCACCGATCCTTGCGGTACCCCACTAGTCACAGCCTGCCATCCTGAAAAAGACCCGTTTATCCCTACTCTTTGTTTACTGTCTGTTAACCAATTCTCAATCAATGCTAGTATATTACCCCCAATTCCATGTGCCCTAATTTTGTTCAACAACCTCTTGTGTGGGACCCTATCGAAGGCCTTCTGAAAATCCAGATACACCACATCTACCAGTTCTCCTTTGTCTACCCCACTAGTTAAATCCTCAAAGAACTCCAATAGGTTTGTCAAGCAGGATTTCCCTTTCATAAATCCATGTTGACTCTGCCCAATCTTACTATTAGGCCTAGAAATTCACTTTGGGGCGGCCAGCTCGCTCGCGGCCAAAAGTTAGCGCTGGGCGGGGAGCCATTAGCGATCGTCAGATATTCAGTGTTTGCGCCCCAATTCGGAACCGGGGTGTGCCCGCCTCCGCTTGGGGCGCTGACACTGAATTTCAGCGCTCTTGGCGCCGCTGCGCCAGCCGCTGCGGAGCGGCAGGCTGCGGTACTGCAGGCCTCCTCCTTCTCTTAAGGGGGAGCTGCCTGCAACGGGGAGATCGCCGCTGGAGAGTGCCGGCAAATGAGCCCAGCACCACGGAGAAGTGCCGGGTTCGCGGAAAGCAGCCGGCAATGCCGCAGGGGGGGGTGCGTGGAGGAGGCCGGGGAAGGAGGTGCGGGCAGGCGGCCGCCGATAAAGCGTCCGGCCGCACCTTCCCCTTTAAAGCGCCCCACTAAGGCTACAGCACGGCCCCGTTTTCTGGTCGCTGTTTGCGGCCGCTTCGGAGGAGGCGGCCGCTACTAAATATGGGGATCGGGCCGGTTTCAGGGCGGAACCGGGGCACTGCGCACACCGATGACGTCATCGGTGCCGGCGCAGCGCTAATGGCTACCGCCGCCAATACCGCTGCGCTGAATATCAGTGCAAACTCATTTTTGGCGCAGAAGCCCTCTTTAGGCGGTAACTGGCCGCAAAGCTGGCAGCGCCTTAATGAATTTCTAGGCCGTTGTTTCTAAGTGCTCAGTTATTGCATCCTTTATGATAGATTCCAGCATTTTCCCAACTACTGATGTGAGGCTAACAGGTCTGTAGTTCTCCATTTTCTCTCTCCCTCCTTTCTTAAATAGCGGGGTTACATTTCCTATCTTCCAATCTGCAGGAACCATTCCAGAATCTATAGAATTTTGGAAGATGACAACCAATGCATCCACTATTCCAATGGCCACCTCTTTCAAAATCCTAGGATGTAGGTCATCCGGTCCTTGGGATTTATCAACTTTTAGTCCCATTAATTTTGGTAGTACTGATTTTTTACTAATAATAATTTCTTAAGTTCCTCATTCTCGTCACACCCTTGGTTTTCGCATATTTCTGGGAGGTTTTTTGTGTCTTCCTCCATGAAGACAGAAAAAAGTATTTATTTAATTTCACTGCCATTTCCTCATTCCCCATTATAAATTCTCCCATCTCTGATGATAAAGTTCCTACATTTACCTTCGCCAGTCTTTTCCTTTTCACATACCTATAAAAGCTTCTGCAATCCATTTTTATATTTTTTGCTAGTTTGTGCTCATATTCCATTTTCCTTTCTTTATCAATTTCTTGGTTCCCCTTTGCAGATTTCTAAAAAGATCCCAATCCTCAGGCTGACTGCTTTTTCTGGCAACTTTATAAGCTTCCTCCTTTGACTTAATACTAGCTTTAATTTCTGTTGATAGCCAAGGTTGGATCACTTTTTCTTTTGGGTTTTTATGCCCTAGAGGAATATATGTTTGTTGCAAATTATGCATTATTTCCTTGAATGTTAACCATTGTATGTCCACCTTCATACCTTTAAGTGTAGTCTCCCAATCTACCATGGCCAACTTGTCCCTCATACTCTTGTAGTTTCCTCTGTTTAGACTGAAGACCTTAGTTTCAGATTGGACTACATCACTCTCAAACTTAATGTAAAATTCAATCATATTATCGTCACTTGTCCCTAAAGCCCCCTTTCCACAAGATTATTGATTAGCCCTTTCTCATTACACAATACCTGATCCAGAATAGCCTGTTCCCTGGTTGGTTCCTTCACATACTGATCCAGGAAACCATCTCGCACACATTGCAGAAATTCGTCCTCCACACCATTAGTGGTAATTTGATTTGCCCAGTCAATATGCAGATTAAAATCCCCCATGATTACCGTATTGCCCTTGTTACATGCACTTCTAATCTCTTGATTGATACTGTGCCCTACATTACCATTACTGTTTGCTGGCCTATACACAACTCCCACCAATGTTTTCCGCCCTTTGCTGTTTCTTAGCTCCACCCAAACTGATTCCAGTTCTACATCACGATCTGCCAAGCCAAGATCTTTTATCTCTACCATATCGATCTCATCCCTTATTAACAGCACTATGCCACCTCCTTTTCCTTTTTGTCTGTCCTTCCTAAATGTTGAGTATCCATGAACATTCAGTTCCCAGCTTTGGTTACCCTGCAACCATGTCTCTGTAATGGCAATTACATCATACCCATTTACTTCTATTAGTGCCATTAATTCATCCACCTTGTTGCGAATGCTACGTGCATTTAGATAAAGTGCCTTCAACTTTGCCTGTTTAATATTTTTCTGCACTTTGACCCTCTTTACTGTTGGCCTTTGTTTCTGCTCCCTACTAGTTTTACTGACTACTTTTCTAACTTGCATTTCCAGCTTTGTTTCGCTCCATTCTGGGCCCACACTTAGGTTCCCAGCCCCCTGACAAACTAGTTTAAATCCTTCCCAACAGCACCAGCAAACCCCCCTGCGAGGATGTTGGTCCCGTTTCTGCCGAGGTGTAACCCGTCCAGCTTGTACAGGTCCCACCTTCCCCAGAATCGGTCCCAATGCCTCAGGAATTTAAATCCCTCCCTCCTACACCATCTCTCCAGCCACACATTCATCTGGTCTATTCTCCTATTTCTGCTCTCGCTAGCACGTGGCACTGGGAGTAATCCTGAGATTACTACCTTTGAGGTCCTGCTTTTTAATTTCGTTTGCTAGCTCCCTATATTCTGCTTGCAGGACCTCATCCCTCTTTCTACCTATGTCTACATATGGACCACACCCTCCCCCTTCAGAATGTCCTGCAGCCGTTCAGTGACATCCTTGACCCTGGCACCAGGGAGGCAACATACCATCCTGGAGTCACGTCTGCGGCCACAGAAACATCTATCTGTTCCCCTTACGATAGAATCCCCTATCACTATTGCTCTCCCACTCTTTTTCTTCCCCTCCTGTGCAGCTGAGCCACTCGTAGTGCCATGGACTTGGCTCTTGCTACATTCACCTGAGAAACCATCTCCTCAGCAGTATCCAAAATGGAAAACCTGTTGGAGAGGGAGATGGACCCAGGGGACTCCTGCACTACCTTCCTAGTTCTTTTACGCTGTCTGGCGGTCACCCATTCCCTGTCTGCCTGTGCACTCTTTACCTGCGGTGTGATCACCTCGTTAAACGTGCTATCCACAAAGATGTCAGCCTCGCGGATGCTCCACAGTGACTCCAGTCACAGCGCCAGCTCCGAAACGTGGACTTCGAGTAGCTGCAGCTGGAGACACTTCCTGCACACATGTTCGCCCTGGACACTGAAAGTGTCCCTGACTTCCCATATAGCACAGGAGGTGCACACCACGCTGCCGAGCTGCCCTGCCATGGCCTACCCTTAATTTACTCCCTGTACTTCCTCTAAATTAAAGAATGTTAATTACACTAGGGACCTTACTTCACGTTAAGCACTAGTTACTCTAGAGACCTTACTTTTACTTTAACGACTGGACTGTAGAAATACTCACCACATCCTACTTACCAATCAGCTCCTTCCCTTGTGCCGATGTCACTTTTAATCACTGATGTCACTTTCGAATGTTGCCTGTTTAGGTCTGCTCTCGCATCTGCTCCCAATAGCTCGGTCTGGGCCTCGAGCCTCGGGCTTTATTTCCTCGCTCCTCCTTCGCCTGTTCTCTCACAGGTCAGTCTGCTCTCGCTGCTGCTCCCAATAGCTCGGTCTGGGCCTCAAGGCTCGGGCTTTATTTCCTCGCTCCTCCTTCGCCTGTTCCCTCACAGGTCGGTTCGCTCTCGCTGCTGCTTCCAATAGCTCGGTCTGGTCCTCGAGACTCGGACTTTATTTCCTCACTCCTCCTTCACCTGTTCCCTCACAGGTTGGTCCGCTCTCACTCCCTCGGTCTGAGTCTCGAGCCTTGGGCTTTATTTCCTCGCTCCTCCTTCGCCTGTTCCCTCACAGGTCGGCCCACTCTCACTGCTGCTTCCTCCTCTTCTGCTTCCTCCTCTACCCTCTGCGAGCTGCTTGTCCCCTATGCTGCCTGTGCTCCATTTCCATATGATGCTGCAGTCCAAGAGGAATTGCAACTAGATTCCCTAGGACTGGGAGCAAATGGTATTCTCAGAGGCCTTCCTTTAAGAGCCAATGCCTTGCAAACATCCAGCAGCACTCCCTGCACACTTTAATAACTTTTTTAATGTATTGCACCAAGCCACTACTCCAATAAAATGTAAAGAAGCCAGTCCAAAAGCAAAAATCTAAACTTACCTGAAAATTGTGTGTCCCTTTAAAAAGTGCTGGCAGTGGCGACATTGTACTGCAGCACACACTTTCTTCTGTGCATGGTTTGGAAAGGGCGTTATTAAAAGCAGCAATGTCCTAAATCCCAGATCGTGCTTCAATTCAGATGTTGCAAGCTGATTGACATCACTATCTGGATCATTTAAATATGGGAAGCGAGCGCAGGCAATGGCAGCACTGCCGACCTTTCCAAAATGGTGGCCACCGCATTCCGCACCGGAAGCAGATGGAAGCGAGGCAATCGGCATTTTCTCTTCTAAACTGGCCTTAACGGCTAGTACTAAGGGCTCCAATTTCTTGGCATTGGGCTTTTCAACCAAAATAGGAGTCATCTGAGAGATGATCATATAGAGGTATATAAGATAGTAAATGGAATAGAAAAGGTTAATGCTAATACTACTTTAAATTATACAGTGGGAGTAGGACAAATGGGCAGAAGTTCAAACTAGTAAAAGATAATTTTAGGACTGAAATTAGGAAGAGTGATGAACAGTTGGAATGGACTTCTGGGCAGAGTGGTGGTGGCAAACCCTGGAATTTAATAAACAAGCAGGTGCAGAAATGGGGGGAGTGTTCCTATGTTCCTATGTGTAGGGTTGTTTTGGATGGATGAATTAAGATGAGCTAAATGATCTTCCTCATCCATAAGTATCTTGTGATCAAGCATGCTCAAATGTCAGTTTGGTTCATTTGCTGCCAATTTTGCTTCTGAACCTGAATTTTAAGACTTAATCACAATCTAAATTGATATTCCAATGCAGCACTGAACGAGTGTTGGTGATGTAATCCTTCAGATGAGAGGTCAAACTAAGGCTCTGTCTGTCTGTTCTGGTGGCTCAGTCCAAATCAAAGATCCCACGGCACTATTTGAAAAAGGAAAGGGAGTTCTCCCCATGTCCTAGCTTCCCTCCCTGAATCACCACCACCAAAAACAGATTAACTGCTTATTCATTTCATCAGGTTTTGTGGGATTGTGCTGTATTTGCTTATATAAAAGTTAATCTATTTCAAAGTCATTCATTGTATATGTGAAGAACTTTGAGAATTTTCAGACGTGATACAGCACTGTATAAATGGAAGTCTTGTAAACATAAAATCAAATGCATAATAAGTAAGTGTTGTTAAGGACTACTCCTGGGGTTTCACTTACAACATGGAGACACATAGCATAGATAATATTTCATTGCAGCTACATTAAAGCCTTTTCAACATTTAATGATGATGACAGTAGCCTAGATAGTTACATTGTGCTAATTACAACAAATACGTTTTTCATTGCATTGCAGTTTGGCCACCACTTTAAATGGAGCGAGACTCCACTAAATCAAGCCATTAGCTGTGAAGAAGCAGACATCAGTGTATTTATTGTAAACACTGTATTTTAACAAAAAGGCAGGTTAGAATAGGATGAGGGAGAAAAATTGAAAGAGCAAGACAAGGTTTTTTTATGATTGCTCTGCTGAATTAATTCAACCAAAAGGAAATGCTTTATCGTGCTACAGATTCCTGAGATAGATCAGCATACTTTATGGCTTCTGACACATTCTGTCTAGACAATGTGGTGAGGCAATTAAAAGACTAATAAAATACTGGGATATAGCCAGAACAGTGGAATACAAGCTTACCAAGGTTGTGCTTAAAGCTGTACAATGCAATGATCAGACTACATTTGGGGTATTGCGTGCAGTTCTGGTTGCCATGCTGTAAAACGAATGTCAGGGCATTGGAGGAGGTGCTAAGAAGTGAATCAAGCAGATAAGAGTGAAAAGAATGATTCCAAATGTAAGTGGGGAATGAGTGATGAGGAAAGGTTAGAAAGCTCAATACAGCATAGAAAGAAGATGGGGGGAGAGGAGACAAATCTCTTTGAGGTATATAAAATATCAAATGCTTGAGATAAGGTAAATCCAAAATATTACTTTAAAGTTAGGCAGGCTTGTAGAACCAGATATGATAATTATAAACAAGTGAAAAGTATATTTATGTCCTTACGTAAAGAGTGATGAATGTCGAGAATAACCTGTCCGGCAGGGTAGATGAGTTAGAAGCCAGGCTGGGAGTGTTAGGTACTAGATTGACCAGCTTCAGTGGGCCAAATTACTTTTTATCTTTTTTCACATTTCTAATGTTCTGATGACACCAGAGGTTGAAAATCCTCATGCCAAATTTTTTCCAAAAAGTTAATGTGATAAAAAAAACCTCAGGTAACTATAATAGAAATTGTATTTCTTTTCCTATTGATGTAATTTTTATGGGGAATAGAAACCTTAATCTGAGAAAAGATAATTAACTTTGGACCAACCCACCATGTGTAACTGAACTGTAGTTCAAGAGCTTTAATGAACCTATGGGATAATTAATTAAGTTTCATATCCAGAGGAAATGTAATTAAAAAAATTAACTAAGACACAATTAATTGTCAGTGATGAGAATGAGCTAACTTAAAATGCTGTATATACCAGGAACAGAAAGTCCTTAATATGATCCAAATAATGAAACTGATGAAAGTGCACAAAATGAAATAAAAACTCATTTTCTCTCCCTCTCCAGTTTAATACAAAGCTGATATACTCATGTGAGCTTTCCTATAGAAATCCTAACTGAGATTCTCAGTTAGCTTATAGTTTGATATATTTCTAGTTCAATGTTATTAGAAAATTAATTTGTAAAGCTGTGAAATATACAAAAAGCTGAACTGATGTTTAACAATTTGGATACTGCTAGTTGTTAATGAACCCCAAATAATAGAGCAAATTAATGACTATGAATTGATTTGATAAATTGTCATGCAACTTAATGACTGAAAATAAAAGCAGAGACATTTAGCGATAGTATAAACTGATGCCATAATAAGGGGTGACTTCACAATCCGTCACTTGCAAGGAGTGTATCTCAAGAAATGTGCAGCCCATGATTTCCATTTTCTAATAATGGATAGAAAATCATGAGTTGTGCATCTCCAATTACCCAAAGTATGCTCTCTGTGAATACAGCTAGTCCTGGGAGCTCTGGATTGCAGAATCACCCCAATGCACTTAAGGATTTAATTCACTCTGTGCACTAATGGTCGAGGGATGTTTTTGTGACTGGAAAGCTGTTTCCAGTGGGCTTCCGCAGGGCTCAGTACAGGAAACTTTCTGATATTCGGCACTGACAGGACTGAGCTGGTGTCGTACCATCAAAACTGCCGTACAAACCAGCGCTAATGTTAAAACATACGGAGCTTTTCAGCTCCGTGTGAATCAACAAACCCTCTTGCTTAGCAACAGCTTCAAAACAGTCGGCCGCAGCTTAAAAGCATCTCTGTAGCTAAGCAACAGCTTCAGCTAGACCTTGCAGAGCCTGACTGGGAAAAAAAAAAGCAACGAGAAGTAAAAAAACTTATAGGAAACGGCTCCTGAATTTTGCCGGTAGATAGAGCTTTCCGGACATTTAATCTCCAGTTAAACGAAAGTTTCCTGTACTAGGTCCCTTGCTTTTTGTGGTATATATCAATGATTTAGACTTCAATGTAGGGCGCATGATTAAGAGTGGATAGGAAGGACCTATTTCCCCTAGCAGAGAGGTCAATAACCCAGAGGGTGGTGGGGGTCTGGAACTCACTGCCTGAAAGGGTGGTAGAGGCAGAAATGCTCTTCATATTTAAAAAGTACTTGGATATGCACTTGAAGTGCCGTAACCTACAAGGCTACGGTCCAAGAGCTGGAAAGTAGGATTAGGCTGGATAGCTCTTTTTCGGCCGGCACAGACACGATGGGTCAAATGGCCTCCTTCTGTACCGTATATTTCTATGATACCATGTTTTAAGCGCACTAGCTAATTCATTCGTGTTTAATTTCTTTTCGTGAGACCTCTGCACTCATAGTGCTCAATGAGCCAGTAGTGGACAAAGCTGACCTTGCATCATTTCAAGAGATCAGCTCATTTGAATAATAGCATGCTACTCCCTGCTCAGGAAACATGCTGGGGTGAATGGACAGGATATCTGACAAGAGCAATTGTTGTTTTTTTGTTTTTGTGTTTTTTTGTTAAAAAAACTTCTGTTACTCTGTTAAAGCCGGGCTGTATATTGTGAAGATTTTTTTGAGATTGCAATTGACAATTGCTACAAGGAAGGAGAGGTGCAGCATGGTTCTTTTTGAGGAAGCAGTTTTGGAGATCTTGCTCTATGAGGTCCTTCCAAGAAGGGTGGTCCTCTTAGGAGCTGAGTGGCAGCTTCTGATAATGACAAATGTCCAATGCTTGGGCCAGGTGACAGAGCGTGTCTCCCATACATATAGGTCATGACGAAGACATTTTCAAGATTCAGGAATGTTGCAAATGTAAGTGCGCTTGCACTTTAAGCAATTTTAGTATACAACCTGATGGTGAATGCCAACTACAGTTCACTTTCATCTTGGTGCAACATCACAGAGGCAAAATGCATGGCATTTACATTAATCACTGCTCATGTTGCTGCAGGCCATACTTTATTGCTGTCATAGAAATATACTTCTAATGTTACACATAAATCTTGAAAAATAGGAGCACTAAGCATGATAGCACTCTTACCTAAGTCAGAAGGTTGTTGGTTCAAGTCCCACTCCAGAGACTTGAGCACAATATCCAGACTGACAATTCAGTGCAGTACTGAGGGAGTGCTGCACTATCGGAGGTGCCATCTTTGGGATAAGATGTTAAACCAAGGCCCCGTCTGCCCTCTCAGGTGGATGTAAAAGATCCCATGTCACTATTTCAAATTAGAGCAAGGGAGTTCACCCCAATGTCCTGGTCAATAATATCCATCAACCAACATGACTAAAACAGATTATCTTGTTATTATCAGTGTCAGCTGTGGCTCAGTGGGTAGCACTCTCTAGGTGGGAGGGGCTAGGAGTTAGCAGGTGTTACTGGTTGCCTGATTGCTGCAGGGAGCTGGAGTGAGTTTGTAAAAAGTTGGTGGTGTTTTTTTTCCAGGTTTTATGGTCTTTTTGGCCCATAAACAACAGCCAGATGGCTGCTGAGGGGTCCGGAGTGCCGGGCTCCTCAGAGGACAGTGTTCCCAAGATGAATTTAATTAGGGGAGAAACGATGGTTGGAAGGGAAAGAAAAAGGCCCAAAGATTTGGGCCGGGACCCAGGAGGTTTGGAAAAGAAAACACGGTGGTAGTTCAGTGCAAGGATAAGGAGCTACGAGCTTGGGATATTATCCAAGCAATACATGAGGACTGTGGCGAGGGAAGCTGCTTTGCCCGCTGACCAAAGCCGAATGTTGGGTTCGAGGTGACGGTCCGTGGCCGAGAGGAGGTGGAAAGACTTTTACTCAGTTTGAAAGTTGGTGATAAGTTCTTGGAGGTATCTCTGCTATATTCGGAAGAGGTGGTGGTCTCATTCTTAAACTTGCCAGTTTATATTGAGGACGATGTGCTAATCAAAAGGTTGGAATTGTGGGACATTAAAATTTGCTCAGCAATAAAGAGGAGATACTATCCAGGAACACGGGTAGCAGATGGAACCCGTTACATGAAGGTGCGGTTCCCAGAGGGGGTGTCATTATCGTACAGCATGAAATTCGAGACAATGGAAGAAGTGCAGTACTTCCGAGTACTGCATGATAACCAAGTGAAGATTTGTTATTATTGTCTTGGGCACGACCATCTTGTAAGAAACTGTCCAGACTTGTACTGTTATAATTGCAGCAAGTCTGGTCACATCGCTCAGAGCTGCAAGGCGGAGAGCTGTGGGGTGCATCACAAAGGCCTCACCCGCTGTGAGTGTGAGGCAGAAGGAAGCTCTATGAGTGACGAGGAGATGGGAGAAGGAGCAGGAGGTGTGAGTGGAACAGCCGGAGGAGCAGAGCAGCCGGAGGACACAGCTGGTAAATTGAAGGAAAAGGCAGAAAATTGCGGAGCAGAGAACAGGATGGAGATGGTGGAAAACACACCAAGTACAGTGGAAAAGAACAAAGACAGCAGAGGGCAGCAAGGGTCGAGTGCAGGTTCGAGCCTTAATACGGTTCAGCTCTCCCTAAAGAATTTGGTGTCCGCGGGGGGAGAGGAGGCGGGAGAGGGGTGCATGGTAAATGTAAGTACTCCAAAGAAAGACGGGGAGTTGGACATCTCAGTGAACAGGAGGGGGCAAGACAAGGAGAGGATGCAAGGGGCAGGAGCCTTAAAGGAGCAGCAGGAAGGGAGTGGCGAGACAAAGATGTCAGAAGGGAGCAATATAGGTGCACCATTGTCCTAGAGAGAGAAGGATCAGGGAGCAAGGGTCAGAGGTGGAGATGAGGTCGAAGGGAGCAGCACTGTTGGAGAAACCGCGATATCAGGAAGACTCTCTATGGGAGATGATATATCTGACGGGAAGCAGGATCAGGATTATGTATCTGACAGGGAGCAGGCACAGAGGGTTACAGAAGAGCTTGAGAGTGAGGAATTTGAGGGGGACAGAGACATGGAAGTGGGGGGTGGGGTGGCACCATGTGGAAAGGGAAAGGTTAGTGAGGGGCAGAAGGAGGGAGAAAGGGCAGCTCCTTGGCCCAAACTTAATGCAAGGAAGAGGCTGAAACAGCAGGGAAGGTTCGAACAGGAGGTGAAAAAGAGTCGGAGGCTGCAGGAAAAAGCAACAGCTGGCTGAAAAGTTGGGAAGGAGCATGAGAGGAGGGAAGGGCCAGAGATTAAATGATGGGGAGATTATCAGGCATACTTTCCTTCTTCTGAGCCATGATTACATTGGTCTTGATTAATGTGAACGGACTGAGGGGTGAGAAGAAATTGCAGCAGTTGCAGGGTTTTAAAGGCACGGACTTGTTGTGTCTGCAAGAAAGCTTTTGGGATGAGGATATCCTAGAAAGAGCTCAGAAGGTTTGGAAGGGAGAGGTGTTTGCAAGTTGTGCAACCAATAACCGTAGAGGCATGGCTGCTTTGGTAAGTCTGTCCAGAAAAGAGGATGTTGCCTTGGTGGACAAGGACACTGAGGGGAGATTTTTACGGCTAAGGGTAAAAATGGAGGGATTTAATTGCGATCTCTTTAATATCTATGCACCGAACGACCATTGCAAGCGTCGCGAGTTTTTTCGTGGGTTATTCACTGAAGTGGCAGAGGTGGAAAATCCTTGTATAGTGGGGGATTTTAATGTATTTTTATCTCGGATGGACATTTCAGCCCAGAAGACTTTTAAGGATGATAACTCCAGAGGGATGATTGTAAAAATGATGGCAAATTTAAATTTGAGAGACTTATGGAGGGACCGGAACCCCATAAAAAAGGACTTCTCCAGAACAGGTTGGGTGGGTGATGTTTTAAAACAGGGCCGAATAGATTTTGTGTTAATGCGGGAAGGGTTAAGTTCTGAGGTGATGGAGGTTTATTATAAAAAAGTATTTTTTAGTGATCACTCGGCTTTGGTTCTTAGAATTAGGAACAGCAGAGTTAAGGTCGGTTCAAGGCTGTGGATTTTAAACAATCAATACCTGAAAGAAATTGCTTATAAAGAAGGGATTTTAAATATAATAAAGAATGCTTGGAAGGAACCTTTGTTCTTGAAAGAAAGAAGAGTTTGGTGGGACAATTTCAAATATGAGGTAAAAGCTTTTTCGGTACTTTATGGGAAAAAGAGAGCGGCAGCTAACCGGCGTCGAGAAGAGAATATAAACAAAAGGTTTACGGATGTCTGTAAAGCAGTTGATGGAGGGGATAAGGGAACTGAGACTAAGGTACTAAAGGAAGAGTGGGAATTATTGCAAGCTGAAAAGTGCAAGGGGGCCATTCTCCGTGCAAAGGCTAGAGATGCATTGGAGGGCGAAAGATGCACTAGATATTTTCTAGAGCAGGAGAAGCTGCAACAGAGATTATCATTAATTGAAGAGTTGAAGGTTGGGGAGAAGATCATTCATGAACGTGGGGAGATTTTAGAGGCGGCTAGCAGCTTTTATCAAGAGTTATATGCAAAAGAAGACATTTCCAAATTGGCAATGGAGAAGGTTACTGCTTTTATTGAAAAGGGTTTAAAGGAGGATGAGAGAAGCATGTGTGACAAAGAAGTAGGATTAGTGGAAATAAAAGTAGCAAGAAGTGGAAAGAAGGGGGGGGAAAGCCCAGGGTCCGATGGACTAAATGCAGAATTTTATAAAGAATTTTTCAAGATTTTAAGTCCATTGCTCTTAGAAGTTTTTAAGGAAATTAAAATTGAGGGAAGCCTGGCCCCATCTATGAGGAGAGGTGTCATAAGCTTAGCTTATAAAAATAAAGGGGATAGACAGGATCTGAAGAATTAGAGGCCCATCACATTATTAAATTAAGATCTTGGCGAAGGTTATGGCAAATCGTTTGAAGGAGGTGATGCCGCAGATAGTTTTGCCCTCTCAGTCCTATGGAGTCATAGGCCGGGACATCGCAGACTCTGTGGTCTCGATTCGAGATGCGATAGAGCTCATGGAAGAGAGTGGGAGGGAGGCTTATGTATTAAAGATAGATCAAGAGAAAGCCTTTGATAGGTTCTCTCATGAGTTTTTATTGAAGGTTTTGGAAGCATTTGGCTTCGGGGAAAATTTCATTGAGTGGGTAAGGATTTTTTATTCAAACATATTTAGCTGTGTTAAATGTAATGGTTTTTTATCCAAGTATTTTCCGATACAGAGATCAGTGAGATAGGGTTGTCCCCTGTCCCCATTGTTGTACACATTGGTAACAGAAACATTAGGTTACATGATGCGAAAGAAACAAGGTGTAGTTGGGATTGTGGTTCCCAGTTCTGGGCTGGTGTCGGTGATACACCAATATGCAGATGACACAACCTTAACATTGAGAAATGGGGAGTCAGTGAGGAAAGCTATGGATGTAGTGAAGGAATATTGTAGAGCTTCATGAGCCAGAGTGAATTATAGTAAGTCCCAATGCCTGGTTGCAGGAAGGGGTAGGGGGGAATGGTTGGGGGAAAGTCCCTTTAAGGTGGTGGAGGTTTGGGAAGTTCTGAGGGTGCATATGGGGTGCAAGAAAGACAGGGATGAAGTGGATCGATTAAATTGGGAACCGAAGGTTATGAAAATTAATAAGATTTTGGGAAGATGGGAAAGAATGTGGTTGAAAATGCAAGGAAGAGTGACAGTGGTGTCTGCTCTTCTTCTATCTAAGCTATGGTACTTATTGACGGTGGAGGATATTCCTGAATGGGCGGAAAAGTCCATCCGAGAGGCTCGTGTGAGGTTTTTATGGGAAGGGAAACCAGCTTTGGTGTCTTACAATACCATCATTGGATGGAGAAATCAGGGAGGACTCAATTTCCCAGATATTGATTTGAAGAAAAAATCCTTTAGAATCAAATGGGTGAAGAGATTTCTTAAGAAGTCAAATACAAGTTTTTGGAAGAGTTGTTTTGAGCATTTTTTAAAAATGAAGTGGGATAGGAGGGCAGGGGATATTGTATAAGGAATACAATAATATGTTTTTGAAATCGATTAAACTTCTCCCTAGGTTTTATAAGGGGCTTGCAGAGACTTGGGCCCAAATTTTAAAAAGTGTGCAGTTTATGCCCAAGGGGGCTGAGGAATTTTTAGAACAGCCCTTACTTTTGAACAGATAGGTCAACATTGAAGGAGAGGTTTTATTTAATCAAGCTTTTATAAAAGCTGGTATTATATGCGTGAAAGATGTATTATACGAGGTAATTCCAGGTTGGTTGCCGGAAGCGATAGTGAGGGACATGGTGTGGGAGGAGGATCAGGAGGTAGAGGAAAAAGCAATAGGGACCATGTATGAGAAGATTATGAGGGCAATGCCACAGGATTGGATGGAAGAAATAAATGCGGAAATCTCCAAAGGAAGTAAAATACGTCCCGCTTTTCTAAGTTTTCTGCTGGAGAAAGGGGGAGAGTTGGTTCAATTTGACAACTGTAATACTCAAGATTTCTATGAGGTATTTAGAGAATGGAGATTCAAGACACCTGCTGGCCAGGAGTTTTGGTTGTGTATATACCCACAGCTGGACTTCAACAGGATTTGGAAGGGAGTGTGGGCGAATTTTAAGGGCTCAAATTTCCCAGGGCCGTGGAGGCGGGAATGGAGGCATGTGGGGTGTTAAAATTGCAGAGTCGGGGAGCACGAACCCTTCCCGCACCCAACCTGCTTCCATGCCCGTTTCCCAGGAGGCGGGTACCCGACCTGTGCTGGGAGCCGCCTCCCTGAGGTGGGAAAGGGATTAGTGCCAATTAACTGCCTGTTAACAGGTAGTTAACAGGCAGTTTTTGGCCTAATTCCTATTTTTATCCCTGAAGTGTGGTCTTCCCGACGGCTCCAAACCACGCCAAGTTAGCGAGGCGGACCGTCGGGCTGAAGGGCTTGGAGGGTTAGAGATGTCTGGTGTTCAGGTGAGTGATGGGTACATGAGTGCAGAGGTAAGTGTGTTTGGTGTGTGTAAAGTGTTTAATTAAGTTTTACTTACCTTTACTTACTAATGCAGGCTTCCTTCCTTCAGGTCTCGGGAGTCCCTCATCTCACTGGCACAGAAAGCAGAATGGCCACGAGCTGTCAAAAGTTGCAGCATTCAGCTTTTTGTTCTGGAGAGATTCCTAACTGAGTCTGTGGAGAAGGACTCGAGTTAGAAGTCAGATTGTCAGTGTTTGACAGCTTCACAGAGCTGTCAAATGCTGATATTTCATCTGTCAAAAGCTCTTGACAGATGAAATGTCAATCCCTGACGTCACCTGTAACCGGGTGTCCCTTAATTGGCCTGCTGAGCCCGCTGGGCGGGCTCAACAAGGTCAATCAAGGGAAAATCGCGTGGGTTGGCCACAAATTGATGGAGGCGGGACTACAACCCGAAAAGTGGGAGTCCCGCCTCCATCACGTCCCCATTGACAAAATCCAGCCCTAAATGTCCAGAGTGGATTGAACTGGATTTCAAATAGGCTCATAACTGGATTTTTACCATGACGGTCTTGTGCAAGATTGGACGAGTGGAGGGGGCAACTTGCCCAGTGTGTGAGATACGGGATGAGACTGTGTCCCATTTACTTGTGTTATGTCCACAGTTAAAAGATTTTAATTACTATGTTCAACAGTTGTGTGAAGTTTTTTTGCTGGGTGGGGACCGAAGAGCGAGAATGGGAATCCCATGGGACTCCATTTTGAGATGGGGATTGCAGGAGAGTCTGCCCGAGTCCAGCGGAGCAGCAATTAATTAATGTTCAGTTTGGCTAGATTTGTGATTGCGCAAAGAAGGAATGTTCTGTTTTTTAAGGGGAGGAGAATCAATCTAAAAGAGTATTTTAAATATAAGCTAAAAGATCATTATAACGCTCTGAGGATGTTTTATTCAGAAAGGAATTTAAAGATAGTATTTTACAATCAATTTTTAAAGTACAATCGATTAATATATGTTACAGGAAACAAATTAAATTTCAGGTTTTGATGTTAAAATGTGGTGGTGGAATGGCTGTGCAGAGCGGCGGATTTGATTTGTATGATACAATGAAATGATCACGATGTTGTAAATGTTCTTAACGTTCAATAAAGTATATTAAAAAAAAAGTGGGTAGCACCCTTGCCTCTGGGTCAGAAGGTTGTGGGTTCAAGTCCCACTCCAGAGACTTGAGCACAAAAATTTAGGCTGACACTCTGCTGCATTGTTGGAGGTGCCATCACTCGGATGTGACATTAAACTGAGGCCTTGTCTGCTCTCTCAGGTGGATGTCAAAGATCCTGTGGCATTATTTTGAAGAAGAGCAGGGGAGTTATCCCTGGTGTCCTAGCTAATATTTATTCCTCAATCAACATCACTAAAAAACAGATTATCTCGTCATTATCACATTGCTGTTTATGGGAGCTTGCTGTGCACAAATTGGCTGCCATGTTTCCTACATTACAACAGTGATTACACTTCAAAAAGTACTTCACTGGCTGTAAAATGCTTTGGGATGTCCGGTGGTCGTGAAAGGCGCTATATAAATGCTGTCTTTCTTTTCTTTATCACATTGCTCTTTGTGCGATCTTGCTGTGCACATTTTGGCTGCTGTGTCCCCTACATTACAACAGTAACTACATTTCAAAAGCTATTAATTGGCTGCAAAGTGCTTTGGGACATCCTAAGAGTATGAAAGGTGCTATAATAAACACTTTTATTTTTCATCGTTCACTGGCAACACAAGCTTCCTGCATGCTGCATGTTCATGAACTCAAAAAAAAAGTGGCTGGGAGGCTAGAAACCTTTGGTTCGGATCTTCTTCATTTCATCATATGTCCTTTTTATATTTGCTTACAGGAAAAAAGCTACACATAACAGCCCCGAGCAGATTCCTACCAGAGGGGCTCTTCTCAACCTGCATCCATTGACTCTATATGAAGAAAGGATGCTCCCAATTCTAGGGCTGTAGGTAATAAAGGGAACAGAGGAGAAAGAAAGAAAGACAGAAAGAAAGAAAGACGTGCATTTATATAGCGCCTTTCACGACCACCGGACGTCTCAAAGCGCTTTACAGCCAATGATGTACTTTAGGAGTGTAGTCACTATTGTAATGTGGGAAAGGAGGCCAAAGGTTATACCCAAGCTAAGGTTGAGAACCATCCTAACTTTTTATTCTTTCTTCCTCTACTCATTCACTCATTAAAATCACTATTTAATTAATTAACTCCCTAACACACAGGCATACACTGCACAGCATGGGGGGAGAAACAATAGGAATGGTGATGTGAAGCTGAACATGGAGGGAATAAAAGTCCTCCTTATTCATGTATGGAGCACTACTGTGTGCAGAAGGTAAGTAAGATTTTATGAAGCCATGAATGACACGACATTCTTTTGGAAATCCTACCATTCAAAAAATAAACTAAGGCGCTATCCTGTTGTTCTCTATTTCTCATCGCAGAAGTGATACCTTCTTGCTGTGGCAAACAATGCACAAGTCAGCTGTTCTATGCAGTGATGCAATGCAGACTGACTGATGTTACTGATGTCCCCAGTGGCTCCTTGGAAAGAATTTCTTAGAAACCACAACACAAAAACAGGCTGTTCAGTCCAACTAGTCTGGAATGACCTCAAAGCAAACATTTCTAAGGCTGCTGTTAACTTCACTACCATCGGCAGCTCCATACATGCCCTGGAATTCAATGAGGGTCCTCCTGCAACATGTTACACAACTCATTGACTCCCTGGGGAATTGGAACCCCCAGAGGCACTGCTCCTCTATCAGGGCCAGATAATTCCTTTGTGGCCAGTATATTCTGTTGCCGGGGTAACAGCGAGTAGAAGCTTTTCTTCTGCACTGTTGTCACACTTCTTTAGCATTATAAAGTTCTTATTTTAAGATTTATTTCCTCACTTCCTTTTAAAGTTCTTTTGCCACCACTATTTTTAGCTTCTTGGCCTCTGCTAATAGCATATTTGAACTGGCCACCAGAAAGTATACGGTGGCTATCACTGAGAATACATTTTTAATTTCTTAAATAGAAAAGCTGGATTTTAATGCTGAAAATATTAATTATCAGATCATTTGCATTAGCGACTTTGAATTTAGAGTAGACTAGTTTGCTATAAAATCTTATTGGCCTAGAAATTCAGTTGGGCGCGCCAGCCGTTAGCGCCTTAGGGGGAGTAGATCTCGAGCGCTAGGCGCTTATCGCCCGGGCACAGCGCGATCTGCGCTTCTCCCCAACTTCGGGACACATTTAGCGCCGGCGCAAAGTCTTAGCGCGCGCCCTGCTGCGCGCGCAGATCATGACGTCATTTAATAGTGCAACGCCCTTTGTGCGCCCCAAACCGGAACTTCACTCGCGCCGGCCCATTGTGCGCCGGGCGGCCCAAGCGACTGTGAAGTGGAACGGTACACAGGCCAGCCAGGCCGGGGGGAGCGCTAACTAAAGGGCACTTACCCAGCAGTATAAAGGCCAGCCATTTTGCAGCATTCACTCTTGTGCAACGGTTTTTTGGACAGAGACCAAGGAGGAGAGTTTACTGGTTTGGACCAACACTTGGACAGGTATTTTTGGCTCAGGCCAGAGCTTACCAATTATCTTTGCCTTCATTCAGAGCTCAGTGTTTGCCAGCATATAATGGGGGCTGCATTGGGTGGCAACGCTGAATTTCAGCCTTATGCCAGAAGGGCTTACAGACGCCGTGAGAGAGTGGCAGCCCTGGCTAAACGCAGAGGGGGCAACAGGCGTCGCCAACTGAGGCCTTACCCACGCAGGATATACCGCCAGCAGACCTCCTATCTGACCATGTCTGCCGTGATGTGTGTTAGGAGGCTGCGATTCCGAAGGGAGGTGGTTGCAGACATCTGCCGGCTGCTTCAGAGCGATCTGCAGCCACAGCTGATGCGCAGGACGTCTCTGTCGGTGGCAGTGAAGGTGACGGTGGCTCTCAACTTCTATGCCTCCGGCTCCTTCCAATCCGCTACTGGGGACATCGCTAACATCTCCCAGTTCGCCGTGCATTGCTGCATCCGCCAGGTGACCGAAGCCCTTTTCAGAAGGAGACATCAATTCATCTCCTTCCCCATGACCCTGGACAAGCAGCAGCAGCGTGCAGTGGGGTTTGCAGGAATAGCGGGCTTCCCCATGGTGCAGGGCGCCATTGACTGCACGCATGTGGCTTTGCGGGCACCTCTTGAGCATGCCGAGGAGTACCGCAACCGGAAGGGCTACCATTCCCTCAATGTACAGCTGGTGTGTGACCACAGGCAGCGCATCCTAGCTGTCAATGCCCGCTTTCCAGGCAGCAGCCACGATGCCTTTATCCAGCGACAGACAACTGTGGCTGACATGTTCCAGGCACAGCCTCCCCCAAGAGGATGGCTTATCGGGGACAAAGGCTATCCTTTGTGTACCTGGCTCATGACCCCGCTCCGCGCGCCCACGACCCCTGCTGAAGAGGCATACAACGAGAGCCATCAAGCGACGAGGAACCTCATAGAACAAACAATCGGCGTGCTCAAGCAACGGTTCCGCTGTCTCGATCGCTCCGGGGGAGCCCTCCAGTATTCGCAGGATTGAGTCTCCCAATTCGTCGTCGTTTGCTGCATGCTGCACAACCTGGCTATCCGCAGGACTCAGGCACTGCCACCTCACATTGGACCACCACCTCAGGAGGAGGAGCAGGAGGAGCATGAGGACGACGAGGACGAGGAGTACCAGCCCAGGAGGGACGCACAAGGTCCAAGGGCCACCCGTCGGCGGCTTATTGAACGTCACTTCTAGGCCCCCTGTCAGGGAATGGCTTGTGCCAATGATAGAACATGATTGCAGCCGCTCCACAAGCCCTCAGCCGGTTAAGGCAACAAACACTTCAAAGATCAAACATGGACAATGTGAATAAATAAAATGCTTTATTGTACAAACTCTGGGCCCTTCCCACATGAAAACCAAAAACAGATGAAACCCCCAAAAAACACTCAAACACATTACTCGCTCCCACAACCTGGGGAGGATTAACAAAATAGGGCAACTAAAATGGCCGTCATTCTCGGCCTTCGTCCAAATCAAACATCACATCATCGGCCTTCAAAAATCAAACATCCAATTCTCGGCCTCAAGAAACAAACACAAATGGCCACACATTTGACTATTTGGCCCGCTAGGGCGATGCTTTGGCCATCTTTGGGTGGCCCCTGCCCGCCCTGCTGCTCCGCCTCAAAGTAAGGCCATTGGCTGCTGCAAGGCTGGGGGCAGGCTCCTGAGGGGCACATGTCGTGACGGCAGATGCCCTTGGGGGTCGGCCTAGTCGAGGTCTGGCCGTCGAGCGGCCGGCTGTTGATTGCTGCAGCTGTGGCTGGCCAGCATCAGTCGCTGCAGCAGCTCCTGGCAGCGGCGGCTGGAGGAATGGCGGCAAGCTGGTGGATGGCAGGCGCTCGCTGGTCGCCTGAGACACTGGCACTCGCCCGGGCCAGCACTGCAGCATGCGCACCAATCTGCCGAGGGACAGACCGATGTGCTGCTGCAGCGCGCCGGGTGCCCTGGCGGTGCCTGGCTGACACAGCGAGTGTGGCAGCAGTGAGTGCCCGTGTTGACCTGTTCACTGACCGCAGCAGAGCAGCCAGTGACTGGACGGCACCACTAATCACCTGGCCAGTCGCTGACAGATCTGCCCGGTATTCCGCCCGACTGGTGGCCTCTAAGGGCCCGAACTCGGCCACACTCTGAGAGAGGAAATCGATGGACTCAGGCAACCGTGCCACTGCCGCCATGAGCTCCGTGTGCTGGTGCTCCGAGTCCGCGGACAAGTCTTCGAGGCGTTCCATCTCCTCGGTGAAGAGCATCTCCTGACTGGAGGCCGGACTCTCCCTCTGGGGAGAAGGCCGCCGAGCTGGCCGACCCTTCCTGCATTGCTGGAGGCCGCTGGGCCCAGCAATTGGACTCCCCTCCGACGCATCCCCCCTCTGGGGAGAAGGCCGCCGAGCTTCCACCCCCCTCCCGCCTTTCTGCAGCACGCAGGTCCCAGGAGCTCCCCTCCCCTTCGACACTTCCGCCACGCTGCCCTCCAGGGAAGACGTGTCCCCTACATTGGCCTGGGTGGCCATGGCTGAGGGTTCCCCTGATGGGCCGCCTTCCTCTTGTTCCTCCTCCTGCTCCTCCTCGGAGGGTCTGTCACTGGCAAGTGGAGGGACCTCCTCTTGACCATCTGAAAGCAGGAAGGCACAAGAGTAGCTTTAGAGTGAGGATAGGGCGTCAGTGCGGGATGCATGAGTGGTGGCATTCAGCGCATTGGTCGGACAGTGGCAAAGGATGTAGATCTGATGCGCAAGTGGGACGAGAGAGGTGCAAAAGGTGGTGTCCTTACCATTGCTGCCCAGAACAGGGTCGGCATCTCCACATGCAATGGGCCCAATCACCCGGCCACCCATGAGGCGCTCCACGCGATGTTGCAGGTCGGTGAGTGGCTGGATATGGGGTCGTCCTCCCCCGGTCGCAGTCCGGCTCTTGCGATTATTCGCCAGCTTGGCCTGCAAGAGAAAGGACGGCCTCTAAGTACAGTGTGTCGCCGTGATCTTGTGTGCACTGCCTCCCATGGTGGAATAGCCTGGCCAGTGTGTCGCCATGATCTGGTGTGCACTGCCTCCCATGGTGGAATAGCCTGGCCAGTGTGTCACCATGATCTGGTGTGCACTGCCTCCCATGGTGGAATAGCCTGGCCAGTGTGTCGCCATGATCTGGTGTGCACTGCCTCCCATGGTGGAATAGCCTGGCCAGTGTGTCGCCATGATCTGGTGTGCACTGCCTCCCATGGTGGAATAGCCTGGCCAGTGTGTCGCCATGATCTGGTGTGCAATGCCTCCCATGGTGGAATAGCTTGGCCAGTGTGTTCAGTACAGAATGTGCAATTGATGCTCATGCCTGTGCCATAGCTGCTGGATGAAGGCTGGCCATTAGAGCTTTCAGGTTCCTTTGCCCATAATGTGAGGTGCACATGCAAGGATGAGGAGGTCATTGGAAAGGGTACTCACCCTGACAATGCGTGTGAGGTCATTTAACTTTTTGCGGCATTGGGCACCGGTCCTGGGGACGTCGCTGTTGGCTGACAGCTTGCTGGCGACATGCCTCCAGGCTCTCCTGTAGACGCGAACCGTTGCCTTCTTGCCATTGTCCGGGTACAAAACATGGCGCCTCTTCTCCACAGCAGCAAGCAGCACACTCAGATCACGCTCTGAGAAGCGCTGCGCACGTTCACGGGCCTTCTCCATGTCTTCAGGCGCTATTTGGGTCCAGCAGCAGTGTTCAGGCCTAGCTGGAGGGCTCCACTATCCAGGGCGTGGCAGCAGACACAGTCGACCCTTCCCCCTTAAGAGCTGGCCGGCGCCAGGGTGTCTGCTGTCAATCACGAGATGGCCGCACCTGCGCTGCGCCCGGCCTCGGCGCTATCGATCACCACCTCCGGCTTAGCGCCCAAAGAGAGGCGCCCAGCAGCAGTTTTAGCGCTCGCCCGAACTAGTAGGGCGAAGCTAATGAATATCGGAGAAGTGACCTAGATTTGGCGGCGGCCGCAAACTTTAGCGGACGCCCCACTTTAGCGCCCCAAAAGTGGCGTCAATGAATTTCTAGGCCATTGTATATTATAGCTGTTAAATGAGATTCAAATACACATTTGTGGGGGGGTAGTCATTTTAACTTAACCTGCCCAGCAGGAAACTGAAGGCATCAGATCGGCTGCCTGTTGGACACCCCGGGCTACTGTACTTTCCATTGACTTCAATGAATGGTTAGGTTAAAATTACCCACTTGCTTTTTCAGCAAAATATCTTTCCCAACATCAGATATGTACATATGTCAATAAGTCTGTCACTATCCATATCTCAATGTACTGGCATAACAACTGTGCTTTAGATTGTTATCCAAACCTGGTTGCGAAGGGAGCTGATAGTCTTTTGCACTTCAGCCACAAAGCTGTTGAAATCCTGAGGAGTCTTGTGATTACTGGGAAAAATTGTTGAGTTCACAAATTCACTGAAGTCTTGCTTGTACCTAGTATTCATAAAAATAGTTAATCTTTTAGATACAAAGAACCAGTTTTAGTAATAAACAGAAGAAAAGGGTATATTATAATCAGTAAATTCTTAAAATGATATCTAGGTTTTTGTAAAGCTAGGTTCTCAAATGAATTAACAAAATAAAAAGAGTAATGCTATATTTCCCCTGATAAACTCAGATACACACACACACTTTTTTTTTTAAATAGACAAAATAATTGCTTTTTGAGTGGATCCTTTTCAGATTGACTAAAGAACTTATTTTTCCCCTGCAGTTGTTTGTTCGGTTTTCTTTCTTACCCACCTCTTCTCTCCTGAAGGTGGTGACTTATTCTGTGCTGTAATAACCACGGGTGTCAGCAGTCCTAGAGTACCGCACCTGTATGTGGATCTCGACAGTGATGGTCAGCTGTTAGAGGCATCCAAATTCAGCTTGGTTTTGTCCTCACCTGACGTCCCTAAATATGATCTTCCAGTAAGCTGGCCTTCTGCCTCTCTAGCCCAAAGATGCTGAGGCCAATTGTAACATCCCCATTACCACCACAGCTGAAAATAACTAACTCAACATACATCAGGGATCAAAGCTTTAGACCCTCTTGATCTATATGGCTCAGCATCACACTATTGTAAGCCATGTCTCCATTTATTCATTTTTGTGATGAGCCTACATTCAACACAAATACGAGCAAACAATCTAGTAGAAAATACTGAAAATTCTGCTGCCGTTTTCTTACAGTGATGGGGGAGTTTTAAACAAGATTCACAACAAGGTGGTGAGTTATTGTTGACACTGTGGGCGTTTTAAATCCCACATAAGTCAGAGGAATACTCAGCTGATTCTTTACAGCTCCACTATTGTTGGGTAGGTCAGGAGATTAAACTCTCTAAAAGAATTGAAACGTTTTCAATTTAATGTTAAACATGTATAAGAGAAGCACGCCAATCCTTTGTAAAATATACATTCTAACCATTTTCAGATTAATCAGCGACTGGTGAAGAATCTGTGCTTTAGGTCTGCCGACAATGTTTTATTATTCATTCCCAAGATCATATGATAATTATGGATAGGGAAGGCCGCTCAGCCCATCTTAATTCAACCAGCTAGAGAGATCCTGGAGTCTCCCCATTTCAGCATCCAATTGTTTCTTAAAAGATTCCAGGATTGTTGCCTCCACTACTTCTATCTGGAAGTCTATTCCACACAATGTGTGAAGAAGAATTTCCTGACATCAATCCTAAATTTACCTTTTACTAGTTTGAATCTGTGTCTACTTGTCCTGGACTCACAATTTAATTTAAAGTAATATTCCAGACTAAGCTTTTCCATTCCCTTAAACTATTTTATATAACTTTATACAATCACTTCTCACGCTCCTCCTTTCCAGGCTGAAAAGACGTAGGCGGGTAATTATTTTTTTTATATCACCGAGCAAAAAACAGGTGATAGTGAATCGATCGGCCGCTTTACACTGTACCCGATAATAATTTCCAGTGAAATCAATGGAAATGAAAATTGGATGGGGTGTAAAACAAGCTGCTGATTCGCTATTGCCTATTTTTCACCCAGTGATAAAAATTAAAAGTCTCCCCATGTATTTTCAGCCTTCGCTCACAGCTCAGCCCTTTGACACAATGTGCTTGACCCTTAACTGCCCTCTGAAGTGGTCTAGCATTCTATTTAGTTCAGGGTAACTCAAGATGGGCAATAAATGCCGGTCTTTCTCGCGATGTCCACATCCCAAGAATGAATGAATTAACATGTATATATACATATTCATTCTTGGGATGTGGATGTGGGCTTTCTCTGCACTGCCTCAAGCACTTGGATGTTATCCTTCTGTCTTGGTGACCAGAACTGGACACAATACTTAAGGTGTGGTCTGACCAGAGCACAATACATTTTGATTATGACTTCCTATCACTTATATTAGCTATGTTGGTCACATTCTATTGGCTTTGTTGTTTGCTGCTCTGCATTGGTTGGATACATTGGGCATCAAGTCTGCTAAGATTCCTAGTTCCCTTTCAACTTTGGTCATACGTTTTTATTGCCATTCATAGTGTACATGTATCAATCATTTTTCTTCTTATGTGCAATACTTTATACCTATCTGCATTAAATGTCATCTGCCATTGTTCCGCCCACTTATATATTTTATCCCACTCAGTGTCATTTCTGAGCTGACTCCTCCAAACCAACAGTCCCTCTTAGTTTGGTATCATTTGCAAATTTGATCGTTTTTGCATTGTTTCTGCAAATATAAATTAGAAACAATACTAGTCCCCACATGAAAGCCCAAGGGCATTCACTCAGTATTTCCCAACACGCCGAAATAAAGTCTTCAATGAGTAGTTGTTGTGTTATACCCTTCAGCCAATCTCTTATCCAGTACTGTACTGGCATTTGCCTTGAATTCCTAATAGCCTTTCACGTGGAACCTATTTACCTCATATTCAGTTTACCCTTCACTCCAATACCATGTGCCAACATGATCTTCAGTCCTATTATGATTTAATATAGCTAACAAAAATATTCTGTTGCAGTTCATCACAAAACTAGGTCATCTCATCAGTGTGAGTGCACTATAAATCTCAGTGCGTAAGGTTCACAATTTACAACTGGCACAAGTACAAGTGAGTTATGGTGGTCTTTCACATGAGTAACATGCTGATGATGGAACTGTATTTTATCCCATTTGGGATTTTATTTGGTTCAAATCAGTATTGTGGAATCAGACCATTGGCTGATACTTCACATGTGTAATTGCTGAGAATTAACACATTGCAGTGCAGTCAATTCATTGCTCTAATCTGAGCCTCCCCTCAAATACCATCTTTCAGAACCTCCATCCGTAAGCTACATACCTCTCTTGTTGCTTATCAGATGTGGCTGCGGCATCCCTTGTACGCTTGTCTTCTGGATAACTGAACTCTGCTGAGCGTTTGCTGCGGAACTGGTGTGAAAGTGCATTAAACTGTCCTCGTGTTCCACAATCTGCACAAACAAAGAGTCCATTTTTAAGCACTGCAAGACATCTGTCATCGCCAGCCACATGTTTATCTCTCCATAACAGGAGTCTCCACTAACCACAGAATTCTACATCCCTTTTCTACTTTCATGAATATCATATTGCTATATTTGCCTTAGTCCTTTCTCAAGGCCCCAAATACTTTGCACAAAATTGACTGTATTATGCAAAGATCACCTCAATCTTGTTTTAATGGCTTCCAAGTGCAGCAATACTAAGCATGTAATCAAATTAAGTAGATTTCTTTGCATATCAGAACTTGGAGACAGAGCTGAGTGAACGCAATCGGAGTGGTTCACAAGCAGAGTGGAAGAATTTGATGAGCACAGGAATCGGTGGCGAGGAGGAAGGCGGGTGAGATGTCTGACTGAAAAGGAGGAGTGGAGCCACAGAACCCAAGGACTCTAAGCTAATAGGACTGAGTGCAGACCTGCAGGAGAGCGAGAGAAGGGGCTGGAGATAAAGATAGGCCCGAAAGCCTGGAGGGAGCACAAGCTTCAGGGAGCGAGGTAAAAAAATACTAAAGTGACGTCAGCACAAGAGAAGGAACTGATTGGTGAGTGGCTGGTGATTTTTTTAAAAGTCTTGAGTTTATTTCTGTTACGTTAGTTAATAGTCTATTAAATAGAGGTATGGCAGGGCAACTCAGTTCCATTGAATGCACATCTTGTGCCATGTGGGAACTCCAGAACGCATCCCATGTCCTGGACAACCATGTCGTCAGCTGGAGGAGCTCAAACTCTGGGTTTCAGAGCTTGAGCAACAGTGGTGCAACAGCGATGCATCCGTGAGGCTGAGGGCTACATGGCTAGCACGTTTCAAGAGGTGGTCACCACACAGCGTAAAACTGTACAGGCAGAGAGGGAATGGGTGACCACCAGACAGACAAGAAGGACCAGGCAGGTAGTGCAGGAATCCCCTGAGTGCATCTCACTCTCTCTTCAGTACGGTGAGGGCGATGGTTGCTCTGGGGAGTACAGCCAGAGCCAAGTTCATGGCACCACAGGTGGCTCAGCTGTACAGGAGGGGGAGGAGGAAGATTGTGAAAGCAATAGTGATAGGTGATAGGGGAATAGACAGGCGTATCTGCGGCCACAGACGTGTTTCCAGGATGGTATATTGCCTCCCTGGTGCCAGGGTCAAGGATGTCAATGAGCAGCTGCAGGACATTCTGAGGGGGGAGGGAGAACAGCCAGAGGTCGAGGTCCATATCTGTATCAACGACATAGGTAGAAAGAGGAATGAGATCCTGCAGGCAGATTTCAGGGAGCTAGGAAAGAGATTAAAAAACAGGACCTCAAAGATAATCATCTTTGGATTACTCCCGGTGCCACGAGCAAGTGAATATAGAAATAAGTAGATGAATGCATGGCTGGAGAGATGGTGCAGGAGGGAGGGGTTTAGATTCCTGAGACATTTGGACTGGTTCTGGGGGAGGTGGGATCTGTACAGGCTGGACAGGTTGTGTTAAGTCTGTGTGTTATATTGAGAATTACTACACAGACCACAAGAGTAAAATTTAACAGGTCTTTACTAGTCGAAGGTCAGGGCGGAACTGCCCAATAAATCATTACACAGCACTTATATACCGGTGTGGTCACCACCGGTGTTACAGTATACAGCAGCCAAGATAAAGTAGTGCAACCCTTAAAATAGTTCTCTTAAAGGTGGAACGGTTACATACACTACAATCCTCCCTTTTTAGCTTAACAGTATATATTCCCCATTAAACATAACATCATAACATATATACACAACTTCATGTAAAAACAGTTTACAGATTCAGTCTCTCTGGAGGCTTCCTGACTCGGTCCGGATAACGCCTCGGTGGTGTAGTAGTTTTCAGTGGTGTAGTAGGTTCTTTTGGCAAGGTCGATTCGGCTTGAATGCCAGTGTCGGGTTCATCTGATTCCAGTATCACCGGATCGGAGGTAGATACTATGGGTATCTCTGCTTCATCATTAGGCGTATAGAGTTGTGGAGTAGGTTGTCCCTTTTCGGATGACTCTATGATCTGGTCAACATGGCGCCTTATTATGCTTTCGCCAATGTCCACGGTATACATCAGTGGTCCTAGTCGTGTGCAAATAGTTCCAGGCTGCCATTTCTCGGTACGGTAGTCCCGGGCCAAAACTTGTTGACCTATCTGGAAGGTTCTAGTTGGCCTTTCACTCATGCCTTGAAATTGCCGGTTCTCTATGTCCCTTCTGATGTTTGGCTTGATCAAATCCAGCTGGCATCTTAGTCTTCTATTGAAAAACATCATGGCGGGAGTTTGGTTTGTAACCGCATGTGTTGCATTCCTGTACGCAAACAAGAAGTTATCTACCTTATGTTGTAGATTTATGTCTTCATTACCCATGGCCTTTATGGCCTTCTTGAAGGTCTGGACAAACCTTTCAGCTAATCCATTGGTGGTGGGATGGTATGGGGCGGACGTGTAGTGCTTAACCCCATTGTTTTTTAAGAACTTCCTGAATTCTTCGGACACAAATTGCGGTCCATTATCAGAACAGATCTGTTCCGGCAGCCCATTCCTGGCAAATATGGTCCTTAATACTGTGATGGTTTTTTCCGTGGTGGTGGAGGACATCTTTATTACCTCCGGCCCCTTGGAATGTGCATCCACCGCGATTAAGAACATTGAGTCCATAAATGGACCAGCAAAGTCGATATGTACCCTTTGCCATGGAGATGAGGGCCACTCCCATGGATGTAGAGGGGCTTGTGGTGGGGCGTTTTGGACCTTCTGGCATCCTAGACAGCTCTTGGTCATTTCTTCGATGTCTCCATCGATCCCTGGCCACCACACAAACGCTCTGGCTAGGTTCTTCATTTTCACTCCACCCAGATGCCCCTCGTGAAGCTCCTTTAGCACTTTATGCTGGAGTTTGGGTGGAATCACCACTCTGGATCCACACATCAAAGTTCCTCGGCACACTGACAGCTGCTCTCTTCTTTGCGAGAATGCTGGCAACAATGGTTCGCCATGTGCTGGCCATCCCTTCACCGTTAAATCGTATACTCGTGTGAGAGTCGGGTCATTTCTCGTTTCCTTTTCGATGGTAGAATTTGTTACTGGTAGACATTCCACTGTGGTTGAGTGGAACATCTCCACTGGGTCCACTGTAGGCGCCTCTTCTACCGTTGGCAACGGTAGGCGCGATAAACCGCCAGCATTCCCATGCTGTTTTGATCCTTTGTATTCTATGTCATATTGGTGTGCCCCTAGGAAAAGGGACCACCTCTGTAGCCTTTGCGCTGTCATAATGGGAACGCCCTTTTTAGGGTTGAATATGGATACCAACGGCTGGTGGTCTGTCAGCAGTGTAAACTTCTGGCCCTGCAGGTAATGATTAAACTTCTTTACTCCCCACACCAGGCTGAGAGCCTCCCTATCTATCTGAGCATAGTTGCGCTCAGCGGAGGTCAATGATCTGGATGCAAATGCGACTGGCCTTTCCAAGCCATTTGGCAACTTGTGTGAGAGTACTGCTCCAATACTATAAGGAGAAGCATCACAAGCTAAACGAATAGGTAGCGTTGGGTTGAAATGAGCCAACACTTCCTCTGAGGTGATCAATGCCTTGCTTTTGCGAAAGGCCTTCTTACAGTCCTCGCTCCACTTCCATGGTACTTCTTTCTGCAAAAGAGCATTCAGCGGGTGCAGCACCGTGGATAGATTTGGCAGAAACTTATGGTAATAGTTAATCAACGCTAGGAACGACCTCAACTGGGATACATTTTCCGGAGCGGGAGCCTTCACAACAGCTTCGATCTTGTCAGGTGACTTGTGCAGCCCCTCCTGGTCAATGACATGACCACAGTACGAGATCCGTTTCTGAAAGAACTCACATTTCTGGCAATTAACTCGAAGTCCATATTCCTTCAATCTGGTGAGCACCAGTTTCAAATTTGCAAGGTGTTCCTCATCGTCAACTCCTGTAATCAGGATATCGTCCAAGTAACATTGAGTGTTTGGAATTCCCTGTAATACCTGCTCCATGGCCCTCTGCCAAATTGCTGGAGCCGAAGCCACTCCCAAAAACCAGTCTATTATATCGATACAAGCCTCTGTGCGTGTTGATTGTGAGATACTAGCGCGACTCTTCCTCAACTTCCATCTGTAAGTACGCTTGCGCCAGGTCTATCTTGGTGAAGTGTTTCCTGCCAGACAATGAAGCAAAGATATCCTCAATCCGCGGAAGCGGATATTGCACCGTGTGAAGCACCGGATTAACTGTGATCTTGAAGTCTCCACAGATGCGGACCTTCCCCGGTTTCCCTGGCTTGTTACTCGATGAACGCTTCATGACGGGAACAATGGGCGTGGCCCACTCACTCCAGTCCACCTTAGACAGTACTCCTGAATGTTCTAGCCCTTCCAGCTCAGCTTCCACAGCAGGTCGTATCGCATAAGGTACCGGTCTGGCTTTGAAAAACTTTGGGTTTGCATGTTCTGCAATCTTGATTTTTGCCTTAATTCCTCTTAGTGTTCCCAGTCCCTGTTGGAACACCTCTTTAGCCGCATCCAATATTCTGGACAATCGTTCAGGTTTGACATTTTTTTTTCCGGAATCTACCGTCATTGCTTTTAGGGAGTGCCAGTCCATATTTATTTTCCTGATCCACTCCCGTCCCAGAAGTGGTGGACCTCCCTCAGGTAGTACATATAAGTCCATTCCTTGGTGTTCTTTGCCCTTGTGTATCACCTTGACTTTTATCTTTCCGATGGGGTATACTTTTTGCCCCGTGTATGTCTGCAATACTATCTCCGTATTCCGTAGGGGAATATGTGTGAATAACCTTTTGTAATCTTGCTTATTCATGACCGTCAATGCCGATCCGGTGTCTAATTCCATCTTCACTTGGACTCCTGCTATCTGCAGTGTGACCCAGATAGTTTGTCGGTCAGCTTCCTTACTCACATTGTGAATTCTCAGACTACCCAGTTCCTTGCTGTTGGAGTCTGAATCCGAATTCTGTTCATCCGAACTCTTCTCAGCCACCTTATGTACCTTTCTGCACTTTCCTGCGGTGACTTTTTGTTGCTGGTCTTCTTTCCTGACCGGCATACTTTAGCTATGTGACCAAGCTTGCCACATTTTCTACATTCCTGGTTTTTAAACCAGCATTGGTTCTGATTGTGTGTCGTCTTTCCACAACGATAACATTTTGTTGTACCCAAAGCCATTTGATCTACGCTGAGTACCGCTACCTTCAGCTGCATTTCTGCAGTGCCTCTCGCTGCGGCTTCGTGCGATGCTGCAATAGTGACAGCCTTATCAAGTGTAAGATCATTCTCTTCAAGCAGCCGCTTTTGTGTTCCTTCTTTCGACAATCCACACACGAATTTGTCTCTCAGTGCCTCTGTCAGACTTTCCCCAAACTGACAGTATTTCGCTAGCTTACGCAGTTCAATTAAATACTCCGCGTTGCTTTCCTCTTTCAGTTGCGTTCTCGCATAAAATTTAGATCGTTCCGCTAACATCAGCGGTGTGGGGTTCAAATGATTTTTCAGGACAGCAACAATTTTAGCGAAAGTCTGATCCGTCGGTTTAGCTGGTGATAGAAGATGCTTCAATAGCCCGTATGTCTTCGCACCCATTGAGTTTAGTAAGGTTAGTGCTTTATCTTCATCTGATATTTTATTTGCCTTACAATATATCTCTATGCGTTCTACATACGTGGCCCAATCTTCAACATCGGGATCGAAATCGTTGATGTTACCACGCTTAGGTATCCTCGCAATCTTCTTGAGAAACAAAAGGAAATTTTTCTTTAATTTTTTTTTTCAAAATGGCGGTTTCCCGCGCTTGTCTTCTTCCCCCGCCTACGAAAATGGCAGCTTCCCACGTTTGCCTTTCTCCCCCGCTGGCTGTAATGGTGATTGCCGTATTGCTGCGTTCGCCCTCCCCAGCGGTTTTCAAATTGTGCCTCCCAGCCCCTCTTGCAGTCCGGTCCTTTCCCCCGGCTGCGGCTGAGTTCTCCGCGTTTTTTTTAAATTTTCTCCCGCGCCTTACACTGACCCGGTCGCTGCGCCTCGCGGCCTCGGTAGCTGCCCGGCCTATTTCACCGGTCGCGGTCGAGCTCTCTCTCGACGCTGTTGCGTCTCCCAGCCCGCTTGCAGCCCGGTCTTTTACACCGGCTGCGTTTGCATGCACCGCGGCTCCCATGCCTTACGCTGGCCCCAGTCTCAGCGCCTCTGGCCCCGACTTCTGTCCGGCTCTTTTCCCCGGCCGTGGTCGAGTTCTCCGCCCTTATATCCTCCGTTTTTCCCTCCCCTACTTCACGCCAATGTGGCCGACTTGCTGCTCGTCGCTGATCGGCTTACCCACCACCGTGATAGAAGGGATGATCACTGCCTGTTGCTGATGGAAGGCTTCGTGTCAGAATTCTTCCTTTGCTCTGCAGACCCGAGTCTTTTCTCAGCAGAATGATGAGGGCGGATGCCTCCTCTCGACGCCCGTTAAACTGCCTTGGATGTATCTCTGCCGCAGGGTAAGATCGTACTCGTCGCCACTGTTAAGTCTGTGTGTTATATTGAGAATTACTACACAGACCACAAGAGTAAAATTTAACAGGTCTTTACTAGTCGAAGGTCAGGGCGGAACAGCCCAATAAATCATTACACAGCACTTATATACCGGTGTGGTCACCACCGGTATTACAGTATACAGCAGCCAAGATAAAGTAGTGCAACCCTTAAAATAGTTCTCTTAAAGGTGGAACGGTTACATACACTACAGGTTGCATCTCAACAGAGCCACGACCAATATCCTCGCGGGGGGGTGGGGCGTTTGCTGGAGCATTTGGGGAGGATTTTAATTAATTTGGCAGGGGGATGGGCACCAGGATGTAGCATTGGAAAGGAGAAACAAGGTGCACAAAGGATTGGGAGAGACAGATAGCACTAGAGTAAAAAATAGTACAGTATTAGGTGGGGTCAGACTAAGAGAGAATAGAAGAAGGTCTAAGATAGGTTTACAATGCATATGTGTAAACACATGAAGCATGGTAAATAAGGTTGATGAGCTGCAGGCACAAAAAACCACATGGGAATATGATGTTGTGGTGATAATGGAGACCTGGCTCAAAAAAGGGCAGGATTGGATACTAAATATTCCTGGATATAAGGTGTTCAGGAAAGATAGGGAAGGAATGAAAGGAGGTGGTGTGGCAGTGTTGATTAAGGAGAATATTACAGTGATGGAGAGAGAACATCCTGGAGGAGTCAAGGACAGAATCTATTTGGTTAGAGTTAAGAAACAGTAGAGGTGTAGGAATCTACGGATTCCTATCTAAATCACTGAGGTCGAGTCAGTTCAGTAAATTAACCGAATTTAATTAAACTGGTGAACAAAACAAAAACATGCAGGAGCAACAGCAAACAGGTCTATACAGTAACTTGTTCCACGAGGTCTGAACTCAGAACCTCTCACCTCTGACGTCATGATGTCATCACGTTTCCCGCCACTCGGGGCACCACGTGACCAACATGATGACATCATCGCGTTGTTTCAGGGTTTTTACAGAAAGCTTGTTTACACTCAGCAAATGGACATAGGTGTTGTAACATTGCTTTAAAGACAGTTATTCATTTGTACAGGAGTTCATTGGTGGTTTTACCACAGAGGTGTCATTACACTACTAGGTGTATTCTATAGGCCACCAACTAGTGGGAAGGATATAGAGGAGCAAATTTGCAGGGAAATTACAGAGAGGTGCAAGAACTATAGGGTAGTGATAATGGGGGACTTCAACTATCCTATTATAGACTGGGATAGTAATAGTGTAAAGGGCAGAGAGGGGGAAGAATTTCTGAAGTGTGTTCAGGAGAACTTTCTTGATCAGTACGTTTCCAGTGCAACAAGGAAGGAGGCATTGCTGGATTTGGATATATTTCTTTGAAGGAGTTGGATATATTTCTTAAGGCTAAAGTGATCAAGGGGTATAGGGAGAAAGCAGGGACCGGGTACTGAATTTGGATGATCAGCCATGATCGCATTGAATGGTGGAGCAGGCTCGAGGGGCCAAATGGCCTACTCCTGCTCCTATCTTCTATGTTTCTATGTTTCTATGGATCTGGTTCTCGGGAATGAGGTGGGTCAAGTGGAGCAAGTGTCAGTAGGGGAACATTTAGGGAACAGTGATCATAGTATCATAAGGTTTAGGTTAGCTATGGAAAAGGACAGAGAGCAATCTGCAATAAAAATACTTGATTGGAGGAAGGCCAATTTCAGTGGGTTGAGAATGAATCTGGCCCAGGTAAATTGGAATCAAAGATTGGCAGGCAAAACTGTAATCGAGCAATGGGCTGCTTTAAAGAGGACATGGTTCGGGTACAGTCGAGGTACAGTCCCACGAGAAGGAAAGGTAGGGCAACCAAAGTCAGAGCTCCCTGGATGATGAAAGAGATAGAGAGTAAGATGAAGCAGAAGTATGACAGATGTCAGGTTGAGAATACAAGTGAGAAACAGGCTGAATATAGAAAGTTCAGAGGGGAAGTGAAAAAGGAAATAAGAGGGGCAGAGAGTATATGAGAATAGATTGGCAGCTAACATAAAAGGGAATCCAAAAGTCTTCTATAGGCATATAAATAGTAAATGGGTAGTAAGAGGAGGGGTGGGGCTGATTAGGGACCAAAAAGGAGACCTAAGCATGGAGGCAGAGGGCATGGCTGAGGTACTAAATGAGTACTTTGCATCTGTCTTTACCAAGGAAAAAGATGCTGCCAAAGTCATAGTGAAAGAGGAGATAGTTGAGATACTGGATGAGATAAAAATTGATAAAGAGGAAATACTAGAAAGGCTGGCTGTACTTAAAGTAGATAAGTCACCAGGACTGGATGGGATGCATCCTAGGATGCTAAGGGAAGTAAAGGTGGAAATTGCGGAGGTACAGGCCATAATCTTCCAATCCTCCTTAGATACAGGAGTGGTGCCAGAGGATTGGAGAATTGCAAATGTTACACCCTTGTTCAAAAAAGGGTGTAAAGATAAACCCAACAAATAGTGGCCAGTCAGTTTAACCTCCGTAGTGGGGAAGCTTTTAGAAACGATAATCTGGGGCAAAATTAACAGTCATTTGGACAAGTGTGGACTAATTAAGGAAATCCAGCACAGATTTGTTAAAGGCAAATTGTGTTTAACTAACTTGATTGAGTTTTTTGAGGAGGTAACAGAGAGTGTTGATGAGGGCAATGTGGTTGAAGTGGTGTACATGGACTTCCAAAAGGCATTTGATAAAATGCCACATAATAGGTTTGCCAGCAAAGTTGAAGCCCATGGAATAAAAGGGACAGTGGCAGCATTTGGACAAGTGGCTAAGTGACAGGAAACAAAGAGTAGTGGTGAATGGTTATTTTTCAGACTGGAGGAAGGTACACAGTGGGGTTCCCCAGGGGTCGGTACTAGGACCACTACTCTTCTTGATATATATCAATGACCTGGACTTGGGTGTATAGGGCACAATTTAAAAATCTGCAGATGACACAGAGCTTGGAAGTATAGTGAACAGTGAGGAGGATAGTGATAGACTTCAAGAGAACATAGATAGGCTGGTGGAATGGGTGGACACATGGCAGATGAAATTTAACACAGAAAAGTGTGAAGCGATACATTTCGGTAGGAAGAATGAGGAGATGCAATATAAACTAAAGGGTATGATTCTAAAGGGGGTGCATGAACAGAGAGAACTGGAGGTATATGTGCACAAATTGTTGAAGGTGGCAGGGCAGGTTAAAAAAGCATACCGAATCCTGGGCTTCATAAATAGAGGCATAGAGTACAAAAGCAAGGAAGGTATGATGATGAACCTTTATAAAACACTGGTCCGGCCTCAACTGGACTATTGTGTCCAATTCTGGGCACCGCACTTTTTGGGAGGATGTGAAGGCCTCAGAGAGGGTGCAGAAAAGATTTACAAGAAAGGTTCCAGGGATGAGGGACTTCAGTTATGTGGATAGACTGGAGAAGCTGGGGTTGTTATCCTTAGAGCAGAGAAGGTTGAGAGGAGATTTGATAGAGGTGTTCAAAATCATCAGGGGTCTAGACAGAGTAGAAAGAAAGAAACTGTTCCCATTGTCGGAAGAGTCGAGAACCAGAGGACACAGATTTAAGGTTTATTGGCAGATGAACCAAACACGACATGAGGAAAAGCTTTTTAGCGAATGGTTAAGATCTGGAATACACTGCCTGAGAGGGTGCTGGAGGCAGATTCAATCATGGCTTTCAAAAGGGAATTGGATAATTACCTGAAGGAAAAAAATTTGCAGGGCTACAGGGAAAGGGCGGGGGAATCGGACTAGCTGAAGTGCTGTTGCAGAGAGCACCCGGTATGGGCTCGACGGGTCGATTGGCCTCCTTCTGCGCTGTAACCATTCTATGATTCTATGATACCAGAAAATTTGAAAAGCATGCCATGCAACTTTCATTTAATACGTGATATATTGAGACCAAAACAAGGAGAACTTCACTCTTTGAAGGCATAGCGGGAAAAATTTGGTTGATTTGCGCCTCCCATTAGCGCCCTAAGAAATTCAGCGGGAGGTTAGTGGTGGCAGTAACTGTTAGTGCCCCGCGGCGCTGCGCCGCTGGTGATGATGTCATTGCCATGTGCAGCGCCCTTCGGTAGTGCCCCCTGACTTACTGCTGGACGCTATGTCCGACAGGGTCAGGGGGGGCCTACCTGCGGCCGGGGTGGCGCAAATTAAAGGGGAGGTGCCGGGCGGCCATTTTTGTTGCTGGCCGTCTGCCAGCACCTGCCCCTGTTGCTGTCCCCGGCCTTCTGTGCAGCCCAACCATGGGGTGCCAGCTGCGCTCCGTGAGCCCAGCACTTCTCTTGAGTGCCGGGTTCCTTTGCTGGCACTCCGATCCCTGGTGGCCCAGCTGGGCCCCGGGTCACGCTGCACTAGGCCCCTCCCCTTTAATAAGGGGAGGAAGGCCTGTAGTACAGCAGCACAGAACGTGGCGCTGCGGCACGTAGCGCCGTGATATTCACTCGCAGCACCCAAAGAGGTAGGCGGGGCACTTCCAGTAGCGCCCCCGCTCCCTCTTGGGGCGCGGGGCACTAATTTTTTGGGGGCGCTACTTTTAGTTAGCGCCCCAAAGGGGACATGACCCAATTTTCCCCCATAGTCTTTCCATTCATAGGCCTGGAATTTCCTCGGAGCTGCTTCCGCTCCACTGCCATAACTTCACTGGAAGTGTGGTGGAAACACCATTTACATATGATATAGGGTTTTTCACCACACTTCCAGTAAAGTTGCGATGGTGGAGCAGGAGCAGCTCTGAGGAAATTCTGGGCTATATAGTCACAGGCCAGTAGAGGGTACAGATAATAACGCTCTAACCTTGAAGAGAATTTCAGAACTTCAGAAAATAAAAAAGTGAAAGGGTTGGCAAGTGTAATTATTTGCTGCATGTGAAGAATTGTTTCTACCAGTGTAGTCAGGTTCAAAGGGCCCAAAGTCCTACTGTTCATAGAGTAAACAAAAATATAAAACAGATGTTACTACAGCCAAATTCCTAATGTCTGAGGTTACGCAACTGCTGTTTTGCCTTGAAATGAATTTTTCAGCCGAATAGTAACTTTGCACCTACCTGACATCCCCACCTCTGGCCCTGGTGACATTTTCTGTGGTCAGCCTCATTATTCTCATTTTGATGGGCTCCCAGTTGTGGGTGTGAGTGGGGGGGGGGGGAGGCGGGGGGCGGGGGCAGGAGTTGTGCCAACTGCCACTGGGTTACTGCAAAGGAGGGCCAGATTATTAAGAAATTTGAAAAGTCATGGGGTGCAGGAGTTCAATTGATGACCATGTGATTGATTGCATTCATTTTGGGGGCCTTTTACATTTTTTCCTGCCCACCAAAGTAATGCTAACACCTGCTCCATGCTGGCGTTACTCCATTCAGGGTTCCTATGGCAATAATGATGGAACGGGTGCCGTGTGATGTCACTCTATCATTATCACACAATGTAAATATGCCAGCCCATATTTGGGCGGATGTATCCAATGGTCACCGTCACTTCCAGTGGAAAATACCAGAATCGATGGAAAGCAGCAGGGTTTCCTGGCCAAATTCCACCCCAAATTTGCCTGATTTTGGCTTGACATTGCATGAGACCCATGCTAGGGCTGCCGGCTCCTGAAATGTGGCTCTTGTGTAGCCAGCTGCAAGCCAAACATATACATGAATGGATTAGCAAGACTGGTGGCCTGGAAGGCCTGATGACTGCTGGTCTTAATGAATATGGGTGCTGTTACATTGACTTGCAGCTATCTGCGCAAGACCTGCACTTGGAGAACCCAGTGACACGAGTATGGGTCTCACATAATATTAAAGCATCCATAAGTGAATCTTTTGTAGTAAGCAGGCTGCTATTTACTGCTGGCTGTGTGTTTTTCAGCCATGATGGCTTTTGCTTGGTAATATAACATATATATTTTTAACTCTTAGGATAGCTAGTAATGTTGTTATTGTTTCTTTATCCTGTTGATTTTTCTTTGATCTTCATAATTTTGTTGATTGACCTTTTTTTGTTGCTTTTTACCCTATTGGTTTCAATCTGTCTACCTCACACCTTCTCTGTTCATTTCTCCGGATGAACAGTCACGGGGCACGAATCCAACATCCATATGGAGATGAAAAATGAGGAGCATAGGCAGCAGCTTCAGGCAAATGAAACCCCACTTCACTGGGGTCAACCCACCTGCACTTGTAAGCAAGGTCCCTTTGGGGGTCAAGATGGTTCTAAGACAATGGCCCGTATTTTCTGGGGCCTAGGACCACGTACGTGGTGCGTATGCAGCCGTAAGTGCCGCGTGCGATGCACATGCGCGAAAACCCAGAACTTACGATCTGTCAAGTTTCAGCTTGACAGGTCCACCGCATCCCCAGGAAATGGACGTTCGCTGGTGCAGGGTTGGGCTATTTGCGTAGGGCCTTCTTTTACCAGCGTATGAGTTTAAATAAATATTAAAATACATTTTTTTTAATTATTAAAATTTTAAATTAGTTTAGGTTATTATTATCTCCTTTTCAAAAACTTTAAATTTTGTTTTAAATGTTTCATTAAATTGCATTTTTGAACATGTAATTATTCATTTTTATTTAACTTTTTTTATTCACTCGTGGGATTTGGGCATCACCGTCTAGGCCAGCATTTATTGCCCATCCCTAATTGTCCTAGAGAAGGCAGTGGTGAGCCACCTTATACAACTGAGTGGCTTGCTAGACCATTTCAGAGGGCAGTTAAGAGTCAACCACATTGCTGTGGGTTTGGAATCATATATAGGCCAGAGGACAGCAGATTTCCTTCCCAGATGGGGTTTCATGGTTATTATTACAGATACTAGCATTTTATTCCAGACTTATTTAATTAACTGAATTTTAAATTCTCAGCTGCCATGGTGAAATTTGAACTTGCTGTCCAGAACATTAGTCCAGGCCTCTGGATTATTAGCCTAGTAACATAACCACTATGCTACCGTACCCAACTGGTGTGTAATAGTGTTTTTTAGGGGATTCCATACATAAATGGAATCCCCATAAGCATAATGGGGATCCCCTCTTTGATTGGTTGGGCCGGCCCACGTGATCCCAGGAATGCTTGCGAACCACGTGCACCCCTGGGATACGTGGGCCTTTACGCAGGCGTACACAGAGGCCCATGAGCGCGAGTGTCCAAACCTCTGGAACCATCAGGTAGGTGCGGAGTTCACTTGCATTTCACCTGCAGGAAGCCTCCGACCGCAAATTCAGGCCCAACATGTCTGTCAATGGACGGTTGGAATTAAGCCACCACTCTGTGGCAGACTCGGTAATCTAATACTTGATCCAGGCAAGTCTGTGGTACTCCAGGGCACTCTCTAGGTTGACTAACAAGTCTAGCTTACTAATGGAACTTGGAGGGATACACCTGTCACTGAGGAATGGGATTCTTCCCACTCGGCTGCTGGCACCCTACAACCAGTGCTCCGGCACAAGATGTTCAAATCGTGGCCAATGAGCTCCTTTTACTCAGCCTACAGTTCCTTTTTTTGCAAATTTGCCCACAATACCAGATTTCAGTTTTAGCTGTTTAAACCTCTCAGCCTGGAGAATTAGAAAAGGTTACTCCCTGATTGGTAGATACTGACCAATGTAGGAGCAACCTTTTTGTAACATTCAAGAAGCAACCTTTACCATCTTCCAGGCCCTGAAAGTTTAAAGAATTGAAGCTGCAACTTCCAAGTTAGCAGTGGACACATAGGTGATGATGGTGACGGCAATGGCAACCTGAAAGAAAGGCAGTGAGTGACATTCAGCATAGTGGCTGGCGGTAGGTCAGGCCAGGCAGCATCCTTGACCATGCTCATCCCATTTCCTGGGCTTTTCACTCATATTTGTCAGATTATCTTCTGCCATTTCTGATACATACAACATGATCCAACAGCCAAACACATCTTCCCCCCATCTCATCCTGTTTTCTGAAGCAACATTCCCTACAAGATATCCTTGCTTGTTCTTCCACCATCTAGAATTTCAGCTGCCTTTTCCCTGGCACTTTCCCATGCAACCATAGCAGATGCCACAACTATTGATTTATCTCCTTGCGCACCATTGTCCAGGGCCCCAAACACTGATTCAGTTTGAGATTCTCCGACTCCGTCACTCTGTTCTGATGAAGCCACCTTGCACACCGGGACTTCTGAAATGCCCTTCTTTTTCCTCAGCTGAGGATTTCCCTCCACCATAGGACCCCATTACTGAGGCCACCATATTTCATATACTTCTGCCCTCATACCTTCTCCCCCCTCTCAGAGCCATGATAGATTCCACATGGTCATGACCTTCCACCCCGCCAAACTTTAGATTCGACCGAACATCTTTTTCCACTTCCAACGCGATCCCACCACCAAACACATCTTCCCCTCTACTCCCTTCTCAATATTCCAAAGGACACCTGGGGGACATTTTGGCCTGTAATTTGCGGTCAGCGGTGAAGCAAAGGTGTTCACCGCTGGCCCCGATGTAAGCTTCCCACAAAGATCTCGCGATCTCTGTGGCGAGAAGTTCGGCTTTTCCAACGTTCAGTTGAGATCAGTGTAAGTTAATGGGGATTCTCGAGTGTGAGCTGTCTAAGCAGCCAATCACATTGCAGAATTCTCACAGGCCAGGAACCAGGAAGTGAATAAGCTCTTTCTTTTCTAACTTTTTAAAAATGTTATAGAGATCAAAACAAAGATTGGGGATCTCACACTGGGAAAAGGTAAACCTGAAATAAAGATCAATAAACTTTAAAAAAATTAATAAAACATTTGGGCCTAGAAATTCAGTGGGCTGCGCCACCAGTTAGCACCCAAAGAGGGCACTCAGTGGCTTTAGCGCCACTGGCCACACCTCCCGCGATATTTAGCGGGGCGCTAATGGCGGCGTTAGCCTGTAGCGCTGCGCCGCCACCGATGACGTCATCGGTGTGCGCAGCGCCCCGCTCCCGCCCCGATCACCATATTTGGTCGCGCCCGCCTCTTTAACGCCGGTCGCAAATCGCGACCGGTTCACAGGGCCTACCTGTGGCGGTAGTGGCGCAAGTTAAGGTGGAGGTGCGGGGCGGCTGCTTTTTCGGCGGCCGCCTGCCAGCACCTCCGTCCCCGGCCTCCTAAACCCCCCCCCCGCGGCATTGCCGGCTGTTTCCCGAGAGCCCGGCACTTCTCCTTGGTGCCGGGCTCATTTGCCGGCACTCGCGAGCGGGGATCGCGCTGTTGCAGGCACCTCCCCCTTAACAGTGGGAGGAAGGCCTGCAGTACCGCAGCGTGCCGTGCCGCAGCGTGTGGCGCTGTGGCCCTTAGCGCGGCGATATTCAGGGTGAGCGCCCCAAGTGGGGCGCGGGGAGCCTCGAGTAGCGGCCCGCTTCTGTTTGGGGCGCAGAAACTGAATATCGGGATGGCGCAAGTGGCTCCGCTCGCAGCGGTAATTCCGGCACCCAGGCGAGCTTGGCGCCCCAAATGGCGCCCAACTGAATTTCTAGGCCTTAAAGTTTCTTAAAAATTGTAATTTTTATTAAAAAGGATATATTTGACACTCCACAAAATTAAAATTAGTTTTTCAGGGCCATAATCTTTGTTTAGCAGTTAAAAGGCTGTTAAAACTCTAGTTACACCTAATCCAAAAGGGTCTAACTTTTAATGGGGTATTTAACAGCGATATTACCGCGGAAAAGCCAAAGTTTTCATCAGTTTCCCTGATTTCACTGATTACACAGATTGCCAACAATGGTGGGGTGGGGGGTGGGGGCAAGACACAGCCATGTCGGAGCAGTGAGTGACTGACCGCAACTTCAGGATTTCCGCGTTAGAATGCTCATACGCTAAATCCTGAAGTTGCGGTCAGTTTCAAAGGAGTAATAACAGTTAACACTGTTCGCTCGCTGTTATTACTCACAGCAAATTCTGGGCCTTTAGCTCCATCTGCCTGGTGGAAATGGGGCAGTAGCCGAGTTAAAATGAGAGGTAGTGGACATATTACTCGATCCCTGCTGCGCCGCCATTTTTCCCAGAGCCGTACGCTCTATGGCTGAGGCACGCACTTGAATTAGGCAGCAGCTTCATAATTCTATGCAACTCAGAGTTCTATGATGTACTTTGGATCCTAATTCAATTTTAACAGCCTACTGGGCGGAGCATTCGCTGTGGACACTCTGCTCAGTAAAACTTGGAAGAAGAGAATGAAAGGTAGTTGCTAAAATTAATTTGATTTTAATGAGTTTAATAAGATTGTTTCATTATTAATGGCCACAGAAGAATCATTACCAGCACCTGCTGACCAAAAAACAGATCATAACCTCTGCTAAAATTCTTTTTTTGCTGTGGCCATTTACACCTCCTCCAGACCCATCTTTTGTTTCTGTACTTGTCCCATTACCACTCCCTTTTGCCTTGCACCATTAACCTGTTTTAACTTTAATCTCTCCTGCCTTCCACCCTATCACAGACCTTCCTTGTTGTTCTATCTCCCCCTTTCCCTGTCTCTGTACTTGCAAGGTCATCAACCTGAAACGTTGAAGGTCGAGGGTGGGGGGGGCGGGGGTGGTGGTGGGTGGGGCAGTAGGGGAAGTCTGGGTTTACCCGCATGCTGAGGCGCTTTAACTCCACAGCGTACATATGACATCACCAACAGGTTCCCTGCCCAGAAATCAGCCTGATTGACAGGCTTGGCTTCCAGTCAGCCAGGGACCGCTGGAGAAGAGGCCGCAGCCCCAGGTAGGTCTGAACCCCGATCCCGGGGGGAGTAGAGGGGGGGTTCCGATCCCGGATCTCGGGAGGTGGTCCAATCCGAGATCCCGGGAGGGGTGGTCCGATCCCAGGAGGGGTGGGCCGATCCTGGGAGGGGTGGTCCAATTCTGGAACCCAGGGGGGTCCAATCCCGGGTTGGGGGAGTGTATGGGAGGTTGGGGGCTGGTGGGTTCTGATGGTGGGGGATCGAGAGCAGCCGGGGGCGGGGTGGGGGGGGCAGGGGCACTCCTGCTCCTTCCGGCCCACAAGGAGTGCTGCAACTATCGGGATTCCCAAGGCCCGGGAAACTGGGCCGGCCACAGCTAAACCTACAAAGCAGCTTCAATCCGAGGCTTCCAACCTCATTATCACGTTTAAAGTGCCAAGCTGCGGCCTGGGAGCGGGTTGGCTGCCCATCCCCTGTCCCGCCTTTGTAAAAACCAGAAGTGGACAAGTTGGAGGTGGGTTGGGGTTGGGATTCAGATTTTTAACAATTTAAACTCCCACCCAACCCAAACCCACCCATTTTTGGGGGGTTAAAATCCCCCCTGTTAACTCTGTTTCTCTCTCCACAGATGCTGCCTGATCTGCTGAGTATTTTCAGCATTTTCTGTTAGAGTTTTAATTTGTTATGTTAAAGATAATCTGAGCAGAAAATTAATTTCTGAACTCAATGAAAATACCTGTATTGATGTTTCATACTATAATCTCTATCAATGTAATATACACAAGAGTGAAATCAGCCTTAGAAAACAAGCACATGAGACAGACAGACAGACAGCTGCAGGTACAGACATGAATTTTAGTGAAAAGGCTTTGTGTAGCTGTTGATTTTGAACTGTAGCCCGTATATTAAACTTATTCTGTTGCGCAGTCTGAAAAAAGCACTTTACTAATGGCTGTTTTGCAATCAAACAAAACAGATTTAGAATCTTCACTAAATTGTTCACTTCTAATCAAAAGACTCAACTTCCTCAATTTCTGAAGTTACTCTGCTGGAACATTGCTCTTTTTATGTATTTAACAGTAGCCTTGATGTTTATCTGTTTTTTTTAATATTTGTTCATGGGATGTGGGCATCGCTAGCAAGGCCAGCATTTATTGCCCATCCCTAGTTGCCCTTGAAAGGGTGGTGGTGAGCCGCCTTCATGAACCACTGCTGTCCATGTGGTGAAGGTACTCCCACAGTGCTGTTAGGGAGGGAGTTCCAGGATTTTGACCCAGTGACGATGAAGGAACGGCGATATACTTCCAAGTCAGGATGGTGTGTGACTCGGAGGTGGTGGTGTTCCCATGTGCCTGCTGCCCTTGTCCTTCTAGATGGTAGAGGTTGTGGGTTTGGGAGGTGCTGCCGAAGAAGCCTTGGCGAGTTGCTGTAGTGCAACTTGTAGATGGTACACACTGCAGCCACGGTACGCTGGTGGCGGAGGGAGTGAATGTTTAACGTGGTGGATGGGGTGCCAATCAAGCAGGCTGCTTTGTCCTGGATGGTGTCGAGCTTCTTGAGTGCTGTTGGAGTTGCATTCATCCAGGCAAGTGTTCTTCACTAAAAGCTTTTATATGTATGCACAAAAATGAAGCAAAATCTGGGGCACATCAGCTAAATTTTTATCTTACATTCTTAGATTTTTCCTTATTAGTTAATTTGTTGATATATATCTATGCTGCAAGCAAAAGGAACATAATCAGAATTCTGATTAGTTTATATTTTGGAATAACTTTTTATTTTAGCAGAAACAAGCTCTGTGTTACTTCTTAGCCTACTCTAGATTTGTAAAAGATTGCTCACAATTAACTCCTTCCCAGCACGAGCAGTCAGAAATTTCCATTACTTTCAGCAGAAACTGACAGGCAGTTTTTTCTCATTTTAAGAGGATCGAAGACGCAATTCAAAAATAATTATATAAGACTGAAAGAAATATATTTCAATATGTCCTACATTGAAGTAGATCTTTGATTTTCATATCAAAGATGTCTGACGTGGAACTTAAATGCTTCCGTATAGTACTGCTTTAAAATATTTGCATTTGTTCCCGCTGATAAAATGCATGAACACTGAAATATATTTTTTCAATCATGTTTTTAAAAAGACTCGCCTCGAACAACAGGTTTTGATACTGTCTCCTCGAGATAAGTCACCAGCCTAGACAGTCTTATGAGCTGCTGATGCATATGGTAAAAGGGCTCCCGCAAACCTGGAAGTGCAAATGAGTCAAGTGAATGGCACAGCTTTACTGTACACATTTAGCAATCATTTCATTGAAGGAAAGATTGTCATTGCTACATTAGGCTTGAATATACATAGAGTAGTCTTTGAATTTCTTTGCACTTGTTCTTTATGCATCCTTGAATTGCAAATCTTTAAAATATTAATACTCACTTAAAGTATGAAATTGAATACTGGGCATTGAATTACAAGCATTCATTTCACCGAGGTGTAGGGGTAGATGATAGAAACCTTAGGAGTTTAACTAGAGTAGTTTTCAGATGTTATCTGAAGCCTGAAGTGGAATTATTACCTTTGTAGCTCCCTGATATTTATCTTGTACAATATATAAAGTGTGCGTTACCTTATAATATATTGGGGTAGAATTTTCATGGGAGTTCTCCTGATCTACCGCCACGATTTCAGTAGAAACGGTATAAATGCAGGGAGATCAGGCGAACCCCTTGCAGAAATTCCAGGTAACTGAGTTTAATTTTTACAGTGTCATGAGCCAAGTTTTCCTGATTATAAGTGAAACAGTTACCTTGCCAGATATATTTACTAGAAATAGTTAAAATCTCTTGACGTATGTGGCATTTCTAGAAATGCTACTAGCAGTTTCGGGAAAGTTTGTGCCGGGAAGTTGAGTCTTGTATTTTGCTTCTTATCCATTTTCAGGATATGGGCATCACCAGCAACGATGGCATTTACTGCCCATCTCTAGTTGCCCTGAGATGGTGATGGTGAGCTTGCTTGAACCACTGCAATTTATTTTGTCGCGGTTTGATACTACTGAGTGGATTGCTACACCACTTCAGAGGGCAATTAAGAGTCAACCACGTTGATGTGAGACTGGAGTCACATATAGGCCAGATCAGGTAAGGACGGCACGTTATCTTCACTAAAGAAATTGTGCAGACACAATTGGGTAAAGTAAGTATCAAAGAAATTTACCTCATGAATAACAGTGAACAATAATGTGGTGTGACAACAATGAGATGTTAATTTTCACCATCACAGCTTGAGTGGTAAACCAGCAGAGTGGAAATCAATGGAAATGAAAAGATGAGTCATCTGTTCCGCCAGATCACGGCACAAGTGGTGAAGGTGAAAATTACCCCGTAGGTTGTCACAGAATAACAGAAAAATACCTCAGATCTCAAAATATTTGAATTTTAACATGTTTTGTTGTATACCCTGCGTTATTCTTAACTTAACCAAGCACCATAATACTGTTCACCTCTCCACCCCGTAAACTTTATACCAGTTGGAAATTTTACAGAGAAGTAAAACTGCAACCAACTCGCCTCTCTTCTTGTAATTACGAACACGGTGGTAGATATGATTGTAGCGCTGGATGAGTAGTGATACGCGATTATGGAAATCACGAACATTAGATAGAAGACCTGAAAGAAGAGCTTACAACAAATAAATAAGGTAACAGAAGAACACACTTCAGGAGCAACAGACAGAAAACATGGAATTCTTGTCACAACATTCTAAGAGACAAAACAAAGGAGGTACATACAATAGTCATGAACGTGACATTTAAAGCATGCACACAAACAGATGTAGGACATCAATGGTCACACAAATGCAGATAGCATATGACATGTATACCTTTATGAAAAAGCAACCTAATGAAAAAATACTTAGGGTGGAAAATCAACCTCAAGAAGAAGAATTGTTCATCATTTTTGATATGTTATCATGGAGACTGTTTTTAAACTGTGTAACCCTCAAAGTTAAACTCGTTTAAGTGCAGCTCAATAAATCTCAATTTTCCTAAAGAATTAAACACTTTAGAAATAGGTTTAGTTTACCATTTCTAATTTCTCCAGCATATGTGCACTGAGGAAGTCACATATGTGCTGTTACAGAAGTTTGCATTCTTAATTTTACTTTAGAATGTTATAATTAATAACAGAAATGATCTCAGATAGGATGGATTTCCTTTTTCTCCTGCGATATTGGTTTCTTGCTCTCTCTGGCAGTGTACTTCACCATGCTTTTGTTACCTCCAGTCTTGACTATTAAAATGTTCTCCTGGCCGACATCCATAAACCTAAGCTCATGCAAAACTCAGCTTCAGGTATCCTAACTCACACCAAGTCCTGTTCACCCATCACCCTGTGCTCGCTGACCTACACTGGCTCCTGGTCCAGCAATACCATGATTTAAAAACTCTCATCCTCGTATTCAAATCTCTTCATAGCCTCACCCCTCCTTATCATGATAACCTATTCCGGCCCTACAACCCTCTGAGAACTCTGTGTTCCTCCAATTCTGGCCTCTTCTGCATCCCCCACTTCCTTTGCCACACCATTGCTGGCCACGCCTTCAGCCATCCCTAAACCTCTCCAACTTTCTACCTCTTTCTCCTCCTTTAAGACAGTCCTTAAAACCTACTTATTTGACCAAGCGTTTGGTCACCTGTCCTAATGTCTCCTTCTTTGGCTTGGTGTCAATTTTGACCACAGGTCTCTGTTGACATTTTGAAAGGAATTAAGCAAAGAACTGGCATTATTTCATTATGAAACAAAGTAAGAAAGACTTGCATTTATATAATGCCTTTCACGACCTCAGGATGTCACAAAGTGCTTTACAGCCAATGAAGTACTTTTGAAATGTGGTCACTGTTGTAATGTAGGAATACCTCAATGCCACTGAGGTAATTAACATCCTGTCTTTCTAAGGCATATCCCAGATTGAGACGCAATATAAAGGGTTTCATTAAACTATGGGTCTCTGCTACCAATAATGCATTAGAATAAGACAAATACATTTCCATACATTAGATATTTCAGATGACAAATTTGAATACTAATCATTTGAATTTGAATATTGGGAGCATGCACTGTGTTGTATATATTTCAGGATATAGCTTTTAAAAAGTTCACAAACCACCTAGCAAAGCCAATTGGATTTATGTTTTAAAAAAATATTTAATACCGTACAAAAAAGTCTAGATAAATCTTTACTTTATTTGAAAATCTTCCAAGGACATAATAGCCCTAGCTTCTGAGAGAGGGGAAAACAGGATATATGAGTAGATCTCATAAAAGCCTAAGACATTAGGCAGTATTCCTTGTGAAAGTAAATTGTGCTTTTTTACCTGTTCTACACAACAAAAATGATCCAACATTAATTGAAATGAATCAAAGGTTAGTATCAGTACAAGTCATTTTAATTTATATTGGATTGAACTGACCTTCACAACAATCTTGCCACATTCGCAAATCAATTTTTGGGATTTCATCACAGCTTACATATCCTTGAGGGTACTCTGCTTTTAAAAAGACATCTGTCTGGACCTGCTGAATATCGTCACCATTGTCACATAGCACACTCGCTAGAGAACTTTGCTTCAGCTGTGTTACTTGAGCTGGGGTAAACACCCCTGCATTCTCATACCAGAACCTAGGAAAACACATAAAAAGGTGCATGTGACTTTCAGTGTTATTTTATTTTCACATTGAGTGTAACATTTATTCAAATTAAACATTTAAAACAAATATCTGCAGTATAAATATTGTAAAAGCTGCAGCTTAACAGGGGTTTGTTTGAGAGTCTTGCTTTACTCTAAATCATTTTGTGCCATTCCGGTAACTGGGGGCTAGGATCCCCGTTCATTTGGGGATTCTATGGAGGTGATTTTGCCAATGGGGACGTGATGGAGGCGGGACTGCTGCTTGTCGGGTTTTAGTCCCGCCTCCATCAACGTCTGGCCAACCCACGCTGTTTTCCCTTGATTGACCTTGTTAAGCCCACCCAGCAGGTTTAGCAGGCCAATTAAGGGAAAGCCGGTGACATAGAACGTCAGCGTATGATGTTTCATCTGTCAAACATTTTTGACAGATGAATTGTCATCATTTGACAGCTTTGAGAAGCTGTCAAACACTGACATTCTCTGTTGTTTGGTGAGTCCTTGTATTCAAACCTATTTCCTGAGCAGAAATCAGATGGCTGTTGCATTGGAGAATGCAGCAACCATTCTGTCATCTCTGCCATGGAGACACTGGAGCCTCCGGATCCCCAATGATTGAAGCCTGCAGGAAGAAACAAAGGTAAGGAAACTTTTTCTAAGACTTTTCACTCACCTCACATACTTACCTCTCCACACTTGCACCCATTACTCACCTCCACAGTGCACTTTTTGAACCCTCTGACCCCCGCAGACCCACTGCTCGCCTCGCTGACACTGGCGGGGTTTCACGACATCGAGAAGCCCGCAGTAGTGTTGGAAAAATGGGGACAATCCTCTGGCTGTAATCCCCTTCCCACCTCGAGGAGACGGGTCCCAGCGCGAATCGGGGACCCGCCTCCTGGGAAGAAGGCACGTAGGCAGGTTGGGGCAGGTTTGGTACCCGCTCCCAGTTTCTGCCATTTTCCTGGCAGTCCCACCTCCATACCCGCCTCCCCAGGGCTGGCAAAATCACCCCCTAAGTCACAAAAGGGCTTTTGTGCCTACTTTTTCTATTTAAATTTGACTCATGAAAAATATTTGCAGTAGAATAAAACACAAAGAAAAAACAGTATCAAAAAAGTAAAAAGATGTGGCTTGGATATTAACAAGGGCAGGTTATATACTCGGAAGTCTAAGTTTCCCCGTATGCTATGTTTTTGTACTTGACAGGTTTCTCACCCAGAAGTCAGCCTGATTGACAAGTTTGGCTTCCAGATGGGCGGGGAGGACCCTGGAGGCAGGCCGCAGGACCAGGTAGGTCCGATGCATGACCCGGTGGGTGGCGGGGGTCCGATCCCAAACCAGGGTGGGGGTTTCCGATCATCAACCCCAGGACCCTTTGTATGGGTGGGGGGAGCTTGGGGGGCCGGGGAGAAGCACTCCTGCTGCTCCTGGCCCATAAGCAGTGCTGTAAAGGCATTTACCTTCTCCCCAAAGCTGTCCTCACCTCCCTTCAGCTGCCGGGTTTCCCAAGGCCTGAGATACCCAGCTAGCCACTGTTAAACCAGCAAAGCATGTTAAATCAAAGGCTGACAGCCTGAATAAAATATTTAAGTTGCCAACCCGCTTCCTAGGAGTGGGTTGGTTGCCTGTCGCTTGTCCTGCCTCTATTAAACCCAGAATTGGGCAGGTTGGAGGCAGATTGTGGTTGAGTTTGAGATTTTTTTTAATTTTTACCTCTGACCCAACCCTAATCCACCCATTTTTGCATGTTGAAACCCAGTCTCGTCTCCATGTACAAGTCTTTCTGCCAAACTTCTCATTTGTATTACTTACATATAACAGAATCATCTGTTAGAACAGATTAGACAAGGGATACGTACAGCAATAATACTTTATTCCCAAGTACTTATCTTGCAGTTTCCACCTTCCTCCTCATTCTAGTGTGTTCTTCCCTATAACCAGTCTCCTCCATTCTGTACTGACTCACCCTTTCCTTACACTCATTCAAGACTCCCCACTGCTGTTTACTTGTATTACAGACAACTGCCCTTTAAGTCCTTTTTTTAATGAGGCACTGCTGTCAGCTCAGAGGTTTGTTGGGGGCATAAATGCTCATAAAATCAGAAGCATGACTTCAGTGCCCAATTCACAGCAGGCTGGATTTTGAGACTATCAATTTTGTGGAGAGTCGCTGGCAAGTGAAAGCCTCATTCCTGTAGAATAATTACTCAAATAAGGTTCCAGGCCAAGTTTCACCAAGTTTACGTGAGTTGCACGCTGGCATTCACCTCGCCTATACTAAATGGGCACATAACTGATCCAAAGGCCTGGCCACCTTTAAAGCTACGTTGTATTTTTGGATAATTAAGCAAAAAATGACTTACTTTATGACTTAAAAACTGACCGTAAAAGCTTCTATAGATATGTGAAGAGCAAAAGATTGGTGAAGTCAAGCGTAGGTCCCTTGCAGTCAGAATTGGGGGAATTTATAATGGGGAACAAAGAAATGGCAGACCAATTAAATACATGCTTTGTATCTGTCTTCACAAAGGAGGACACAAATAAACTCCCAGAGATGTCGGGGAACATAGGGTCTAATGAGAGGGAGGAATTGAATGAAATCAGTATTTGTAGGGAAATGGTGTTAGGGAAATTGATGGGATTGAAGTCCGATAAATCCCCAGGGCCTGATAGAAACATAAAAGATAGGAGCAGGAGTAGGCCATTCGGCCCTTCGAGCCTGCTCCACCATTCAACAAGATCATGGCTGATCATCCAAACCCTAGCACCCGGTCCCTACACCGACAGCCATCCCACCCAAGCCCTAACCCCGTAACCTCGTAACCCCACGTATTTAATCCCCCCTAACACTAAGGGCCAATTTTTATCATGGCCAATCAACCTAACCCGCACATCGGCACTTGGGCAGCACGGTGGCATAGTGGTTAGCACTGTTGCCTCGCAGCGCCAGGGACCCGGGTTCAAATCCGGCTTCGGGTGACTGTCTGTGTGGAGTTTGCACATTCTCCCCGTGTTTGCGTGGGTTTTCTCTGGGTGCTCCGGTTTCCTCCCACAGTCCAAAGATGTGCAGGTTAGGTTGATTGGCCATGATAAAAAAAAAATTGGCCCTTAGTGTTAGGGGGGATTAAATACGTGGGGTTACGGGGGGATAGGGATTGGGTGGGATGGCTGTCGGTGTAGGGACCGGGTGCTAAGGGTTTGGATGATCAGCCATGATCTCGTTGAATGGCGGAGCGGGCTCGAAGGGCCGAATGGCCTACTCCTGCTCCTAGTTTCTATGATAATCTACATCCTAGGGTAGTTAAGGAAGTGGCCCTAGATATAGTAGATGCATTGCTGGTCATCTTCCAAAATTCTATAGACTCTGGAAGAGTTCCCATGGATTGGAGGGTAGCTAATGTAACCCCACTATTTAAAAAGGGTGGTAGAGAAAAAACAGGTAATTATAGACCAGTAAGCCTGCCATTGGTACTGGGGAAAATGCTAGATTCCATTATAAAATATGTAATAGCAGAGCACTTAGAAAACAGTGACAGGATCGGACAAAGTCAACAAAAGGTAAATCATGCTTGACTAATCTACTGGAATTTTTTTGAGGATGTAACTGGTAGAATAGATAAGGGAGAACCAGTGGATGTGGTGTATTTGGACTTTCAGAAGGCTTTCGATAAGGTCCCGCATAAGAGATTAGCGTGTAAAATTAAAGCACATGGGATTGGGGGTAAGGTACTGTCTTGGATAGAGAACTGGTTGGCAGACAGAAAGCAAAGAGTTGGAATAAATGGGTCTTTTTCCGAGTGGCAGGCAGTGACTACTGGGGTACCGCAGGGATCGGTGCTAGGACCCCAGCTTTTCACAATATATATAAATGATCTAGACAAGGGAACTAGAAGTAATATCTCCAAGCTTGCAGATGACACAAAGCTGGGTGGGCATGTGTGCTGTGAGGAGGATGCAGAGAAATTCCAGTACAATTTGGACAGGTTGGGTGATTGGGCAGATGCATGGCAGATGCAGTATAATGTGGATAAATGTGAGGTTATCCACTTCGGGGGCAAAAACAGGAAGACAGATTATTATCTGAATGGCAATAGATTGGGAAAAGGGGAAGTGCAATGAGACCTGTGTGTCCTTGTGCACCAGTTGCTGAAGGTAAGCATGCAGGTGCAGCAGGCGGTTAAGAAGGCAAATGGTATGTTGGCCTTCATACATAGCGAGAGGATTCGAGTAGAGGAGCAAGGATGTCTTGCTGCAGTTGTACAAGGCCTTGGTGAGACCACACCTTGAGTATTGTGTGCAGTTTTGGTCGCCTTATCTGAGGAGGGATGTTCTTGCCATGGAGAGAGTGCAGCGAAGATTCACCAGACTGATACCTGGGATGGCAGGAATGATGTATGAGGAGAGATTGGGTTGATTAGGCTTATATTCGCTAGAGTTTAGAAGAATGAAAGGGGATCTCATTGAAACTTATAAAATTCTAACAGGACTAGACAGAAGACAGGAAGGATGTTCCCGATGGCAGGGGAGTCCAGAACCAGGGGTCACAGTCTAAGGATAAGGGGTAAGCCATTTAGGACTGAGATAAGGAGGAATTTCTTCACCCAGAGAGTGGTGAACCTGTGGAATTCTCTGCCACACAGGGCAGTTGAGGCCAATTCATTAAATATATTCAAGAAGGAGTTGGATATATTTCTTGAGGCTAAAGGGATCAAGGGATATGGGGAGAAAGCACAGACAGGGTACTGAATTTGGATGATCAGTCATGATCTCATTAAATGGCGGAGCGGGCTCCAGAGGCCGAATGGCCTACTCCTGCTCCTATCTCCTATGTTTCTATGTTTATAACTTTCCATTTGAGTCCTGGTGAATTTTGTAATTAGCATTTATTTGTTGACTTTGCAAATTCCCCATCGCTAGCAAATGGCACTGCTGGTCAACTTTCCTGCAGCTGGTTTTTCTACATAGGGTGACTATTATAAGAAGCAGGAGGGGCTAGCCTCAGAATGTAGCAAGGCCACTTCTCCTTACTCCCAGCACAGGCACAGTCGTGTTATGGCGAACAGTCCTAATTTGTTGGGAGTCTTAAAATCAATGCTAGAACTTTATATCATAACTTACCCTATGGGCTGGATTTTCATTGAGGAGGTGGGTAGGAGGTGGGTCTACAACTTTCAGGGTTGTAGTCCCGCCTCCATCGAGATCTAGCCAACCCACGCGATTTTGACTTGATTGACCTTGTTGAGCTCGCCCAGCGGGCTCAGAAGGCCAATTAAGGGCCACCCAGCAACAGGTGACATCACAGATTGATATTTCATCTGTCAAGACCTTTTGACAGATGAAATATCAGTGTTCGACAGCTGTTTGAAGCTGTCAAACACTGACAATCTGTACTCCAAGTTAATTCCTTCCTCTCAGGATGATTTAGAGATCTCTCCGGAACAGAAAGCTGAATGCTGCAATTTTTGACAGATCGCGGCCATTCTGCTTTCTGTGCCGGTGAGATGAGGGACTCCCGAGACCTGAAGGAAGGAAGGAAGGCTGTAAAGGTAAGTAAAACTTCTTTAAACACTTTAAACACACCAAACACGCTAACTTTGCACTCATGCACCCATCACTCACCTGAACACCGGACATCTCAACCCCTCCAAGCCCTTCATCCCGCCGGCCCGCCTCGCTAACTTGGCGTGGTTTGGAGCCATCAGGAATCCCACATTTCACCAATGAAAATAGGGATTAGGCTAAAAACTGCCTGTTAACTGGCAGTTAATTGGCACTAATCTCCTTCCCGCCTCGGGGAGACGGGTCCCAGTGCTGGTCGGGTACCCGCCTCCTTTGAAACTGGCATGGAGGCGGGTTGGGGGTGGGATGGGTTCGGCCCCCCGATATCGTGATTTCAACCCCCCACATGCCTCCAATCCCGCCTCCACAGCCCAATGAAAATCCTGCCCATATCTCCCTTTCTGAAAAATGTTCATGTAAGTGATCTTCCACTGAGAACTGGTTATAAAGCCATCAGTTTTGTTGATACTGGCTGGAATTTTAATTTGAAGGTGGGTCGGGAGCGGGAAGGCTAGAAAGTGGTCGGGAAACGCAGGAGGCAGCAGAAAGGAGGGGGGTTGAGGAGGGGTCATGTGGGGGCCGGGGGCTGGACGATCGAGGCCGGAGGAGCATCGGGCGGGGGGGCAGGGGGAGTCTAGAAAGGTAATCGGGGGCTGTAGGGTGGATCGGAGGCCTCGGGGGCGGGAAGAAATTGGAGGCTTCATGGGGGAGTAATTGGAGGCCTCACGGGTGTTGTATCTACGCTTTAATGCATTCAATCAAGCATGTAGATACGTCGAATTAAATCAGAGTCAGGCAGACAGGCTTATAACTGCGATGTTCACTTTATTGCATAAAATGGCCGACTGCCGTTTTCCCGGGTAATTCCCATAATGCAATGCACATTACATTACCGTATTGACTGGTGTCAAACTCGCAATCATTACACGACATCCCCCTTTTCCTTGGAAACAAACTTGCAGTTTACAAACAGTTGCTTACAATAACACTGCATAACTTATTTGGTTTATAAACTTTTTACAAACTTGTGTCTTACCACACAACTAAATAATTCCCAGGTTTAAATATTTAACATCCTCCATGCAGTTCTCGCACAGTTTATGTTGTGACATAATCAGACAGTCTTTGGGGTTTTCTTTTAACCCTTTGAGGTCTGGCTGTATTGGGTATGTCTGACATGTTGGTGTCAGTGGGTATTGCATGTGTCACAGTGGTATGTGTGTCAGGGTCTACTATACTGTCCTCAGTCCCTTGTGTTTCCTCCTGCTCATGGAGTGTCTCCTTTGGTCCATTGGTTCTGTATTTCTTCACAAACGTAGTGTTTCTCGAGCAGCATGCTCCGTCTGGAGATTCTACTACTACTTGACTCCCTGTTTTACTCAAAACTTTGTGGGGTGTGGCATTAAAAGGAGTGGTGAACTTGTCCACTTTGTCTTGCCATACCAGCATCGTGTCTCCAACTTCCACCTCTGAGTATTGTGTTCTCTGCTGTTCATCTGCGTACAGTTTGGACTTGCCTTTTTGTTCTGCGTCCCGGTCACGTACTTCCATGTCTGCACGCGACTCTGTGATGTCTGGCAGCTTTCCTCTCATTTTCCATTTAAAGAGCAGCTCTGCCGGGCTCTTTCCTGTCGTGGCATGGTCAATGCTCCTGTACACAGTCACATATTTTCTAAGTTCACGTTTCCAATCTAGTCCTTCTGACTGAGCAATTCTGATTCTCTTCATCAGCGATGCATTCTGGCGCTCGACTTCTCTGTTAGCCTGAGCACATTTTGCTGTCGTTTTCAGGTGTTTGATCCCGTTGTTTTCACAGTATTCTTTGAATAATTCAGATCTGAACTGGGGACCATTATCAGACTTGCAGGTGATTGGCAAACCATGACGGCTGAAGATTGACTCTAAACTATCAATAACCTTCTCTGTTGTTGTGGAGGTCATGATGTCGTATTCATAGTAGCGACTATAATAATCAACTATCACAAGAATGGAGTGGTTGGATGGCAAGGGTCCCAGTAAGTCTATAGCTACATCCTGCCAGGGGCCCTCCGGTAATGGTGTTGGTCTCAACGGTTCAGGTGGGTCGGGTCTGGCTACTATCTGACAGCCGTGGCACGCTTTACAGTGTTTTTCAGCTGCCTTGTCCATGCCAGGCCACCAAACCTTGGTTCTGAGATGTTGCTTTGTTCCAACTATTCCCAAGTGTCCTTCATGTGCTAACACCAGGGCTCGTGCGTGTAACACTGTGGGTAGCACGATGCGTGTTCCCCGAAGAACTAGGTACCCCACTACGCACAGCTCGTTTGCAATTGCTGCATAAGCTTTACAGTTCTCAAAATGTCCGTTTGTGATTGCCTTCCGTACCTCAATCAGCTCTGGGTCGGTAGCAGAGGCTTCCTCCACCTCTCTAGTAGTGAGTGCTTTTGGTGTCGCACTCACAGCTACAAATCTCACGTATTCATCTGAGCCATGAGAATGTCTCTCCTGTTTTGCTGTCTCCCCCAGCAATCGTGACAGTGGGTCTGCAATGTTTTGCTTGCCTGGAATGTGTATCACCTTAAAATCGTATGGCTGTAATCTAAGTACCCATCTCTCTATATGGGCACAAAGTTAAATTTTCGGCCATACACATATGGATGCAGCCTCTCACAAGCCCATACAAGAGCTAAGGCCTCTCTCTCCGTTTGAGAGTATTTCCTCTCACAGTCTGTTAAACTACGACTTACATAGCATATTGGCGCCTCTTGTCCCTGTTGGTCCTGAACTAGTACTGCGCCTAAACCTACAGGACTGGCATCTGCTATCATCTTGGTTGGTGTGTCCTTATCAAAATATGCTAAAGTGCCGGCTCTGGCCAACTCTTCCTTGAGTGCACTGAATGACTGTTTCTGTTGTGACCCAAATTTAAATGGTGTGTCCTTTCTCGTCAAGCTTCGCAGTAGCTCTGATAGCGTTGCAAACTGCGGGATGAATCTGCTACTGTACCCAACGAGTCCCAAGAAACTCCTCACCTCTGTAGCATTCTCTGGCTCCCGAGCTTCTGCCACCGCTCGCACTCTCTCTGCTGTTGATCCGATGCCCTTTTCAGACAACAGGATTCCCATGAAAATCAATCGGTCCATGTTGAATTGGCACTTCTGTGAGTTTAGTGTCAGTCCACTTTCCATTAGTCTGGTCATGACAGCGTGCAGGCATCTGTCGTGTGTTTCCTGGTTGTGTGCATGCACGATAATGTCGTCTGAGATGTTTTCAACACCCTCTATTCCAGCTAAGGCATTAGCTATCTCGTGCTGATATTGCTCACTAGCTGAAGATACACCGAATATCAGCCTCTTGTACCTGTATACTCCGTTATGTACTGCAAACGTTGTGAGTTCTCGTGACTCAGGGGTCAGTTCTAGCTGGTCTTCTTCTTATCGTGTCCACGGACAGTCTATACATAGCCCAGCCAGAACTGGACACATTTTTGCGCCTTGTTGTTGAATTCGGCAAGATCTGCAACAGTGCAGGGTTCCTCTAATGATGGGCATTGCAGGAGATGTTGCATAGTCTGTGCCTCAGTTCCACATTCACAAGTTGTCGGGCTAGTTGAATATCCCCATTTGCTTAGTGACAACTTTGAGCAACCTACACCGGTCCTAAATCTGTTAAGGCACTTCCAGGTTGCCCAGTTGCAATTAACTCCTGGGGAAAGGCTTTCATCAAGTAAAATTTCCATCGCTGGGGGTTGTTCAAGACTGGCGAGCCGATCTTTCCACAAGGCGATGCAGGCTTCAAATGAGGTTGATTGTAATGGAACAACACTGTTCATGAAGCTCTTTCTTGACTTTAGGCGGCTGGGTGTAGGTGTATGACAATGCAGAGGGTGTCTCTCATCTGATGTTTGATGAAGTCGCTCTTTCTTGCTGGCTACCATTTTTCTTATATCAGGGGGAGCGATACCCGCAACCTGTGATAAATCGGCAGCTTGCATTCAGAATGGCATCCATCTTCTTGGCATGAGTAGACCTTTCCCATGCAGGGCAGGCGTATTTGGCAGTGGAATAGCAAAGAGCAAGTGCACTGGTTTGCAATGTTTCTAGCTGGTGATAACCCCATTTCAGGTCTAGCTTACTAAACACCGTCGAGCCGTTCATACCTTGGAGTATCTCATCAACGGTGGGGATTGTATTGTGATGAAATATTCCATTCATCACTGCCTGTGACTGTGGTTGGTTTCAGGTTTCCCCTCACCATTGTATTGCCTGTGACTGTGGTTGGTTTCAGGTTTCTCCTCACCATTGTATTGTATATTGGAATGTATGGAATGTGGTGTGTTTAGGGCTCTGCCCATACCTGGCCTCTATGTAAGCCAGCTCAGTCTGGCCTCATATCCAGTACTGCAGAGCTCCAGATGGAAGATACCTCTCTCCACTGCGTGTTATCTTCTAAGTTAATAAAAGCCTTGTTTTGTTCCGCTAACATCGAGTCTCGGGATAATTGAGGCACATCAATTTTATTAACTTATTTTTCAACACAATGGATCAACTCCTGAAACCCGAACGTTTGGATTTGGATCAGCATGCTCCGGACGCATCAGCATGCTTCGGACACTGGTTTATGTGTATGGAATTCTTCCTGGACAATTCCGCAGCCGTCAAAGACGCTACGGACGCTGCGAGTATGAAACTCGGAATTCTGCGGAATTGGGTAAGCCACCGGGTTTACCCCCTCATCCAAGACGCCGACACGTACCTGGCCGCCTGCGACATCTTAAAGGTGCATTACCAGCAGCCTACGAATGAGGTGTATGCTAGGCATCTGCTCGCCACTCGCGCACAGCGACCTGGGGAATCGGTGGAGGAGTTCCTAGGCACCCTGAAAATGCTTGGCAAAGACTGCAAGTGCCGAGATGTAAAAGCCACAGTGTACACCGACGAGCTTGTTCGCGATGCCTTTATCACAGGCCTCAGCTCCACTTACATCCGGCAAAGACTGCTGGAAAAAACGGGATTGGACCTGAAACAGGCTGCGGACACCGCGCGATCCTATCGTTCCCTCACTATTGGCTGGTTTGCTCGTCTCATGTCTAGACATAACCTTACATCCTTATCTGCTTTTTGGTACAATAACCACAGGATTTACCCATGGGGTGGGACCAGTTACAGGTTTAATAATGTCCATGTCCCTCAATTGTTTTATTTTGGCCTCTACTGCCCCCCTTAAGTTGAATGGTATACACCTGAGTGGCTGGGCCACAGGCTTCACTTGTGGGTCGATATACAAACTGATCTGTTTTGTGTTCAGCCTTCCTACTCCCTGGAACACCTTTGGATACCGCTGTTCTAGTAGCTGTCTTACATCTACCACAGCTGAGACATCTGCGCCTATTTTTAAAGCTCCCAGTTTCATGGTTGTCTCCCTTCCTAGCAACGGCTCTCCATGGCCTTTAACCACAATGAACTCTGCCTGCTCAGTTCTCTTACCTATTGTAATCCCACATGTGAATACACCTTTAACTGACAGTGGTCGGCTAGAAGCATAAGAGAATAACTTTCTCTCTGTCTTAGGGACATGTGACTGACACTTAATGTGTTCTGACTTTAATCCTTCCCATGTATTCTCATCTATCACATTACTAGTTGCACCTAAATCAATTAACATTCTCAGGTTTACTCCCACCACACAAAAGGTAAGTCTCTCTGTCACGTTATTTCCAGTAACAGCAAATGCAAAGTCATTTTGTTCCTCTACATTGTTCACACTGTGTTTCTTTGTACCCTTTGTGCAGCATACTTTGGAGAAATGATCCTTTCCCTTGCACTTATGACACGTTTGTCCGCGTGCTGGACATTTCGGATCTCTGCCCATGTGGTCTGTGTGTCCACATCTGTAACATTTCCTTTCATTCCTATCGCCATTTCCCTTCAGTTTCTCTGTCCAGTTTTTTGCATAATACCCTCTTTTCTGTGTAACATGACGAACAGTATCTGTCTCCGCCTTCTCTGTACATAACATGGCTGACATCTGCTCATCGACGTTTTCACATTGTGAGGCCAATTGTAACGTGCGGGCGAGCATTAGACCTTGCCCTTCCTCTAGTAATTTCCTCCGCACATAGGCTGACGTGCACCTACTCAGGATAGCGTCTCTTATTTGATTATCCGCATCCCCCCCAAAAGCACAGTCTTTAGCAGCCTGCCGCAAGCGAGTAGCAAATTGTTGCACAGTCTCACCTGTCTTCTGGGACAACTTATGAAAAGTCTGTCTAGCAAATGCTGCGTTGACCTGGGGCACGAAGTAGTGATTCAAAGCACTAACTGCCGCCGTGTAGTCTGCTGGCTCTCCTGTGTCCGGTAGAGTTGAAAAGATATCCTGGACATCTGGTCCTGCTAGGTGTAGAAGTGGAGCTCTTCTCCTCTGCTTTGTGGCACCTGTAGTGGTATCGTCGATAATGAGTCTTTTGCCGTTGGCATAAAGCTCAAAAGACGTTAACCACCTCGTCCATCTTGGACCCAACGTGGCTGGCTTGATGAAGCATGCAAAATTTTGAATGCCGGTCTTCTCCATCCTAGCTAACTAAAACTTGGGCAACTACCTATCTAAAATGATTCCGTTCGTTATCCTCGTCGCCAATGTTGTATCTATGCTTTAATGCGTTCAATCAAGCATGTAGATACGTCGAATTAAATCAGAGTCAGGCAGACAGGCTTATAACTGCGATGTTCACTTTATTGCGTAAAATGGCCGATTGCCGTTTTCCCAGGTAGTTCCCATAATGCAATGCACATTACATTACCGTATTGACTGGTGTCAAACTTGCAATCAATACACGACAACGGGGGGTATCGGAGGCCTTGAGAGGGGATCGGAGGCCTCGAGGGGGGAGTTGGAGGACACGGGGGTGGGGGGGGGGTTGATCGGAGGCCTCGGGGAGGGTATCGGAGGCCTCATGGGGGGGGGCGTTGGAGGCCTTGTGGGGGTGATCAGAGACCTTGGAGGCTGGGCGTCTGATCATGGTAGGTGGGTGAGGCAGGGACGCTGGATCCAGCAGGTAAGTGTAAAGGCGCTTACCTTCTGGATCCAGCAGTCCTGGCCTTACTTTAGCTGGCGCATTCCCCAAGGCCTGAGAAACCCGACCAGCCAGAGTTAAATTTAAAATGGTGCTTAAATCTGAGGCATGCAGCCTCATTATAATATTTCAATGGGCGACTCCCCTCCTGAGAGTGGGTTGGCTGCCTGTCCCACATCCTACTACCCCCGTTAAAACTAGAAGTGGGCAGGTTGGAGGTGGGTTGGGGTTGGGATTCAGTTTTTTAACACTTTAACCTCCACCTGACCCCAACCCTCCTTTTTTGGGGGTAAAATTTCCCCCTACTGATAGTTTCCTGGCTCTTGTACAGTGATGCATTTCTTAACGTTGTTTAGAAAGAACTTGCATTTTTATAGATCTTGAAAACAGTTGAAAATCAGGGGCATCTCAGCCACTGCATTGACGCCCAATGCCTGCCTGATGCAATTTTCATGTGGGGTTGTAAATGGGCGACCAACACGCCTGCCTGTTTCTAACAGGAGACTGTTTAAATATGCAAATCGGGTCCTACACTGGTTGTAGGACGCTGGTTGCAATTATTAGGTACAAATCGGTGGAGCATGCATGGACCATTGTACCAGTCATTGAGTGGCCTAACCAGTAGTCCTTAAAAGGACTGCTGGATACTGCTCAAAAAAACAGCTGCAGAAATGTGACATTTTTCATTTTTATTTTTGTGGAACCCATCCCCCTGGCCCGAACTGCCAGCTGGATTAACATAGGAACCGTCCGATTTCCCAGCCTCCCACAACCATCGCGCTGTAGTGGGGCACTCGCTTGGTGCCTGCAGTTCGCCAGTGACATTTAAATGAGGCCCAAAGCTGAAAATGGCTTGTGCCCCCCCGACACTGGCTTCAGGCAGGCAACATGGTTGTTCTGTCAGTTTCACGTCCGTTTCGGGCAGAAGTCTAAAATCACCTCCATTATCTCAGTTGAAAGGCAACACCATTGACAGTGCAGCTGCAGTGTCGACCTAGATTATGTGCTCAAATCTTGGAGTGCAGCCCCAACTCACATCCCCTTGAATCAAGGCAAGAACATTACCAACTGAGCAAGCTTGACTCTTTGTTTTCCTTCTCCGCCGTGCACCCCCCCCCCCGCCTTGTTTTGTTCAGTTCTATAAAGAAACCTGAATGTTTCTTAGTCTCTGGTTCTGATGAAAAAATCTGCACCTGAAACATTAACCCATCGCTTCCCTCTTTAGATGCTGATGGACCTGCTAATTATTTCTAGCATTTTCCATTTATAATTCAGTTATTTCATGGCAGCCAGATGTATCGCTGTTGCGCAAAATGTAGCTTTTGGTTAATCAAGTGATTTCTATATAAGATACAGAGTAGTCTCCAGTCAGGAGATGTATACCTCATTTCAATTCAAACAGTTCCAATATTCTGCTCTGGCAGAACAATAAGAATCATAGATTTTGCTGTGTTTTTTCTCCTCTGTGTAGCTGGGACAGCTCCTGGTGATTTTTTTCAAGTGGCTAGCTCAAGCCTGGCCACCATATACTTTACTTAACTCAGTCTCTGTATTTTGTAATCTTTTAGTGTCTTCCATGTATACTGTGCAATATTTCATAGTGCATTATGAGTACATTTTAAAAAGCAGTCCATCTGAAACCATAATTTTCTCTGCCGTGGCCCAGTATAGCATCAGTCTGCCATCTAGCTTTGATTTTTCTCACTATTCCTGTGTATATTTACCATGATCAGATAGCAAATCTCATCTTCTTGAAATCTATTCCTCACCTCCAGATGCTGATTTGAGCAGCCAGAATGATTTGAAAATAATCACCACATATGAATTTGTCTCTGTTAAAAATGCCCATCCAGGGTAGCATCCTCCAAAGATGGCAATATACCAAGCTTAGCAGGCGATGGTAACTACAATGAATGTCATCTACAGTACCTGGAAAAAGATGCGGGAGAGGCAGTACACTTTAAGAAATTAGGAAAGGTAAGATTAGCTACAGTATCTTGGACTTGGTAGATGGCACATGTTGGCACAGGTGTTGCCTGTCAGCCTGTTCCACCTTTACTCTCAACCATGCCAACCTTTCACAAAATCTTACAATTGTTTCATAAGAACATAAGACCATAAGAAATAGGAGCAGGAGTAGGCCAATCGACCCCTCGAGCCTGCTCCGCCACTCAATAAGATCATGGCTGATCTGATCCTAACCGCCAATGCACTATCACTGAAACATCTCCTGAATCTAACAGAATTAGACACACGAAATAGGAGCAGGATCAAGCTACACGGCCCCTGGGCCCGCTCCGCTACCCACAGGGCCATGACCGATCCGAACCTAGACTCATGTCCAAATTCCTGCCCGTTCCCCATAACCTTTAATTCCCTTTACTTCTAGGAAAATGTCTATTTCTGTTTTAAATTAATGTAATGATGTAGCTTCTACAGCTTTTTGGGGCAGCATATTCCATGGACCTACCACCCTCTGAGTGAAGTAGTTCCTCCTCATCTCAGTTTTGAAAGAGCAGCCCCTTATTCTAAGACTATGCCCCCTAGTTCTAGTTTCACCCATCATCGGGAACATCTTCCCCGCATCCACGCAATCCAACCCCTTCACAATCTTATATGTTTCAATAAGATCGCCTCTCATTCTTCTGAACTCCAATGAGTAGAGTCCCAATCTACTCAACCTCTCCTCATATGTCCATCCCCTCATCCCCGGGATTAACCGAGTGAACCTTCTTTGTACTGACTCGAGAGCAAGTATGTCCTTTCTTAAGTATGGACACCAAAACTGTACGCAGTATTCCAGGTGCGGTCTCACCAATACCTTGTACAACTGAAGCAATACCTCCCTATTTTTATATTCTATCCCCCTAGCAATGAAAGCCAACATTCCATTGGCCTTCTTAATCACTTGCTGCACCTGCATACTAACCTTTTGAGTTTCGTGCACCAGGACCCCCAGATCCCTTTGTACTTCAGTACTTTCCAGTTTCTTGCCATTAAGATAATAACTTGCTCTGCGATTTTTCCTGCCAAAGTGCATAACCTCACACTTTCCAGTATTGTATTCCATCTGCCAAATCTCTGCCCACTTACTTAGCCTGTCTATGTCCCCTTGCAGGTTTTTTATGTCCTCCTCACTCACTACTTTCCCTCCCATCTTAGTATCATCTGCAAACTTTGATATGTTACACTCGGTCCCCTCCTCCAAATTGTTAATGTAGATTGTAAAGAGTTGGGGACCCAGCACTGACCCCTGCGGAACACCACTAGTTACTGATTGCCAGTCTGAGAATGAACCATTTATCCCAACTCTCTGCCTTCTGTTAGATAGCCAATCCTCTATCCATGCCAGAATATTACCCCCAATCCCGTGATTTTTTATCTTAAGCAATAATCTTTTGTGTGGCACCTTGTCAAATGCCTTTTGGAAGTCTAAATACACTACGTCCACTGGTTCCCCTTTATCCACCCTATATGTTACTTCCTCAAAGAATTCCAGCAAATTTGTCAAACATGACTTCCCCTTCATAAAACCATGTTGACTTTGTCCTATTAAATTATGATTATCCAAATGTCCTGTTACTGTCTCCTTAATAATGGACTCCAAAATTTTACCTACCACAGATGTTAGGCTAACCGGTCTATAGTTTCCAGCCTTCTGTCTACTGCCCTTTTTAAATAAGGGTGTTACATTAGCAGTTTTCCAGTCTGCCGGGACCTTTGCCAAGTCCAGGGAGTTTTGGAAAATTATTACCAATGCATCCACAATCCCTACCGCCACTTCCCTCAAGACCCTAGGATGTAAGCCATCAGGTCCAGGTGATTTATCCGCCTTGAGTCCCATTATTTTACTGAGTACCACTTCCTTAGTGATTTTGATCGTGTTTAGCTCCTCCCCCCCTTTAGCCCCCTGTTTGTCCAGTGTTGGGATATTCTTAGTGTCTTCTACTGTAAAGACTGATGTAAAATATTCATTCAGTGATTTTGCCATCTCCATATTTCCCACCATTAATTTCCCGGTCTCATCCTCTAAGGGACCAACATTTACTTTAGCCACCCTTTTTCTTTTTATATAACTATAAAAACTCTTACTATCTGTTTTTATATTTTTTGCTAATTTACTTTCATAATCTATCTTCCCTTTCTTAATCAATCTTTTTGTTATTTTTTGCTGTCTTTTAAAGTTTTCCCAATCCTCTATCCTCCCACTAGATTTGGCTACCTTATATGCCCTTGTTTTTAGTCGAATACTATCCTTAATTTCTTTACTTAGCCACGGATGGCTGTCTTTTCTTTTACCCCCTTTTCTTCTCAGTGGAATATATATTTTTTGGAAGTTGTAAAATAACTCCTTAAATGTACACCACTGATCATGTATCGTCTTACCCTTTAATCTATTTTCCCAATCCACTCTACTCAATTCCGCTCTCATACCTTCATAGTCTCCTTTATTCAAGCTTAGCACGCTTGTTTGAGATCCAACCTTCTCACACTGTAATTGAATATGGAATTCAACCATGTTATGGTCACTCATTCCAAGGGGATCCTTTACTAGGACATTTTTAATTAATCCCATCTCGTTACACAGGACCAGATCTAAGGTTGCTTGCCCCCTGGTTGGTTCAGTTACATACTGCTCAAGAAACCCATCCCTAATACACTCAATGAACTCATCCTCAAGGCAGCCCTGCCCAATTTGATTTGTCCAATTAATATGATAGTTAAAATCCCCCATAATTATAGATGTTCCCTTATTACAAGCCTCAACTATTTCCTGATTGATACTCCATCCAACAGAGTTGCCACTGTTCGGAGGCCTATAGACTACGCCCACTAGTGTTTTTTTCCCCTTATTATTCCTTACCTCCACCCAAACTGTTTCATTATCCTGATCTTTTGACCCAATATAATTTCTCTGTATTACAGTGATTCATTCCTTTATTAACATAGCCACCCCACCTCCCCTTCCTTCCTGCCTGTCCTTCCTGATCGTTAAATAACCTGGTATGTTTAATTCCCAGGCATTGTCACCCTGCAGCCATGTTTCTGTAATGGCCACAAGATCATACCCATATGTAGGTATTTGTGCCATTAACTCGTCTATTTTGTTACGAATGCTACGTGCATTCAGATAGAGAACTTTCAAAGATGTTTTGTGACACTTAGTTCCTGCTTTTACCCTTTTTATTACTATACCTTTTACTCCCTACCCTCTGCCCCTTCCTGACACGCTCTGGTTTTTAATTTCCCCACTGCTACCTAAGTCTATGACCTTCTCTGTTGTCATTTTTATTATTTGCTCTCTAGGAACCTCCCCCCAACTAGTTAGTTTAAAGCCCTCTCTACAGCCCTAGTTATATGATCCGCCAGGACTCTAGTCCCAGCACTGGCCAAGTGAAGCCCGTCCCAACGGAAGAGCTCCCTCCTGCCCCAGTACTGGTGCCAGTGTCCCAGGAAGCAAAACCCATTTCTCCCACTCCAGTCTTTGAGCCACGCATTTAACTCTCTCATTTTATTTGTCCTAGCCAAATTCGCTCGTGGCTCAGGTAATAATCCAGAGATTATTACCCTTGTGGTTCTGCTTTTTAATTTGGCCCCTAGCTGCTCAAACTCCCTCAGCAGAACCTCCTTCCTTGTCCTATCTATGTCGTTGGTACCAACGTGGACCACGACAACTGGATCCTCCCCCTCCCACTCCAAGTTTCTCTCCAGTCCAGAGGAGATCTCCTTAACCCTGGCACCGGGCAGGCAACACAGCCTTCGGGACTCTCGCTCTCGGCTGCAGAGAACTCTATCTATCCCCCTAACAATACTATCCCCTACCACTACAACATTTCTTTTAACTCCCCCCACTTGAATGACCCCCTGCTCCACGGTGCTGTGGCCAGGTTGCTCATCCTCCCTGCAGTCCCTGCTCCTGTCCCCACAGGGAGTAAGAGCCTCGAACCTGTTGGACAAGTGCAAGGGCTGCGGCTCCTCCAACACTACCTCCTGGATCCCCGTACCTGCCTCACTTCTAGTCACACCATCCTGACCCTGGCCACGGACTACATCTGAATTAATTAATCTAATTGGTGTGACTACCTCGTGATACACAGAGTCCAGGTAACTCTCCCCCTCCCTGATGTGTCTCAGTGTTTGAAGCTCGGACTCCAGCTCTTCAACATGGAGCCGGAGTTCCTCGAGCAGCCAACACTTACTGCAAATGTGATCACCGTGAGCATCAATGGTGTTCACCAGCTCCCACATATTGCAGCAACAACACATCGCCTGATCTCCCATTCTATGTAATTAATTAAATTTATTAATATTATTCTTAAATATCCTCTGCCCCGATTCTAGATGGTGAATCTCACACCTTAGAAACTATAAACCAAAGAGATTTAAGCTTAAAAAGGGAGAAATACTTACCAACCAATCACTTACCTGCTTTCTGGTGACGTCACACTTGGATTACTTTTTACCTCTCTCCTTCCAGGCTGGAGACTGGTACACTTTACCTGGTCTCTGGGACTTTTACAGCCCCACTCTGCCGCTCGAGATTCCCGCCAACGCTGTGAGGCCTTACCTGGTCTCTGGGACTTTTACAGCCCCGCTCTGCCGCTCGAGATTCCCGCCGACGCTGTGAGGCCTACCTGGTCTCTGGGACTTTTACAGCCCCGCTCTGCCGCTGCATTTCATACACACCCATAACTCAGCAGGATGCATAGTCAAAATGCAACATATAGTTAGTTTTGCCACATTTATATCTTTCAAGGGCTTCAGGTTGGATGCATGGCAGCAATCAGTAACACCCTACACTTTGGGAAATACACCAATGTAGTGATGTTGACCATGGATGTGGGAAAGGAAATAAAAAGGCTGGCCATGCTGACCAACAGCTTTTTGGTACATACATGGGCTGCATATGACCTGATATTGCAGCACTAGGCAGGAATGAACCATAGGCATAACAATCGAGCACACTGATGATCCTGCCAACCACTGGTCTTGTTCCATTGTTGGAAGTTTGCTGCAGGTGTCCTTGCTCTGTCCTGCTGATTTGTAGCAAGTTGAGAATTGTACTTGGTGTTCATTTAAATGTTTTTACATTAAAGCTGAAACTTTACTGAGACTCATGTAGGAAATAGCATGAGCACTTCACCTCAGTAATAACTAAAGAGCAGGGAATTGCAGCCGAGAAAGATTTTTGCTCAGGGGCTTCATTCTTCTGCTTCAGTTGTACTACTGCTCTCCTAAGACAGGACTGGGGAACCTGCCATACATTTGCTACCCGTGGGAACATTTTCAGAATAAAAAGAATTGCACAGGATAGGTAGGCTGCATCTAAATCAGATAGGAACAGAGACTTAGGAGGAATATTGATGGAGCAATTAAAAATTATTTGAACTAGATTGGCAGGGAGGGGCAAGGAGGTAATTGGATCCTAAAATGGACAGATCGTAGGGTAGAAGGTAGTCAACAGGTAGACATGGACACAATAACCAAAAGTGATATACATGTACCAGAGCCCAGGAAAAAGCAGACATTGGGAGACATGATAGAAGGGAAATCTACATTAGGAAGCTTATACATAAGTAGCAGAAGCATTAGAAATAAGATGGCAGAACTGGAGGCTGGTATAGCGGTAGAATATCAGATACGCTGGAATATCAGATACATAGCTAAATGCAGAGAATGGAAATTAATTTTAAAATTCAGGGGGTTTGAGTGTTTGGGATGAACAGAAGGGACAGAAAAGGAGATGGTGAAAGTCATAGTGCCCCTAGGGGATGATGACCTCAGAATGATCAAATTTAACATGATATGGATTTAATCATACCAAAGTCCAGGGCCCAGGCTTAAAACTTAAAAGGGTTAAATTTAAAGAAATGAGGGAACAATTAAAATAAATGCATTGGAGCAGAATGTTTCAGTAGAAGAAAAACGCCTTTAAATGAATAATGCAGGACATGCAGGACAAGTACATACCTAAGGTCAGCACTTTGTAACTAAACAAACATGGCCCTAAATGGATTAATAAACACATTAAAACTGAACTAAAGAGGAAAAATGACATGAACAAATCTTGCAGGGAAACATGGGAAGGGGTTTACTGAGACAAATACAAGATCATGTAGAAACATATCAAAAGGTTGGTCAAAGTGACAAACGGTGACCTAGGAAAAAGAAATGCTGCACAGGCAAAAATGTAACAGAAGAAATATAATTTAGCGCTACAATAAAAAGAGAACTGTCAGAGAAGAGGTGAGAACTTTAATAAATGCAAATTTGCTTGAAACTGACGATAAGCACAAGATTGTAAATCTTCTGAATGATTACTCACTCAAAGGGCTGGATTTTGCCGGTGCTCAGAGGGCGGGTTTGAAGGCGGGTCAAAGGTTAAAATTGTTTTGATTGATGGCAGGTCACGATCCCGCCGTCAACCCGCCTCCAAACAATTTTCCCAAGTGTTGGGTCCCCGATTTGCGCATGGACCCGACACCTAGCAGCGGGAAGAGGATTAAAAGGCAATTACCTGCCTATTAACAGGTAGTTGCTAGTAGTTGACAGGCTCTTTTTGAATTTTGCCACTTCTGGCTCAGGTTTCCCGACGTCCGGACACTATGCCAGGTAAGTGTGGCATGTTGTGAGTCTGCTGTAATGTTTCTGGATTGATGACAGCTGGAGAAGTGGTGCGAAGGATCCAATGTTGCACTAGTGAGTCTCAGAGGTAAGAAAATGTTGGGAAATGTATTTTTAATACATTTACACATTTCTTTAGGTTACAAGTTTTGAAATCCATGTCCAGTGCCACCTCATTGGGAGAACCTCTATCACCAGTGACAGATCGCTTCTGTCACCTCACCTGCAGCTGCCATCTATTCCAGTCTATGGAGGGAGTCATTGAAGAGCCTGGGTGCAAGAGGTTACCTTTGTACAGTGATTGTCAGTGTTTGCAGCACCTCAATGCTATCAAACACTGAGAAATCAGCTGTCAAAAAAAAATTGTGCATGGTCCCTTTAAGAAAACCCTTTAAGGCAGCTGACACTTAATTAGCCGGCAAGCCCGCAGGGTGGGCTTAACAAGGTCAATTAACGTAAAATCACGTCTATGGGCCGGATGCAGTTGGGGGCAGGACTGGAAGCCGGAAACCACCTGACCCGCACCCAACCTGTCTCCATTGATAAAATCGCGGCCATAGTATTCACAAGAGAATACATGAGTTACATGTCATTCCCCCAAAAAAAGAGTACCAAAGCAAAATTTAGGACATCAACATACATGAGTAGGAAGTCCAAGACAAGCTGAAAGGACTTCAAACAAATGAAATGCCACAGTTAGCTGGTCGAGCAAGGAGATTTGTGTGGCACTGACAATCATTAGGAGGTGTCAGTGGACCCTGGGAAGGTACCAATAGATTAGAAACAGGCTAATATGATATCCATATTGAAAAACAATGACAAAACAGATACAGGAAACTACATAGGCAACAAGAAAAAAGTACTGCAGATGCTGGAAATCTGAAATAGAAACAGAAAGTGCTGGAAATAGTCAGAAAGTCAGGTAGCATCTGCAAAGAAACAAAAAAAAAGATGTTTCAGGCATAACCCTTCATCTGATGTTTCCAATAGCTCCCGGTTAAGCAATGCCTCGAATTTAAAATTCTCATCCTTTTTTTCAAATCCCTCCAAGGCCTCGCCCCTCCCTATCTCTGTAATCCCCTCCAGCCCCACGACCCCCAGAGATATCTGCGCTCCTCTAATTCTGGCCTCTTGAGCATCCCTCCTGATTTTAATCGTTCAACCATTGGTGGCCGTGCCTTCAGCTGCCAAGGCCCTAAGCTCTGGAATTCCCTCCCAAACCTCTCCGTCTCTCGAGCTCTCTCCCCTCCTTTAAAACGTACCTCATTGACCAATTTTTTAGTCATCTGCCCTAATAACTCCTTATGTGGCTTGGTGTCAAATTTTATTTTATAACGCTCCTGTGAAGTGCCTTGTGGTGTTTTACTATGTTAAAGGTGCTATATAAATACAAGTTGTTGTTGTTGTTTTGTTTTAGGCAACTGCAGACCCATTAGTCCTACTTATAATGGATTATCAGTGCAACAACAACCTAATAAACAGCAGTCAACATAGCTTTAGAAGGGAAAGATCCCTTCTGACTAACCTTGTTGATTTCTTTGAGGAAGTGTACACCAAATCAATGGTAGTAAACCCTATGATGTTGTGTACCAGGGGAGGTGAATTTCCACTGGGGTTCTCCCACTTGTCCACGTACCTTTGGTGGAAGAGCTGTGGAAACCGTAGAATAAAACTAGACTTCAAAAAGGCACTTGATAAAGTTCCACACAAAAGGTTACTTGTTAGGCTGAGCACTGTGTGGATTCAGGGAAAAACTTTGGAATGGATAAGAAATTGGCTGAAGGGTAGAAAGCAGCAGGTACTAGTTAGAGAGGATTAATGTCAGGATGGGAGATGAGTATTGAGTGGAGTGCCCCAGGGCTCAGTGTTGGGACCTTGACTGTTTCTAATTTACATCAATGGCTTGAGGGGGAATTTTAACTTCCTCCATCTGGTGGAAATCCGGTAGAATAGGTTTTACAATAACAACTTGCATTTATATAGCACCTTTAACAGTAAAATGTCCCAAGGTGCTTAAGATGGAAGAGCTAAGATGGATACGGTATACTTAGCGTTCGATTCTTGATCAGTCTGTTGAGTTGGCAGGTGTGTTCTTTGGTCGGATCTGCAGGTAACTGTCTGTAGTGTTCCTGGTTGTCCAGTTGTCGGTATGCTTCTTTGCAATAGTCCGTTCTGTTCTGTATGACGATGGCTCCTCCTTTGTCTGCCGGTTTGATGACGATGTTGCGGTTGGTCTTGAGAGTGTGGATGGCATTGCGTTGTGCTCGGGTGACATTCTGGACTGTCTTGTGAGTGCGGCTGATGAATCTGGCGTTGATGCATCTCCTGACAGCTTGAGCATACATGTCAAGCTTAGGGCAGCGGCCCTCCGGAGGGGTCCAATTTGACTCTTTCTTCTTCGGTTTCTGCACTGCGGATCCCTCTGTCTGCTGTTCCGGATCATTGGTTGTCTCATTGGGTTCGCTGCTGACATCTTGGGATTTGTGAAAGAATTCCCGGAGCCTCATTCTCCTGATGAATTCCTCTGTGTCTGCCGCGAGACCGATGGGGTCCATTTTGGTGGTGGGGCAGAAATTGAGCCCTCGGCTGAGAACTTCAATTTCGTCTGGTTGAAGGGTGTGGTCGGATAAGTTGACGATGGACTTCCCTATGGTTTCAACCATGGTACCGGGGGAGGCTTGGTAGCTGCTGGTGGTGATGCCGAGTTTCTCAAGCTTCCTGTTCTTGGTGTGCATGTAGGTAGTGTAGTTCCGTTGCCTCGTCTGTTTGGCGGTGTATCGTAGCTGGTCTGGTGTGTCCTGAGCACAGGCTGAGAACATGAACTCTATGTCAGTTTCGAGGTTGCGGCGCCTGCTGTAGAGCTGGTGTACGAGATGGTTGAGGAGTGTGCGAGAGGTACGACGGCAGAGTCTCTCAGCGTAGTCTGTGTTGTAGGTCGACTTGAGTGGGTTCGTGATCTGTAGTCCTTTCGGGATCTTGTCTGCTTTCTTGCATCTCTGTAGAAACTTGATGTCTGTGTCGATATGCGCGATGTTCTTGGAGATCCTCTCCACTTTGAGCCGGCAGTTTGTGGTGTCGATAGTAGCCATAGTGTGGAGACCTTCGATCCAGACCTTCAAAGCATCCTACGCACTCTCATCCCACGTACTCCCCGCGTGGGAGACTTCTACTGCCTCCCAAAGATACACAAAGCCAACACACCCGGACGTCCTATCGTATCAGGCAACGGAACCCTGTGTGAGAACCTCTCTGGATACGTTGAGGGCATCCTGAAACCCATCGTACAGGGAACCCCCAGCATCTGTCGTGACACTACAGACTTCTTACAGAAACTCAGCACCCACGGAGCAGTTGAACCAGGAATACTCCTCGCCACGATGGATGTCTCGGCACTCTACACCAGTATCCCCCACGATGACGGCATCGCTGCGACAGCCTCAGTACTCAACACCAACAACAGCCAATCTCCAGACGCCATCCTACAACTCATCCGCTTCATCCTTGACCACAATGTCTTCACCTTCGACAACCAGTTCTTTACCCAAACACACGGAACAGCCATGGGGACCAAATTCGCACCCCAATATGCCAACATCTTCATGCACAAGTTCGAGCAAGACTTCGTCGCTGCACAGGACCTCCAATCAACGCTATACACCAGATACATCGACGACATTTTCTTCCTATGGACCCACGGTGAAGAATCACTGAAAAGACTACACGATAACATCAACAAGTTCCATCCCACCATCAAACTCACCATGGACTACTCCTCAGAATCGGTTTCATTCTTGGACACACGAATCTCCATCAAAGACGGACACCTCAGCACTTCACTCTACCGCAAGCCCACGGACAACCTCAGGATGCTCCACTTCTCCAGCTTCCACCCTAATCACGTTAAAGAAGCCATCCCCTATGGACAAGCCCTGCATTCACACGGAGGTCAAACTCCAAACCATCGTCAACACCTTCACTGAAGCGTACAAGAGCATGGGCCTTACAATAAACATCCGTAAAACAAAGGTCCTCTACCAACCTGCACCCACGATACAGTACTGCCCCCTGATTATCAAAATCCACGACAAGCCTTGGATAACGTGGACCACTTTCCATACATCGGGAGCCTACTGTCAACAAGGGCAGACGTCGATGATGAAGTCTAACACTGCCTTCAGTGTGCCAGTGCAGCCTTCGGTCGCCTGAGGAAGAGAGTGTTTGAAGACCAGGACCTCAAACCCGGCACTAAGCTCATGGTCTACAGAGCAGCAGTGATACCCGCCCTGCTGTATGCCTCAGAGACATGGACCATGTACAGCAGGCAACTCAATGCACTGGAGAGGTACCACCAACGCTGCCTCCGCAAGATCCTGCAAATCCATTGGCAGGATAGGCGCACCAACGTCAGTGTTCTCACTCAGGCCAACATCCCCAGCATCGAAGCTTTGACCACGCTCGATCAGCCCTGATGGACAGTTCACATCGTCCGCATGCCCGATACGAGACTCCCAAAACAAGCGCTCTACTTGGAGCCCTGACATGGCAAGAGAGCCCCAGGTGGGCAGAGGAAATGCATCAAGGACACCCTCAAAGCCTCCTTGAAAAAGTGCAACCTCCCCACTGATATCTGGGAACCCCTGGCCCAAGACTGCACAAAGTGGAGGAGAAGCATCCGGGAAGGTGCCGAATACCTCGAGTCTCTTCGCCGGGAGCAAGCGGAAGCCAAGCGCAAGCAATGCAAGGAGCGCACGTCAACCCAAGCACCCAACCCACCCGCCCCTTCAACCACTGTCTGCCCCACCTGTGACAGAGACTGTAGGTCCCACATTGGACTTATCAGTCACTTGAGAACTCATTTTTAATGTGGAAGCAAGTCATTCTCGGTTCCGAGGGATTGCCTAAGAAAAGAAGATGAGGATTATTCCCTTTTTTCCAACAGGGGTGCAGGCCTCCCAACATCGGGAAACCCCGCCAGGGTCAGCAAGGCGAGCAGTGGGTCTGCGGGGGTGAAAGGGGTCCAAAAGTGCGCTGTGGAGGTGAGTGATGGGTGCAAGTGTGGAGAGGTAAGTATGTGAGGTGAGTGAAAAGTGTTAGAAAAAGTTTACTTACCTTTGTTTCTTCCTGCAGGCTTCAATCGTTGGGGATGCGAAGGCTCCGGCATCCCCATGGCAGAGATGACAGAATGGCTGCTGCATTCTCCGATGCAACAGCCATCTGCTTTCTGCTCTGGAAATAGGTTTGGTGAGCCTTGAGTACAAGAACTCACCAAACAACAGAGAATGTCAGTGTTTGACAGCTTCTCAAAGCTGTCAAACGATGACAATTCACCTGTCAAAAATTTCTCTGTCACTGGCTTTCCCTTAATTGGCCCACTGGGCAGGCTTACTAATGTCAATCAAGGGAAAATTGCATGGGTTGGCCAGATGTCGATGGAGACGGGACTCAAACCCGACAAGCAGCAGTCCCGCCTCCAACACACCCCCATTGGCAAAATCACCCCCAAAGTATTTGTTTAATTTTTTTGCCATTTCCTTATTCCCCATTATAATTTCTCCTGTCTCAGCCTGTAAGGGACCCACATTTACTTTAGCTAGTCTTTTCCTTTTTACATACCTATAGTAGCTTTCACAATCTCTTTTATGTCTCTCGCTAGTTTACGCTCATATTCTATTTTCCTTTTCTTTATCAATTTCTTGGTCCTACTTTGCTGAATTCTAAAATTCTCCCAATCCTCAGGCTTACTACTCTTTTTGGCAGCATTATAAGCCTCTTCCTTTGACCTAATACTATCTTTAACTTCTCTTGTTAGCCACGGTTGGACTACTTCTCCTATGGGATTTTTGTGCCTTAAAGGAATGTATATTTGTTGTAAATTATGGATTAATTCTTTAAATGCTAGCCATTGCTTGTCCACTGTCATACCTTTTAATGTAGTTTCCCAATCTACCATAGTCAACTCGCGCTTCATCCCTACGTAGTTTGCTTTGTTTAGATTTAAGACCCTAGTTTCAGATTTAACTAAGTCACTTTCAAACTCGATATAAAATTCTATCATATTATGGTCACTCTTACCTAAAGACCCCTTTACTACAAAGTTATTAATTAACCCTTTCTCGTTGCACAATACTAGATCTAAAATAACTTGTTCCCTAGTTGGTTCCTCAACAAATTGATCTAGAAAACTATCTTGCATACATTCCATGAATTCGTCCTGCACACTATTACTGCAAATTTGGTTTGCCCAGCCTATATGTAGATTAAAGTCCCCCATGATTCCTGTATTACCCTTGTTACATGCGCCTCTAATTTCCTGATTTGTACTCTACCCTACATTACAACTACTGTTTGGGGGCCTATAAACAACTCCCACCAATGTTTTCTGCCCCTTGCTGTTTCTTAGCTCCACCCAAACTGATTCTACTTCTTGATTTTCAGAGCTAAGATCCTTTCACTCTACTGTCTTTATCCCATCCTTTATTATCAGGGCTACGCCTCCTCCTTTTCCATTTAGCCTATCTCTTCTAAAAGTTATCTATCCTGGAATATTTAGGCTGCGAATTTAATAGAGGAGTCGGGTTGCCTGGTGGGCAGCTTCCGGTCCCGCTGTGGTTTCAGCCGCTCCCAATTTGAGATTTTAATTTAAGTGGCCTATTAAGTCATATCGTGCACGCTGCCCGGTCCAATGAATGGGGTCGGGTCTGTTACTCGCCTCTGATGACGTTATTGCTGCAGTTGTTTTTAAGGGGCCCATACAGCCTCAGCCTCTCATTTCTCGTTTGGGCTGATGTTTGAATGGGCACAGGCTACAATAAGTGCTGCCAAAGCCAAGGCTGCTCCAAGGTTTAATGAGGACTCCCTCCAAGCTCTTGTGGAGGGAGTAAGAGGGCACAGGGAGATTCTGTTCCCTCCCGATGGCCAGAGGAAGCCTCCTCAGCAAATAAAGGCAGCCTGACTGCAAATTGCTGAGGAGGTCAGCACTAGGTCCATATGTTCACACACCTGGATCCAGTGCTGAAAAAGGTTTAATAATCTTCTGCGATCAGCAAAAGTGAGTATCACATCATACTTACCTTCAATCTGCTTCCCGTCTCTTCTCATCACCAGCACTCTGCTTTGTCAGCCTGCTCCTCCACAGCCCACCTTACCCTTAATTCCCTTGCACCCTTATCTATCCATCTCTCTCTCAGTACTGAATCACTTGAACATCCTACTCTGCAGCCCTCACACTTGCTCTCACTGTTATGCAATAACAACTAACAACGCACAGGGAGCTAGCTTCCTCTTGGCACCTCACTCCATCTTGGTCTCCCTCTAAGCTTCTATGTTATGGATTCTTCACACTCACTCTCGCTGAAACTCCACTTGTGTCCCTCCTTGCAGGAAAAGATAGCCCACAATAAGAGGAGCACATCATCCCTCGCTACATTGACGTGCAGAGGAGGCTGCGCATGAGATCGTGGGAGGTGGCGAGGAGCTGGAAGTGGGGGACAGAGGGTTGGGCGCACTAGACGAAGCTGGTGACAGAATACATTTTCAACCCTCTCATTTAGATTTCATGATTGACTGCAATGGCATATGATGTTCATAAGAGATTGACTTTTGATTATCTGCACAACTGGATTTGTCTGCTACCTAAAAATCAGATGTCTAACCGTGCCTTTACTCTCTCACAGGACCATCGAGAGCCCCCCTGTCCAGGAGGAAGAGCCGGACGACTCCTCAGAGGAACCTGCAGCCTCTGAGGGAGCAGCATCAGCAGGACTCAGCGCAACCAGCACCAGCGCAGAAACGCACACCTCGGTGGGTCCGTTGCGACATAGAGTAGTGTTATCACCTGGTGTATCACAGCTCACAAGTGAGCATCAGCAGATGTTGGAGACAGCGACAGCTGTGGAGAGTCCTCGTCGGAGGTTGCAGGACACTCCTAGCTCTGTTCAGCTTCATGTAGTCGCTGTGCCCCTGGGGCCATCCAGAAAGAGAGCGGTGTTGGAACTCCAGGAACAAGTGCAGGAGTCTCTGACAGGGTTTGCCTCCAGGGTAACTGAGAGTGTGCAGAGAATGGAGGAGTCCATCTCAAACATGAGCACTGCCGTGGTGGAGGCAATGGCGCATGAACGTGCCACCATGGAGAGGGTGGCAACCTCCTTGGAGGACATAAGTCGCCACACTCAACAGAGCATGGTGACTCTTCTAAATAGATGGTCTGCTGTGGAGGATAGATCAGCATCTATTGAGGAGAGACACCCGAGGTACATCCCCGTTATGAGGATTGTCAGTAGAGAGACAGATCCTCTTGGCCCTACTGATGTGCAGCAGGTTGCTCTACAGCCACTTGCTAGCACTAAAGTGCGGGCGACCCATGAGAGGGATGTTGGTGGCAAACAACAAGGAAGTTCTGGGCTCCTCTCCAAGCGCTCACACGACCATGCCACTGCGGAGCCCTCGGTCAGGGCCCCAGAGTCCGCACCCAACTGAGATGGTCATCTCAGCCCCTGCACAGCCGCAGGAAGAGCAGACTGTGGAGGAGCCCTCCCAGGCTCCCAAACCCAGAGGACGCCCGCCAAAGGTGTCTAAGCAGGCGCAGCATAAAAGTGAGCAAGGTGCCTCTACATCTGCTGAAGCCACAGGGGAAGCACCATGTAGAAGCACGCATAAGAGGAAATAGTCACAAGGGTAGTCACTTGGGTGTTTTGTTTTATTGTAATGTATCATTTGTCATCTTTTTGTGATGTGATAAAACAAAAGTGATAGGAAAGAGTTGAAGTTCTGGCCTATGTGTTCTGAGAAATGGAAGTTGCACAGTGAGGGCTCAGGGCGACTTGCCTTTGTAATGATGGCAGTGAAAGTGATAGGAAAGAGCCGTTTATTGGAGAGATGATGTTTGGCTTGTTAAGAAGGTCGTCCACACATTCATAGCCGTCTGCCAGCCACCTGTGGTTGAAGCATAAGCTTACGCAAATCTGGCATGGATGAAAGCATCCCTTGCCTGACGGCCAGCAATGTGGTCGCGTGCTGCTGCATTGGCCACATCTGACCCCACAAGGCATGCCTCCTCCACCTCGTCCTTGTCCTCATTCTCCTCCTCTTCCTCCTCCTTGTCCTGGTCCTCTTCCTCCTCATCATCATCCGAGGAGGCTGTGCGCTGAGCCACTTGATCCTCAGGGAGCATTAAGCCATGCTGTTGAGCGATGTTGTGCAGGGCACAGCAGACAACGATGATTCTGGACACCCTACCATACTGCAGGGCTCCACCAGATCTGTTAAGGCATCTGAATTGCATTTTGAGCAAGCTCATGGTTTGCTCTATGATGCTTCTGGTAGAAATGTGGCTCACATTGTACCGCTCCTCAGCCACGTTTGATGGCCTCCAAAGTGTCTTGAGCCACTATTTCAGGGGATAGCCCTTGTTGCCAAGTACCATCCGGAAAGTTGGGTTGGTGCATTGAAGAGCTGAGGCACAGTAGACTGCCGCAGGATAAAGGAGTCAGGGCAACTGCCAGGGTGCTTTGCGGAAACATGCATGATTATCTTTTTGTGGTAACACACCAGCTAGATGTTAAGGGAGTGGAATCCCTTGCGGTTGACAAATACAGTTGGGTTGTGATAGGGAGCCCTAATGGCCACATGTGTGCAGTCTACGATGCCCTGCACACTTGGGAAGCCTGCCATATTTGCAAAGCCAACTGCACGTGCAGTTACACTTGCTTCATCCGTGGAGAAGTGGATGTGCGCCTTTGCAAAGAGGGCATCAGTAGCCTGCATGATGCAGACATGTGCGGCCGACCTAGAGATGCCGCTGATGTCTGCAGCTGATCCCTGGAAGGAGCCCGAAGCAAAGACGTTGGGTGTGGTGGTGACTTTGACAGCCACTGGTAAGGAGTGTCCACCCACTCCTCTGGGCTCCAGGTGTTGGTGCAGCATTGCGCAGATGTCAGCGACTATGTCTCGCGGAAGCCTCAGCCTCCTTTGGCACTGCTGCTCACTCATGTTGAGGAAGCTCATCCTCTGCCTATAAAGCAGGTGTTGGGGGTTTCTCTTTCAGCGAAGAGCAGGCCTGCGCTGACGCCCTCTGCCCTGTGCGTCATGATGTGGCTGAGGAGAAGGTTGGCGCCCCTGCTGTTGGTGCTGCTGCTGTGTCTGGTTGCGGTGCTGCCGCGGCTGCTCTTCCTCCAAATCTGATGACCAGGATGAGAGGATATAAATGGTTCCCATACCACTGGTATATATCTCAGTCGATCAATGGAGGTTGTTTGCGCTCAGACCAAATGGCCAGAGGACATTCCAATGAGGTCACACTACAGGTGGATCTCAACACTCAACAAGATTAGTAGAGCTGCTAAATGTCTCCCAAACCTCAAAGCACTAGGTTGTGGCATGTAAAAGAATGAGAGACTGCATGACCGCTTTTAAGCTGTTCAAGCAGCGGCCAACAATTCGGGTCCTCGTTCAACCCGGCTTGATTCAGCTGGCGTGTTTTTCTGAAGGCGGCCAGCATGCTAAAAAATCTGCACAATCCGAACAGGCAGTTAAAATAGGATTATCCAGGCAGTTCACAAGCTCCAAACCCTCACTCTGAGGTCTATTAAATTTGCGGTCTTAGTTCCCAACCTTGGCCACTTTGCTACCATGTCTCCGTTATGGCTATTAGGTCAAACCTGTTAATTTCTATCTGCGCTATTAATTCATCTATTTTGTTGTGAATGCTTCGTGCATTCAGATATAGTGCCTTTAGCTTTGACATGTTTCTATTTTTCTCAGATGTCACCTTAGTCACAGATACCTTATTACCTTTGTTACTCTCTCCGTCCCTTCCTCACCTACTCTGCTTATTTTTACCTAAAACTCTACTCTGCTCTCGAGCCTTGATATTTCTCTCGCTGCTTTTAAATTTACTCTTTCCTGAATCCTCCCACCCCCCTTCATTAGTTTAAAGCCCTGTCTACTGCCCCAGTTATTTGGTTCGCCAGGACACTGGTCCCAGTTCAGTTTAAGTGGAGCCCGTCCCAATAGAACAGTTCCCTCTTTCCCTAGTACTGCTGCCAGTGCCCCATGAACTGAAACCCCTTCCTCCCACACCACTCTGAGCCACACTTTTAAAATTCTAATCTGTTTGTCCCTATGCCAATTTGTACGTGGCTCAGGTAACATTCCAGAGATTATTACCTTTGAGGTTCTGCTTTTTAATTTGGATCCTAGCTCCTCAAACTTCCTCAGCAGAACCTCATTCCTAGTTCTACCTATGTCGTTGGTTCCTACATGGACCATGACAACTGGATCCTCCCCCTCCCACTCCAAGTTCTTCTCCAGCCATGAGGAGATGTCTTTAACCCTGGCACCGGGCAGGCAACACAATCTTCGGAACTCTCGGTCGCGGCTGCAGAGAACAGTATCTATCCCCCTGACTATACTGTCCCCTACCACAACTATATTCCCTTTCACTCGCCCCACTTGAATGGCCTCCTGCACCATGGTGCCATGGTCAGCTTGCTCATCCATCCTGCAGGCTTTTCCCTCATCCACACAGGCAGCAAGAACCTCACACCTGTTGGACAAGGGCATAAGAACATAACATAAGAAATAGGAGCAGGAGTAGGACAATCGGCCCCTCGAGCCTGCTCCGCCATTCAATAAGATCATGGCTGATCTGATCCTAACCGCCAATCTACTATCACAGAACCATCTCCTGATACTAACAGAATTAGACACACGAAATAGGAGCAGGATCAGGCTACACGGCCCCTGAGCCCGCTCCGCTACCCACAGAGCCATGACTGATCCGAACCTAGACTCATGTCCAAATTCCTGCCCGCTCCCCGTAACCCTTTATTCCCTTTACTTAGAAACATAGAAACATAGAAGATAGGAGCAGGAGTAGGCCATTCGGCCCTTCGAGCCTGCTCCGCCATTCAATGTGATCATGGCTGATCATCCAAATTCAGTACCCTGTCCCTGCCTTTCCCCATATCCCTTGATCCCTTTAGACTCAAGAAATATATCCAACTCTTTCTTGAATATATTTAATGAACTGGCCTCCACCGCCCTCTGTGGCAGAGAATTCCACAGGTTCACCACTCTCTGGGTGAAGAAATTCCTCCTCATTTCAGTCCTAAATGGCTTACCCCTTATCCTTAGACTATGACCCCTGGTTCTGGACTCCCCGGCCATCAGAAACGTCCTTCCTGCATCTAGTCTGTCCAGACCTGACAGAATTTTATAGGTTTCGATGAGATCCCCTCTCAATCTTCTAAACTCCAGTGAGTATAAGCCCAATCAACACAATCTCTCCTCATACGTCATTCCTGCCATCCCAGGTATCAGCCTGGTGAATCTTCGCTGCACTCCCTCCATGGCAAGAACGTCCTTCCTCAGGTAAGGTGACCAAAACTGCACACAATATTCAAGGTGTGGTCTCACCAAGGCCCTGTACAACTGTAGCAAGACATCCTTGTTCCTGTACTCGAACCCTCTTGCTATGAAGGCCAACATACCATTTGCCTTCTTAACCGCCTGCTGCACCTGCATGCTTACCTTCAGCGACTGGTGCACAAGGACCCCCAGGTCTCTTTGCACTTCCCCTTCTCCCAATCTATTGCCATTCAAATAATAATCTGCCTTCCTGTTTTTGCCACCAAAGTGGATAACCTCACATTTATCCACATTATAGTGCATTTGCCATGTTTCTGCCCAATCACCCAACCTGTCCAAATCGTACTGGAGTTTCCCGACATCCTCCTCGCAGCTTACCCTCCCGCCCAGCTTTGTGTCGTCTGCAAATTTGGAGATATTACATCCAATTCCCTCGTCCAGATCATTAATATATATTGTGAACAGCTGGGGTCCTAGGACCGATCCTTGCGGTACCCCACTAGTCACTGCCTGCCACTCGGAAAACGACCCGTTTATTCCAACTCATTGCTTTCTGTCTGCCAACCAGTTCTCTATCCAAGTCAATACCTTGCCCCCAATCCCATGTGCCTTAATTTTGCACGCTAATCTCTTGTGTGGGACCTTATCGAAAGCCTTCTGAAAGTCCAAATACACCACATCCACTGGTTCTCCCTTATCTATTTTACCAGTTACATCCTCAAAAAAGTTCCAGTAGATTAGTCATGCATAATTTACCTTTTGTAAATCCATGTTGACTTTGTCCGATCCTGTCACTGCTTTCCAAGTGCTCTGCTATTACATCTTTTATAATAGACTCTAGCATTTTCCCCACTACCGATGTCAGGCTTACCGGTCTATAATTCCCTGCTTTTTCTCTACCACCTTTTTTGAACAGTGGGGTAACATTAGCTACCCTCCAATCCATGGGTACCGTTCCAGAGTCTATCGAGTTCTGGAAGATGATCAGTAATGCATCTACTATCTCTAGGGCCACTTCCTTAAGTACCCTGGGATGTAGACCATCAGGCCCTGGGGATTTATCGGCCTGCAGTCCCATCAATTTTCCTAACACCATTTTCCTACAAATACTGATTTCTTTCAGTTCCTCGCTTTCATCCGACCCTATGTTCCCCGGCATCTCTGGGAGGTTATTTGTGTCCTCCTTTGTGAAGACAGAACCAAAGTATGCATTTAGTTGGTCTGCCATTTCCTTGTTTCCCATTATAAATTCCCCTGATTCTGACTGTAAGGGACCTACGCTTGACTTCACTAATCTTTTTCTTTTCACATATTTATAAAAGCTTTTACAGTCAGTTTTTATGTTCCTCGCGAGCTTACTTTCATATTCTATTTTCCCTTTCTTAATTAATCCCTTTGTCCTCCTTTGTTGACTCCTAAACTGCTCCCAATCCTCAGGATTATTGCTTTTTCTAGCCAATTTATATGTCCTCTCCTTGGATCTTATGCTATCCCTAATTTCCCTTGTTAGCCACGGTTGAGTCACCTTTTTTGTTTTATTTTTACGCCAAACTGGGATGAACAAATTCTGTAGTTCATCCATTTGGTCTTTGAATGTTTGCCATTGCCTATCCACCATCAACCCTTTGAGCGCCATTCCCCACTCAATCCTACCCAACTCGCTCCTCAGACCATTGTAGTTTCCTTTATTTAAATTGAGGACCCTTGTCTCTGAGTCAACGACTTCATTCTCCATCTTAATGAAGAATTCGATCATATTATGATCGCTCTGACCTAAGGGGCCTCGTACAACAAGATTGCTAATTAATCCTTTCTCATTGCATAATACCCAGTCTAAGATGGCCTGATCTCTGGTTGGTTCCTCGACATATTGGTCCAGGAAACCATCCCGTAAACACTCCAGGAATTCCTCCTCCACAGTATTGTTACTAATTTGGTTGGCCCAATCTATATGTAGATTAAAGTCACCCATGATGACTGCTGTGCCCTTATTGCACGCTTCTTTAATTTCCCTTTTAATGCCATCCCCAACCTCCACCTTACTGTTTGGAGGTCTATATACCACTCCCACTAATGTTTTTTTCCCCTTAGTATTTCTCAATTCTACCCATACAGATTCCACATCATCAGAGCTAATATCCTTCATTACAATTGTATTAATCCCTTCTTTAACCAGTAATGCTACCCCATCTCCCTTTCCTTTTTGCCTATCTTTCCTGAATATCGAATACCCCTGGATGTTGAGTTCCCAGTCTTGGCCATCTTTGAGCCACGTTTCTGTAATCCCAACCAAATCGTATTCGTTTACCTCTATTTGCACAGCCAATTCATCCACCTTAATACAAATGCTCCTCGCATTAAGACACAAAGCCTTCAGGCTTGTTTTTTTAATGCTCTTAAGCTTATTAGAATTATTATTTACTGTGGCCACGTTTGATTTAAATCGTTGATTTCTCTGACTGCCACATTTGTTTTTCTCCTTCCTATCTTTTGCTTTTATCCCTGTTTTCCTTTCCTCTGTCTCCCTGCTCAGGTTCCCAACCCCCTGCCATTTTAGTTTAAACCCCCCCGAACAGTGCTAGCAAACCTCCCCGCAAGGATATTTGTCCCGCTCTGGTTCAGGTGCAACCCGTCCGATTTGTACAAGTCCCACCTTTCCCAGAAGCAGGCCCAGTGATCCAGGAAACTAAAGCCCTCCCTCCTGCACCAACTCTTTAGCCACGCATTCATCTGCTCTATCCTCCTATTCCTATACTCACTAGCACGTGGCACCGGGAGTTATCCAGAGATTACAACCTTTGAGGTCCTGCTCTTTAATCTGCTACCTAGCTCCCTAAATTCTTGTTGCAGGACCTCATCCCTCTTCCTACCTATGTCGTTGGTCCCAATGTGAACCATGACCTCTGCCTGTTCACCCTCCCCCTTGAGAATGCCCTGCAGCCGTTCAGTGACATCCTTGACCCTGGCACCAGGGAGGCAACAAACCATCCTGGAGTCACGTCTGCGGCCACAGAACCGTCTATCTGTTCCCCTTACGATAGAATCCCCTACCACTATTGCTCTCCCACTCTTTTTCCTCCCTTCCTGAGCAGCAGCAACACCCCCGGTGCTAGGAAGTTGGCTGCTGCTGCCTTCCTCTGGTGAGTCATCCCCCTCAACGGTATCCAAATTGGTATACCTGTTTGAAAGGGGGATGGCCACAGGGGTCTCCTGCACTACCTGCCTGCTTCTACTGCTCCGCCTGGTGGTCACCCATTTCCCTTCTGCCTGTGCAGCCCTACCCTGCGGCATGACCAACTCATCAAATGTGTAATCCACGACCCTCTCAGCATCGTGAATGCTCTACAACCCATCCATCCGCAGCTCCAGCACCTCAATACAGCCCGTTAGTAGCTGCAGCTGGATGCATTTCTGGCACACGTAGTCATCAGGGACACTGGCAGCATCCCTGAATTCCCACATAGAGCAAGAGGAGACTGTCCATTTCTGTTTTAAATTTATGTAATGATGTAGCTTCTACAGCTTTTTGGTGCAGCATATTCCATGGACCTACCACCCTCTGAGTGAAGTAGTTCCTCCTCATCTCAGTTTTGAAAGAGCAGCTCCTTATTCTAAGACTATGCCCCCTAGTTCTAGTTTCACCCATCATCGGGAACATCCTCCCCGCATCCACCCGATCCAACCCCTTCACAATCTTATATGTTTCAATAAGATCGCCTCTCATTCATCTGAGCTCCAATGAGTAGAGTCCCAATCTACTCAACCTCTCCTCATATGTCCATCCCCTCATCCCCGGGATTAACCGAGTGAACCTTCTTTGTACTGACTCAAGAGCAAGTATGTCTTTTCTTAAGTATGGACACCAAAACTGTATGCAGTATTCCAGGTGCGGTCTCACCAATACCTTGTACAACTGAAGCAATACCTCCCTATTTTTATATTCTATCCCCATAGCAATGAAAGCCAACATTCCATTGGCCTTCTTAATCACTTGCTGCACCTGCACACTAACCTTTTGAGTTTCGTGCACCAGGACCCCCAGATCCCTTTGTACTTCAGTACTTTCCAGTTTCTTGCCTTTAAGATAATAACTTGCTCTACGATTTTTGCTGCCAAAGTGCATAACCTCACACTTTCCAGTATTGTATTCCATCTGCCAAATCTCTGCCCATTTACTTAGCCTGTCTATGTCCCCTTGCAGGTTTTTTATGTCCTCCTCACTCACTACTTTCCCTCCCATCTTAGTATCATCTGCAAACTTTGATATGTTACACTCGGTCCCCTCCTCCAAATCGTTAATATAGATTGTAAAGAGTTGGTGACCCAGCACTGACCCCTGTGGAACATCACTAGTTACTGATTGCCAGTCCAAGAATGAACCATTTATCCCAACTCTCTGCCTTCTGTTAGATAGCCAATCCTCTATCCATGCCAGAATATTACCCCCAATCCCGTGATTTGTTATCTTAAGCAATAATCTTTTGTGTGGCACCTTGTCAAATGCCTTTTGGAAGTCTAAATACACTACGTCCACTGGTTCCCCTTTATCCACCCTATATGTTACTTCCTCAAAAAACTCCAGCAAATTTGTCAAACATGACTTCCCCTTCATAAAACCATGCTGACTTTGTCCTATTAAATTATGATTATCCAAATGTCCTGTTACTGTCTCCTTAATAATGGACTCCAATATTTTACCTACCACAGATGTTAGGCTAACCGGTCTATAGTTTCCAGCCTTCTGTCTACTGCCCTTTTTAAATCAGGGCGTTACATTAGCAGTTTTCCAGTCTGCCGGGACCTTTGCTGAGTCCAGGGAGTTTTGGAAAATTATTACCAATGCATCCACAATCCCTACCGCCACTTCCCTCAAGACCCTAGGATGTAAGTCATCCGGTCCAGGTGATTTATCTGCCTTAAGTCCCATTATTTTACCGAGTACCACTTCCTTAGTGATTTTGATCGTGTTTAGCTCCTCCCCCCCATAGCCCCCTGTTTGTCCAGTGTTGGGATATTCTTAGTGTCTTCTATTGTAAAGGCTGATACAAAATATTCATTCAGTGTTTTTGCCATCTCCATATTTCCCACCATTAATTTCCCGGTCTCATCCTCTAAGGGACCAACATTTACTTTAGCCACCCTTTTTCTTTTTATATAACTATAAAAACTCTTACTATCTGTTTTTATATTTTTTGCTAATTTACTTTCATAATCTATCTTCCCTTTCTTAATCAATCTTTTTGTTATTTTTTGCTGTCATTTAAAGTTTTCCCAATCCTCTATCCTCCCACTAGATTTGGCTACCTTATATGCCCTTGTTTTTAGTCGAATACTATCCTTAATTTCTTTACTTAGCCACGGATGGCTGTCTTTTCTTTTACACCCTTTTCTTATCAGTGGAATATATTTTTTTGGGAAATTGTAAAATAACTCCTTAAATGTACACCACTGATCATGTATCGTCTTACCCTTTAATCTATTTTCCCAATCCACTCTACTCAATTCTGCTCTCATATCTTCATAGTCTCCTTTATTCAAGCTTAGCACGCATGTTTGAGATCCAACCTTCTCACCCTCTAATTGAATATGGAATTCAACCATGTTATAGTCACTCATTCCAAGGGGATCCTTTACTAGGACATTTTTAATTAATCCTGTCTCGTTACACAGGACCAGATCTAAGGTTGCTTGCCCCCTGGTCGGTTCAGTTACATACTGCTCAAGAAACCCATCCCTAATACACTCAATGAACTCATCCTCAAGGCAGCCCTGCCCAATTTGATTTGTCCAATTAATATGATAGTTAAAATCCCCCATAATTATAGATGCTCCCTTATTACAAGCCTCAACTATTTCCTGATTGATACTCCATCCAACAGAGTTGCAACTGTTCGGAGGCCTATAGACTACGCCCACTAGTGTTTTTTTCCCCTTATTATTCCTTACCTCCACCCAAACTGTTTCATTATCCTGATCTTTTGACCCAATATCATTTCTCTGTATTACAGTGATTCCTTCCTTTATTAACATAGCCACCCCACCTCCCCTTCCTTCCTGCCTGTCCTTCCTGATCGTTAAATAACCTGGTATGTTTAATTCCCAGGCATTGTCACCCTGCAGCCATGTTTCTGTAATGGCCACAAGATCATACCCATATGTAGCTATTTGTGCCATTAAGTCGTCTATTTTGTTACGAATGCTACGTGCATTCAGATAGAGAACTTTCAAATATGTTTTGTGACACTTAGTTCCTGCTTTTGCCCTTTTTATTACTTTACCTTTTACTCCATGCCTTCTGCCCCTTCCTGACATGCTCTGGTTTTTAATTTCCCCACTGCTACCTAAGTCTATGACCTTCTCTGTTGTCATTTTTATTATTTGCTCTCTAGGAACCTCCCCCCTACTAGTTAGTTTAAAGCCCTCTCTACAGCCCTAGTTATATGATCCGCCAGGACTCTAGTCCCAGCACTAGCCAAGTAAAGCCTGTCCCAACGGAACAGCTCCCTCTTGCCCCAGTACTGGTGCCAGTGTCCCAGGAAGCAAAACCCATTTCTCCCACACCAGTCTTTGAGCCACGCATTTAAATCTCTAATTTTATTTGTCCTAGCCAAATTCGCTTGTGGCTCAGGAGATTATTACCCTTGAGGTTCTGTTTTTTAATTTGACCCCTAGCTGCTCATACTCCTTTAACAGAACCGGCTTCCTAGTCCTATCTACGTCGTTTGTACCAACATGGACCATGACAACTGGATCCACACCCTCCCACTGCAAGTTTCTTTCCAGCCCAGAGGAGATGTCCTTAACCCTGGCACCGGGTAGGCAACACAGCCTTCGGGACTCTCGCTCTCGGCTACAGAGAACTCTATCTATCCCCCTAATAATACTATCCCCTACCACTGCAACATTTCTATTTACTCCCCCCTCTTGAATGGCCCCCCGTTCCACGGTGCTGTGGCCAGGTTGCTCATCCTCCCTGCAGTCCCTGCTCCTGCCCCCACAGGGAGTAAGAACCTCGAACCTGTTGGTCAAGAGCAAGGGCTGCGGCTCCTCCAGCTCTACCTCCTGGATCCCCTTACCTGCCTCACTCGTAGTCACACTGTCCTGTCCCTGACCATGGGCTACATCTGAATTACTTAACTTCATAGGTGTGACCACCTCCTGACACATAGAGTCCAGGTACTTCTCCCCCTCCCTGATGTGTTGCAGTGTCTGAAGCTCAGACTCCAGCTCATCAACACGGAGCTGGAGTTCCTGTAGCAGCAGACACTTGTCACAGACATAATCACCGTGAGCCTCAATGGGGTTCACCGGCTCCCACATATCGCAACAGTAACACATCACATGCTCCATTCTATGTAATTAATTAAATTTTTTATTGTTAGTTATGGACACCCTCTGCCCGATTTTAGGTGCTAGTATCCCCTTTAATTAATTGGATTTAAATTAAATCAATCCCTCTAGTTACACCAGTTTAATGGTTTACCAACAGTCACTCTGCACCAGAAAGGCCTTGGTACACCACAGCAACCTTAAAAACTATAAACCACAGACTTAAAGTTTTAAAATGAGAGAAATACTCCAACCAATCACCTACCTGTTTTTTGGTGACGTCACACCTTGAATACTTTTTACCTCTCTCCTTGCCTGAGATTGGAGATTGGTACGCCTACCTGAGCCTTTGGGGCCTCTTGTAGTCGCTCTGCCGCGCTGCTCCGCCTCCACTCACTGCCGATGCCGCACTGAGGCCTACCTGAGCCTCTGGGGCCTCTTGTAGTCGCTCTGCCGTGCTGCTCAGCCTCCACCCGCTGCCGATGCCGCACTGAGGCCTACCTGAGCCTCTAGGGCCTCTTGTAGTCGCTCTGCTGCGCTGCTCCGCCTCCCGCCGCTGCCGATGCCTGAGCAAAGGCTGAGGCTCCTCCAGCACTGCACCAGGGGTCCCCTTACCTGCCTGAGTTGCAGTCACACCTTCCTGTCCCTGACCACTAACCAGACCTGTAACACTACCTAACCTAGGGGGTGTGACTGCCTCCTGGATCAAAGTGTCCAGGTAACTCTCCCCATTCCTGATGCCCCGCAATATCTGCACCTCAGACTCCAGCTCAAAAACTCTGAGCTGAAGTTCCTCAAGATGCAGGCACTTACTGCAAACGTGGTTGTCCGAGATCACAATGCTCTCTACAAACTCCCAAATGCTGCAGTTGCGGCCCACCACCTGCACTGCCATCCCTATATAACCTTGTTTCATTTAATTAAATTTAATTAAATTTGGAATTAGGTAACTCAGTTTACAGTGCAGTTTCTTGACTACTTACTTGATCTAGATTAAGTTACGGGTACTGAAATTAAATATCTACCTGTAACACAAAGCACTACAAGTAGTGTAGGCAAAAAGCAACAACTTCCCCTCTTCTCCAAATTCCCACTCTTTCCAAATTCCCAAATAAAACACTCTGTTCATGTCCACACCGTTTAATCCCACTCTGTGCAGACTGCGCTGCACAGAACTATGCAAACTAGAGCCTGGTACTGAAGTCAATGGAACAGATAGGTAACAAGATAATCTTTTTTAAATCTTTGCCCATGAGCAATATCTCAGAAGATGAACTTGTATAGTATAGGATATTTACTCGTGGTGTAGAAAATGTGTTCAACTTGAAACCATTTAAAACTCAAACTGAGCTATACATTTGTAACAGGAGTGAGCAAATTTGAGATGCTGTTTTGTGGTGAATAAGGGGGCCCGTTAAGTAATTGAGTTTGTTTCCAAGCAACAGGACTAGTGCTACAATAAATATTTTGAAAAGATTTGTTTTGAATATTTATTCACAAATGTATTCAATAAAAATTAGCATGGACTGAGGCCAAAATACAAAGCTGATTTGAATTTAGCTGTCTCAACCAAGCCAAGCCAGGCCAAGCCAAAACAAAAAGTCTAAATTTCATGAGAGTTCACTATTTTATAAAAATAACAAAATGTTATCCAGATAGGGGAGGAGGAGAATACACAATAGACTGAAGCTGGCATAGGAGAGGGTGCGAACAGGACAGGTGCTGGAGGAAGTTGCAGAGCAAGGAAACAGTGAGGCTGTGGAAAGATTTGTAGACAAGGACGCTGATTTTGACTTTGAAGTGCTGAGCGACAGGCAGCTAGTGAAGGTTTGCAATCACAGGGGTACTAGGTGAGTGGGACTTCAGTGTGGGAGTTTATGAAGGGTGTAACACAGGAGACCAACAAGGAAAGTATTGGAAAAGTCGAGTCTGGAAAGACATAAATTATGGTTTCAGCAATGGAGATGAGGTAGGAATGGAGGCAGACAATATTTCAGAGGTGAAACAGGCATGTTGGTGACAGACTGGATATGGGATTGAACAGGACATCAATGTTGCACAGCATCAGGTTGAGCTGAAGCAGGCATCCAGGAAGAATGATTGAATCATAGGCTAGAGTACAGAGTTTCTGATGAACCAAACAAGGAGGCTTCAGTCTTGCCAATGTTCTGGCTCATCCACAATGTGTTCTGTCAGACAGCCAGTCAGGCAGCGCAGCAACAGTCTCAGAATTAAGGGTGATCATGAAGAGATAAAATTGACTATAAAAGTGAAAAGAAAGACATGTCTCTCCTGACCTAAGCACATCCTAAAGCCCTTTACAGTCAATGAAGTACTTCTGAAGTGTAGTCGCTGTTGTAATGTAGAAAATGTGCCAGCCAATTTGCGCACAGCATGGTCCCACAAATGAGATAATGACCAGATAATTTGTTTTAGTGACATTAGTTGAGGGATAGATATTGGCCAAGAGAACTCCCCAGCTCTTCTTCAAAATAGTGCCATGGGATCTTCTACGTCCACCTGAGAGGGCAGGTGGGACCTTAGTTTAACATCTCATCCGAAAGATGGCACCTTCGGCAGGCAGCACTTCCCTAGTACTGCAGTGGAGTGTCAGCCGAGATTTTTTGCTAGTCAGCATGCATATGAAAGCTGAGCTCATGCTTAGAGATAAATTTGAAGAGATGCAGCGTATCTATGAGGAATAGCACAAGGATAGGGATGGAACTTTGGGACACACTAGAGGTGGCCATGTGGCATGACAAGAGAATCTAACCTACAGAACAAATGGGAAACTGTTCAACCTCCGTCGCCTCCAGTCCAGATCCAAATTCGCCCCATCCTTTGTCATCGAATTACAGTATGCAGACGACGCTTGCGTCTGCGCATACTCTGAGGTCAAACTCCAAACCATCGTCAACACCTTCACCGAAGCGCAAGAGAGCATAGGCATAACACTAAACATCCGTAAGACAAAGGTCCTCTACCAACATGCCCCCACCACACAGTACTGCCCCCCGATTATCAAAATCCACGACAAGGCCTTGGACAACATGGACAACTTTCCATACCTCGGGAGCCTACTGTCAACAAGGGCAGACGTCGATGACAAAGTTCAACACCGCTTTCAGAGTGCAGGTGGAGCCTTCAGTCACCTGAAGAAGAGAGTGTTTGAAGACCAGGACCTCAAACCTGGCACCAAGCTCATGGTCTACAGAGCAGTAGTGATACCTGCCCTGCTGTATGCTTCAGAGACATGGACCATGTACAGCAGGCACCTCAAAGCACTGGAGAGGTACCACCAACGCTGCCTCCACAAGATCCTGCAAATTCATTGGCAGGATAGGTGCACCAACATCAGTGTTCTCACTCAGGCCAACATCCCCAGCATCGAAGCTGTGACCATGCTCAATCAACATCGATGGATGGGCCACATCGTCTGCATGCCCGATACAAGACTCCCAAAACAAGCGCTCTACTCGGAGCTCCGACACGGCAAGAGAGCCCCAAGTGGGCAGAGGAAGCGCTTCAAGGACACCCTCAAAGCCTACTTGGAAAAGTGCAACATCCCCACTGACACCTGGGAATCCGTGGCCCAAGACTGCATAAAGTGGAGGAGAAGCATCCGGAAAGGCGCCGAACACCTCGAGTCTCTTCACCGGGAGCAAGCGCAAACAGCGGAAGGATCGCATGTCAACCCAAGCACCCCACCCATTCGTCCCTTCAACCACCGTCTGCCCCACCTGTGACAGAGACTGTAGGTCCCGCATTGGACTCATCAGTCACTTGAGAACTCATTTTTAGTGTGGAAGCAAGTCATCCTCGGTTCCAAGGGACTGCCTAAGAAGAAGAGAAGAAGAAGAAGAAAGCTGAGCTTATGCTTAGAGATAAATTTGATGAGATGCAGCATATCTATGAGGAATAGCACAAGGACAGGGATGGAACTTTGGGACACACTAGAGGTGGCCACGTGGCATGGCAAGAGAAGCCATTGTAGGAGACACACTGGTACCAGTGGAACAATTAGAATTGGAAGCATGTGTGGGCAATATCATGGAGGTGGACCAGAGCGGGGAAGTGATGGAGGAGGACAGTGTAATCGACTGTGTTCAATACTGGTGACAGGCATACGGAATATCATTGGTGACTTTGGCTAGGGAGGTCTCAGTGCTGTGGGCATTTCGTTAAACTAACTGAAGGAATTTGAAGAGGGCAATGGTGGGAGAGGTGCACACTGAATTGGTTGGGAGCAACATGTTCCAGAATCTTACACAGGAAAAGGAGGTTGAGTTGGAGTATTAGTTGGAAAGGACAGAGAGTGGTGGGGAAATAATTTTTTTTAAAACAGTGTGATTATAGCAATTTTGAAAGGGAATGGGAAACAATAGCTGAAGAGAGAGAGCAGTTGACAATGTCGGGTATTGTTGGTCTGAAGAGGGGGAGTTGAGTAATCCAGAGCCAGGAAGGGATCAAGGGAGCACAAGTTGAATCTCACTGAGGAGATGAATCTGGTAAGGGCTGCAGTGGAAATAAGGAGATGTTAGACTATTATAAGATTAGAGTTGGAATGGAGGTTGGGCTGTGCATGGTCAAGCATGTTAGACAGGCTGTAGGATAGACAGGCAGCTGAGTGGATAGCATCAATTTTGTAGACAAGAAATGCATCAGCTCCTTGCATCTGGTATCGAGGAAGGGCAGGGGAGGGAGCACAAAAGAAGCAGTTTGTAGGGGAGGAAAGGAGTTTGGGATTTCCTTTGCCTTCTTGGATCAGCCTGGATTAATAGAATGATTTGACTTTGCAGAAGCAGAAGCAATATTTTTTTCAGTTGATTGAGCCAGGTCTGGTGATGTCCAATCAGGCTGATCATGTGCTATATGGGAATGAGCCTGCAGCCCTCAGGTTAGTGGACATCAAAGGAATAATGAAGATTCTGGCTTTGGTTAATGGAAATTGGACTAAATCAAATCTCTGCAGTCAGTCAAAGTAATTACTATTAATCAAAATGCACCATGCATACTCGCTGTTACAAGTCTTAGGTCTGCCTTTAATATTCCTTTCTCTCTCCAAAGAATGCCTATACTGTCCAATATCTAATTATAAAGTAGCACAACCCAGGATTATAATGATAGGACCTCTTTGTGATCTGAACTGGATATAGTGAGCCGGATATTCCGATCCCTACAGGTGGGTACGCGCTGTGTACTCACCCGTAGGGACATCGGAATTGCTGGTTTCAGGCATGCACTGCACATGCGCTGAAAACCGGCATTTCCGATCTGTCAAGAATGCTCTTGACAGATCCTCCGGCTGCCCGGGAGAAGGGCCTCTGCGGGCAGATAGTTCCGCTTTTTGGAGAACCTCCGCCCGCAGAAAACCCTTACAATTCTCATGCCTGGTAAAAGCAGGCGTAAGGCCTGCTTTTACCAGGATAACAGTAGAAAAAAAAGTTAAAAAATTTTTTTTTTCACTGATTTAAAAAAGGTAAGTTTATTTTTAGCCCCGTAAAATACTATAATTATTTTTTTCAAAAAATTGCATTTTTGTTTAAAATATTTAATTTATTGTAATTTCAAGTCATTTTAAAAATGTGATTTAAAAAAAAAATTATTTAAAGTTTTACTATGTTTTTTCATTGATCTCCATTCATATATTTGACAGGTCTTCCTTCTGTGATTGGCTCCCCATGGCCCACGTGATCCCAGGGACGCTGCGAACTACATGCGCCCCTGGGATACGTGGGCCCTGCACACTGGCAGTTTGGTGAGGCTCAGGAGCGGAACTGTGCGCGTCCCAGGAGCCCTCAGGTAAGGGCGCAGATTTTTCCAGACCGTAGGCCTCTGCCCACGGGAGGCCTGCGATCGGAAAATATGGGCCAGTATCTTTCACACGCGCCCTCATGTGCACTTTTCCAAACTTTCCGAAGGTGGATTGAGAGGCAGTTGGTAAGATGAGGTCAGATATGAATCATGAAATTGCTTTATTTCACAGACAGCAAGTTAACATGCAGAGTAACAGTCAAATCCACTTAATTAGCTCAATCTCACTTCTCTCCTCAAAAAAAACCACATGCCTTGCCCTTTTTATGGACTGACTTACCTATTTTTGCAAACTTTAAAAAAAAAGACAACTACTAACTGCAAAACCTGATCTCTTGTAATTTTGGCTTCCAGCTTCAGGCCCCAACCTGTACTTGCAGTCCCTTGTTTAAATCCTGACTGCCCATGTATCAATGGAAATGACAATTGGCCGGCTTTTACAACTGAAGGCTGAACCATAACCTCAGTTTTACACACGGGAGGCAAGTTGGAAATCTACCCTGATATTTATTCAGTTCATTTTGAAAGAGTTAATTAACATAGCTGGGATTCTGTCTATCAGAAACCAGGCACATTTTCATCCTAATCGCTAGGCAATTGAGAATACTTCCTTCCTCACCACAAGAGACCAAGAAAAAAAGTCTCTGCTTAATAAAGCAATAAAGGGCAAAATGACTAATGATTGTTTTTTTTTTGGAAACTTCAAGCTTTTAATATAATTCCTAATCAGACAGTTACACATCCAGTATATTGGAGTACAAATGCATTGATACAGCAGAAAATAATAACCGATACATAAGTGTGCACACTATTTTTTGTTTGCAAAGAGCTTTCAAACTAGGCTGTATTTTGACTCTGGTGTATTTTTATGATGTATTCTGAGTCATTATAGAGAAATAAATTTCAGATTGTGGAGGTATCTGGTACTTATTAACTGGCACATCTATCTCTTCAGTTACACCGTGTGGACATGGATGGTATGGAAATGAGCATGCTTCCAGTATTATTTCAGGATGTGCCTTGTTACTCATAGGTGGGAATTTTAACTAAAAAAAAAAAGGTGGGTTGGGGGCATGTGGGAAGTTAAAGTGTTAAAAATCAGAATCCCGGCCAGAACCTGCCCACTTACAGCGTTAATGGAGGCGGGACGGGGGGCGGGCAGCCAACCTGCTGCCACAAGGCGAGTCGCACATTTAAATATTATAATGAGGCTGTCGTGCCTCAGATTTAACCTCCATTTAAAATTAAACTGTACCTGGTCGGGTTTTGCAGGCCTCATGAAACCTGCCAGCGAAAGTAATGAGAGGACTGCTGGATTAGGAGGTAATTGCCTTTACACTAACCTCCTGGACCCAGCGTCCCTGCCTAACCCAACCCTGCGATCAGAGACCCCCTCCCAGGCGCCTGATTCCGACCACCCCCGCACCCCACCACAGGCCTCCCCAGCACCATGCTCCTCTGGCCTTCCAATGTTGTCTGCCTCTGCTCTCCAGTTCCTCCTGGCCCCCGGTGTTCCTCCTGGCCCTCCTTTGATGGTCTAAACCTCACCCCCACCGCTCCACCAGCCCCCAATCTGCCGCTCTGACAACCCCCCTCTGCTGCTCCAGTCCCCAATCTGCTGCTCTGGCTGCCCCCCAGCTCTTCCAGCCTTCCGATCTGCCGCTCCATCCCCCGATCAGTCCCGACCACCATCCCCGCACCTTCGGCCCCCAACCTTCATCTCCGCCCCCCCGATCGGTCCTGGCCGCCCTCTTGCTCCTCCAGCCCTTTGATCGATCCCGCCCCCGGCTCCTTTGATCAGTCCCTACACCTCCCCACCCCTGCTCCTCCGGCTCTCCCCGTGTTCTTCCAACCCCCCAACTCCCCCGACCAACACCTTTCCACCCTCTGCTCTGCAGCCTAGTGCCACAGGCTTACCCACTAGGAGCCAGCCAGCCTCTCAATCTGTGGCTGCGGGTGGGAAACCAAGGTTTTCAATGCAAATCAGGCCGTGCTGTTAAATTCGGCCGGGCCTGCGGGAAACTCTTTCACCCAGGTTTCCCGACCTCTTCCGAGCACCCCTCCTCCCCCGCTCCCAACCCGCCAACTATTAAAATTCAGGCCATAGTTTCACTTACCTTGGCCAAGCTGCTGAGGTCATTAAAATGTTTATGGCACTGTACTGCCTTTTGTGGGGTGGTTGATGTGGTACTGACTGCTTGTGGGCTGCATGGTCACATTCCTCCATATTTCTTGCAACACCATTTTTTGGGGCTTCCTGCCTCGTCTTCCAAATAACTTTGCAGATATTACACTTATCTCTGCCAACATAACCTTCACAGAAACATACAAGAGTTATATGGCCCTGACCACTGCAGACATCCCTGATGCTGGTCCACCTCCTGTCATTCCCCTCTCACTCTCACTCTCGCTCTGCCTCCTTAACAATTAGATTGTCTTTTGGCCCTTTAAGCTGCAGCAGCTTTTTAAACTGCTGCAGCCAAACTCTATTTCCCTCCATCCCAACAGTGAGATTCCCAACTTAAACCTGCCCTGCTCCCCCACGAAAATAAAGTTGAGTGCCGGCAACATCACATGGGTGGACAGTAGTCCTGCCTTGCCATGTTTCCAACTGGCCAAGGAAACTCCAGCTCTAATTGACCCTTCTTTTAATGTTCACTTACAGGCCATGTTCTGCTCCCACCAATAGTTTTCTCCCTACACATATTCAAATCTGTAGTTGAAGCTGTGCACATGAGGTAAATTGGGTATTCAATTCCATTTGAGTCTTTTAGTAATGTGTGTTTAAACTATTCCCAAAACTTAAAATCTGGGCTGAAAAAAGTCACTAAAATGCAAAAATACTTCAATGGGTTGAAAGTATTTGGTCTGATATTAGTAATTAATGTGTTAATAAACACTAAAAGCATTTCATAAAAATGCAATAATAAATTTTATAGGAACACTTTATTCTTTCTTCACTAATATTTATATTAATAATGGGGAACGGGGTAATGGCAGAGACTCTAAACAAATATTTTGTCTCTGTCTTCACGGTAGAAGACACTAACAACATCCCAATAATGGATAATCAAGAGGCCACAGGGAGGCGGGGGGGAACTAAAGACAATCATTATCACTAAGGAAATAATACTTGGTAAAATAATGGGACTAAAAGGTGACAAGTCCCCTGGACCAGATGGCCTGCATCCCAGGATCTTAAAAGTGGCTGCAGAGATAGTGATGCATTGGTTGCAATATACCAAAATTCCCTGGACTCTGGAGAGGTCCCAGTGGATAGGAAAACCGCAAATATAACACCCCTATTTAAGAAATTTAAGTATTGGTGAGACTACACCTTGAGTAGTGTGTACAGTTTTGGTCTCCTTATTTAAGGAAGGATATACTTGCATTGGAGGCAGTTCAGAGACGATTCACTAGGTTAATTCCAGAGATGAGGGGGTTGACTTATGAGGAAAGGTTGAGCAGGCTGGGCCTATACTCAATGGAATTTAGAAGAATGAGCGGTGATCTTATTGAAACATGTAAGATACTGAGGGGGCACGACAAGGTAGATGCAGAGAGGATGTTTCCCCTCATGGGGAAATCTAGAACTCGGGGGCATAGTTTTAGAATAAAGGGTCGGCCTTTTAGAACTGAAATGAGGTGGAATTTCTTCTCTCAGAGGGTCGTAAATTTGTGGAATTCTCTGCCCCAGAGAGCTGTGGAAGCTGGGTCATTAAATACATTTAAGGTGGAGATAGACAAATTTTTGCAAGGTAAGGGAGTGAAGGGTTATGGGGAGTGGGCTGGGAAGTGGCTTTGAGCCCAACATCAGCCATGATCTTATTGAATGGTGGAGCAGGCTCGAGGGACCAAGTGGCCTATTCCTGCTCTTATTTCTTATGTTCTTATGTAATATTGCTCAGTGTGAGTTCTGATCAAAAGAAAAAGCTGTAAACAAAAATTAAAAACAAACTAACATGGATCAGCAGTGCATGAGAAGTACTTCAACTCTGTGATCAACCTCTAAAATGTCTGCAATACGATTGTTTTATTATGTTTATTGTTATCTACCACTGCCACATCACATATCCTCTATTCATTTTAAAAGTGTCCTACCTGTCACCATCCCGCAGCCTTTTGAACTGTGTTACAAACAGACACAGGAGGGTGGGTCCCACTCTTGTACCAGGAATTATATCTTCGACCATCAGTGCAGGCCACAGGTCAATATTTTGTGGTGTACCATATAACCTGAAATAATTTTTTTTTAAGTTTGACATTAAACAGTGTAATGCATAACTGGATGCACATTTCATACAATATATTATATGGTTAAAAGTCTTGCATCTAGTGCATGCCAGTTGTGTCATACCTTTCAAAGGCATCACATCTCAGTTCAAGATGTCACATATTCATTGGGCAAAAATGACCAATTAGCAGCAAAAAATAGTGATTGGCTGAATTAAGGATTTATCTGTTGAGTTATCAATTAAATATCTTATTGAATAAACCTGGACAAATCAAAAGCAGTTTGATTCAGTCACTACTAATGGATTTCACAGGCTGTACAATCACCCTGAACAACCATTCTTTCCCTATTTGAACAACTACTGATTCAATTTTAACACATAATTTGCAGAATATTGCCTAATATGCTAAAACTTGGACAAACATTTTTTTTTCAAAGCTACCAATCCTGAACTGATAGCTTGCAAAAACTGATCAACCAAATAATTTTCCGACATTGATGTGAGCTGCCATCTTGAATTTTTCAGCTAGCTAAAAATATACCCACATAAGCAATATTTATTACATCATAATACAAGAATTCCATACAAAGTCAACAAATTAGCTTATTTTTACTCGGCATTATCTGTCTATTCTTCTAAGTGCTTAGAAAACATTTTCTTGCAGAGGCCTACCCTTACATTGGGACCACAGATCTCAAATTGAAGTACTTACTGTACGCACATCCTCATCGTGTTTGCTTATATATCAACAGTGACTGTATTTCAAATGTAATTTACTGATTACGGAGCGCTTTGGAACTGCTTGTGATGTGTGGGCTGGTGTTGGGGTATGGAAGTAGTGGAGCAGTGTGCATCACCCATGAAAGAATTTGGAAAGAATTTTAAGACCTCTGTGCAGAGACAATGAAGGAAGTTTTTGAATTCTCAGTATGAACAAAATGAAGTGAAGGTGTTTTAATTACCAATCTATCTTTCTGTCCTCGTCTTTCAGCAACCTCTCCCTTTCAACGAAAATAATAAATGAAATTTTAACTTAAAGAAAACTTGTAAAATGAATCATCCAGCTTTTTTGCAAGAGCTGTTTCCAGTTCACAGAAAGGCTCACGCTGATATATGCTGGGAGATTCTCCACAATGCAAGCATCTGACTGCGGCATCTTGGGAACGACAGGCAGAGCTGTAGTGGGCAACTACATACAGCTGACAGTGCAATATCTTTGGGAAGAATATCAACACCAAACCCAGGCTTTCGAGAGAAGCTGAGGCCTCTATATAAAAACATTAATAAAGATACTTAAAGACACAAAGAACAAAGTTATGTTATTGTGAAATATATATTTTTTATTTCACCATTTGACCCCTGGATATTTGAGTTGTGGGGAAGATAAATGAGCAATGAAAAATGTTTTGAGGTTGATTCAGTTTCTGTTTTTTTTTGATTGGTAGATTTTTCTGCCTTGCCATAGTTACCGTGTTCTGGTCTGTTGTACACAGTTTTACCTACGCAGCAGAATAAAACATTGCGTTATATGATGTAATGCACCTGTCACCATAAAATAGCAGTCCATTTGACTTACTGGCCGGGCTTTCTGCAAAGCTGATGCCTTGGCAGATCTTAAGTGGGAGGCCATTTTCGCTCACTAAAAGTGTGCACCACTGACCCCAAGGTGATTTCTGGGGGCAGTTAATTTGCATATCGGTGGACTCCCATTGGACATCCGCCAGACATTGGACAGGAATGCAGAGGAATGTTAGGCATTCATGGCCGTGGACACAATTTAAAGAACTAAATGCAGAGCAACATAAGCCAAGGGAGTCAGATGGAGAGGATGGTCAATCAAGACAGGAGGGAGAAGGTCTGCAAATTTCACTGAGGCGAGGTGTGGGAGGGGGGTCGGGGCGATGGCACAGTGAGATGTACTGATGGGAAGTGAGCAGAAGAAAGGAGACCTTATGCAGCGCCATACAATCCTGTGTTGATTTGTGCTTCTTCCTGCCCTCTTCTACTCCAGCAGAGTGGATAGCCCAACTACTCTGAACATCACAGGACATCTGCTGGTATTTATAATTTTCATAAATATATCATATGACATCCAAACAATTGAAAATGGATACAAATCTCCTTATGCAAATTTGTCAGAATGAAACTCTAGTATTCATTTAGGTGTATGCTGAACAAGACACTAACTCGGATTTTGCATTGAAAATAACAGTGAGGCTAACAGCACTCACCTTTGTTATGGAGTAAATCAGACAGCGAATTCTTGAGTACACACATGCACAGTTAAACACGGAAATCCGGAAGTTGCGGTCCGAGTTACCCTGCTCGTCCACAGGCTGCGCTATTACAGTGCCTCGTCGATAGACTTGGCATTGCAATCAATTGAAGGGTGCAATTAGGAGCAGGAGTAGGCCATTCGGCCCTTCGAGCCGGCTCCGCCATTCAATAAGATCATGGCTGATCTTCTACCTCAACTCCACTTTCCCGCCCTATCCACATATCCCTTGATTCCTTAGTATCTAAAAATATATCGATCTCTGTCTTGCATATACTCAACGACTGAGCATCCACAGCACTCTGGGGTATGAAATTCCAAAGTTTAACAACTCTTTAAGTGAAGAAATTTCTCCTCATCACAGTCCTAAATGGCCAACCCCTTATTTTGAGACTATGACCCCTTGTTCTAGACTTCCCAGTTAGAAGAGACATCATTCCAGTATCTACCCTGTCAAGCCCTGTAAGAATTTTGTATGTTTCAATGAGTTCACCTCTCATTTTTCTAAACTCTAGGGAATATAGGCCAAGTCTACTCAATCTCTCCTCATAAAACAATTCCCTCATCCCAGGGATCAATCCAGTGAATCTTTATTGCACCGCCTCTAAAGCAAATATATCCTTCCTCAGGTAAGGAGAACAGAGAGGCCGGTGTCGGGAGCGGGGAGAGCGGCGGTACAGTGAGTACTTAAACTCACTTTCACGGGCTTTTTTACAGAGGCCAGTGTCAGGAGGAGCAGAGAACGGTGGTACAGTGAGTACTTAAACTCACTTTCGCGTGCTTTTTTACAGAGGGTTACCAATCTCACAGACCAGCGGCGGCGTTCTGGAGCCACGTCACGATTGAAAAAGTGATGCGGGCAATAGGTAGCAGCTGATTGGGTGAGTACAGCCAGGTGACTATTTATACTACTCGATAGTTTGACAGTTAAGATTAATAGTTTATAAAATTTAGGCGGTCTTAATTTTTGTGGTTTTAGTTTCTAAGGGATCTGTTGTGTATCGGGGAGTGCTAGTAACCAAGGGCTTTTGAGTATATCATTTAATTGTAGTGTAATTAATGGTATTGATTTGATTTAATTTAAATTTAAATTAATTAAAGGGTAAGTCATGGCAGGACAGCTTGGCCCCGTGGCATGCTCCTCCTGCGCTATGTGGGAAATCAGGAACACTTCCTGTGTCCCTGATGACGATGTGTGTGGGAAGTGTATCCAGCTGCAGCTACTGACAGACCGCATTGTGGCACTGGAGCTGTGAATGGATACATACTGGGGTATTCACGATGCTGAGGACATCATGGATAGCACTTTTAGGGAGTTGGTCACACCACAGGTAAAGGCTGCACAGGCAGGAAGGGAATGGGTGACCACCAGGCAGAGTAGTAGGCGCAGGCAGGTAGTGCAGGGGTATCCTGTGGCCATCCCCCTCTCAAACAGATATACCATTTTGGATATTGTTGAGGGAGATGGCTTATCAGGGGAAGGCAGCAGCAGCCAACTTACTGGCACCATGGGTGGTTCTGCTGCACAGGACAGGAGGAAAAAGAGTGGGAGAGCTATAGTGATAGGAGATTCTATTGTAAGGGGAATAGATAGGCATTTCTGCGGTCGCAAATGAGACTCCAGGATGGCATGTTGCCTCCCTGGTGCAAGGGTCAAGGATGTCTTGGGGCAGCTGCAGGGCATTCTGGAGGGGGAGGGTGAACAATCAGTTATCGTGGTGCATAAAGTTACCAAGGATATAGGTAAAAATGGGATGAGGTCCTAAAAGCTGAATATAGGCAGTTAGGAGGTAAATTAAAAAATAGGACCTCAAAGGTAGTAATCTCAGGATTGCTACCAGTGCCACATGCTAGTCAGAGTAGAAATAGAAGGATATTTCAGATGAATACATGGCTAGAGGAATGGTGCAAGGGGGAGGGATTCAAATTCCTGGGACATTGGAACCGGTTCTGGGGGAGGTGGGACCAGTACACACTGGATGGTTTGCAACAGGGTGGGACTGGGACCGATGTCCTAGGGGGAGTATTTGCTAGTGCTGTTGGGGAGGGTTTAAACTAAAATGGCAGGGGGTTGGGAACCTGTGCAGGGAGACAGAGGAAAGGGAAGCAAGGTTAGAAACAAAAGACAGGAAGGAGAAAAGCAAAAGTGGAAGGCAGAGAAATCAAGGGTGTAAAATAAACGGCTACAGTAAATAATAATACTAAAAGGACTAAGAGTGTTAAAAAGCAAGCCTGAAGGCTTTGTGTCTTAATGCGAGGAGCATTCGTAATAAGGTGGCTGAATTAGCTGCATAAATAGATGTAAACAGATATGATGTAATTGGAATTATGGAGACATGGCTCCAGGGTGACCAAGGCTGGGAATTCAACATCCAGGGGTATTCAATATTCAGGAAGGATAGGTAAAAAGGAAAAGGAGGTGCGGTAGCATTGCTGGTTAATGAGGAGGTTAACACAATTGTAAGGAAGGATATTAGCTCTGATGATGTGGAATCTGTATGGGTAGAGCTGAGAAATACCAAGGGGCAGAAAATGTTAGTGTGAGTTGTATACAGGCCCCCAAACAGTAATGCTGAGGTTGGGGATGGCATTAAATGGGAAATTAGAGACGCGTGCAATAAGGGCACAGCAGTTATCATGGGTGACTTTAATCTACATATAGATTGGGCTAACCAAATTAGTAACAATACTGTGGAGGAGGAATCCCTAGAGTGTATATAGGATGTTTTCCTGGACCAATATGTCGAGGAACCAACTGGAGATCAGGCCATCTTAGACTGGGTATTCTGTAATGAGAAAGGATTAATTAGCAATGTTGTTGTGCGAGGCCCCTTGGGGAGGAGCGAGCATAATATGATAGAATTCTTCATTAAGATGGAGAGTGAAGTAGTTGAATCAGAGACTAGGGTCCTGAATTTAAATAAAAAACTATGATGGTACGAGGCGCGAGTTGGCTAGGATGGATTGGGGAATGTTAATTAAAGGGTTGATGGTGGATAGGCAATGGCAAACATTTAAAGATCACATGGATGAACTACAGAATTTGTTCATCCCTGTTTGGCATAAAAATAAAAGAAAAAAGGTGACTCAACCGTGGCTAACAAGGGAAATTATGGATAGCATAAGAACCAAGGAGAGGACATATAAATTGGCCAGAAAAAACAGCAAACCTGAGGATTGGGAGCAGTTTAGGATTCAGCAAAGGAGGGCAAAGGGATTAATTAAGAGGGGGAAAATAGAATATGAGAGTAAGCTTTCAGGGAACATAAAAACTGACTGTAAAAGCTTCTATATATATGTGAAGAGAAAAAGATTGGTGAAGTCAAGTGTAGGTCCCTTGCAGTCAGAATCAGGGGAATTTATAATGGGGAACAAAGAAATGGCTGACCAATTAAATACATACTTTGGTTCTGTCTTCACAAAGGAGGACACAAATAACCTTCCAGAGATGTCGGGGAACATAGGGTCTAATGAGAGGGAGGAATTGAATGAAATCAGTATTTCTAGGGAAATGGTTTTAGGGAAATTGATGGCATTGAAGGCCAATAAATCCCCAGGGCCTGATAATCTACATCCTAAGGTACTTAAGGAAGTATCCCTAGAAATAATAGATGCATTGCTGGTCATCTTCCATAATTATATCGACTCTGGAATAGTTCCCATGGATTGGAGGACAACTAATGTAACCCCACTATTTAAAAAAGGTGGTAGAGAGAAAACGGGGAATTATAGACCGGTAAGCCTGACATCAGTAGTGGGGAAAATGCTAGAGTCCATCATAAAAGGTGTAATAGCAGAGCACTTGGAAAACAGTGACAGGATCGGACAAAGTCAACATGGATTAACAAAAGGTAAATCATGCTTGACTAATCTACTGGAATTTTTGGAGGATGTAACTGGTAGAATAGATAAGGGAGAACCAGTGGATGTGGTGTATTTGGACTTTCAGAAGGCTTTTGATAAGGTCCCGCATAAGAGATTGGTGTGCAAAGTTAAAGCACATGGGATTGGGGGTTAGGTACTGACTTGGATAGACAACTGGTTGGCAGACAGGATGCAAAGAGTTGGAATAAACGGGTCTTTTTCCGAGTGGCAGGCAGTGACTAGTGGGGTACCGCAGGGATCGATGCTAGGACCCCAGCTATTCACAATATATATTAATGATCTAGATGAGGGAACTAGATGTAATATCTCCAAGTTTGCAGATGACACAAAGCTGGGTGGGCGTGTGTGCTGTGAGTAGGATGCAGAGAAACTCCAGTATGATTTGGACAGTTTGGGTGATTGGGCAGATGCATGGCAGATGCAGTAGAATGTGGATAAATGCGAGGTTATCCACTTTGGTGGCAAAAACAGGAAGACAGATTATTATCTGAATGGCAATAGATTGGGAAAAGGGGAAGTGCGACGAGACCTGGGTGTACTTGTGCACCAGTCGCTGAAGGTAAGTATACAGGTGCAGCAGGCGGTTAAGAAGGCAAATGTTATGTTGTCCTTCATAGCGAGAGGATTCGAGCACAGGAGCAAGGATGTCTTGCTGCAGCTGTAGAGGGCCTTGGTGAAACCACATCTTGAGTATTGTGTGCAGTTTTGGTCGCCTTATCTGAGGAAGGATGTTCTTGCCATGGAGGGAGTGCAGCGAAGATTCACCAGACTGATACCTGGGATGGCAGGAATGACGTATGAAGAGAGATTGGGTCGATTAGGCTTATATTCGCTAGAGTTTAGAAGAATGAAAGGGGATCTCATTGAAACTTATAAAATTGTAACAGAACTAGACAGACTAGATGCAGGAAGGATGTTCCCGATGGCGGGGAGTCCAGAACCAGGGGTCACAGTCGAAGGTTAAGGGCTAAGCCATTTAGGACAGAGATGAGGAGGAATTTCTTCACCCAGAGAGTGGTGAACCTGTGGAATTATCTACCACAGAAAGCAGTTGAGGCCAACTTATTAAATATATTCAAGAAGGAGTTAGATATATTTCTAAAGGCTAAAGGGATCAAGGGATATTGGGAGAAAGCAGGGACAGGGTACTGAATTTGGATGATCAGCCATGATCTCTTTAAATGGCAGAACAGGCTCGAGGGGCTGAATGGTCTACTCCTGCTCCTATCTTCTATGTTTCTAAAACTATACACAGTACTCCAGGTGTGGTCTCACCAAGTAAAACTTCTTTACTGTTATACTTCAATTCCTTTGTAATAAAGACTAAGATACTATTTTCCTTCCTAATTGCTTGCTGTACCTGCATGTTAACTTTCTGTGATTCGTGTACAAGGACAGCAACATTTCTCTGAATACCAACATTTCCTACTCTCTCACCTTTTAAAAAACATTCTGCTTTTCTATTTTTCTGACCAAAGTGGATAACTTTCATATTTCATGACATTATATTCCATCTGTCACATTCTTGCCTACTCATTTCACTGTCGATATCCCTTTGCAGCCTCTTTGCGTCCTCCTCACTGCTTAGATTAAAGGGTAAGACGATACATGATCAGTGGTGTACATTTAAGGAGTTATTTTACAACTTCCAAAAAATATATATTCCACTGAGAAGAAAAGGGTGTAAAAGAAAAGACAGCCACCCGTGGCTCAGTAGAGAAATTAAGGATAGTATTCGACTAAAAACAACGGCATATAAGGTAGCCAAATCTAGTGGGAGGATAGAGGATTGGGAAAACTTTAAAAGACAGCAAAAAAATAACAAAAAGATTGATTAAGAAAGGGAAGATAGATTATGAAAGTAAATTAGCAAAAAATATAAAAACAGATAGTAAGAGTTTTTATAGTTATATAAAAAGAAAAAGGGTGGCTAAAGTAAATGTTGGTCCCTTAGAGGATGAAACCGGGAAATTAATGGTGGGAAATATGGAGATGGCAAAAACACTGAATGAATATTTTGTATCAGTCTTTACAGTAGAGGACACTAAGAATATCCCAACACTGGACAAACAGGGGGCTATAGGGGGGGAGGAGCTAAACACGATCAAAATCACTAAGGAAGTGGTACTCGGTAAAATAATGGGACTCAAGGCGGATAAATCACCTGGACCTGATGGCTTACATCCTAGGGTCTTGAGGGAAGTGACGGTAGGGATTGTGGATGCATTGGTAATAATTTTCCAAAACTCCCTGGACTCAGCAAAGGTCCCGGCAGACTGGAAAACTGCTAATGTAACACCCTTATTTAAAAAGGGCAGTAGACAGAAGGCTGGAAACTATAGACCGGTTAGCCTAACATCTGTGGTAGGTAAAATTTTGGAGTCCATTATTAAGGAGACAGTAACAGGACATTTGGATAATCATAATTTAATAGGACAAAGTCAGCATGGTTTTATGAAGGGGAAGTCATGTTTGACAAATTTTCTGGAGTTCTTTCAGGAAGTAACATATAGGGTGGATAAAGGGGAACCAGTGGACATAGTGTATTTGGACTTCCAAAAGGCATTTGACAAGGTGCCACACAAAAGATTATTGCTTAAGATAAAAAAATCATGGGATTGGGGGTAATATTCTGGCATGGATAGAGGATTGGCTATCTAACAGAAGGCAGAGAGTTGGGATAAATGGTTCATTCTCAGACTGGCAATCAGTAACTAGTGGTGTTCCGCAGGGGTCAGTGCTGGGTCCCCAACTCTTTACAATCTATATTAACGATTTGGAGGAGGGGACCGAGTGTAACATATCAAAGTTTGCAGATGATACTAAGATGGGAGGGAAAGTAGTGAGTGAGGAGGACATAAAAAACCTGCAAGGGGACATAGACAGGCTAAGTAAGTGGGCAGAGATTTGGCAGATGGAATACAATACTGGAAAGTGTGAGGTTATGCACTTTGGCAGGAAAAATCGCAGAGCAAGTTATTATCTTAATGGCAAGAAACTGGAAAGTACTGAAGTACAAAGGGATCTGGGGGTCCTGGTGCACAAAACTCAAAAGGTTAGTATGCAGGTGCAGCAAGTGATTAAGAAGGCCAATGGAATGTTGGCTTTCATTGCTAGGGGGATAGAATATAAAAATAGGGAGGTATTGCTTCAGTTGTACAAGGTATTGGTGAGACCGCACCTGGAATACTGCATACAGTTTTGGTGTCCATACTTAAAAAAAGACATACTTGCTCTTGAGTCAGTACAAAGAAGGTTCACTCGGTTAATCCCGGGGATGAGGGGATGGACATATGAGGAGAGGTTGAGTAGATTGGGACTCTACTCATTGGAGTTCAGAAGAATGAGAGGTGATCTTATTGAAACATATAAGATTGTGAAGGGGTTGGATCGTGTAGATGCGGGGAGGATGTTCCCGATGATGGGTGAAACTAGAACTAGAGGGCATAATCTTAGAATAAGGGGCTGCTCTTTCAAAACTGAGATGAAGAGGAACTACTTCACTCAGAGGGTGGTAGGTCCATGGAATATGCTGCCTCAAAGAGCTGTAGAAGCTACATCATTACATAAATTTAAAACAGAAATAGACAGTTTCCTAGAAGTAAAGGGAATTAAGGGTTACGGGGAGCGGGCAGGAATTTTGACATGAGTCTAGGTTCGGATCGGACATGGCCCTGTGGGTAGCGGAGCGGGCCCAGGGGCCGTGTAGCCTGATCCTGCTCCTATTTCATGTGTCTAATTCTGTTAGATTCAGGAGATGGTTCTGTGATAGTAGATTGGCGGTTAGGATCAGATCAGCCATGATCTTATTGAATGGCGGAGCAGGCTCGAGGGGCCGATTGGCCTACTCCTGCTCCTATTTCTTATGTTCTTATGTTCTTATGTTCTTACTTTCCCACCTAGCTTTGCAACATCAGCAAACTTGGATACATTACACTCGGTCCCCTCATCTAAGTCATTGATATAGAGTGTAAATAGCTACGGCCCAAGCACTGATCCTCACGGTACCCCACTAGTTAGAGCCTGCCACCCGAAAATGACCCGTTTATTCCTATTCTCTGTTTTCTGGCCGTTAACCAATCCTCAATCCATGCTAGTATATTACCCCCATACCATGAACCCTAATTTGGTATAATAAACTCTTCTGTGGCACCTAATTAAATGCTTTTGGAAAATCCAAATACACTACATCCATTAGTTCCCCTTTATCTACCCTGCTATTTACAACCTCAAAAAACTCTTAACAGATCAGAACCAATCCATCCACTATCTCTGTAGCTACCTCTTTTAAAACCTTAGGATGTAGGCCATCAGGTCCAGGGGATTTGTTGGCTTTTAGTCCCATTCATTTCTCCAGTACTATTTCTTTACTAATACAAATTTCTTTAAGTTCCTCATTCTCACTAGACCCTTGGTTCCCCACTACTTCCAGAATGTTTTTTGTGTCTTCTACCATGAAGACAGATATAAACTTTTAATTTAATTTCTCTGCCAATTTCTTATACCCCATTATGATTTCTCCAGTCTCCGCCTGTAAGGGACCCATATTTAATTTTGCGAATCTCTTCCTTTTTACATACCTATAGAAGCTTTTACAATCTGTTTTTATGTCTCTTGCTAGTTTACTCTCTTATTCTATTTTCTCTCTCTTTATCAATTTCTTGGTCATCATTTGCTGAATTCTATAATCCTCCCAATCCCCAGGCTTACTGCTCTTTTTGACAACATTATACGCCTCTTCCTTTAATCTAATGCTATCTTTAACTTCTCTGGTTAGCCACGGTTGGACCACTTTTCCCGTGTGGTTTTTATTCCTTAAGGGAATGCATTTGCGTTATGAATTATTTCTTTAAATATTTGCCATTGCTTATCTACTGTCATATCTTTTTATCTAGTTTCCAAATCTACCATATCCAACTCACCCTCATATCAATGTAGTTTGATTTGATCAGATTTAAGACCCTAGTTTTCACAGAATCACAGAATCACAGAAACCCCACAGTGCAGATAGAGGCCATTTCGGCCCATCGAGCCTGCACCGACACATATCCCACCCGATCCCCGTAACCCCTACACCAACACATATCCCACCCTATCCCCGTAACCTCATGTATTTAATCCCCCTAACACGAAGGGTCAATTTTATCATAGCCAATCAACCTAAGCCGCACATCTTTGGACTGTGGGAGGAAACCGGAGCACCCGGAGGAAACCCACGCAAACACGGGGAGAATGTGCAAACTCCACACATACAATCACCTGAGGCCGGATTTGAACCCGGGTCCCTGGCGCTGTGAGGCAACAGTGCTAACCACTATGGACTTAACAAAATCACTTTCAAACTCAATATAAAATTCTAGCATATTATGATCACTCTTCCCCAGAGGCTCCTTTACTACAATGTTATTAATTAACCCTGTCTCAATACTAGACCTAAAATAGCCTGTTCACTAGTTGGTTCCTCAGCATATTGATCTAGAAAACTATCTTGAATGCACTTACTCACTCGTTACCCACTAAACACGGCAGAAAAAGTTAGGGCATTCAGGTGTATGTGAATTTTTAATGGTGTTGTAAGTCATAATTACTGCAAATTACTGCCAAACAACCTCTCTGGCACTGAAAATTAAATTTTACAAGTGTGGAGTCTCATTCCTTCAGAATTTAATTATTGTTGGAGATTTTAATTTTTTTTAATTACTTTTTCTATTTGTCTCTTTTATTTCACTCTCTTATTCCCCTCTTTCTTTCCAATCTTTATTTTGCTTTCTGTAGATTAATTAAATCTAATTTATACTTCCTGGTTTAGACGCTGCGTGTCTCAGTGAGGATTCTTCAATCTGATTGGATGCAGAGCCTCGCTGTTTCTTGACCTGCTCATAGACACCACAGATGCCCCATAGAAGGTGTTACACTGGATTAGATGCCTAATAACATCACATTACAGGAAGGATGTGATTGCAATAGCAAGGGTACAGAGGAGATTTACGAGGATGTTGCCAGAACTGGAGAATTTTAGCTATGAGAAAAGGTTGGCTAGGCTGGGTTTGTTTTCTTTGGAACAGAAGAGGCAGAGGGGAGACTTGATTGAGGTGTATAAAATTGTGAGGGGCCTAGTCAGAGTGAATAGGAAGGACCTATTTCCCTCAGTAGAGAGGTCAATAACCAGGGGGCATAGATTTAAATAATTGGTAGAAGGCTTAGAGGGGAGTTGAGGAGAACTGTTTTCACCCAGAGGGTGGTGGGGGTCTGGAACTCACTGCCTGAAAGGGTGGTAGAGGCAGAAACCCTAATCACATTTAAAAAGTATTTGGATATGCACTTGAAGTGCTGTAACCTACAAGGCTATGGACCAAGAGCTGAAAAGTAGGATTAGGCTGGATAGCTCTTTTTCGGGCAGCACTGACACAATGGACTGAATGGCCTCCTTCTGTGTCATCAATTTGTATGATTCTATGATTCTATGACAGCAAGTCTCTGCTCAAAAACCTGCAAATACTTTGTTGACAGCTGTCAGTGTAGTGAACGGCAAGTACCATTACTTCGCTGTAGACCGCAAAATCCGGGCCACTGTCAACTGTTGCGCTGCTTGGGTGAAGTGCTTGTCTCATAACCTAACCTTAGTAGAGTATCCTGTGATGAACAAAATAATCTGTATCCTCCTCATTCAATAAGCTCATAGAATCATAGAATGGTTACAGCATAGAAGGAGGCCATTCGGTCCATTGAGCCCATGCTGGCGCTCTACAAGAGCACTTCAGCTAGTCCCACTCCCCCACCCTTTCCTCGTAGCCCTGCAATTTTTTTCCTTCAGGTACTTATCGAATTCCCTTTTGAAAGCCACAATTGAATCTGCCTCCACCACCCTTTCAGGCAAAGCATTCCAAATCCTAACCATTCGCTGCGTAAAAAAGTTTTTCCCCATGTCACCTTTGGTTCTTCTGCCAGTCACCTTAAATCTGTGTCCTCTGGTTCTCGACCCTTCCACCAATGGGAACAGTTTCTCTCTATCGACTCTGTCTAGACTCCTCATGATTTTGAACACCTCTATCAAATCTCCCCTCAACCTTCTCTGCTCGAGGGAGAACAATCCCAGATTCTCCAGTCTATCCATGTAACTGAAGTCCCTCATCCCTGGAACCATTCTTGTAAACCTTTTCTGCACCTGCTCTATGTTTTTCACATCCTTCCTAAAGTGCGCTGCACAGAATTGGACACAATACTCCAGTTGAGGCCAAACCAGTGTTTTATAAAGGTTCATCATATCTTCCTTGCTTTCGTACTCTATGGGCAGGATTTTCATTGGGCCATGGAGGCGAGATTGGAGGCGGGTGGGGGTTAAAATCCAGAAATCGGGGGGCACGAACCCATCCCGCCCCCAACCTGCCTCCATGCCAGTTTCAAAGGAGGCAGGTACCCGACCCGCCTCCCTGAGGCGGGAAGGAGATTAATGCTAATTAACTGCCTGTTAACAGGTAGTTAACAGGCAGTTTTTAGCCTAATCCCTATTTTTATTGCTGAAGTGTGGGATTGCCGACGGCTCCAAACCACGCCAAGTTAGTGAGGTGGGCCGTCGGGCTGAAGGGTTTGGAGGGGTCGAGATGTCCAGTGTTCAGGTGAGTGATGGGTGCATGAGTGCAGAGGTAAGTGTGTTTGGTGTGTTTAAAGTGTTTAAAGAAGTTTTACTTACCTTTACAGCCTTCCTTCATTCAGGTCTCGGGAGTCCCTCATCTCACTGGCACAGAAAGCAGAATGGCTGCGATCTGTCAAAAATTGCAACATTCAGCTTTCTGTTTTGGAGAGATCTCTAAATCAGCCTGAGGGGAAGGAATTAACTTGGAATACAGATTGTCAGTGTTTGACAGCTTCAAACAGCTGTCGAACGCTGATATTTCATCTGTCAAAAGGTCTTGACAGATGACATATCAATCTGTGACGTCACCTGTTGCCAGGTGGCCCTTAATTGGCCTGCTGAGCCCCCTGGGTGGGCTCAACAAGGTCAATCAAGTCAAAATTGCGTGGGTTGGCTACAACTCGATCGAGGCAGGACTACAACCCCGAAAGTTGTAGTCCCGCCTCCTACCCGCCTCCTCAATGAAATTCCAGCCCTATGCCTCTCTTTATGAAGCCCAGTATCTCATATGCTTTTTTAACCGCTTTCTCAACCTGCCCTGCCACCTTCAATGATGTGTGCACATATACCCCCAGGTCTCTCTGTTCATGCACCCTTTTAGAATTGTACCCTTTAGTTTATATTGCCTCTCCTCGTTCTTCCTACCAAAATGTATCACTTGCACTTTTCTGCATTAAATTTCATCTGCCATGTATCCGCCCATTCCACCAGCCTGTCTATGTCTTCCTGAAGTCTATCGCTATCCTTCTCACTGTTCACTATACTTCCAAATTTTGTGTTAACTGCAAATTTTGAGGCATTTATGATAAAAGACTGCCATGTGAAGTGTCAAATTCCAGTCTGTTGACTTCACATCACATGTTGGGCAATACTTTATATGACACAGATGTACAAAGCCCTATGGGAATGTGAGAGCTGCAAACTTACTAACTGTTTATGATGGGAAGCCAGATTAGCATTTGCTGGTCAAATCACACACAAAGGGCTGCATTTGTCTCTACAATTCTACCTGAAATGGGGTAGGATAATGGCGAGAAAGTGGGGCAGAAAAGCCTACCGTTGCCTTCACATGCATTACCATTCCCCTGCCCCCACCTCTACCAGGACCACTGCTTCGCTGGCAGTCCCTTACCTGTCTCCCACATGCATAGAAACATAGGAACAGGAGGAGTAGACCATTCAGCACCTCGAACCTGCTCAGCCATTCAATTAGATCTTGGCTGATGTGTGTCTCAATTCCATTTACCTTAGTTCCATATCCCCTTATACCCCTGCCTAACAAAAATATATCAATCTCAGTTTTGAAAGTTTCAATTGTCCTAGCATCCACAGCCTTTTGGGGTAGAGAATTCCAGATGTCTACTACACTTTGTGTGAAAAAGTATTTCCAAACTTCCCTCCTAAATGGCTTAGCTTTAATTTAAAGATGATGTACCCTCATTCTTAATTCCCCCACCAGAAGATAGTTTCGCTGCCTCTACCCTATCAAATCCTTTTAACATTTTAATTAACTAGATCAGATTAATATTTAATACTCAAAGGGATACAAGCCAAGTTTATGCAACCTGTCCTCAGAATTTAATCCTTTTAGTTCCGATATCATTCTGGTGAATCTGTGCTGCACCCCTCCAAATCCAATATATCCTTCCTCTGTGCAGTGCCCAGAACAGAACACAATACTCCAGATGGGATCTGGCCAAGGCTTTCTACAGCTGAAGCATAACTTCCTCCCCTTTGTATTCCAGTCTCTTGAGATAAAGGCCAACGTTCCATTAGCTTTTTTGATAGATTTTTGTATCTGTTTATCAGCTTTTAATGATTTATGTACCTGGACTCCCAAATCTCTTTGCTTCTCTACAGTTCCTAGTTTCTCACCATTTAGAAAATACTCTGATTTATCTTTCTTAGGTCCAATGTGATGACCTCACACTTGCCCACATTGAACTCCATCTGCCACAGTTTTGCCCACTCACTTAATCTGCAGCTTCCTGCTCCCATCTGCATTACTTACCATCCTTCCTAATTTAGTGTAATCTGCAAACTTGGATATACAAATCTCTATTCCTTCATCCAAGTCATTAATAAATATGGTGAAAAGTTGAGGCCCCAGAACAGATCCCTAGGAAACACCACTTGTCACATCCAGCCCATTTGAGTACATACCCTTTATTCTATGTCTGTCTCCTACCTTACAACTAATTTCCAACCCAAGTCAAAAGGCTACCTCCAATTCTGTGTGGTTGAATTTTTGCCAATAATCTTTTGTGTGGAGCAATATGGAATGCCTATGGATGTTACAGGTAACATCCATAGACACTCCCTTGTCTACTTTATTAGTGACTACCTCAAAAAATTCAACTAGATTAGCCAGACATGACTTACCTTTAACAAAGCTGGCTCTCTCTGATCAGCTCATTTACCAGCAGGGAGGCAGGGCCCAGGTTTGTGGCAAATTTTCCTTCCATCCACTCTGCTTACTACCAATCCCTGGGACTGCTTGGAGTAAGATGGCAGTAGGCCTGGGGTAGTGGTGGTAATGGCACCAAAGTCTCCTGGTAGAGAAAGAAAACCTAGTAGAAGCCATCTCTACCTGAATTTAGCCCCCAGCACTTACATTTGTAAGCTTCAATCTCTGCCAAGGCCTACAAAGCCAGTAGGTTTTTCATTTATGGGGCTCTTCTGTCCCTTTAAGGTCTCTTGCTGCCTCTTCTGGTATTGCAGGATAATGGATCTGGGTCAGGGCAGAGTTGGAGGGGCTAGTGGAAGTCCTGCCCTGCCCCAATGGGCAAATCCAGTCCAAAAATCTACAACAATCCAGGATTAACACTGCTCAGTTTATATAATTAAATACATTTCTAGCAATTGTATATTTTTATATGGCTCCATAAACGTATGCATTGTTCACATCCACAGATTTTACAGGTGGACAAAACAATTCTCACTTCTCAAACAGTATGGCGTGGAAAGCTGACAAAGTCTCTGCTCATTTTCCTAAAAAATCCAAGTTTTGAAGCTTTTGATCATTGATTTGTTTGTTGACAGATAAATCATCTTCAAAAGCTTTTAAACAGGCTCAGTTTTTATAAATAAAACTACGGTTGTTCATCTTTAAGTAGAATTGAAAAGCCAGCAGGTTGCTGTGACCCAAGAATGGGTGACATCACTAGAACAATCCATCTACATTTCAGTATTTCCACATCGCAGTATGTTGGATGGAATCAGAAACTACCTGTGTCTCTTTTCACTAGTCAGTTAATGTAATATATCTAGGGGGAGAAATTCGGTATCGCCCTGTTTGGGACGCAATTATCGGCCGGGTGCAAAGTTTAACACCTGGCGCTAATTATCGTCTCCGACTGCAAACTTGGCTTCTATTGCCCCTGGAGGTGATTGGAGCATTAAATCAGGCGCTACACTTAATCTTAAGGTGCTAACGCTGAGGAGTGAAGCACTACCTTAGAGCGCTGGCGAAGCTCATGTGATGTCAGTTAGCAATGGAACAAAGACACACTGGCGCCGGCCAGTTCTTAAAGGGAAGGGTCGATCTTGCTCTCCATCCACACCCTGCTCATTGCAGCCTTGAATCTCAGCCTGGAGAGACCTGACCATCAATTCTGCTGGAAAGAACAATGGAGAGGCCCAGGAAAAGAGCTCAGAGTGCAGCCCCCATAGTCTCTTCTAAATCGATGCAAGGAAGGTCAAATCAAAATGAACCTACAAAGTGCTGCTTAATCACCCAAAACTCCATCACACAGCGTTGACTCTCTCCAGAAGTCTCTCTCTGTCTCTCAGAATGTGTGGTGCAAAAATGTCGCTGACAAAAAAAGGCAGGAAGCGGCCGTCTTTAAATAGCGCACCCCCAGTCCCTTCCTGACTGCAAAATGCTCCCCTCTACCTGTCATTGCTAGCGGCAGGCGGTAAGGCAGGGGGCACCCCTCAATATCCGGTCCGGGGTGCTACTGGGGCATTGCACGCTCGACTGACATCACGATCTGCGGGTGTAGGAGATCGTGGTGGTAGTGTTTAGCGCCGCAGCAAAATGTCTGGTCAATTTCGTGAGTGGCACAAACATCGCCTCGCCCGGGCGCTAGTTGCTTTGCGCCCCGTTAGCGCCCACTTAGGGCGCTAATGGGAGGTGCAAAGCAACCGAATATTTCCCCCCTAGAATTTTATAACCTGTAGATGAACAATTGGTGACTTGATTTATGTTTTATTTTTCTAGCTTTGTAAACAGAGAAGCACAAATCACTCAACTGGTGATACGATGATGTTGCCATATTACTAAATTACACTCACTACTAAAAATATTTAGGGGTGATTTTATAAATTCTAATATAAAAATCATATCAACATAGGCTGTGGTATTTCAAGTTAAACGAAGACTGTGGGACAAGGGGAAAGAAGTACAACATAGTAAAAGGCATGTTCAAGACTGATGTCAAGAAGCACTTTGTCACACAAACAATGATTAATACCTAACTAGGATAAAGCAGTCGAAAATATATTCAAAAGCAATAGAATGCTCTTAAGGGGGTGGGGGATGGAGGGTATAGTTTTCTATAGAAGTTTGAGCTAGATGGGCCAAACAACCTCCCTTACCTAAACTTGACATTGTGATGCGACAGCATATATACCAATGAGGATGGCAGTAGAACCATTAAGATAGTACTGGTGAGCTGCATGCTGCAGTCATGGCCACAGAAGCAGCTCGCCGAATTTGGCCAGCTGGGACACTGGCTGAATGCCTCAGGTGAACCCAGGGGAGTGCAATTGAGATGGGGCTAATTGGTGGCCGACAGCAGCCTGCAGTTTTAATGTGGAGCCGGCAGGAGCAGAAGCGCTCCTCCTGGCTCCACATTAAGGAAAGCATTATTTTTTAAAACTTACCTATTTAGTGGCCGTCTCCAGCAGTTCCTGATTAGGACCATTCAGACCAGGTAATACTGAACACAGCAGGCCTAACGCTGTGTTCAGGGTAAACCAATTTCTGGTTTGGGTCCTAAAACAGGTGTTAGGCCCTTTATTGGTATTTTCAAGGAGCCTAGCACCTGTTTTAGGCAGCTGCCAGTGATGCCTCTACAGCGGCTGAACTAATATGGCGTTGGACATATTTCCAACGCTGTTTGGGTACGAGAGGTTGGCCTAAAATTAGACTTGTTTGCACCCGTTTTCCACCTGGAAAACAGGCGCAGCAAGGTCCAATTTCACCCTCTGAATATTTTGATTAGACTGTTCCAGGAACAGATACTGCCCAATAAATTCCTCCAAACCACAATGATGGCCCTTTAAAGGGAAAATAAATCTTCTCTGTTAAGTCAGTACCTTTATTGTATTGCTCATTTTTCTCTCCATTTAGTTTATAACATTTGTCAGCTGTTTCCTATTACTCTTGTCAGAACAGCCTGTGATGATTTATTTAGGCCTCCTAGGTTGTCATATCTATTTTCCTGTTAGAATGTGGCATAAATTATTTCATAGAAAGCTTACAGGCCACTCCCTGACATCATTATCAGTTAAGTAATGAAAAACTGGAGGAATGATTTATACAGGAACTGTGCATCAGTGGGGACATCATTTACCCATAGTTCAACAGGCAATAATGGCACTCCACATGGCCTATATAAGTAAATACATATGGAATTCTATGATCCAAATGAATAAGAAGCAGATGAGAAAGATACACCATAATTAAACAGAGAAAAAAATGAGTAATGTTTGAAAGGAATGACTTCACCACTGTGGGTTTAGTTCCCTTTAACATGTAACATAACATTTTCCACATCCATTTCTAAGTTTCTTACATTTTGGAACACAGGGCTTTAAAGTTGCTATAAATTAAAGTTTTATCAGCAATGATTTTTCTGAGACTGAAACTATGGGTCAGATTATCTTTGTTGTATTTGGATCAAGACCTCCACAATTCTTTGGTTTTGTTTCACTTAAATTTCTGTTCTATCTTAAGCCACAAGGATTAATGAGGGACACAAAGGCTTGCACACACTTATGTTTTTAGATCCAAATTGAATATGTAATGTTTGTACTCCTTTTCTATCCCAAAAATTATTTTTGACAGAAACTCAACTTCAGATTTAGGTATTGACCTTTAGATTGAGGCACATTTTTGAGGGTTTATAGCTTGCAAGCCTGAAACTGTCATTCATGAAATTGTGACAGACAGAGAACCTGATTACCATTTGGGGGAGACAACTGGACCGAGCGTGCACTGTGCACACTCCGTCCATGTTTTACCTAGTGGTACAACAACAACAACAACTTGCATTTATCTAGCACCTTTAACGTAGTAAAACATCCCAAGGCGCTTCACAGGAGTGTTATCAAACAAAATTTGATACTGAGCCACATAAGGAGATATTAGAACAGATGACCAAAAGCTTGGTCAAAGAGGTAGGTTTTAAGGAACGTCTTAATGAAGGAGAGAGATGTAGAGAGGCGGAGAGCTTTAGGAAAAGAATTCCAGAGCTTAGGGCCTAGGCAGCAGAAAGCACGGCCACCGATAGTAGAGCGTTTGAAATAGGGGATGCGCAAGAGGCCAGAATTGGAGGAGTGCAGAAATCTCGGAGGTTTGTAGGGCTGGAGGAGGTTATAGAGATAGGGAGTGGGCAAGGCCATAGAGGGATTTCAAAACAAGGATGAGAATTTTAAAATCGAGGCATTGCCAGAAAAGGGAGCCAATATAGGTCAGCGAGCACAGTGGTGATGGATAAATTAAGATACGGCAGTAGAGTTTTGGATGAACTCAAGTTTAGGACGGTGGAAGATGGGACCAAAGGCATGGATGAGGGTTTCAGCAGCAGATGAGCTGAGGCGGGGCAGAGTCAGGTGATGTTATGGAGGTGGAAGTAGGCGGTCTTGGTGATGGAGCGGTTATGTGGTCAGAAGCTCATCTTGGGGTCAAAAACGACACCAAGGTTATGAATAGTCTGCTTCAGCCTCAGATGGTTGCCAGGGAGAGGGAGAGAGTTGCTGGCTAGAGAACGGAGTTTGTGGTGGGGACCAAAGATGACAGAAAATGGTAAGTTTTAAATTATTTTTGTGGGGCCAAGGGGAGCAAGAGCGCTGCTCCGGGATCAACAATAATAACGTGAGCTGCTGCCACCTTGGTCTGCTCCCCCTTCGATCTACCTTTCCGATATTGTGCTAGACCAGAGGTGGCTAGCTACAGGGAGCGCCCATGGTAATATTACCAACTTATTTACACTGTGTAAAATAAAAGGAATCTCCTTGCCTATTTGAACACTCATGTATTTTCACAATAGGATGGCACTCACCTTTTAAGTTTGTCTCTAATGTTTGGATTCTTGATCTCATTTTGTAAGTCCTCAAAGTTCTGGACAGTGCTCATATTACAAAAAACTCTGTAGTCAGGGTACGAAGGGATGCCATGATCACGGCCTCTCTGGATATTCATTGCTGCCAAATCCAAAGCTACAGCATGAGCCATGGAAAAGAGCCTTTCTGTCAGTTCCAAATTGAGAAGCTCTGAGGGGACTCGCATTTTCCCCGCAGAAGCAAAAAGGCCACGGAGGAGTGGATCAATGCCCCCTTCTTGGATAAGTCTGAAGGGAGAGAAGAAAGCCTTGTGAAGGGGAAGGTGACCTTCTGGAATTGGTTGAAAAGAATTGTTCAGTCGATGGAGAATAGGATTGATCAATGTGTGACCAAACCGAAAGGCTGCTGTGGCAAAAGCATTTAAAATTGCACTATTCACATTTGGATTGTAACTGTTATATGGTCCCATCATTTTCATCCCCACATCCCCCAGGATTTTGGGGAGCCAGTGGTCGTATGTGATGTGCTGCATCTGTGCGCCAACAATTTTCCGTGCTTCATGATAGACGGTGTTCCCATCCCAGTGAGGATTCAATCTCAGTAGTTCAGTGGCAATACGATTATGTTCACGGTACCACAAGGTATGCATGGCTGTCAGTGCAACCTGCTCATTGGCCCTATGATCTCCTGCAAGGAAGCAGGGGATTGGGCTTTCATTCTCATCCCTCAAGCATTCTATAGATTGGCCTGTGGCAAAAGGCAACATGTGTTTTCCAGATCTTGACACAACTTCACCTTCTTTTAACAGGCCACGCTGATTTGTAAGGTCTCTAATTTCCATGGATTCATGGTCTGTACTGCCATATACATTAGATGCGTCTATATATGATGTTAGATGATTAATCTGCTCTCGGGCATACACTGACTTCATCAGTAAGGACGTCATACCACTACCACAAACTGGACTGGAGCGAACAAAAAACATGCATCTAGCATTTCTTACTCGAGGATCATTTTCTGGAATCATAATTGGAAAGCAAGGGGGATCGTTATTGCATGCGGAGCTGCAAGACTGTCCATCAGAAAACCGTGACATACTGAGAGCTGGCACAGTTAGGTCCAAATCATGGTCCAAGAACTGGCCCCACTGCATCAGAATGTGTGTATATCTGTCATCAGGAGTTATTGTCTCTGTCCCAATCATTGTTGTTGAAACAAGGCGAGGGAGAGGTAAGGGATGGCCACTGTATAAATGGTTGGATTCAGTACCTCTCGGGAGGCTAAAACCATTTTCATAAACTGGTTTTAGAATTCTCTCAAATGCTGTGAGTGATGCCCCCCACATTGGATGCCGGAGATTGTTACATGTGCCATCGTTGCTTCGATACTTTTGGTGGTAACATATGTCTGAGCAGTTTGGGAACCGCCTGTGAGCAGTACATCCAGAAAGATTGGCTATTAAGTCCAGATAATGTGGAGAAACAAGATCATTGTAGCGGAAGTCTGAAAGAAAAAAAGAACAAATACGGTTAGAGTAAGCTACTGAAGCATCGAGATCAATTTCTCTCAATGATTTTGACATTTTTTCTTTCTTGACCCAGTACTTTCCTACCATTTAAAATATAAACCCTGTGCCTGTAAGAAAGTGTGGAAGGATAAAAATAAGTGCATTTTCTTACAGGTAGAGAACAGTGCTAACTCCAACTGGTTTTCCCATCAAGAGTGGCCATAAACACCCATGATTCACGATATTTTCAATGGAAATTACTAACATATTCTGGAAGCTGTTTGAACACAGCTCAATTTCAAATGGTGAATATTTTCCCTTTGGAATTAAGCTGTCCAAGCTCACTTTCTAACTAGCAAACAAATCTGGTAACAATAAGCTGCTGATGTCATCATTTCTTAGCCCAGCACATGGTCCAGGGTAGAAAAGAATCAGAGAACACTACAGGAAAGGAAGGCAGGCACAACAGCTCAGGTCACCTATCAGTTAATGCTGGCAATTCTAACCTGGCTATAGCAGTTCCAGCCTAAGAACTGGAGCACTAGTCAATAGGAATGCAAACTACTTCAAATCCTTGAGAAACTGATATGAAGAGAATATTCAAAATAAAAATGATAAATTCACATCTCTTAACAATTTACTCACACTGGGTCAAACCACAAAACAACATTAAACCCATCTTTTCAAATCTCTTTACTTAATTTATTTAGCTTAACCGAAGTGCATGATGGAACTCATGGGATATGGTTATGGCACTAACTTACTGGTGACAGATCAGTCCAATTCTGGGATATAGATCATATCCCAAAGATCCTTACAACTTACCTTTATGAAGTGCCAGGTGAAACACCATAGCATAATTATATTTGTAATAACTAATAATTTATTAGTCATCTGCTAATACTTATCCCCAGAGTTTTCCAGATGTTTCTAATAAGGAACGTCTTCTGAAATGTAATTGTAACACAGCACTGAGAGAACTAAAGCAGAAATATCTAATTGCTAACTTATGAAGGACTAATTGGTATCTTTTGCACTATTTGCTATGTTCAGCAGAAAAAATTGGCATTCAGTCCAAAACAGATTCTCTGCTTTATACTCCTGCTGACTTTTTTGCTAACTTTAATAAATAGATGAACTTACAGCCCAATATTCAATGCAATTTATATTCGACATGAGGAACTTTGCTGTGAATATGAACAAGCTCTCTCACAATGTTCTACAAATTTATTTTCCCTTCGTGTCAAACTAGGATAAATATCTGGAATAACACAAAAACAACATTAGTATTTCTAATAGGTTGTCATCACTGAACGTGAGAGTTACATTAAGTGCATAATGTGGTGTATTTCTGAAGAACATTTCACCCACAATGATCAACAGAAAGGCACGCTGCAATAAATCATTGTGTTGGTTTACATGCCATGAAAATTCTCTTGCCAAGTCATGAGGCCATAGTAAACAATTGCTAATTACGGGGAAAGTAAACCTTAGCAGTAACTATTGTTTAATACATACAGTATTATTGTACCCGTTAGTTACTGCCATTAACTATTGCTCTTCCTACATCACTACCCAAAAATGCGAATCAAAATTAAACTTTTCACTCACCAGAGTTATGTCAGGATGCTAGTATCAACTGTCAGCAGAGCCATGAGCCACGGCTCTGTGACATCTCATTGCTGGCTTTCATGAAATGTATTAAAGGTCTAAGCACCTGGAAAAGAAGAGCAAAGTGAATGGCTGAATATTTTAGCCTAGAAATTACGCAATAAAAATTGCATAAGTTGGACGTAATTGTGGTGCGGGATGGGAGAAGTTGGAAAAGTGGGTAATACCTGGACCTGCCAGGATTTCACCCCCCCCCCGCCGAAAAAAAAAGTTTCACTTATGGTGGGGGGTGGGGGGGGGAGGTGGTGGTAGTGGGGCAGGAGGAAGGGCAATGGTGCTTCTTCTTCCCACTCTCCCTTACATTGTGGGAGCAGTTTGAGGGCATTTTTGGATGTATTCCCAGGCTACCCAGGGAATTCTGCCAAATATGTCCTTGGTAGGCACAGCGGCACTTGCATCTGTTGAGAGGAGTCATACATTTGATTGTGCTTGAAGTTGCAAAGACAAACAGAAATCAATCCCATGAAGATCAATTGCTGTTACTGTAGATGCTATAAGGAGCTGAAGTGTAAAATACAAAAATCTTGGCTTTTTTTCTTCAGCCTGATCTGGGACTTTGGATTCCCCTCAGAGTGGCAGGGTGCCACTCAGAGTCCGAGTGCTGCATTGGGGCAAGCACTCATATTGTGCTGCTGCAGGCATGGGCATCCACTCCCAACATTTAAATGACTCTGTTGTTGGAATATGGGATGTGGTTAGGATGAGGTGACAACAGCAGGCAGGAGCCTTTATCCATTTGTTCTCAAAAGATGTTTAAAAATGAAAAGAGAAAAAGTGATATCTTTAAAGCTGAAATAAGTTGTAAGAAACTGTGAGAGAAAAATACCCGTAAGATAAAGTATTGGAACCTGGAGCACAGATCAAAACAAACACCAATTATTTAATTACACGTTAATACTCAGATATGAGACTTATGAGAATCCACCAGTGGACCAAATGCTTAGCTGGTCGAATGAGCATAAAAGGAAACTCTAGAGCCATACTGGAAGTAGAAATCCACATAAGTGGATCCTCATAAGGTCCGTACCTGAGAATAAAGGTATAATGATTTACAGGTGTTATATTGGATCGCTACTACAGGTTACCCTGGGTCAGTTCAAATTTAAACTAATCCCTTCTTCCCATTCCATTTTTAACTAAACCTCCTAAATAAAAAGCAGAAAAATTCAGCCATTTATTTTTTCTTCTTTTTCAGTTGATACTTAGCTTTCCTCCTGAGAGCCAGCAATGATATACCATCAAGCTATTGCCTTCTTGAATCTGGTAACATTTGAAAGGAGAATCCAGATAAAACTTTCATATTGAATGGTGCTTTCAGGTTATGTGGTTAAATAATATCAGTGAGTCTTTCTTAAACCTAAAGTTTAGTCACACAGACTGCAAATCACAAAAGAGAGTAACCTGCCTATTTTATTCACCGGAAAAGCATTCCCCTTTCTGATTTGATTGCAAAATTTGTACCAATAATATGATAAGCAACTGACCATTGACTCGGCAGACACTGCAGAAGGAACCTGACCTCCATTTGCCATTCTCTTCAACTGAATAGTCAAGTTTAGGAACTCATATGGTTCAGAGTTGCAGGCCTTCAAAACTGTGTCCTTCCATTTAGTGGCATAACATATTGGAACAGTAATATGCTACACTACTGAATTTTAATATTTCATAGGATTATCTAATTATGATACAAGGTTATAAATCCATTAAAAAGAAAAGAAAGACTTGTATTTATAGAGTGCCTTATCATGTCTCAAAGCACGTCACACAACTTACTTTTGAAATGCTGTTGTTGTATATCAAATGCAGCAGCCAATTTGTGCATAGCAAGATTCTACAACAGCAATGAGATAAATGACCAATTAATCTGTTTTTGTGCTGTTGGTTAACAGAAGAATATTGGCCAGGACATCACGAAAACTCACTGCTCTTTTTTGAATAGAGCCATGGGATTTTTTTAGTTCCACCTGAACTACCAACTGAGCCAAGCTAACAAGTTATATGTTATGTAAAAAAATGCCATGAAGGTGAGTGCTGACTAAGTGTAAATTAAGGGAAAGCCAGTGATGACTGGAAGGGGCTGGTTATAGGAAGAATACACCTAACTGAGAATACAGTTGGAAACTGTAAAAGAAGCACCTGCGGATAAAGTAAATATCCCAAGTTTAAGTCTATCCAGTAGAAAAATTAAGAAAAATAAGTGATTACAGGGAACATACAGAAAAAACTGTGAGGCAATACCACGTTATAGAGATAAAGAAGAGATAAAGAGGACAAGATATGGACAGTAAAGGTAAATGTGGAACATAACTTCAAATTAAACCATGACAGTAGAACAAGGTGGCACAGGTTCAAACTAATGAAAGGCAAATTTAGGACTGATGTCAGGAAACTCTTCACACAGAAGAGGTGATTTTAACTTTTCTTGCTGGGAAAAGAGAATTGGGTGAGGTATGAGAGCGGAATTGATTAGAGTGGACTGGGAAAATAGATTAAAAGGTAAGACAGTACATGATCAGTGGTGTACATTTAAGGAGTTATTTTACAACTTCCAAAAAATATATATTCCACTGAGGAAAAAAGGGTGTAAAAGAAAAGATAGCCATCCGTGGCTAAGTAAAGTAATTAAGGATAGTATCCGACTAAAAAGAAGGGCATATAAGGTAGCCAAATCTAGTGGAAGGATGGAAGATTGGGAAGTCTTTAAAAGACAGCAAAAAATAACTAAAAGATTGATTAAGAAAGGGAAGATAGATTATGAAAGTAAATTAGCAAAAAATATAAAAACAGACAGTAAAAGTTTCTATAGTTATATAAAAAGAAAAAGGGTGGCTAAAGTAAATGTTGGTCCCTTAGAGGATGAGACCGGGAAATTAATGGTGGGAAACATGGAGATGGCAAAAACACTGAACAATTATTTTGTATCAGTCTTTACAGTAGAGGGCACTAAGAATATCCCAACGCTGGACAAACAGGGGGCTCTAGGGGGGGAGGAACTAAATACGATTAAAATCACTAAGGAAGTGGTACGTGGTAAAATAATGGGACTCAAGGCGGATAAATCCCCTGGACCTGATGGCTTGCATCCTAGGGTCTTGAGGGAAGTAGCGGTAGGGATTGTGGATGCATTGGTAATAATTTTCCAAAACTCACTGGATTCAGCAAAGGTCCCGGCAGATTGGAAAACTGCTAATGTAACACCCTTATTTAAAAAGGGTAGTAGGCAGAAGGCTGGAAACTATAGACCTGTTAGCCTAACATCTGTGGTTGGTAAAATGTTAGAGTCCATTATTAAGGAGACAGTAACGGGACATTTGGATAAACATAATTTAATAGGACAAACTCAGCATGGTTTCATGAAGGGGAAGTCATGTTTGACAAATTTGCTGGGGCTTTTTGAGGAAGTAACATACAGGGTGGATAAAGGGGAACCAGTGGACGTAGTGTATTTAGACTTCCAAAAGGCATTTGACAAGGTGCCACACAAAAGATTATTGCTCAAGATAAAAAATCACGGGATTGGGGGTAATATTCTGGCATGGGTGGAGGATTGGCTCTCTAACAGAAAGCAGAGAGTTGGGATAAATGGTTCGTTCTCAGATTGGCAACCAGTAACTAGTGGTGTTCCATAGGGGTCAGTGCTGGGTCCCCAACTCTTTACAATCTATATTAACGATTTGGAGGAGGGGACCGAGTGTAACATATCAAAGTTTGCAGATGATACAAAGATGGGACGGAAAGTAGTGAGTGAGGAGGACATAAAAAACCTGCAAAGGGACATAGACAGGCTAAGTAAGTGGGCAGAGATTTGGCAGATGGAATACAATACTGGAAAGTGTGAGGTTATGCACTTTGGCAGGAAAAATCATAGAGCAAGTTATTATCTTAATGGCAAGAAACTGGAAAGTACTGTAGTACAAAGGGATCTGGGGGTCCTGGTGCACGAAACTCAAAAAGTTAGTATGCAGGTGCAGCAAGTGATCAAGAAGGCCAATGGAATGTTGGCTTTTATTGCTAGGGGGATGGAATATAAAAACAGGGAGGTATTGCTGCAGTTGTACAAGGTATTGGTGAGACCGCACCTGGAATACTGCATACAGTTTTGGTGTCCATACTTAAGAAAAGACATACTTGCTCTTGAGTCAGTACAAAGAAGGTTCACTCGGTTAATCCCGGGGATGAGGGGGTGGTCATATGAGGAGAGGTTGAGTAGATTGGGACTCTACTCATTGGAGTTCAGAAGAATGAGAGGCGATCTTATTGAAACCTATAAGATTGTGAAGGGGCTTGATCGGGTGGATGCGGTGAGGATGTTCCCAATGATGGGTGAAACTAGAACTAGTGGGCATAATCTTAAAATAAGGGGCTGCTCTTTCAAAACTGAGATGAGGAGAAACTTCTTCACTCAGAGGGTGGTAGGTTTGTGGAATTTGCTGCCCCAGAAAGCTGTGGAAGCTACATCATTAAATAAATTTAAAACAGAAATAGATAGTTTCCTAGAAGTAAAGGGAATTAAGGGTTACGGGGAGCGGGCAGGAAATTGGACATGAGTCTAGGTTCGGAATGGTCATGGCCCTGTGGGTAGTGGAGTGGGCCCAGGGGCCGTGTAAACTGGTTCTGCTCCTACTGTGTTCTAATTCTGTGTTAGATTTCAGGAGATGGCTTTATTCCTGTTCCTGGCTGGGGTGGAGATCGCCTTACAGAAGGTAAGTACTGTAGAAAATATAGGGACAGAGTGATCTCCTGGAAGAATTTCGATCGCCTAGATGGGTCGGAGAGGAATTTCCCAGATTTTTTTCTCCCAAATTGGCCATTGGGTCTTTATCTGGTTTTTCGCCTCTCCCGGGAGATCACATGGGTTCGGGTGGATGCAGAGTGATAGAAGATTTGAGGTTAGGATCAGATCAGCCATGATCTTATTGAATGGTGGAGCGGGCTCGAGGGGCCGATTGGCCTACTCCTGCTCCTATTTCTTATGTTCTTATGTTCTAATGTACAACAGCCTGCAGATTTGCTATCACCCACTTTTCACCTGGCAATAAAAGATAAAATGACCCCTAACAAGTGATAAACATGGGAAACGGAATTTTGGGTAGGTTAGTTTAATCATTTAAGAAACAGTTGCTGTGATCAGGGAGTGTAGGCTTTTCTGGACGATTAGTTAGGATGGGCTGAGTGGGTTCTTCACCTCTATCTACCTAGTAATCATGAAATATGTTAGTTTTCACTTTAATAAGTATGTTTGATATTTGCAGAATATAAATTGCATTTTAACATAATTTCAGAGGAAATCATAATTGGTGCAAACATTATGAACAACACAAGCAAATGTTGTTTTAATAATTGTAAATGTAAAAGAATCCTCATTGGTATTGTATTTTACCTTTCTGGATGTTTCAGTTATGTTTGGTAACCTCTGGTTATTTTGTTTCTCTTTTGACTTGGGACCATACCTATGTCATTGAAGTCCACAGTTAAGCCTTGCTTGACATGGTTCTGTATCAGCTGCAAGGTCCGCTCAAAGATCTCTCCTGCTCTTGCTGTCTCCACAGTGAAGGGATCCCGTGGATAACGGAACAAAGCCAGCAGGTCATTTGGACTGAGTGGGCGCCTAGAAAGAAAATGTACAAGAAAAGGCAAACAGAGTCTCAATGTAACACAGGCAGAACTGTTTAATTGTTCATAACATTTAGACAATGTAATTCCTTTAGAAATGCATTTTTGCAAATTTTAAATATAGTAAAAGGCATTTTTGATCCATTTACCGCAAATAAACTGCAGTCCAGCAGCAATGTGATGACAGGATTCACTTCACTATTCAGACATCACAGCTATAGCTACAGCTGCCTTGAGCTGCCTGGCTCTCAAATTTGGGCTTTTCTCAGCTGGGATGTGTACTTTTCTAACCATTTCTCTTTGCATTTTAACTATGGCTGTTTTGAAAGCCCAACAGAGCAGATTTTTAAACTTAGAATTTTATCATTAATAGTGTGCCAATAATTATGAACCAAAATTAGGGGCCTGATTTTAACCCTACCTGTCTTGGTGGGTGAGCAGTTAAAATCGCAAAAAAAAATGACTTGCTGACCCATCGGAAACAGGCGGGTGCCTAATAAATCTATGCAAATCAGTGTTCTATGATGTAATTTTTGTTACATAAGGGTATCAAGGGATATGGATTAATTGTGTGTAAATGAAGTAGAGGTACAGATCAGCCATGATCTGACTGAAAGGCGGATCAGGTTTGAGCGGCTGAATGGCCTGCTCCTGCTCATATGTTCCATTTTAGCTATTTTAACTGGGCGGAATTATCGGCCAAGTCGCTCAGTAAAACCTCGAGGGATTGTTCTCAGAAACTGACTGACAAGAACTGGTAAAGAATTTAAAGGGGAACTTATCTGAAGGCAGAGATTACAGAGATGCTTGTGCTGCAAAGCTTATTGAAATTCCAAACACTGGTAAGCTACCACATAAATTTTTTCCTACTTTTTGGCTTCACTCATCCTGAGTAAAAACTCTCTGCTTGTCACAAATTGCTTAAGTAGTCTGGTTGAAGTGACAGTCGGACGATGAAGAGCAGCAGCCTCACTAACCAGACTGAGCAGCATCTGGGCCTGTTAAGAGCACAGTACGTGAGGGGGCAGTCAGAGAGGCCGGGGATCAGTTAATACAGAAGCCTTGTTGTTAACCTTCTCAATCAACTAGACTGAATTGTGACAAAAAACCTTCTCCCTAATAGTCGTTGTTACGCCTTTCCTCACTCCTTTCATTGTGCATTAAAGAACAGTGAAACCCTTCAGCCAACCTCTATATTAGTGACATTCTGAAATGCAGACTAGCTAACTGCAATGAAAAGAGACCAGACAACAAATTCATAAATATGAAAGTGATAAATTTATTTACAAACAGAAGATTGAACTAAAATCTTTTGACACACAAGTGCTCAACCCATAGTGCTTTTCTTAATAGAAGGTTTCCTCACTCTACTACCTTTAGCAGAGCTGGTGGAAGGCTGCTGTTACTCATGTGGGGACCCTTGAGATGCCGTGGCTGGTAACTCCTGGGTGTTCGAGCCTGAAGATCCGGCTGCAGACTGCTGCACATCAGCTTCTCCTGGGGCAGTCTGGCCCAATTGTTTTTTTCTGGCACCGTACTGGGTATTGGTTGAGAGAATGGTAAGGGAACAAATATACTGACATCCTGAGAGAGGGCAACATGTGCCACTTCCGCTGCACCACTGCCAACTCCCATGAGGCTGGGGCTCATCACTTCCACTGATCTGCAAGAGCGCAGACTGCAGAAGATGACTGACTCCTTAAAAGTCCCTATTCATTTGCTCTACCAATCTTGCCAAGATCATCCTCTGTTTATCCAAGGCAGAGCTCAGGTTTGAGCACAGAGTCTGCATGGCAGCCATTTGAGCTTGTACCAAAGCTGCAAAGTGTGCGAACATGAACTTCTGTTGTAAGATTCGACTGCAGAGTCCTTGGAGGTAGCCACACTCTCCTCGGTAATTCTGATGCCATGTGAGATGATATCACTCAGGCTGGAAGCGGACTTATCAACACATTCAGCTCTTGGCAGGACTTCCAATACCTGAAATCACTGCTTATGAGAAGCAAGCAACTTTCTTCTCATTGAAGACATCTCTGTCCTCAGCAGAGCTGGGAGAGGACCTTGCCCTTCACAAGCTGTCTCCGGTGCTGTCCTTGCCACTACCATCTACTCCTGCACACAATTGCTAGGAGCATCACCATGTGCAGACCCCTCTACCTCTCGCTCTAACCCAGTCGAGGTGCAAATCTCTGTGCTGGTGCTTGGGAATGATGGAGCGCATGACAATGCCTCATCAGAAATATTCTTCTCCTCTGAGGTATCTTCTTCAGGGGGCTCTGGTTGTTGAGAGGGAACTAGAGAAAAGAGAAAAGGGGCAATCATCAGGATGGCACTAGAAGACTGCACAGCAGCAGAAGACATGCATCTCAATTTAATTTGATGTAGTCAAACTGGCTGTGTATTTTTCCAGTGCTTAATGAAGGGGTACAAATAATTGTCAGAGATCCTGTTCAATGATGCCCCCAGCCTCAAAATGCCTGATGTGCACAGTTCTGGCAGGCCCACAAATATCCATGGCTTGCTGCTATAGTTCGCAATGGATCATGAGGTTAACTGGTCATCCCCAGTCTTAATCCTCTAACTATTATATATGCCATTTTGTATTGCACAAAGGGAGAGAGAGAGAGAGAGCAGCAGTCAGTGACTGGCTAATAAATGAAGAGTACAGATGTGTGGGGCTTGTGATGGTAGTGCATATGTTGAGAGGGAGAAGAAGCAAGATGCAAGCAGGATGAGGAGGTGCTGAATGGAGTGTGGTGCCGAAGGAGTCCTGAGAGAAGGTGCTGATTCTGCAAAAGCTATCAAGTGAAAGGAGAATGTTGCTCATAGGAACATAGTAACAGGAGTAGGCCATTCAGCCCCTTGTGCCTGTTCCACCATTCAATGAGATCATGGCTGATCTGTGATCTAACTTCATATACCCGCCTTTGGTCCATATCCCTTAATACCTTTGGTTAACAAAAAGCTATCAATCTCAGATTTAAAGTAACAATTGATCTAACATCAATTGCCATTTGCAGAAGAGAGTTCCAAACTTCTACCACCTTTTGTGTGTAGAAGTGTTTCCTAATTTCACTCCTCAAAGGTCTGGCTCTAATTTTTACACTATGCCTCCTAGTCCTAGAATCCCCAACCAGCAGAAATAGTTGCTCTCTAGCTACCCTATCTGCTCCACTTAATATCCTGAAAGCTTCAATCAAATCACCCCTTAACTTCTAAATTCGAGGGGGATACAACCCTAATTTGTGTAATCTCTCCTCATAACTTAAAACTTGAAGTCCAGTTAGCATTCTGGTAAGCCTACGCTGCACTCCCTCCAAGGCCAATATATTCTTATAAGGTGTGGTGCCCAGAACTGCTCTCAGTACTCCAGGTGTGGTCTAACCAGGGCTTTGTATAGCTGCAGCATAACTTCTACCCCCTTGTTTTCTAGTCCTCTAGATATAAAGGCCAGCCTTCCATTCGCCTTTTTGATTATTTTCTGTATCTGTTCATGACATTTTAATGATCTATGTACCTGGACCCCCAAGTCTCTTTGGACATCCACTGTTTTTAGCTTTTCACCATTTAGTAAGTACCCTGTTCTATCCTTTTTTGGTTCAAAGTGGATGACCTCACATTTGCCTACATTGAAATCCATTTGCCACAGTTTTGCCCATTCACTTAATCTATCAATATCCCTTTGTAATTTTATGCTTTCATCTACACTGCCTACAATGCCACCTATCATGTTTCATCAGCAAATTTGACTTTCTATGCCATCATCTAAGTCATTAATAAATACTGTGAATAGTTGAGGCCCCAACACAGATCCCTATGCGACACCACTAGTCACATCCTGCCAATTTGAGTACCTACCCATTATCCCTACTCTCTGTCTCCTGCCACTCAGCCAATTTCCAAACCAGGTCAATAATTTGCCCTCAATTAGTTAACAGTCTCTTATGTGGGACTTTATCAAATGCCTTCTGGAAGTCCATATAAATAACATCCATTGACATTCCCCTGTCCACTAGTTTAGTCACCTCTTCAAAAAATTCAATCAGACTTGTCAGGCATGACCTACCTTTCACAAATCCATGCTGGCTCTCTCGGATCAACTGAAAATTTTCACGGTGTTCAGTCACCCTATTAATTATAGACGCTAGCAATTTCCCAACAACAGATGTTAGGCTAACTGGTCTATAATGCCCTGGTTTCCCTCTCTTGCCATTCTTAGAAAGCGGAGTGACATGTGCAATTTTCCAATCTCAAGGGACGGTTCCTTAATCTAGAGAACTTTGAAAGATTATAGTTAGGGCATCTGCAATTTGCTCACCTACTTCCTTTAAAACCTTGGGATGGAAACCATCTGGTCCTGGGGATTTGCCACGCTTCAGTGCCATTATTTTCTTCATTACTGTTATTTTACTTATGTTAATTTTATTGAGTCACTATCCCCAATTCAATAATAGTTTCCTTGGGATTTCCGGCATGCTATCCTCTTCTTCTACTGTAAATACTGGCGCAAAGTAATTATTCAATATGTCCTCCATTTCCTTATTATCATTGACAATATCACCGCTTTCAGTTTTTAAGGGGTCAACATTGCTCCTGATTAGCCTCTTTTTCCTAATGTAATTGTAAAAATTCTTCGTATTGATTTTCATGGCTGGTGTGAAGGGAGGAAGGAAGAGATGAATGTGAGTTTGAAATTAGAATTAGAGGTAGTCTCGTGTGCTGGGTGGTGAAGGAAGTTATAGAGGGAAAGGAATTGTTCACAGTGCTGGGGAGGAGAGTGAAGGACTGCTGCCATGTGTTCTAGAAAGAGGGGGATAAATGAAGAGTAGTACTGAACCTTACTACTCTAGTGAAACCATTGAAGCACCTATTGCACTGTATCCAGGTCCTGGGGATGACATTCCTGGAGCCGATGATCTCTGCAATCTCTTGTTAACCCTCACCTCATCCAGAAGCACCTACAGGGAGGCTTCTGAGAACCTTGACGCCTGCCTCTTACTCAAGTTTGAGAAGATTTTTCTTCCACTACTTTGCAAACAAATCAAGCCACAAAGGAATGCAACCTCACTTCAAGAGGTGCATTCCTGCTTTAATTAGGCCTCTTGCTGACCTGTTGGAAATTGCATCCTGGAGTAGGGTGGGTTTCCAGGCGGGTTCAGAGTAAAACCTACTGGTGAGATTATAATGAGGCCCAGGAGTTAAAATGCCTGTTTTTGGCTACAGCAGGTGAGTTTTGAACTGAAACCAAAATTCACCTGCTGAAAACTGACCCAGAGTAAAAATCAGGGCCTAGATTTAGAAAACTTGAATGGTGGCACCTTGATTACCTACTGAATTGAAGCCCCCACCCTCCGACCCCAATAGATAACAGGAATAGGTAGTTAATCAAGGTTCCACTGGAACTGAGCAGCTGCAGTAAACAGCAAGAGAAAGGAATGCAGGGATCAGCTGTTTAGAGGGACTAGAAGATTCATGTGGATTGCTCTGCTTATAAATCTTGTCAGTTCAAAAATAACTCAATAAAATGTGTGAAAAAACATAATGTAAGGAGAGTGACATGTAAAAGGCGCCTCTGCTCCCCCAGAAAAACTGATCACTGTGATCCACTCTCCCATTGCTCTTTACTGTGCAATCCACTGATCTCCTGACTCCCCAGAAATTCTCAAAGATAAACAAGAATGTATTTAGTGAGAGTGCAGATAATCAGGGTTGTACTGTTCTTTCTTTATCATTTGAAATCCCAGTTATAGTTGTATCAGATGGGCATCAAATGTAACAGAAAGCAGTCATGAAAAGTGCACACATGATTAAAGAGGCTAATCTCCGAGCTACAGTTGAGTTTTGTCAGCTTGGCTGCTGGGCAGATTGCCTCATGATAGTCAAGCATTTAACATTCATCTCATCTCATTATAAGCAGGTCTCTAGCTGATTGTTTAAAGACTCAGGCCTGGAATTTCCTGCGTGGGCACAACCCAGAAGTTGGACTCGAAATTATACCCATTCCTGTGCCCATTCTGCCAATGTCAAGTTTGCTCAAATTTTCTGCCAATCTCATACACCCAAAACGTAAAATGATCACAACTTAGCGTAATTGGCCAGCGTGGTTTGAATGCAATTGGAGCAGAACCAATAGGGCCTCAAGGTGTTAGGTTGAAGAACTACAAAAGTGGGTGAATTTTTTACCTTCCGAGTAAAGCTGGAGAGTGCAAGGTGAACAGCACACAGCTCTCTGCCATAAAGATTTTTAAATAATTCATTTAAATTGCTCCGTAAGGAGGTGCCATTGTATTCTTACAGATGAGTGAATCACAGGAGAAGACTAACAGGAAGAGGGCCTTCAACTTTGCCAAATCCCACCCCTCACATGCGGTCAGGAGGCGGGCGAGGAGGGAGGTGGCAGAGGCACTGAGTGCCACATCCATAGTGCCAGGACAGTGGAGCAATGCTGCAAAACATTCAATGACCTGATCATAGCAGGGTTAGGTATGACACTCATCATGCTCTCCCTTTATTCCTCGCCCACTTTGGGCAGGACACTCACGTCTTTGAGGAAGTACTAGTTGATCAGTGATTTTGCAGCAAAACCCCCTGGAAAGATGGACACTGGTAGCAACTTCAATTGTTCCAGATATTCAAATGACTGCAAGCCTATTTTTTCTCTAGGCACAGAGGAATCATTATCCACATTTTGTCACCAACAACCCAACCAGTTATTTGACGATTTTCCTTGAAGAGCTAAGGGAAGAAAGAATTTCTGAGGATGAAGGCATCAAGCCAACTTCCAGGAAATGTGGCATTCACATGGAAGATTCTTTGTAACTGGTCGTACACAGTTTGGGCATTCAACAAGTGGCACCCCCTTTTATTAAAAAAGTTGAAGTTGTTTACTGTAAGAACTTGCAATGTAACATAAATACTATCAATTGCACCCTGCGATTTGGGTTACGCAACAACGTGATAAAACTGGATGAGCTTATCACACTGCTACCTTGCTGCCATCCCAAACTGTGTGAATTCCTCAACTCTCCTAAAAGATGTGTCACTTACCTGATGCATCCATGCTGGAATGGCATCTGGATGCTATGACACAGATTTCTGTGGCTGCTTGAAAAGAGCAAATTGCATAAAGGTTGAGTACCATGACAATATTTACTTCATCAGGCCGAGCTGTCTGGGCAGACGATCTTGGCTGCAGGTCTTCATGCAGAAGCTAGTAGAATTCTCCTACAGTTTCTCTGATGAAGTGTACTCTTCTGATGCAGAGCACTTCACTGAGATCTTCATAATATCTGTATGGCTTGTAAATTCTTTGGAGAAAGGATAATAACTTGTAGGGCACCTTCTCCTCAAAAAGCTGCCTCACTCTCCTTTCCTCCATCCTACTCTGCTTCACCTCCTCCTCCTCCATTCAAATAGAGAACAAGGGAATGCCCATTTGGAATCCAATAGCTGTTACTCAGAAGCTCTCACTGTGGGTATAGGGAAACAATATCCCAGTGGACTCACAGGCCCTCAGGCTGCCAGATGCAAGTTCAGCCCAGTCCAGTTGCAACTCAAAAAAACAAGAGCTCAAAAATACCTCCTGCAACTCAGGTAATCACTCTTCAAAGCTTCTCCAAGCTGCAGGTTCCAAAGTAAAGCACATCTGCCAGTATCAGCTGATGCCACTTTAATTTAATTCTAACTCACCTTTGGTGCATTGGCGGCACAAGACACAGGCTTTATCCACTTCTACGCTGGTCTTTTATATTTATTAAAATGAGCACCAGGCAGCATTGGTGCATGCATTATGGTGGGTTCCAGACCCAGATGGAAATAGCAGTGCAGCCATTAGGGGTGGAAATCTGCATTAAGGGGTCCACCCCAATTTTCAGATCTCAAAATGTTAAAGCTCGATTTCAGTGCCAATGAAAAGCTGGAAATGACACGTAAAATTGGGGCCCATTAATTTCTGAGTTGTAACGACAGCCACGCTCCTAGAATCTCTCTATGTATCAAAATCATTTTACCAGTGAAGGAGAGATTAGTAAAGTTGTCAAACAGTAATAAAATTCAATTTACTTACATAGTAAAATAAGCTTATCATGGAACTAATTTATGTCAACTAGATAAATATATGGATCTCAAAAAGTACGTTTTACAACAGAGTTTTATTTTCCCAAATTGTTTTGAGTTTTATTCCACAGACTTTAATCAAATTACTTAGTTTAATTCATTCAATGGTTTGATTTCTGGTCTGTGCTGAGTTAGTTGATCTCAGCCAAGACACCAGTAAGGATGCTGCAATTGACCTCAATGCCTTGGATTAGGAAAGGTAAAAATAGCCATGGTTCCCATTTCTAATAGCTATCCAGTGACTGCTGCTGGAAGGTTATATGTGTGGCACTCTGGTGAGAATAGGATCAGGCTCACCTGTGATACCCGCCACAGTCAAATCGCCTGCCGATACTAACCATCATTGCACAGTGGGTGTCCACCATCCATGGAATCATATCCAACATGAAGTCAACACCTTCAAGAAAGTAAGGAGGAGAGGGAGTGGGAAGAAAATGGGCAGAAGAAAAATATCTTACTTGTTAAATAATTTCTTGCGTGTGGAGTTAATTGCACTGTCAACGCTATTAATAGCTTCACGAATGGAAGACTCAACAAAGTTGTCACCAGTCCGACCTCTCTCTGGAACTGAGGAAGAAAAAACAAGTAGAAAAGAACTGAAGCACACATTCATAAAAAAGCAACTAAGCACTTTGCTCTTCAATAGAAAGTTCAAACTTAGCATACTCATAAGAGGTATTTCATTAGCAGGAGAGGTGCTTCTGATGGTAACACTTCCCACATTAATGTTCAGGTGATCAAGATAAATCCACAATACTGGCATGCTTGTTGTTTACCCTTATCCTGGATGCTCGTAAGGGAACAACTCCTGAGACTCAAAAAAATGGGATTTCAGTCATACTAACCATTTACCTGACACTCTAGCTTCTACTAGTAATAGATAAAGCCAGATAAAAGTTTCTCGTACCTCCACTATTGACAAAAAACAGTCTGCTCAGGCTACTGTAACTACAGGACTCCGACCATATTTGGGGGGGGGGGGGATGTGAAGTCTGTGGGTTGTGCAGTTAATAACGACACAGACTTCAGGAGTAACAAACAAACAGGACTTTACTATTCGAAGGTCATGGCGAATCTGCCCTATAAATCATGCCACAGCACTTATATACCGGTGTGGTCACCGTCGGTATTACCGTATACAGAAGCCAAACAAGTAGTGCCACACCTAAAATAGTTCTCTTAAAGGTGAACGGTTACATACAATAGTCTCTTAAAGGTAGACGGTTACATACACTACAATCCTCCCTTTTTAGCTTACAACATACGTATTCCCCATTAAACATAACATATATTCAACTTCATGTAAAACAATTTACAGATATAGTCTCTGCGGAAAACAGTTCACAGGTTCAGTCTCTGTGGGAACAGTTCACAGATTCAGTCTCTGGTCTTGACTCGGTCCAAAAAACATCTCTGTGGTGTAGCCGGTTCACATTGCTAGCGTGACTCATCCAATAGTCTTTCCCTTGACGTAACAGCTTGAACTTCCGTCCTGCTGAACCAGCAGTGCTGACTTTTACAAACAGCTGGACTGCCTTAGTAATTTTTCCCTACTTTCCCATTAGAAGTGATAATGATTTAGATGGCTATCATCTTCGGCTTCGTCTTTTCCTTCTTTGCTTCTTGGAGACTCTCAGGGCTCCCTTCTCAGCTGCCAGCTGTAGCGCCACCATCTCCCTATGTTCCTTAGACTTTAAGTGCTTCATCCTGATTTCTGCACTTTGGGAGTTTTCATCACAAGCTGGGCAGACCAAGTCCTCGTAATATTCCGTGTCACTCAACAGGTCATGGTAATATTCGGTGTCATCCTGAGCTAGTCTAGCGAGAGGGCCTGCTACTTCTTCCTTACCCAACTGAACGTTAGCCGACTGTTGTTCCCTCCCTAGACATCTTTTCTGAAGGGACTTCTTCATGCATTCATAGTCATCCCGCTCTTCCTGGGTTTCCTGCAAATCCTTCACTAAGGACCTCATTTGTGATTTCAACACTTCCCCTTCCATCGGGGATTGATTGATCGGGCTATTCAATCCTTCTACTGGAGCAGCTGTTTCAACATTCTGTTGTTCACATAGACGTGATTCAGCGTACTTTTGGCATCCCAGTAAAATCTGTGTTGCAAACTCAGCTATTTCCATAACTTTTGAGAGCTCCGAACTCCTTCCCTTTGAAGATTGAAGCTCGTGTTCAGATTGTTCCCATTGCAGAGTCTTGTCCCTCAGCATATGAAGGAGTTGGCTGACCGTTAACTCTTCCACGGGAACACTGTGGATCAGAGTCTTCTCCATTTCATCCACCTTTTCCTCCAATGCTTTCACCTTCTTTTCCTCTTGTACTTTGGCTTTCAGCGCTCGGAGAAGTTGCGCCTTGATGCTCTCTAGCTCATGTTCAGGGGCCATTCTTACAGTCTCTGTGTTTCTTACAGTTTCCTTTTCTTCCACTGAAAGGATTCCCAGTTGAATCTGTTCTTCAAGTTGTTGAACCTCGGTCATTGCCGCCTCATATTTGTCTTGGGTTTCCTTCAATATTTTTATGAGTTCTTGGACATCTTGTCTTTCATGTTCTGCCATGTCTTTCACCTCTAATTTCTCATCTATGGATGGAACTTCTACCGATGAGTCTGTCTTGGCCTTGAGCTCATCAAGAATTTCCTGCAGCCTTTGGACTTCTTGCTCATGTTCAACCTTTAGTTGCTCATATGCTTCTACTGAAACTAGCTTTTCGGAGGTTGCCGAGTTAACCCCCTCCAGAATTATAGCTTGGGCCTGTTCATACTGTTCTTTCAACTTCTCACACTCTGCTTGTAAGGAGTCGTAGAGAAGAACTGGAATAAAATCCTGGCTTCCTGAAGATTCCTCTTCATTTGCTTCTTTCGCAATTTTCTGTTGGAGTTCAGCCAAGGCTGCTATGCTATCTGCCTCTCGAAGTCTCACTGCCATCAAATCTTCTTTATTCTTGCAGTCTATCTCAGCCATTTTCCCTTTACTTTCATTTAACTGAGTGAGTAGTCCCTTATTCTGGGCTGAGAGATATTGCACCTTCTCCTGTAGACCATTGCACTCCTTCTCTGCTCGACATAGCTGGTTACTGCTGATTTGGTTCTGTGTTTCAAGTTCCAACATCCTTTGCTTAGCTTCATTCAGTTTCGCCCCTATAAGCTCCTTTTGCAACATGGCCACATTATTCTCATCAGGTAAAGAAGCGTTTCTCTTTTCTATGTCCAAGATTTTTTTCTGCATCTCTTTAAGTGCACATTGTGATTCAGCTTCTCTTAACCTTGCCTGCACTAGCTCCGTCTCCAATTGCAGGACAAAATTCTCAGTGTAGCGTGGTTTGCCTTTATGCTGTATCTCTAGATCATGCAAATATTCTAACTCCTGAACATCATAAGGGAGATGTGATCGATAATTGGTCACGATGGCTCTATGGTCGCTCTCTGCTTGAGCCAGCAGGTTCTGTTGTCTTTCCAGACTCTCCCATTCGGTGTCATAGAACTTTTTCATTGTTTTCATCTCTTGTACGAGACGGTAACTCAATTGTTCTAATTGTTGTCGTACTTTGAGATAACCTTGAGTTCGAGCCCGGTGTTCCTCCGTAATGCATATGTCTGTAACTTGAACAGACTCAGAATTCTCTGTCTTTATACACTCCATCGTTTTTCCAACCTTAGTCAGTGAGTTCATGTTAACCTTGTTTTTCATACTTGGGCTGGACTTATCGTCTTCTGGCTCAGAGTCTGAGCTGCTTGTCTGCACCGAGTCCTCACTCGTCATTGCTTGTACGTAGTGCCATTCCATGTCTATTTTCTTGATCCACTCCCGTCCTAGAAGTGGTGGTCCTCCCTCAGGTAGTACGTATAAGTTCATTCTTGGGTGTTCTTTACCCCTATCTCTCACCTTGACTCTTATCTTTCCCATGGGGTATACTTTATGCCCCGTGTATGTCTGCAATACGAACTTGGTATCTCTTAAGGGTATATGTGAGAATAGCCTGTGGTAATCCCTTCGATTTATGACTGATACAGCTGATCCAGTGTCCAACTCCATTTTCACTTGGACTCCAGCTATTTTTAGCATGACCCAGATAGTTTGTAGGTCAGCTTCCTTACTCACATTATGAATTCTCAGACTACCCAGCTCCTGGCCGTTTGGGTCTGAGTCTGAATTCTGTTCGTCTGAACTCTTCTCAGCCACCTTGTGTACCTTGTTGTACTTTTCCTGTGATGGCTTCCTTTGGTTGTTGGTCTTCTTCCCTGACCGACATACCTTAGCGATGTGACCCAGTTTGCCACATTTCCTACATTCCTGGTTCTTAAACCAGCATTGGTTCTGATCGTGTGTTGTCTTCCCACAGCGATAGCATTTTGTTATACTCGAGGTAATTTGGTCCACACCGAGTGCCGCTGCCTTTAGCTGCATTTCCGCAGTTCCTTTCGCTGCGGCTTCGTTTGATGCTGCGATAAGGACAGCCTTATCCAGTGGAAGATCGTTCTCTTCGAGTAGTCGCTTTTGCATCCCTTCCTTGGACAATCCGCATACGAACTTGTCTCGCAGTGCCTCTGTCAGATTCCCTCCGAACTGGCAGTGTTTCGCTAGCCTACGCAGTTCGACCAAGTATTCCGCGTTGCTTTCGTCTTTCCGTTGCGTTCTTGCATAGAATTTGAATCGTTCAGCCAACATCAACGGTGCGGGGTTCAAGTGATCCTTCAGCACTGCTACAATATCATCGAAAGTCTGATCCGCCGGTTTAGCTGGTGAGAGAAGATGCTTCAACAACCCGAATGTTTTCGCACCCATTATGTTAAGTAAGGTTAAAGCTTTTTCATCCTTTGCTATTTTATTAGCCTTACAATGTATCTCAATACGTTCCACATACGTGGTCCAGTCTTCTATCTCAGAATTAAAATCGTTGATGTCCCCACGCTCAGGCATCTTCCTTTCCTTGGGAACAACACAAGTATTTCTTTAAATTATTATTTTTTTTTTCTAAGATGGCGGCTTTTCCCGCGAAAATGGCGGTTTCCCGCTCTTTCCTTCTCTCCCCGCCCCTTCAATGGCGGTTTCCCGCGTCTGTCGTCTTCTCCGCCTAATGGCGGCTTCCCGCGTTTCTTCCCTGGTGGGAGGGGTACGCTTTCCCCACAGCGGACAGGTTCAGCCGCTGGGCTGGCTCTCGCACAGTTCCCCTTACTCAGCTCTGTCTCTCTCTCCCCTGCCCGCTCGGCTCTACCGGCGCTGGGTACTCCCGTTGGCAGAGAACAGTTCAGCCGCTGGACTGGCTCTCGCGCAGTCTCCCTTGGTCGGCTCTGTTACTCCCGCACGCTCGGTTCCCATTCGCCTCCCAGCCCTCTCGCAGTCCGGTGCTTCCCTCCCCGGCTGCGGCTGAGTTTCTCTCTTCCCGCGCCTACGCTCCCGGTCTCAGCGCTTCGTGGATTCGGTCGCTGCCCGGCTTTCCCGCCGATCGCGGTCTGGCTGTCTCACGACGCCGTTGGACCCGACTTTCCGTCCGGCTCCTTTCCCCCTCGACCGTGGTCGAGTGCACAGCCCTTATCCTCCGGATATTCTTTACACTTTCCCTTACTCACAGTCTCCGTGGCCGCCTTGCTTCCTGCTGATCGGCTCACTCCGCACCGTGGCAGAAGGGACAGTCAGTGCCTGTTGCTGATGGAAGCTTTTGTTGCTAAAGTCTTCCTCCTTTCTATTGCTGCAGCCTCGTGTTTTCTCCCAGCAGAACGACGAGGGCGGTTGCCTCTCTTCGACGCTCTTTAGTTGCTTTGGTAGTCTTGCCGCAGGGTACGATCGGACTCGTCGCCACTGTGAAGTCTGTAGGTTGTGCAGTTAATAACGACACAGACTTCAGGAGTAACAAACAAACAGGACTTTACTATTCGAAGGTCAGGGCGAATCTGCCCTATAAATCATGCCACAGCACTTATATACCGGTGTGGTCACCGTCGGTATTACCGTATACAGAAGCCAAACAAGTAGTGCCACACCTAAAATAGTTCTCTTAAAGGTGAACGGTTACATACAATAGTCTCTTAAAGGTAGACGGTTACATACACTACAGGGGAGACAACCAAAATTAAACATTCAAAGATCTGTATCCCATGCAGAAACTGAAAACCTCATTGCATAGATAAATAATCAACAGAAGTCCATAGTTAATATTCACATATGTCTGCAGATATTCTCAACAGACTCATATGTCACAATTATAATCAGCAACATTAAAACAATAAAGAAAATGAATTAATCTATGAGATCAAATAGATGTACTATTGAAAAAGAAAACACTTACCAGTCACTCTTAGCAGCATATTTGTGGTTGCTTGGCCAATCATGTTCCGTGCAGCGCATTCATATCTTCCTTCGTCTGCTTGCCCAATGTCCCTGATTGCAAGTGTCCCTTCTGCATTAACATGGAACTTTCCACTTTCTGTAATTTGAACTCCATCCTGTTCAACAAACATATTCATTTCTAAGGTACTGGTAAGCCCTATTTCTAAAACAAATTTTATATTTTCATTAAATTATTTTTCCCAGTAGACCACCAATTCTTCTCCCACAGAATTAAGTTACATAAAAAAAGGAAAAAATTCTTCTACCACCAAGGATTGCTGTTGGCAACAAATTCATGTGTATGTAAAAACAAAAAAGTAACAGAACATTTATAGCCATTTATTTTTGAAGGAGCAACAAATAGACCTTCTTAGGAACCCATTTTATGAGAAACCATGGATAAGTGCTCTCCCATGGAGTTCCTGCTGGAATGTTGGGCTGGACTTTTCTCCATTCTACCACCCAAAGTTATAGTGGTATAGCAGAGGACAATCAGACAGACAGGCTTACTGGCACAACTCCAAACTTATATTCACTGACCTGAAGTTCCTTCCCTCGCCTGATGCAGGTAGTAGGCTGCTTGAGCCCAGACAGCCTCATTACATTTAAATGACATTGGGAAGGCAGGACTTGGATACCCAATTTCCTTCTCTACCACCATTGCAAATTGGCAAAGGTAGTCTAGAGGACAAGTTCATGGAATGTATTTGAGACAGTTTTCTAGAACAATATGTCATTGAACCAACAAGGGAACAGGTTATTTTAGATCTTGTATTGTGTAATGTGACAGAGTTAATTAGTAATCACAAAGTAAAGGAGCCTCTGGGTAAGAGTGATCATAATATGGCAACATTTCACATTGAGTTTGAGAGTGAAATACTTCAGTCAGAAACAAGAGTCTTAAACTTAAATAAAGCCCATTACATAGGTATGAGGAGTGAATTAGCAATGGTAGATTGGGAAATTAGATTAAAAGGTATGACAGTAGATAAGCAGTGGCAAATATTTTTTTAAATATTCCAAAATTCTCAACGAATATACATTCCATTGAGAAATAACAACTCCATAGGAAAAGTGACCCATCCATGGCTAACCAAAGAGGTTAAGGATAGTATTAGATTAAAAGAAGAGGCTTATAATGTTGTGAGGAATAGTAATAAGCCTGGGGATTGGGAGAGCTTTAGAAACCAACAAAGGATGACCAAAAATTTGATAAAATGGGAGAAAATAGAATATGAGAGTAAACTAGCAAGAAGTATAAAAACAGATTGTAAGAGCTTCTACATGTATGTAAAAGGGAAGAGAGTAGCAAAGGTAAGCATTGGTCCCTTAGAGCCTGAGACAGGTGAAATTATAATGGGGAATAAGGAAATGACAGAAACTTTAAACAAATATTTTGTACCTGTTTTCACAGTAGAAGACACAAAAAGCATACCAAAAATAGCAGGGAACCAAGGGGCAAATAAGAGCAAGGAACTTAAAGTAAGTAACATCAGTAGAGAAAAAGTACTTGAGAAAGTAACGGCACTAAAAGCTGACAAATCCCCTGGACCTGATGGACTGCATCCTGGGGTTCTAAAAGAGGAGGCTACAGAGATATTGGATGCATTGGTTGTGATCTTCCAAAATTTTGTAGATTCTAGAATGATCCCAATGGATTGGAAGGTAGAAAATGTAAGCCCATTGTTCAAGAAAGGAGGGAGAGAGAAAACAGAGAACTGCAGGCCAGTTAGCCTGACATCACTCATTGGGAAAATGCATGGAATCCATTATTAAGGAAGTGGTAACAGGGCACTTCGAAAAACATAATGCTTAGGTGGAGTCAACATACTTTTATGAAAGGGAAATCATGTTTAACAAATTAATCAGAGTTTTTTGAAAATGTAACTGGCATGGTAGATAAAGGGGAACTAGTGAATGTAGTATATTTGGATTTCCAAAAGACATTTGATAAGATGCCACATAAAAGGTTGCTATGCAAGAAAAGGGCTCATGGGATTGGGGGTAATATATTAGCATGGATAGAAGATTGGTTAACAAACAGAAAAAAGAGAGTAGGGATAAATGAGTCATTTTCCGGTTGGTAGGCTGTAACTAGTGGGGTGCTACAAGGATCAGTGCTTGGGCCTCAGCTATTGATAATCTATATTAATGACTTAGATGACGGGGCTGAGTGCAATGTTTCCAGATTTGCTGATGATACAAAGGTGGGTGGGAAAGTAAGCTGTGAGCAGGACACAAAGAGCCTGCAAAGGGATATAGACAGGTTAAGTGAGTGGGCAATAAGGTGGCAGATGGAGTATAGTATGGGGAAATGTGAGGTTATTCACTTTGGTAGGAAGAATTAAAAAACAGAATATTTTTTAAATGGTGAAAAACTATTAAATATTGGTGTTGAGAGAGATTTAGGTGTCCTCATACAGGAAGCACAGAAATTTAGCATGTAGGTACAGCAAGCAATTAGGAAGGTAAATGGCATGTTGGCCTTTATTGTAAGGGGGTTGGAGTACAAGAGTAAGGAGCCTTACTACAATTGTACAGGGCATTGGTGAAACCACACCTGGAGTACTGTGCACAGTTTTGGTCTCCTTATCTGAGAAAGGACATACATGCCTTAGAGTCGGTGCACCAAAGGGTCACTAGATTGATCCCTTGCGTGTGAGGGTTGTCCTATGTGGAGAGATTGAGTAGATTGGGCCTACAATCTCTGGAGTTTAGAAGAATGAGAGGTGATTGACGTAAGAAAACTAATAGGCACTTGGTCTAAGCGTTAAACAAAGCTTTAATCAACCATTTTATAACATGGAGGTCTAGTTGTGTCCTTCACTAGTTCCTGTTAAGAATGTCCTGCGCAAGCTGGGTCCGTGCTCAAGCATTTATACTCTCCCTGGCAGCGCCACCCGTAGGCCGCTCAGTATTATTTCATAAGCCTTTCTTTCATGAATGACTGATTAATGTCAGTGATCTCATCGAAACATATCAAATTCTGAGGGGAATTGACAGGGTAGATGATGAGAAGTTGTTTCTCCTGGCTGGAGAGTCTAGAACTAGGGGACATAGTCTCAGGATAATGGGTCGGCGATTTAAGACTGAGATAAGGAGGAATTTCTTCATTCAGAGGGTTGTGAGTCTTTGGAGTTCTCTACCCCAAAGGGCTGTGGATGTTGAGTCTTTGAGTATATTCAAGGCTGAGAGAGATACATTTTTGGACTCTAGGGGAATCAAGGGATATGGGGATCAGTGGGAAAGTGGAGTTGAGGTCGACGATCAGCCATGGTCTTATTGAATGGTTGAGCAGGCTTGAAGGGCTGTATGGCCTACTCCTGCTCCTAATTCTTATGTTCTTCAGTTCTGCCATCGCCAACTCCAGGGAACACCAGGAGAGTGGTGGCAGTGCACTCTGCTGCAGCAGCAGCGGCAAGCCCTCGCTGGAGAATGTTGGAGAGAAACAGCCTTAGAGTGAACTTGTCTGCTTCCCTTTAAGGCTCCTTAACTCTTTGTTGTGGGCCCTCAGCTCATGGAAAGCCTTTTTGGAAGTTTTAGAAATAAATCTTCAGGGATCTTCTGCTTCTTTAATTGTGGCTCACTCCTCTTCTGGTGCCACGGTGGTTGTCCCACTGCAGCACTGCCGAATTTTGCTTCCTGGCAGCAGCAAGCTCCCTCTGCGTGATGAAGATCCCACCTTGCATAATTATTCCAGACCCAGGAAAATGGCTTTGGAACATGGCAGGATTGCACTGGCAGATGGAAGTCCCAGCCTGACTCTTGTCTGGCAGGGAAACTGCCAAAAGGACCATCCAGCCCATTTTCAAGATTCTTTTCAAGTACCAGCAGATCATCCATGGTATTGTTCATGAGTGATCTAAGTCTGCAGCATGGTTGTAATTAGCTTCTAAACTGGCCTATCCCTTTAAGGCCACTACTCAGGTACTCCCTGTGGGGACGTGTCTAAATAGGACCTGAAGTCGAGTAGAGTTGAATTGATCTTTGGGGAGGGAAGCTTGCAAACTGCCAGGCCCTTGTAAATTTCTGGGTTAAGGGCAGAACAAAACAGCATGCTTTTCTTTCTATGAATACTTTTGACACTTTGAACTTTGGAATCTGGAGTGTGATAGATGTAAGATCATATAGGGCTGATTTTCCTGTGGAATGCACTTGGAGAAAGTTTATTCCCAGGCACAAAGCACGCTACTGAAAGCTTACTTAAATATTAAGGCTAGTAAAGATACTTTCAAAATCATAGGGAGTTGGGAATCTCCCATGAGTGACCTAAAATTCAAAAGCCATAAAATCTAAAGGGTAGATAAAAATCTTTAAAATATAAAATGGTCCTGTAAGGAATTTTAACTTGAATGTTTGATGAATTAAAGATAATGGAAGAATCCTTCAAATTGTTCACCAAAAAATGCTTAATTTAAATGTTTGCAAAGATGTGGCCTTCAAGTTGTATAGTGGAGAAGCATTTTGGTGATCTAAAGTAACATGGTTAGTAAACATGTTTTTGCTTATGATTCCCAATGTGACAATGTGGCAAGTTTACAGTTTAATCCATGTCATTCAAGAAAATCTTGAACTGAGGCCAGGTGCATCCCTACAAGAGGACAGAATTGAAAATTAGAGAAGTCAACTTGGGCCAGTGATTAGTTCAAAAATATTCAGAGGCTTAAAAGGGATGGCCGATCTGGTATCGCCTGTTTTACACCTCGGCTGAAGTTGAAGGTTATGGGGTTTTATATGCCATCAATGGCATTCTAGGTCAGAAAAAATTCCATTATTCCTATAGTCAGAATGCAGTTCTTCCCCTTTATTTTCCCCCTTACCTTAGTCCAGGTGATTGTGGGATGAGGTTCTCCCTGAGCACTGCAAGATATCGCTACATCCTGACCAACCTCTGCGGTAATATCCCGTGGCACATCAGTAAACACAGGTATCACTGATTAGAATTGATAATACAATGTTAGAACTTCACACAAGATATAGAAATTGACTTGATTTTTGTGCTGTTGTTACAGATAAACACTAATCTAGCTATCCTTACATTTCACAGTTCACCCTGGGTGGTTGATTTCCACAAATTACATTTTCTTGATTCCAGAAAGATAGGAACCATCATGTTTGATGGACTATTTGTTTATCTCCCTACAATTATCCCTAGAACCATTAATGTTATTTTCAAATAGATTCTGATTTATCCAGTTCTTTTTGCCCTTTTTTTTGACATTCCTCTTCTGAATGCAGTGATTCATGAGGCTGAATTTTGCCGGCGCTCAGAGTGTGGGTTTCGAGGTGGGTCCACTGTCAAAATCAAAATGATTGACAGCAGGTTGGGAACCTGCTGTGACCCCCACCTCCATGTAAGTTTCCAAAGTGTCGGGTCTGCGATTTCAGAGCAGACCTGACACCAAGCGGCGGGGAGGCATTTAAGATAGTTAACTGCTTGTTAAGTGCTTGTTAACTACTATTTTGCCAGCCTATTCCTATTTTCCCACATTTTTAACGGGGTTCATGTCGTTTGGAGATCATGTCAGGTAAGGAGGTCAGGTTCTCGATGTCTCCCCATTGCTGTGAATAGGTGACAGCTGCAAAAGTGGTATGAAAGCTTCCATTTCACAGCTGGTCACTTTCCAATGTCAAAAGCTTGAACCTTCAGGACTTGGAAGACATTTTGAGCTGTATACAATTTGGAAGTGTTTGGAGTAAACTCTCTATCCACTGTCACCTCCTTGGAGCAAGCTCTCTCACCATTGACAGATCACTTCTGTCATCTCAATTCAGCTGCCATCTATTCCAGCAACATCGGTGCCCTTGAAAAAATCTCACCTTGCTCCTCTGAATCCCTCCACAATCAGCCACAATACCAACATCACCAGGCACACCAACATCACCAACAACAATACCAACCTTATCCGCAATCACCTGATGCTGCACAGGACACAGGGCATCAGCACCTGACAACATTGCTGCCCGGGAGGCCAGCGATGGCATCACCATGGTCAGATTTACTTCACTTGACGCTGTACACCCTGGCTGCCCCATGATGCACCAGGTTAACACCACCCCACACCGGCACCATAAAGCATTCCTACAATGACCAAGCCATTTCTTTCACACGCATCACAATTGCGGGGGGTACCGCTACGTCTCACCATTAACTGCAACTCACTAAGACACTTACAAAGGTGAGCACAAATCTGTACAATAAGGCAAAGTGTTGAGAATAAAGATTTCAATGTTTGACAACATATTAACAGAAAAATTACATGAACATTGCATAAAGCACCCAAGTGCCTACCCTTGTGTGATGTTGGTTGGTATGATTGCACTAAGATGGGGAAGTGATAATGTAGATAGCGAGGGATGGGTGGAGGTGCAAGGTAAGTTGGTGTGAGTAAGGATGTGCAGGAGCAGGGAGGGAAGGCAGAGCGATGGGAATGTGATGAGTCGCACAGCAGGATGAGGTTGAGTATGGCTTTGCAGTAACATTTCATGATCTACTGAGATCATTGAAAGATTTGTGCCACTGCAGCTAGGTACTCCTGATGACATCCCTGCTTTTTCTCTCTTGTGCAATATGCAACCAGGGTGCGTTGGTGTCCTGAGCATGTCTCTTCCGCCCTTGGAAGGGAAGAGAACCTCCCTGCATATTGTGACTCCCACTGTAAGCATATGGAGGGAGTCATGCAAGTGCCTGGGTGCAGCCATGCACCTCTGTGCAGAGCTTGTCAGTGTTTGCAGCACCTCAATGCTGCAGACCACTGACAGCATAACTGTCAAAAGTCCCTTTAAGGAAACTGGCTGATGAGGCGTCATCAAATGACATTATCAGACCCGCTTCCTTTTAATTGGCAGGAAACCTCGCAGGGCGGGCTTAACAAGCCCTGTTAACGGAAAATCCTTTTCACAGAGCGGCTGTAACTGGGAGTGGGACCGGAACCCGCCAACCACCTCTCCCGCCGCGATCCCTCCTCCGCTGGTGAAATCACAGCCATGGTATGGTAAGATTCCACTGGCAGTGACCACCCTTCGGTACCTTATTCAAGTGTCAGCATAGATAAATATTAAAGAATAGGGGATATCACAACCAAGCCTGATCCAGTCATCATCTGATATCCACAAATGTGCACTTACCAGCAAGGGTCACTGAATGACAATCAGGAGTGGGAACCCCAATTGTTTTTCCCTTCCCTTACTTGCTCAGGTCAACTGCAATACCAACTCTACTGCCCCACTGAGATTGTCTAACTCTACACTGATGAATGAAGATCTTTGAACCGTCTTGATTTCACCACATGGTTCACATGCTGATTTAACTACAGCATAAAAAGGTCACTTGCTTCCACACATATTTTAAATGTAAGAAAACCAATTGCCCACCCCCGCACGGCTGCCTTCCAAAATAAATCAAAATTTAAAAGAATACTAACTTCATGAAAAAAACCTTGTTTGCCAAACATTTTTCCGTTTGCTTCCAAACACACAATGCATTAATTCAAATCAATAATGAAGGGCATCATCACATCTCTTTCCAATGATGTCTCATAACAAGAATGATGCACAGCTATTCTTGCTTTTTTCGTCAAACATGAAAAAGTTTGGCAAGCACTTTTTCCCATGAATACAGAACCCCTTAAAAGGCCAGCTGCATCATAAGTAATAAAAAAACATGTATTTTTTAATGTTTGTATTAGTTAGGGCAATTCCTTGAAATACAAGTCACTGTCTCGTTCCTGTTCCTTTATACACATTTATTATATTGCAGCGATTCTTGTAATCGTAATTGTAAATGAAACACATGGGGCCATATAGACCTGTTTCAAATTTGTATTTTGGCGAAAGACAGCAAAATTAATGATTCAATTCAAAATCAAGACCAAGTGTTCAACCAACAGGACAGTAAGAATTTGGCTGTACACCAATGTTTTGCATAAGTAACCTGCAATCACAGTGTTCGTATGCAGAGAATAACTGATTTTCTTTTTTAATTGATTTCTATCGTGAGATTGTCAAAATTGTCATCAATTGAAGCTTTAGGGAACTTGGAATCCCTAATAGACTGAAATAGAAAAATCATAATACCCTGCAATATGCACAAGAACGTTCAATACTCTAAAACACAAGGATAATTAAATAATGAATACACTTTTTATTTCTCTGTTAAGCAGTGGGTATTATATACACGTTTACATGTAAGTTGCAGTCTGATACAAGACAGAGGTTGAAAAAACATTGAGAACCAGTGTTTGTCTACATTATTTCCACTCTCAAGTTGTATTATATCCTTGATACACTAGTCTTTTTATTGTATGTACGAGCAACAAGTTCCTATAAATAATTCACATGGCCTGAACTACAGTTGTAGTGTACCATATAAATTTTACAGTGGAATGTCACACCTAGTACACAATGGCCCAGAAATTCGGGTCCCCACGGGCGAGTATGCGTGGGGTACTCACCTGTAGGCCCAATGGAAGTGCCGGTTTCGTGCATGCACTGCGCATGCGCGGGAAACCGGAACTTCAGTACCCTTAAAGGAAGGAGTTCAGAGGTCGAATGCATACGCCGGAGAGGCAGCGCGTGCGCATGGAACTTACGTTTCTTTTCCAGGTTTCTCCGGGAGGGTAAGTCTCCAGGAGTTACACATGTAAAAGGCAGGCGCAAGGCCTGCTTTTAACAAGGTAAGTGGTGAATTAATTAAAATTAAAACATTTTTTCCACAGGTTTATTATTTTGAAATACTTTAAAGAAAGGTAAGTTTATTTTTAGCCCTGTTAGAAAATGTAATTAATTTTTTCAAAAATTTAAATAATTATTTAAAATAGTTATTTTATGTAATTTATAGTTATTTTAAAAATGTGGTTAAAAAAAAAATTATTTGAAGTTTTAGTGATGTTTTGGGGCTTATAGTATTTATAGTTTTGACAGCTCTCCCTGTCAATTTTATGAATGGGCATTTCCCTGCTACGATTGGCTCTCCAAGGCCCACGTGATCCCAGGGGACGCATTGAACTAACTGCGCCTCTGGGATACACAAGCACTGCGCGCCGGCAGTTGGAGGAGGCCCAGGATCGGAATCCCACGCGGGCCCACAGCTCAACGGCTGACGCACTAGGTAAGTGCAGGTCGGGGGCTTGCACCCGCGGGAAGCCTCCGACCCGAATTTCTGGGCCATTATCATACATTTTGATGTATTCAACTTCAATATATTGAATATCTTGTTATAATGAAGTTTCAGCTTGGTTTCTAGAATAAAATTGTATAGAATTTTACTTTAATGACATCAAACTATGACATCAAACTAAATCCTCACTATACCAAAAGTAATTATGTAGCTCCACTTCCCAGTCTTTCTTGAACACTCTAGCTGTTCTCCATTTCACCAGGATTCTGCATTTACCTGCACTGTATATAAAACAGACTTGACTTCTCAGCTATAACTTCTGGGGTATTCCACCTGCATTAGTCTCTAATGCTAGTGTGCCATTCCCTCACTCTCTAATTTCTGAGTTCTGGACGAATGAGCAGGCAACACTTGAGACCGATCTTTATGTCACTGGGTTTGTGACATTGGACTGAATTTTTATTTTGCCGTTGGGATGGGTACGGGGGATCGTGGATCACGTTGGGAACCAGGACGTTGAAGTGACGCATCTTGCAGAGGCTTTTTAACAAAGCCACTGCAATTGAATCAGACTTCCGGGTTTTCCAGCTAATTAACTGGAGCAGGTTCGATGATGTCACGGATGACTCGACTTCAGCTGAGCTATTTAAAGGAGCAATGCACAGATACCAGTTGAAGGTTGGTGGAGGTGCAAGAGAGGTTGTTGGGGCAGAGAGTGGATTGTGTGAATAGTAAGTTGCTTGTTGACAAATTAATTTATACATCTTGATAATCAGAAATGCAGGCTCAGCGCCAAAAAGCTGGCCCGAGATTCAGTGATGCCTCCCTGGAAATCCTGCTCCAAGGAATCAGGGCCTGCAGGGACATCCTGTTCCCTGGTGACAGGAGCAAGAGGCCAGCTGCCGAGAACAAGAAGGCATGGCTGGAGATCGCGGCCGAAGTGAGCAGTCAGAGTGTGGTACCCAGGACGTGGATACAGTGCAGGAAGCACTTTAATGATCTCTTGAGGTCAGGAAAGGTGAGTGCAATGCCACATTGCCCTACATCCTGATGTGCGTGTCAACCCAACCCCCTCACTCTGCCTTCCCAAGCCTACTCCTGCACGTCACTCCTCACATCAACCTACCTTGCAGCTGCATCCACCCCTCACTGTCTATGCACCGACTCACATCCCCACCTGACTATCCACCCAGACACTCACCCTCATCTTAATGCAATCAAAGAAATTAACACCACAGAAGGAGGCCATGCGGGCGAATGTCACGCCTCTCCCTCATAGTCACCCTCAACAAATGTTGCCCATCCATCCCTTGCACTCATTCCATGACTCTCACCCAAAGCTCTCCTGTTTCCCTCCTTGCAGGAGAGGAGAGCACAGAACACGTGGGAGAGGCTGAGAACTGGAAGTGACCCCCCAATAACGACACCACTGGCAGCAGCAGAGGAGGAGGCGCAGGAGATCAGCTGAACTGCAGAGCTGGTGGTGGTGGGAGATGGAGAGTGGGGGACCTCCCAGCTACCTGATGACAGAATTAAATATCATACATCCACATGGCATATAACAGTCACTCATGGTGACTTGATGTCAGCAGCCAGTAAAATATGATCATGTGCATAATGGTAACTTAAAGCATTCTTATCATAACAGTTCTAATTCATGTCTTTACTCTCCCACGGGTCCATCAAATGCCCCCACCCCCCCCAACCCCACTGTCCAGCCAGAGGAGGAAGATGACTCCTCAGAGGATGCCGCGGTCTCTGAGAGTGCACCGTCGCATGACCCGTGCACACCCAGCACCAGTGCAGATATGCACACGTCGGTGGGTCCAGTAAGAGAGAGAGTAGTGTTGTCACCTGGTGTCTCACAGATCACATGTGAGCAAGATCAGATGGTGGAGACAGGGACAGCAGCGGAGAGGCCTCATCGGAGGGCGCAGGATGCTCCAAGCTCTGCTCAGCTGGACACAGATGCTGAACCTCGGGGGTCATCGACAAAGAGGATGATTCTTGAGGAGCAACAAAAAATGTGGGAGGCTCTGGCAGCTTTTCCAGTCGCAATATGCTCGATTCTAGAGAGAATGGAGGAGTTCATCTCCAACATGAGCAGCACCATGTCACAGGTGATGGCTATGATGTACACATCCATGGAAAGGATGGCCACCTACATGGAGCATCAAATGCACCAGTCAAACGAGTGCATGCTTGTTGTGAACAACAGCTTGCAGACTCTGATTGCAGCCATATCTAGGATGGATAGAAACCTAGGCCGCGATTTTGCCAGCGCTCAGAGGGCAGGTTCAGAGGCAGGTCAGCCATTAAATTCGAAATGATTGACAGCGGGTTGGGAACCCGCCGCGAACCCACCTCCATGTAAGTTTCCAAAGTGTCGGGTCTGCGATTTCATAACAGACCCGACACCAAGCGGCGGGGGAGGCATTTAAGATAGTTAACTGCTTGTTAAGTGCTTGTTAACTACTATTTTGCCAGCCTTTTTCTATTTTCCCACATTTTTAATGGGGTTCCCGTCATTCGGAGATCACGTCAGGTAAGTAGGTCAGGTTCTCTATGTCTCCCCATTGCTGTGAATAGGTGACAGCTGCAAAAGTGATATGAAAGCTACCATTTCACAACTGGTCACTTTCCAATGTCAGAAGCTTGAGCCTTCAGGGCTTGGAAGACACTTTTGAGCTGTATGCAATTTAGAAGTGTTTGGAGTAAACTCTCTATCCACTGTCACCTCCTTGAAGCAAGCTCTCTCACCATTGACAGATCGCTTCTGTCATCTCAACTACAGCTGCCATCTATTCCAGCAACTTCGGTGCCCTTGTAAAAATCTCACCTTTGTCCACTGAATCCCTCCACGATTATCCCCAACACCAACATCACCAGGCAAACCAACATCACCAAAAACAACACTAACCTTCTCCGCAATCACCTAATGCTGCACAGGACACAGGGCATCAGCACCTGACCACATTGCTGCCTAGAAGGCCAGCGATGGCATCACCATGGCCAGATTTATTTCTCTTGACGCTGTAAACCCTGGCTGCCACATGATGCGCCAGGTTAACACCACCTCACACCATCGCCATAAAGCATTCCTACAATGACCAAGCCGATCCTTTCACACTCATCCTGGGATGGCAGGAATGACGTATGAGGAGAGATTGGGTCGACTGGGTTTATACTCGCTGGAGTTTAGAAGAATGAGAGGGGATCTCATTGAAACTTATAAAATTCTAACAGGACTAGACAGACTAGATGCAGGAAGGATGTTCCCGATGGCAGGGGAGTCCAGAACCAGGGCTCACAGTCTAAAGATAAGGGGTAAGCCATTTAGGACAGAGATGAGGAGGAATTTCTTCACCCAGAGAGTGGTGAACCTGTGGAATTCTCTACCACAGAAGGCAGTTGAGGCCAATTCATTAAATATATTCAAGAAGGAGTTAGATATATTTCTTAAGGCTAAAGGGATCAAGGGATATGGGGAGAAAGCAGGGGCAGGTTACTGAATTTGGATAATCTCATTAAATGGCGGAGCAGGCTCGAGGGGCCAAATGGCCTACTCCTGCTTCTATCTTCTATGTTTCTATCTTCTATCACCATTGTGGGGGGTACCATTATGTCTCACCATTCACTGCAACTCACTAAGACACTTGCAAAGATGAGCACAGATCTGTACAAATAAGGCAAAGTGTTGAAAATAAAGATTTCAATGTTTGACAACACATTAACTGAAAATTTACACAAACATTGCATAAGCCCCCCAAGTGTCTACCATTGTGTGTTGTTAGTTGGTATGATTGGACGAGGATGAGGGTGAGTGTATGTGGTGGCTAGTCAGATGGGAAAGTGATAATGTAGATAGAGAGGGATGGGTGGAGGTGCAAAGTAAGTTGGTGTGAGTAAGGAAGCAGGAGTGGGGTAGGGAAGGCAGAGTTCTGATGGCAGGGGATATGATGAGTGGCACAGCAGGATGAGGTTGAGTGTGGCTTTGCAGTAACGTTTCATGATCTACTGAGATCATTGAAAGGTTTGCGCCACTGCATCCCTGCTTTTGCCCTCCTGTGCAATGTGCAACCAGGCTGCGTTGGTCCTCTGGGGAGGTCTCTTCTGCCCATTGGAAGGGAAGAGAACCTCCCTGCATGCTGTGACTCCCTTCATAAGCATATGGAGGGAGTCATGTGAGAGTCTGGGTGCAGCCGTACACCTTTGTGCAGTCATTGTCAGTGTTTGCAGCACCTCAATGCTGCAGAACACTGACAGCACAACTTTCAAAATGAATGTGGCCATGGTCCCTTTAAGGAAACCGGCTGATGATGCGTCATCAAATGACGTCATCAGACCCGCTTCATTTTAATTGGCTGGGAATCTCGCAGGGCGGGCTTAACAAGCCTTATTAACGGAAAATCTTATTCACAGAGCGGCTGCAGTCAGGAGCTGGACTGGAACCCACCAACCAGCTCTCCCACCGCGAACCCGCCTCTGCTGGGAAAATCCAGCCCCTAGAGTTGGCCCTTAATTGCCCCACTGATGCGCAGCAAAGTGCTCTCCAGCTCCTTGCTAGCAGGGAAGTGTGGGTGGGCCATGAAAGGGATGATGGTGAAGAAGGCCCAGCAGCGCCTATATTTCCTAAGGAGGCTGAAGGGATGTAACCTGTCACCCCTGATCCTTTCTAACTTTTACCGCTGCACAATAGAGAGCATCTTGACGAACTGTATCACAGTATGGTATGGCAGCTGTAGCTACTATGACCGGAAAGCCCTGCAGCGGGTAGTCAAAACTGCCCAACGCACTACCGGCACCCAGCTACCGACCATAGAGCACATATACCAGAAACGCTGTTTACGGAGGTCACGGACCATCATCAAAGACTCTACCCACCCCAGCCACAGCCTGTTCGCCCTCCTGCCATCTGGGAGACGCTACAGATGCATTCGCACCCGAACAACCAGATTTAGGAACAGCTTCTTTCCCAGGGCTGTCATCCTACTGAACTCCACAAATAAACTCTAAAGCCTGCACATCTGCCAATGCACTTTATTATGGTTATGTTTATGTTAATGTACTACAAGCCAAATGAATGTTGAATGTTTAAATGTCTTAATCTAAATGTACACTCTCGGGAGCCACAAGCCTACATTTCGTTGTACTGCACTTGTGCACTAACAATGACAATAAAGTTGATTATGATTATGATTATGATTAGGACATGGAAGTGGGGGCTCTGTTCAAAGCGCTTCCAGTTCTCCCTCATTGCCCCACCCCGCCCCAGTCAGAGCCCCTCATGCTGCCTCGTATCCCGACGGCTGAGTCTGCCCCTGCACAGGTGCAGGAGGAGCAGTCTTTGGTGAGGCCCTCACAGGCTCCAAAACCCAGAGGATGTCCGCCAAAAGTGCCTAAGCAGTCGCTGCAGGGAAGTGAGCAGCCTGCCTCTACCTGTGCTGAAGCCACAGGGGTTGCATGTCGTAGAAGTAGCAGAAACTTAAAAAAGTCACAATTGTAGATGCACAAGGCATTGCATTTGGATGTGTTATAAAATGTTAGAGGGTTAAGTTTCTGTTGACGTTATAAGCCACATAAATTTATTTCTTTGCAGCACTTTCCTGTCTTGTCCATTTTTGCCTGGAAAGTGGCCTTGTCAGTTGAAGTGAATGGTAAGACATTACTTAACTTCAAGCAATGGGTGTGTGGGACAGGAATAGTCATTTTAGGACTGCTTTGTTGTGCTGGTAGGAGGTGGGGGGGGAAGTTGTTTCAGCATCTGGGTGCCATATGGGTGCAGTGGTGCAACTTAACTAAACCATGCCAATATGAGGCCGTCCCAGGCCTCCTGGGCAGGAATATGTGCTGCTGCTGGTGCCATCTCCAGTTCAGGTTCATCCTCCTCCTCATGTTCCTCCTGCTCCTCCTTCTCATCCTTTTTCTCCTCCAAGGATGCCTGCACTCTACACCTTGATCCTCCTGCAGTTCCAATCCTCGCTGCTGTGCTCTTTTGTGCAAAACGTAGCATACCACGATCATTCTGCAGGCCCTGGCTGGTACCTATTGGAGCACTCCTCCAGATCTGTCCAGGCACCTGGTGCATCTTCAGCACCCCGAATGCTTGCTCAATTACACATCTCGTCATCATCTAGCTTTGATTGTAGCACTCTTAAGGCTCATTGCTTGGCCTCCTCAAGAGTGTCATCAGCCAAGTCTTCAAAGGTTACCCCTTGTCTCCAAGTAGCCAGCCGGTAAGTCTGGTCAGAGGTGCGAAGAGCTGAGGGAGGGTGGACTGGCGCAGGATGACAGCTCCCTGGGAATCTGGCACACACATGCATGATGATTTTTTTTGTGGTTGTAGACGAGCTGCACATTGAGGGAGTGGAAGTCCTTATGGTTCACAAACTTTTCTGGGTGATCTAGGGATACCTTGATGGACATGTGTGCAGTTGATGGCGCCCTGCACCAGTGGAAAGCCAGCCAGAGCCGCAAAGCCGAGCACCCGCTTAGTCTGACTGGCTTCATCAGTTGAAAAGTGTACATAAGGGCAAGGGCATCAGTCACTTGGGTGATGCATTTGTGGGTGGCTGACTGCGAGATCCTGCAAATGTCTGCTGCAGATCCCTAGAAAGAGCCTAAGGCGAAGAAGTTGAGGGCAGTGGTGACTTTGACAGCCACTGGTAACACCAGGTTCACTTCGTACCAGGTCTTCTTGTAGCAGGCTACAAATGTCTGCCATGACCTGACGCGATATCCTGAGCCTCCTGAGGCACTGGTATCAGTCATGTCCAGGAAGCTGATCCTTTGCCTATATACCCTGTGTTGGGGGTATCGCCTCCTGCGAGGTACACCCTGTACTCATCCCCTCTGTCCTGTGGAGCGGCAGGTTGGTGAGAAGGCTGCTGCTGCGGGTGTTGCTGGTGTTGTTGCTGCTGGGGCTAATCTTGGTCAGAATCTGAGGTCCAAGATGACACAGCATAAGCGACACCTATGCTGATTTGATAGATGCCAGGTAAAGTGGAGATTAGATGCACAATTCTCCAATGTAATGAGAGTGACATCCAATGTAGTGAGAGTAACTTCTGAAGTTGTAGAAATCACCTGCAAACCCCTGAGAGCAAACTCTCAGCACAAATGGTGTCAGCAAGAGCCTTTCCCTTAAGCAAGGAAGCAGGTGTGAGGTGTCAGTATTTATGTGACTGTTTTACTATCAATTGTTGAACTCCCACAATGGCCACTCTGCTCTCGCCTTGCTTTCATTGGCGAGGTTCAGCAAGCCCGTGAATCCTGTGGACAGCCAGTAAAAGCTCCAACATCAGGTTAAAAAGGCTGTTAATAGCCTCTTAATGAGCTAACTTTAATTAGCTCACCCACCTCTCCCGAGGGGGTCTCTGGCATGCTGACTAATGCGCCTGATTTAAAGGTGGAAGCTGGCGGGTTGAATCGGCTTCCCGACGTGCTGTCAATTTCAGCGCTTTTAACTGCCCACCCACTCGCAAATCGGCACACTCTTCAAAGTTAAAATTCCGGCCACTCAAACAGGCAAACCCAGCGACATAGACAAAATTACTGCTGACAATCCAACTCCTGGACTCACATTGACCGGTCTGTGAGGTGGACGGCAAAGCAGCACTGGAGAGTAATGCAGGAGTTACCACAGAATTTATCGTGGGAGAGTTAGGCCAGTTTTAAACAAGGTGCAGTTATGTGTAGCATCCTATGAGATGAGAAGACCAGGTGAGAGGAGCTGGGCCAAGAGCAAAAATCTTGATATTGGCCTTGATCATGAGGGGCTACTTGCAAAATTCTTGTCATCCCTTTGGACATTAAGCTATCAAGGCCTACAGATTGGGTCAGGCTGTGCCCTTTTTATAGGCATAAAACAGGCACCTAAGGGTCCAATACGGTAGGCAGTCTACATGCGCTCATTCCACGTTTAAGATTCCTCCGTAGATATCCAGGGCACATGCCTGAAACAGGTGTTAGGCCCTTTGCCAAATTCGATTGTACATGACCGCAGCATGGTTTCGTCAGGCACTTAGCAGCCAAACCAGTGGTCCTTAGGGGGACTGCTGGAGGCTGCCATCAGAAAATTTAGTTGCAACATTTTTACTTACCTTACTGTGGAGCCGGGATCCAATTGTGTGCTGATTTACAATTTTAATATGGGACCCCAATAGAATTTTAACCTATTGGAAAGCCAATGAGACCCGGTAAGGTACGTTAAAAAAACATTTCCTAGTTTTTTTTACTAACAGTGAAAGTCCAGGCCTCAGTTCCCACCACCACCGTAACCACCGCCCGCCCCCCCCCCCCCCCACTACTACAAGGCCCTGCAAACATCGCTCTCCCAGACTTACCTTGCTGATGTCGGGCTTCTTCCAATGCTAATGGGTGGCTTCCGGGCCGCCCGGTTTTCGGCCAGATGCTGTTTTCTGCCGGAATCGGCTGAATGGCTGACCAGCGCAATTTCAAATAAAGCTCATCAGTTAAAACCTGCCGGACCCCCGACTCACAATCCTGCGCTGATTGCTGCCCACTCCCGCTGGCCTCAAGTTGGCTTCGGACAAGGGATAGCTTTCGCCATTGACATACCGCTCTATGCCATCAAAATGGAGGAGGATTCGCAAACGTGGTCTATCCAGGCCAGAAGAATCAAGCAGCATGGCAGCGGACAGCAGCCCACCAGCCCACCGCCCCCCCCCCCCAATGTGTGTGCAGGCCCCACCAGTACCACAAGGACCTGTCCGAGGAGCTGTGGAAGTCAGTACACCCAATTTGTAATACTCCTAATTTTCCTGCCATTTAAATTAAGGATAGAAGATTGTGAGTGCTACAAATCTGGCACACTGAACTTTGCTTATAATTTCCTGATCTGCACTCCTGTCGAGCGAGATTGTCTCACAATTTCAGGGTTTTAATGTAAAACACTTTATGCTCATATCCCCCAATGTGGAATTTCAAGGAAAATTTGGCACCTAAAGTAATGGAAAATACTGACATTGCTTTAGGTGCCAATAAGAAAGCTCTGAAAAGGTATACATGATATTAAACAAATGTCAGGGACTTTCTTTTAAGATTATAACACACAGGACATTTGAGATAATAGTTTATGTTGCCCACACCACTTGAATGTGACTTCCTAACACACGTATAGCCATCAGTTATGCTTTGTATAGTAATCACGACATCCAATGTTAATATAACCAATCACGTGTAAAGAAATGTACCTTTGGGCTGCACGTTTAACTGCACTGGAACTCGTTTAACTTGCACGACACTGATAGCCTGGCATTCATATTGGCCCTGATCATGGGGGGCTACTTCCACAATTCTCAGTGTTCCTGTGGGTAACACTGCATGTCTTCTGTCACTGGGGAGCTGACCTCCTGTAAAGCAGAGAGCAGTGAAGCATTTCTTCAGTCAGTGCAAGAAAACCATTCATAGGATCATAGAACTTTACAACACAGGAGGCCATTCGACCCATCGTGTCTGTGCCGGCCGAAAAAGAGCTAGCCAGCCTAATCCCACTTTCCAGCTCTTGACCCGTAGCCTTGTAGGTTACGGCACTTCAAGTGCATATCCAAGTACTTTTTAAATGTGATGAGTGTTTCTGCCTCTGCCACCCTTTCAGGCAGTGAGTTCCAGACTCCCACCACCCTCTGAGTGAAAAAAGGTCTCCTCAACTCCCTTCTAATCCTTCTACCAATTACTTTAAATCTATGACCCTGGTTATTGACCTCTCTGCTAGGGGAAATAGGTCCTTCCTATCCGCTCTATCTAGATTCCTCATAATTTTATACACCTCAATCAAGTCTCCCCTCAGCCTCCTCTGTTCCAAAGAAAACAACCCCAGCCTATCCAACCTTTCCTCATAGCTAAAATTCTCCAGTCCTGACAACATCCTCGTAAATCTCCTCTGTACCCTCTCTAGTGCAATCACATCTTTCCTGTAATGTGGTGACCAGAACTGTACACAGTATTCTAGCTGTGGCCTAACTAGTGTTTCATACAGTTCAAGCATAACATCCTTGCTCTTATATTCTATGCCTTGGCTAATAAAGGAAAGTATCCCATATGTCTTCTTAACCACCATAACTACCTGTCCTGCTACCTTCAGGGATCTGTGGATATGCACTCCAAGGTCCCTTTGTTCCTCTACACCTCAGTATCCTACCGTTTATTGTGTATTCCCTTGCCTTGTTAGCCCTCCCTAAATGCATTGCCTCACACTTCTCCAGATTGAATTTCATTTGCCCGTTTTCTGCCCACCTGACCAGTCCATTGATATCTTCCTGCAGTCTACAGATAGCATCCTCACTATCAACCACACGGCCAATTTTTGTATCATCTTAATCATGCTCCCTACATTGAAGTCTAAATTATTTATGTATACCACAAAAAGCAAGGGACCTATACTGAGCCCTGCAGAACCACACTGGAAACAGCTTTCCGGTCACAAAAACATCCGTTGATCATTACCCTTTGCTTCCTGCCACTGAGCCAATTTTGGATGCAACTTGCCACTTTCCCTTGGATCCCATGGGCTTTTACTTTTCTGACCAGTCTGCCATTGTTCTGATTAAATATCATTAAAATAGCAGTAAATGTAAAACTCTTTTCCATTGATCCTATGGACCAGGCTGGTTCTTTGCTCCATAGTACTTATTGCTGAAAGCATTTTTATTATCACAATGATTACAAAGAGGAGCATATCTTAAAAAATATTGTGATTGATTTGGCATTCGTGTGTAGGACAACATGATTGGCATCGCACACTTGCTAGACATTAATAGAGTGACAGCTTTTCCTATTTATAAAATTGAGGTAGTTGTTATATAGAAATTTGAGTGCCATGTGTTCCAACAATTGCTCCTTGCACCTGTGACAATCCTGCCAGTCTGTAGAACTGGATAGCTCTCCTTCTTTGTTTGCATCTATTTGTAAGGATATTAATAGTGCAGCCCTCCACAATAGGAACATAGGAACAGGAGTACGCCTTTCAGCCTTTCGAGTCTTTTGTGCCAGTAAATTAGATCATGGCTGATCTGTAACTCAATTCCATTTACCCGCCTTTGATCTATACCCCTTGATATCCTTACCTAATAAAAATCTATCGACCTCAGTCTTGAAAATTTCAATTGACCCAGCATCCACAGCCTTCTGAAGGAGAGAATTTCAGATTTGTACTACCATTTATGTGAAAAAGTGCTTCCTGATTTTACCACTGAATAGCCTAGCTCTAATTTTAAGATTGTGTCCCCTTGTTGTGGATTCCCCTGGCAGAGGAAATAGATTCTCTGTATCTACCCTATCGAATCCTTTTATCATTTTAAACACCTCAATTAGATCACCCCTCAAACTTCTAAACTCAAGGGAATAAAAGCCAAGTTTAAGAAACCTGTCATAATTTAACCCTTTAAGACCTGGTATCATTCTGGTGAATCTGCGCTGCACCATTTCCAAGGCCAATATATCTTTCCTGAGGTGCGGTACCCAAAACTTAACACAGTTCTCCAGATAGGGTCTCTTCAACTGAAGCATAACATTGAGATAAAGGCCAATATTTCATTAGCCTTTTTGATTACTTTTTGGACCTGTGCACTAGCTTTCAATGATGTATGTACCTGGACACCCAAATCCCTTTGCTCCTCTACAGATCCTAGTTTCTTGTCATTAAGAAAATATTCTGATTTATCTTTCTTGGAATCAAAGTGGATGACCTCACACTTCCCCACATTGAACTACATCTGTCACAGTTGTGCCTGCTTAATCTGCCTATGTCCTTTTGCAACTTCCTTTCTGCATCTATGCAAATTACTGTGCACCCTAACTTAGTGTCATCTGCAAACTATGATATACCACAATCTATTCCTTCATCCAAGTCATTGATATACATGGTGAAAAGCTGAGGCCCCAGTACAGATCCCTGGGGAACACCACACCTTGCCAATCAGAGTGCATTCCCTTTACCTCTACTCTCTGTCTCCTACCTCCCAACCAATTACCAGCCTATGTCACAAGGTTACCTCCAATTCCATGCACTTCTTTATTTGATAATAATCTTTTGTGTGTTACCTTATCAAATGCTTTCTGGAAGTCCATATAGACAACATCCCCCGCCCACCACATTAGTGACCTCCTCAAAAAATTCAACTATAGAGCATCTGGGAGTTTCTCGACGTAGTAGCGAACAGTTGCCTGTCTAATGCAGTATAGATCACCCGATGCTGCCTGGAAGAATCCAGCCCCAAAGAAATACAAGGTAGTGGTGACTTTGACTGGTACGACAGTGCTGTTCTCCTGGTGGAAGTGAGCTGCAGGTTTTCAGCCTGCAGTTGATATGTTTTCTGTAGTGTATGTACCTTTAAGAGAGAACTACTTTTACAGCTCCTGTATACTGTAGTACCGGCAGTGACCACACCTGTATATAAGCCTTGAGCAGGCATCTGTACTGTTAGTCTTTAGACTACCCTCATCCAGTAAACACCTGTTGGTTGTTAATCTGCAGTCTCCGTCTATTTATTGAAGAACACCATACTTTAAGATTCACGGATTTAACAGTGGCGACGAGGTCGATTCGAATCTACCTGCAACTCTGCATTTCCTCCCAGGGATTCGCTCCTGGAGGACAGTGGAAGAAAGTCGAGGCCAGAAGCACGGGCGTCGACCACGAGCAACCGCCCAGTCATCCGGCAGAGAGTGAACATCGCAGGGGAGGCTGTTGAGAGCTGGGCTTGGTTCTCCAGCCACGACGATCCAGCAACAAGCTGGCAACAGGTACAGCGCAGACCCTTCCCGGACAGTGGCGGCTGGAGCCGACCGACGGCACAGAAAAGGCCGAGCAGCGTCGACGGGGTAAGAGAGAGGGTAAAGCGCACAGGGCGCAGCCGGGGGTTGAAGACCGAGCGGTGTCGATGGAAAACAAAAAGAGAGAGAGGGTAAAGCACAGCCGGGGTTCAGGACCGAGTGGCGGCAATGAGAGAGGCGCACAGGAGAACGCGCGGGGAAAGGAAGGAAGCGCGGGAGATGCCATTTGAGCCGCGGAGAAGAAGGGAGAGCGTGGGAGACGCCATTTTTGAAGCCGCAGCGGAGAAGAAGGGCAAGCGCGGGAAGAAAGGAAAGCGTGGGAGACGCCATTTTGAGCCAGCGGAGAAGAAGGGAGAGCGCAGGAGATACCATTTTAGCCAATCTAACCACACCCAGGGATGCCGAAGAGTGGCAGTGTCACAGCGTTCGACAATGAAGTCGAAAATTGGGCGACATATGTGGAACGCATTGAAGTGTACTGCAAGGCGAATGAAGTGCCAGATGCCAGGAAAGCACTGGTTATGTTGAATTCCATGGGTGCAAAAACGTATGGCTTACTGCGAAACCTAGTAACCCCAGAGAAGCCAGTGGATAAGGATTTTGAAAGCATAGTGGAAATCCTACAGGACCACTTAAACCCCACACCGCTGCTGATAGCAGAAAGATTTAAGTTCCTGGACAACATACAGACTTGGGCTGACAAGTGGCAAGTAACATTCGCACCACACAAGTGCCAGGCAATGACCATCTCCAACAAGCGAGACTCTAACCATCTCCCCTTGACATTCAATGGCATTACCATCGCTGAATCCCCCACTATCAACATCCTGGGGGTTAACATTGATCAGAAACTGAACTGGACCAGCCATATAAATACTGTGGCTACAAGAGCAGGCCAGAGGCTGGGAATACTGCGGCGAGTGTCTCACCTCCTGACTCCCCAAAGCCTTTCCACCATCTACAAGGCACAAGTCAGGAGTGTGATGGAATACTCTCCACTTGCCTGGATGAGTGCAGCTCACACTCAAGAAGCTCGACACCATTCAGGATAAAGCAGCCCGCTTGATTGGCACTCCACCCACCACCTTCAACATTCACTCCCTCCACCACCGGTGCACTGTGGCTGCAGTGTGTACCATCTACAAGATGCACTGCAGCAACTCGCCAAAGCTCCTTCAACAGCACCTTCCAAACCCGTGACCTCTACCACTTAGAAGGACAAGGGCAGCAGACGCATGGGAACATCACCACCTACAAGTTCCCCAACAAGCCACACACCATCCTGACTTGGACCTGTATCGCCGTTCCTTCACTGTCGCTGGGCCAAAATCCTGGAACTCCCTTCCTAACAGCATTGTGAGTGTACCTACACCATATGGACTGCAGCAGTTCAAGAAGGTGGCTCACCACTATCTTCTCAAGGGCAATTAGGGATGGGCGCTAAATGCAGGCCTAGCCAGCCAGCGACGCCCACATCCCATCAATGAATAAAAAAAAAAGGAACCAGCATAAAGACAAAAATAATGCTGAGTATTTAACGGAACTGCACAAGTTATCGAAACACTGCCAGTTTGGAATGGGACTAGCAGATACGTTAAGGGACAAGTTTGTGTGTGGGCTTCAAAATGAAGGAACCCAGAAACGGCTTCTATCAGAAAAGGATCTTACGCTGGACAAGGCTTTCAGCATGGCAGTATCACACGAAGCAGCCGCACGGGGCGCTGCAGAGATACAACGGAGACCGCAAAAATATGGCACCAATGAAATGTCATATGGAGCAGGGAAGTGTTATCGCTGCGACAGAACAACACACGACCAGAAGGATTGTTGGTTCAAGGACCAAGTGTGCAGACAGTGTGGAAAAGCAGGACAAATAGCAAGAGTCTGCAGGTCAGGAAAGAAAACCAACAGCAAGAAATCTCCACAGGAGAAGTACAAAAAGGTACATAAGGTGATGGAGAGTAGTTCAGACGAACAGAAAAGTGATGCAGACTCCAGAAGCAAGGAGCTGGGTTCTCTGAAACTACATAATGTAATCAAAATGGAGGATCACCAGACTATCTGGGTCACGCTCAAGATAGACGGAGTCCAAGTGAAAATGGAATTGGACACAGGATCAGCCCTAACAGTCATAAACCGAAGGCACTACAAGCGGCTATTCTCACATATACCCTTGAAAGCTACAGAGATTGTCTTGAAGACGTACACGGGGCAAAAAGTCTACCCCAAAGGAAAAATAAGGGTGAACATGATATACAACGGCCAGGAAATACCAAAAATGGACCTATATGTATTGCCAGATGGAGGACCACCACTACTAGGACGTGAATGGATCCGGAAGATACAACTAGATTGGCATTCCATACAGGCACTGACGGTAGAGGCCAAAAAGGATGACGACGTCACACCTGGACGACTGTCAGAAATGCTAACTGACGCAGAAGAAGTGTTCCAGGAGGGACTCGGAACACTAAAAGGCATAACAGTGATGATTAAAATAGAGGAAAATGCAAGCCCAAAGTTTTTTAAGGCCTTATGCGATCCGCCCAGCCGTCGAAGCAGAGCTGGAAGGTTTGAAACGTTTAGGAGTACTGTCCAAAGTGGACTGGAGCGAGTGGGCTACGCCCATCATTCCTGTAATGAAGAGGTCGTTGAGTAATATGCCTGGGGAACCAAAGAAGGTTCGCATCTGTGGGGACTTTAAGGTGACAGTGAACCCAGTCCTTCACACAGTACAATATCCGCTTCCGCGGATTGAAGATATTTTCGCCTCGCTATCTGGAGGAAAATGCTTCACTAAGATTAATCTGGCCCAGGTGTACTGGCAAATGGAGGTAGAAGAAGTCTCAAAACAATACCTCACGATCAACACTCACAAAGGTCTCTACCAATACAACCGGATGGTGTTCAGGGTAGCATCGGCTCCGGCTATTTGGCAAAGGGCAATGGATCAAGTCCTGCAAGGGATTCCAGGGACCCAGTGTTATTTGGACGACATCCTGGTCACGGGCGAAAATGACAGTGATCACCTCGCCAACCTGGAGAAGGTGCTCACTAGATTGAAGGAATATGGGCTATGAGCTAATCGCCACAAGTGCGAGTTTTTCCAGAAGCAGATCTCGTATTGTGGCCACGTTATTGATGAAGAGGGGTTACATAAGTCCCCTGAAAAGATTGAGGCAGTAGTCAAGGCTCCAGCACCGGAAAATGTGTCACAACTGAGGTCGTTCCTCGGGCTGGTGAACTACTACCATAACTCCTTACCAAATTTGTCCACAGTATTACACCCACTGAACACCCTACTGCAAACGGGGGTACCATGGAAGTGGAATGACGAATGTAAACGAGCTTTCCAGAAGTGCAAAGAATTGATCACATCAAAAGAGGTGTTGGCCCATTTCAACCCTGCACTACCAATTCGGTTGGCGTGTGATGCATCACCCTATGATATTGGAGCGGTGCTGTCGCACAAATTCCCAGACGGGTTGGAGAGGCCAGTAGCCTTTGCGTCTCGGTCACTAACCTCAGCCGAGCGCAACTACGCCCAGATTGACAGGGAGGCCCTCAGCCTAGTATCGGGAGTAAAAAAGTTCAACCACTATCTGCATGGGCAGAAGTTCACCTTGCTGACTGACCACCAACCACTTGTCTCCATCTTTAATCCAAAGAAGGGCGTTCCGGTGATGACTGCGCAACGACTACAAAGATGGTCCCTTTTTCTAGGGGCTAACCAATATGAAATAGAGTATAAGGGCACGAAACAGCATGGAAACGCTGATGGGCTATCATGCCTGCCACTGCCTACTGTGGAGGAAGCACCAACAGTGAACCCTGTCGAAATATTTTATTTGTCGATAATTGAACGCTTGCCAGTAACTAACACGGATATAGAGAAGGAGACCCGAAATGATCCGACACTGTCTCGGGTATATGATTTGACGGTGAAGGGATGGCCAACACATGGCGACTCACTGTTACCAGCATTCTCATCCAGAAGAGAACAGCTGTCAGTATGCCAGGGGACAGTGATGTGTGGATCCCGAGTGGTAATTCCACCCAAGTTAAGGGAGAGAGTGCTCAATGAGCTTCACGAAGGCCATCTGGGAGGGGTGAAAATGAAAAGCCTTGCTAGGGCTTATGTGTGGTGGCCGGGGATCGATCAACAAATCGAGGACCTAACAAAGAGCTGCTCAGGATGCCAGAAGGTCCAAAATGCACCACCACATGCCCCTCTACACCCATGGGAGTGGCCCTCCTCTCCATGGCAATGGGTGCATATTGATTTTGCTGGTCCATTCATGGACTCAATGTTCTTAATAGCAGTGGATGGGCACTCGAAATGGCCTGAGGTGATCAAAATGTCCTCCACCACTACAGAGAAAATGATTGCAGTCCTACGGACCATATTTGCCAGGAACGGCTTGCCAGAGCAGATTTGCTCTGATAACGGACGACAGTTTGTGTCCGAAGAGTTTTGGAAATTTATGAGAAGGAATGGGGTAAGGCATTACACATCCGCCCCGTATCATCCAGCCACAAATGGATTGGCTGAGAGGTTCGTACAAACCTTTAAAAAGGCAGTAAGGGCCATGTGCGATGATGACATTCCACTACAGCATAAGGTGGACAATTTCCTGTTAGCGTACAGAAATGCGACACATGCAGTTACCAACCAGACCCCGGCCATGATGTTCTTTAACCGAAGGTTGAGATCTCGTCTGGATTTGCTCAGACCAAATGTGCGAAGAAATGTTGAGAATAAGCAATTCCAGCACATCAATGAGAAGCCGACAAGGAGCTTCAATGTAGGACAACCAGTCTTGGCCCGCGACTACCGAACAGAGAAATGGCAACCCGGAACGATATGCACACGGCAGGGGCCACTAATGTACACAGTGGATGTCGGGGAGAACATTGTGAGATGCCATGTCGACCAGATCCTAGCGTCACAGGAATGAGTCAACCCCATGTCTCGCGTACCTGGGGATGACCCCGACATACCGGTAGCATCTACACCAGAAACAGTAGCAGCGGAAAATGATGAACTAGCCGATGACAGGGGGCCAGAATCGCCTCCGCACCAAGAACAAGACACTCAGGAAAGGCGCTATCCAGAAAGAATCAGGAAGCCGCCCCAAAGACTGAATCTATAAATGGATTATTTCAGTTAATATGCATGTTAAGTGTTAACTGTTATTTGAATGTTATGGTACTGTTAATCTAAAAGGGGAGGAATTGTAGTGTATGTACCTTTAAGAGAGAACTACTTTTACAGCTCCTGTATACTGTAGTACCGGCAGTGACCACACCTGTATATAAGCCTTAAGCAGGCATCTGTACTGTTAGTCTTTAGACTACCCTCATCCAGTAAACACCTGTTGATTGTTAATCTGCAGTCTCCGTCTATTTATTGAAGAACACCATATTTTAAGATTCACGGATTTAAGATTTTCCTAATGATCTTTGAGGTAAGGACAGCCTTCTGAAGCACTGATGATCAGAAAAATCTAAGCAAAACATTCTAAGGGCTTCAAATCTAGCCTCTTCCATATCATAGGAACATAGGAACATATCCTCCTTCTCCTCATAGCATTATGTCCAGGCCCTCATGTAAGCCCTTAGCTTATGCCCTAATTTCAATCATGGCCCTTCACTCTGAAAAGTAGCTCTCTTCTGTGCTCAGTTCAGTTTTAAGACAAAGTTCTCACATTGTTTGTGCCGAACTTAAATAGAATAGTTTACATCTCTTTACAAAACTTTGTGTTAATAGAATCTGTGAAAGATAATCAAAAGCTTAAGAGAAGGAAGTTTTGAAAGGTTGGATATTAAAATTTACAAAGGGTAGCAGTTATCCGTGCAGTAAGTACTTGATTTGAATGATATTACTCTTGATCACACTTTCAGGTAGTTTATTAAGTTGCAATAATACAGCTTAAAATAAAAGTATAAGACATTATTATGGGTCAATTATAATACAACCCAAAAAGTAATACTCAGTAATTGTGAAGGTTCACTTCGTATAAAATACCTGCTTTGGTCCAAGCGATGACTGGAGTTGGATTACCTTCAGCTGCACAGTCAAAGTCTACAGTATGCCCCTCAATGACTACCTGGTCCTTGGGAGTGACTGTGAATCTAGGGGGAGCTGGATATAAAACAAATTTAATGATTAACATCGAATATTATCAGTAGATAAATGTGGAGAAAATAAATCAAATAAAGACAAACTCCCATATTGCAACACTTCTTTAGGTTTATATAAACTTAATGAAGAATTACAGCTATAAATAAAACATGACATTCCATCCAACTGTGCAGTGTATCTGATCGCAGATAGATTAATGCATACCTGAAGATTGATCAGACATCACTTAATTATTCCAGACATGACAGCAATATAAGTTATTAGAATTGGCTATAAATAATGTTACGGTTGCACAGTCATTTCACACAGTCCTCAAATTAACATATTAAAATGTACTTGTAGTGTGTTCATCTGTCCATCATCATCAGGGTTATCTGGCAAATCATACACTTAAATGCATTTGGTGTGAGAGTAAGGCCTAGATTTCTCTGGACCCATCAGAGAAATGGTAGGTTAGGATTTCTGCCTGCTCACATGATCCCACCACTCCATTTTCCTTCTGAGGGGTGGGGGCTAGCATCATATGCAGGCTAGGTTTAGAGTGGGAATCTTGCCCCTGAATGGTTCTCTGCCACTAGGAGGAAGGAAAATTGGGTTTAGCTACAGCAGTACAAAGCCTACTGCAGCTTAAACAGCCAGGAACACAACATTTCCATTACATGTTAAAGCTCAACTAACAACTCCTGTGGCAGAAGACAGATCAACATCGGGAGGGCCTGCAATTGACAAAGCCTTAATTTTCCAAAGTTCTGTTGGAGGTCATGTTGGCAGAAATAAGGGCAAGAAGAGAAAAGCCCTTTGGTACCCTGGAAAGGAGGTCCTAGTAAAAGGAAGTTCAGGAAATTTGGAGGAAGATGGCTAAGGTGGTCAGTGCCACCTCAACCACCTGACAAACAGCTATTCAGTGCCATTAATGTTTTAATGAATTCATCAGGTTGGCCAAGATAAGTGAATGCACAAGTATCCATACGATGGAAGCATGGCTCAATTTCGCACCATTGCAGTGTAAAAGAGATGAATGAGACTGTTATCAAGCACAATGTACGTGCACCAAAACACCCCTACTCCCCACCCATTTGTGGCCACACATCCCTTTCCTATCATTCCACTGTCCCATATCAAATTTCTTGCAGTGTTTGAGTGAAAAGTGAAGAGATTGCTACATTACCTGCACCTGAAAGAATTATTACAGTATAATGTCTGCATACACCTGGGTGAAATTAATTTTGTGAATTAGTCAGCTGCCTGTCTACATCTCTTTACTCTTTGCATTGAACCAAAGGTAAAGAAGGGTCATGGATGGAGGAACGGAAACCATCAAGCCCCTGAGTAGATATGAGGAGGAAGCTTTACAACTCCTGGGCTTACATACTAAGGAGGCAGTGGGAAATGGATAATAACTCTCAGGATAAGCTTTGTAATGGGGATTGATCACTTACAGTACTGTGAGCGTTCATGGTCTTCAGACATTCTGATTACTTGAAAGGCCTCCTATCATTGCTCAGTCATATTTTTTGATTTGCCGATTTGAGTTCATCTTCCTAAACTGAATGTCCTTTTTATTCTTCATAAGTGCTGGACCTTTCGAGAAGGAAGATCTGACATGTAGCCTGACAGCTCCACACACCCATTCCTCCACCTGATTTACAAACTCTGTCACGGCACCTTATTTATTAAAACACCAGCCCAGATACAATCACTCAGGAGGAAGTAACTAGAAAGAAAGACTTGCATTTATATAGCGCCTTTCATGACCTCAGGACATCCCAAAGCACTTTACAGCCAATGAAGTACTTTTTGAAGTGTAGTCACTGTTGTAATGTAGGAAACGCGGCAGCCAATTTGCGCCCTGCAAGCTCCCACAAACAGCAATCTGATAATGACCAAATAGTCTGTTTTAGTGATGTTGATCGAGGGATAAATATTGACTAGGACATTGGGGATAACTCCCCTGCTTTTCTTCTGTGGTAAACCACTGTTATAGTTATCACTGTATATTGTTCTCACTGTTCTCACTGTCACATCACTACACGAGGTCGCCTCTTGTCGCACTGTTATACCTGGGCTGACCACCTCCGACTCCGCCCATTACCTGCCCAGGTATAAAGGTAGCTGACTGGCTAGTATTCCTCCCTGTTGGATCGGATCACCCACGAGGGTGGGCTCTGTTATTTAGCCAATAAAAACCTTCAGTTACGTTCTTAACTCGTCGCCTTTTATTGGACTAATTGATAGGCATATCAATTTTATTGACTAAATTTTAAAGATGTCTGATAATGAACAGCAACAGCAAGGAGCTCACCCAGCAGCACAGCAACAGCAGCCTCCAGACAACGGGCCACACCAGCCGGCTTGGCTGCAAGCCTTGAAACCACCATACCTGGATCTAAACCCACAGGCACCAAACGCAGCCCTCAACTTCAAACACTGGCTGGACTGCTTCGAATCCTACCTGGAAGAATCCGGCGCCCCGCAGAGATCCAAACTAAGACTTCTGAACGCCCAAGCGAGCCCGAGAGTATACGCACTCATACAGGACACGACTACGTACGAGGCCGCTATCAACCTACTGAAACAGCAGTACCGCAGCCCGGTAAATTACATGTACACCAGGCACCTCCTAAGATCCCGCCCGCAACAGCCAGGAGAGTCTGTAGCTGAATTTTTACGGGCGCTAAGAGCACTCGGCAGGAACTGTGACTTTAAAGCGGTGACGGCTGTTGAAAATACGGAAGATAATATCCGCGATGCCTTTGTGAAAGGCCTACGGTCCGACTACTCACGGCAAAGACTGCTTGAAGCTAAAGACCTCGACCTGGACAAAGCTGAAGCCCTCGCTCTCTCCCTGGAGGTGGCCCATCAGGACCAGGAGGCGTTTTCCAGGTACTGCTCGCGACCCTGGGACTCGGGCCCGACCCCTACCGCAATACCCTTCGCAGCGCCGCCCCCGGGACCTACCTCAGCGTCGGCGTCCCGGACCCGACCGGGCCCGCCACCCCCGGTACCGGCTCCGACATCGGGCACCCGCGATCGGGCCGCCGGCTGCTTCTTTTGCGGCCAGGAGAAGCACCCGAGGTCGCGCTGCCCAGCCAGGAACTCTACCTGCACAACCTGCAGGAAGAAAGGCCACTTCTCTAAGGCCTGCAGGAGCGGATCTTCAGAGGCCAGCAGTGCCTCATGCGAACTGTGGGGGCGGCCATCTTCTTTCACGGCAACTGAGGCCAGTATCCCCACACGTGAGTCATGGGGGCGGCCATCTTTGATCAAGGCAACCGACCCCAATAGTGCCTCATGTGAGTTATGGGGGCAGCCATCTTCTCCGCCATTTTGTCCTACCTCGTGGGAGACGCCATTTTACACACCACGCCCGACTGCCACCGGGCCCCCGGACCCGACGACCGCCTCGCCCGCAGACGACAACGACTCGCTTACCTACACGCTAGCCTCCGTCACTCTGGATCAAGCCCGCCCACACCACCTGTCCAAGTCGATGATGGACATCAAAGTAAACGGCCACGCCACGACCTGCCTGTTCGACAGCGGAAGCACGGAGAGCTTCATCCACCCAGACACGGTGAGCCACTACTCCCTCCCTGTCCTGCCAACGCGCAACCGAATCTCGATGGCATCGAGGTCCCACGCCACGGACATTAGCGGCTACTGTGCTGTGACCTTGTCGGTTAAGGGTACAGAGTATAAAAACTTTAAACTCCTCGTCCTCCCCCAGCTCTGCGCTGCCGTCCTACTAGGGCTGGACTTCCAATCCCACCTCCAAAGTGTAACCCTAGCATACGGTGGACCCCTCCCCCCACTCACAGTCGACAACCAGCGAAGGTTAAACCGCCCACCGCGTAACACCTGCAGCCTATCCACCCTCAAGGTGCCGCCACCTTCCCTGTTCGCTAACCTCACCCCCGACTGCAAACCCGTCGCTACCAAGAGCAGGCGGTACAGCGCTGGGGACAGAGCTTTCATTAGCTCTGAGGTGCAGCGTCTCCTGAAGGAGGGCATCATCGAGGGGAGCAACAGCCCCTGGCGTGCCCAGGTCGTGGTCGTTAAGACCGGCGATAAAAATCGCCTGGTCATCGACTACAGCCAGACCATAAACAGATACACCCAGCTGGACGCATACCCCCTTCCCCGCATATCTGACATGGTCAATCAGATTGCACAATACCGCGTATTCTCGACCATCGACCTTAAGTCGGCCTACCACCAACTCCCTATCCACCCCGAGGACCGCCAGTACACCGCCTTCGAGGCGAATGGGCGCCTATACCACTTCCTTAGGGTCCCCTTCGGTGTCACCAACGGGGTCTCGGTCTTCCAAAGGGAGATGGACCGGATGGTTGACCAGAACGGACTGCAGGCCACATTCCCCTACCTAGATAACGTCACCATCTGCGGCCGCGACCGGCAGGACCACGACGTGAATCTGGAGAAATTCCTCCGTACGGCCCAACGGCTGAACCTCACCTACAATAAGGAGAAATGCGTGTTTAACACAGCGCGCCTTGCCATCCTTGGCTGTGTAGTAGAGAACGGAGTCATCGGCCCCGACCCCGAAAGAATGCGCCCCCTCATGGAGCTACCCCTCCCCCACTGTCCAAAAGCACTTAGGAGAACCCTGGGGCTTTTCGCCTACTATGCCCAATGGGTACCCAATTATGCGGACAAAGCCAGACCCCTCCTGAAAACCACATCCTTCCCCCTCACGGAAGAGGCGTGCGCGGCCTTCTCCCTCATTAAGGGAGACATAGCCAAGGCCACAATGCACGCAGTGGATGAGTCAATCCCCTTCCAAGTGGAGAGCGATGCATCCGACTTCGCCCTAGCCGCTACCCTTAACCAGGAGGGTAGGCCGGTAGCCTTCTTCTCAAGGACCCTACAGGGCCCCGAGACCCGACACTCGTCGGTCGAGAAGGAAGCCCAGGCAATTGTGGAGGCAGTACGGCGCTGGAGGCACTACTTGGCAGGCAAACGATTTACCCTCCTCACCGACCAACGCTCGGTTGCCTTCATGTTTAATAACAAACTGAGGGGCAAGATCAAGAACGACAAAATCTTGAGGTGGAGAATCGAGCTTTCCACCTATGATTATGAGATCTTGTACCGGCCCGGTAAACTGAACGACCCCCCTGATGCTCTTTCACGCATTACATGCGCCAGCGCGCAAAGTGATAGACTTCAGACCCTCCACAATGACCTCTGCCACCCCGGAGTCACCAGACTCTACCATTTCATTAAGGCCCGCAACCTGCCATACTCCATCGAGGAGGTCAGGACCATGACCAGGAACTGCCAGATCTGTGCTGAGTGCAAACCGCACTTCTATAAGCCGGACAGAGCAAGCCTGATCAAGGCCACCCGCCCCTTTGAGCGTCTGAGCATCGACTTCAAGGGGCCCCTACCGTCATCCGACCGTAATGTGTACTTCCTCAACATCGTTGATGAGTACTCCCGTTTCCCCTTTGCCTTCCCCTGCCCAGACATGACCAGTAACACGGTCATTAAATGCCTGAACAAACTCTTCGCCTTGTTCGGGTTCCCGAACTATATACATAGTGACCGGGGCGCCTCCTTCATGAGCGAGGAACTCCGTCAGTTCCTATTGGAGAGGGGTATTGCAGCAAGCAGGACCACCAGCTACAACCCCCGAGGGAACGGCCAGGTGGAAAGAGAGAACGCGACGGTATGGAAGGCCACCCTCTTAGCCTTAAAGTCTAAGGGCCTCCCAACCTCCCGCTGGCAAGAGGTCCTCCCGATTGCGCTGCACTCCATCCGGTCACTACTTTGCACTGCCATTAACACCACCCCCCATGCCCGAATGTTTGTCTTCCCCAGGAAGTCGACTACGGGAACCACCCTACCAACCTGGCTGACCTCTCCGGGACCCGTCTTGCTGCGAAAGCACGTGAGGGCCCATAAAACGGACCCCCTGGTCGAGAAGGTGAACCTCCTGCACGCCAACCCCCAGTACGCCTATGTGGCTTACCCAGACGGACGGGAGGACACTGTCTCCTTACGAGACCTCGCACCCTCACCCCCCCCTCCCAACCCCCCGAGTCCAGCCGAGGTAGACGGCATGCCGGAACCCCACGAGCCTTTGCCGACTACGCAGACACCAGCTTTAACACCGGATAATGTAACACCGCCGCTGCGACGATCGGAGAGGCTAACGAAGCCTCCGGACAGACTGACATACCAGAGCTGGTAATACACTTCACCCCGCCGGACTCTAATCTAAACAAGGGGTGAATGTGGTAAACCACTGTTATAGTTATCACTGTATATTGTTCTCACTGTTCTCACTGTCACATCACTACACGAGGTCGCCTCTTGTCGCACTGTTATACCTGGGCTGACCACCTCCGACTCCGCCCATTACCTGCCCAGGTATAAAGGTAGCTGACTGGCTAGTATTCCTCCCTGTTGGATCGGATCACCCACGAGGGTGGGCTCTGTTATTTAGCCAATAAAAACCTTCAGTTACGTTCTTAACTCGTCGCCTTTTATTGGACTAATTGATAGGCATATCATCTTCAAAATAGTGCCACCTAAGAGGGCAGACGGGGCCTCGGTTTAATGTCTTATCTGAAAGATGGAACCTCCAACAGTGCAGCACTCCCTCAGTACTGCACTGGAGTGTCAGCCTAGTCTGTGTAGTCTGTCTACTTCTGCTCAAGTCTGTGGAGTGGGGCTTGAACACACAACTTTCTGACTCAGAGGCAAGAGTGCTACCCACTGAGGTATGGCTGACACACTAGTGAGGCAGAGAGTATATCAAATGGTGAATCATAGAGCACAACTGAGCAGGAAAGCTGGGAGAGAATGAGAAGGAAACAGCATCTCTCTTCGAAAGGGCAGAAATGACTCCACTGTGCCGAGGAGCCCAAGGACCAAGATCGGAGGGCAAAGTCTATAAAAGATCTCTGATTCTGGAGCATAGATTTCATGTGCAAGCAGTAGAGACAGTCTCATCTCATGTGTTGCAAATAGTGAATAGGTTGGAGGAATCCACAAACCATATTTGCAATGTCATGAAGGAGATATGGAATGACATGAAGAACACCCTGGTGAGTGTTGCAATCCAGTAAAGTTGTGCAGCATCAAGATGTGATGAGAGCTCCTAAATGCAATTGTTGTTTCAGAGTGGCAGCAGTGACTGCATACCCTGAAGAGCACCCTAGCTCAGGGCCTTCCATGGACTTAATTGGGAATATTTGGTTTGCTCTCATGCAGACCATTAGCCCAACTAAGCCTGTGCTCATGATAGTGATAACAGAGCTGCATCAATCCAGCCCCCTCTAATGCCAGTACAAGAGGGAGCTCCTGGCCTCGGCCTGGTAGGCATTAAACAAACAGTAACAAGACACCGCAGGAAGGTTCTGCAAGGACATCAGCATCACTCAGCCCTTGAGGGCTCCACTGCTTTAGATGATGCTGCCAAAGGGCAGCATGTAGATTGGAAAGAGGAGGGGGCCAAAAATAAATCCTTGGGGGCCTATGAAGCTAACAGTGCAGGGGCAAAAAGAAAATACATTGCTAGAGATGCACTGTCTACTATCGGATAGGTAAAAATGGAACCAAGCAAGGGCAGTCCTACCAAGTTGGACAATGGTGGAGAGGATTTGGAGGAGGGTGGAGTGGTTGTCCATGTCAAAATTTGCAGAGAGATCGAGGAGGATGAGAGCGGACAATATACTATGGTCACGGTCATAGGGAATATCATTCGCAACTTTGGTTCGAGCCGTTTCTGTACTGTGGGAGATGCAGAAACCTAATCGGAGAGATTTAAACAATGATTTGCGTAAAAAATTGGCACAAATTTGGGAGATGACAAAGACTTCATGAGTTGCATGGCCTTCTCCTCATAGGGCAAGAGGTGTTTCGAAGGAGGAATAAATCATGGTAGTTTCCAACATATCTGACATTGAAAATTTAAATGTAGGATCCTGAGCATGTTGTCATACACAATTTGTACACTGTGGGAGAGGAAGCCCTTCCTGTTTAGGTAGTTGAGAGGATTTTCTGTAGGAACTCGCAAAGCAATGTGGGTGCCATCCATTGCACCCTGGACTTTGACGGTCCTCTCTCCATGCTACCTTGCCATGATGTCAAAGGTGATGAATTTGCCAGTTCTGCTGTAGATATATGGGCTAGATATTCGTTATAGCCAAGGAAAGGGCAATGTCAATAGAAAAGTTGGAGAACTGGCGGCAGGCGCAAATGCTTCAGACTGCATGAAAAATTTGTGCTTATTGCTCAATAAAATGATTGGAGTCCTAAATCAAGTCTTATAACCCAAGCTCATTGGCATTAAACTTAAAGGGTGCACCAGTATTGGGTGCAGCCTAATCACAATTCATCATTGCCACAGGCTTTTTACACTACTTAAAGGAGAGGTTCATTGATGCTGCAGCACCCCATTCTCAGCATTGCTGGCTGTGCAACTACCTCAGTAAGCAGAAGCAGAACAAGAAGAAGGAGCCGGAGGACTGAACCAGGTGTGCTCATGGCAGGTCCATGCCCCAGGGAGAGAGCCCGCAGATTCTCCGATGAAGCATTAGAGGCATTGGTTTTCACTGTGGAGAGACGGAGGGCGGTGACCTACTTGGCAAGAGACAGGAGACCCTCACCACCAGTCTTCCGCACCATGTGGAGGGAGGTAGCGCAGCATGTCTCGGGCTGCACTGTGATCCCCAGGACCCACACACAATGCAGGAAGAAATGTAACGACCACAGTCCAAAGATGTGCGGGTTAGGTTGATTGGCCATGATAAAAATTGACCCTTAGTGTTAGGGGGGATTAAATACGTGGGGTTACGGGGATAGGGCTTGGGTGGGATGGTTGTCGGTGTAGGGACCGGGTGCTAGGGTTTGGATGATCAGCCATGATCTCGTTGAATGGCGGAGCAGGCTCGAAGGGCCGAATGGCCTACTCCTGCTCCTATCTTCTATGTTTCTATGTAATGTTTCTCACTCAGGTGGTCAGGGTGAGTGAATGCTTCAACAAATGCTACATACCACCATCTGTACCACAATCTTCACACACTGCCCAAAGCACCACACCCCCAGCACTCACCCACCACAGTCTCACTTACAGTCTCTACCTAACAACACTCACACCCACATCTCATACCTTGCACACAATGACAGCTATTCAACTATGGCAGGCACATCACCCAAACACATTGCTCCACACTCACTCACACATCTTCCTTTCTCTTGCAGGCCAAGGTGGCGCACAACAGGAGGGAGCAGGAGTGCACAAGCGGGGAACAAGCTGACACCCAACCACAGTCTGTGCTGGAGAATCAAGTGCTGCAGATTATTGGGCATCAGGTGGTGGGTGCCGTGGCCATCGGCGATGTTGACCCCCCTTGGGGACAACAACGGTATGTTCATCCCTACTCCTTCTTCTCACATCCCACTTCCCCCGCACCCCACTAGTGTTTCACATTTTCCAGCTAATCATGCTGTATGCATGCATTTCTTCTTTCCTGCCCCCCTCCCCTCACCTTAACCCGACTCTTTTGCCTTTATGTTTTCAGATAATGAGCAAGCACCGGAGCAACCTGTCCCTCCCTGAGGGCACTGTTGCGAGTGATGGGGGAGAAGAGGAGGAGGACGAACACACCGCGTCACTGCATGTCTCACCTGAAGGCACCAGCTCAGATACTGGCACTACGCATTCTTTAGATGATAGCATAGTAGTGGGATCTGCACAGGGTGAGGCACCGGGGATGATGAGCGGCAGCAGCGGGGCTATAAAAGTCCCAGAGACCAGGTAAGGCCTCAGTGCGTCGGCGGGAACTCAGCGGCAGCAGCGGGGCTATAAAAGTCCCAGAGACCAGGTAAGGCCTCAGTGCGTCGGCGGGAATTCAGCAGCAGCAGCGGGGCTATAAAAGTCCCAGAGACCAGGTAAGGCCTCAGTGCGTCGGCAGGTGTTTCAGCGGCAGCAGTGGGGCTATAAAAGTCCCAGAGACCAGGTAAGGCCTCACAGCGTCGGCAGGAATCCTGAGCGGCAGCAGCGGGGCTATAAAAGTCCCAGAGACCAGGTAAGGCCTCAGTGCTTCGGCGGGAACTCAGCGGCAGCAGCGGGGCTATAAAAGTCCCAGAGACCAGGTAAGGCCTCAGTGCGTCGGCGGGTGTTTCAGCGGCAGCAGCGGGGCTATAAAAATCCCAGAGACCAGGTAAGGCCTCAGTGCATCGGCGGGAACTCAGCGGCAGCAGCGGGGCTATAAAAGTCCCAGAGACCAGGTAAGGCCTCAGTGCGTCGGCGGGAACTCAGCAGCAGCAGCGGGGCTATAAAAGTCCCAGAGACCAGGTAAGGCCTCAGTGCGTCGGCGGGTGTTTCAGCGGCAGCAGTGGGGCTATAAAAGTCCCAGAGACCAGGTAAGGCCTCAGTGCGTCGGCAGGTGTTTCAGCGGCAGCAGTGGGGCTATAAAAGTCCCAGAGACCAGGTAAGGCCTCACAGCGTCGGCAGGAATCCTGAGCGGCAGCAGCGGGGCTATAAAAGTCCCAGAGACCAGGTAAGGCCTCAGTGCTTCGGCGGGAACTCAGCGGCAGCAGCGGGGCTATAAAAGTCCCAGAGACCAGGTAAGGCCTCAGTGCGTCGGCGAGAACTCAACGGCAGCAGCGGGGCTATAAAAGTCCCAGAGACCAGGTAAGGCCTCAGTGCGTCGGTGGGAACTCAGCGGCAGCAGCGGGGCTATAAAAGTCCCAGAGACCAGGTAAGGCCTCAGTGCGTCGGTGGGAACTCAACGGCAGCAGCGGGGCTATAAAAGTCCCAGAGACCAGGTAAGGCCTCAGTGCGTCGGTGGGAATTCAACGGCAGCAGCGGGGCTATAAAAGTCCCAGAGACCAGGTAAGGCCTCAGTGCGTCGGCGGGTGTTTCAGCGGCAGCAGCGGGGCTATAAAAGTCCCAGAGACCAGGTAAGGCCTCACAGCGTCGGCGGGTGTTTCAGCGGCAGCAGCGGGGCTATAAAAGTCCCAGAGACCAGGTAAGGCCTCAGTGCGTCGGTGGGAACTCAGCGGCAGCAGCGGGGCTATAAAAGTCCCAGAGACCAGGTAAGGCCTCAGTGCGTCGTTGGGAACTCAACGGCAGCAGCGGGGCTATAAAAGTCCCAGAGACCAGGTAAGGCCTCAGTGCGTCGGCGGGAATTCAGCGGCAGCAGCGGGGCTATAAAAGTCCCAGGGACCAGGTAAGGCCTCAATGCGTCGGCGGGTGTTTCAGCGGCAGCAGCGGGGCTATAAAAGTCCCAGAGACCAGGTAAGGCCTCACAGCGTCGGCGGGTGTTTCAGCGGCAGCAGCGGGGCTATAAAAGTCCCAGAGACCAGGTAAGGCATACCAGTCTCCAGTCTGGGAACTCGGAGGGAAGGAGAGAGGTAAAAAGTAATCCAAGTGTGACGTCACCAGAAAGCGGGTAAGTGATTGGTTGGTAAGTATTTCTCCCTTTTTAAGCTTAAATCTCTTTGGTTTATAGTTTCTAAGGTGTGTTATTTACCATCTAGAATCGGGGCAGAGGATATTTAAGAATAATATTAATAAATTTAATTAATTACATAGAATGGGAGATCAGGTGATGTGTTGCTGCTGCAATATGTGAGAGCTGGTGGACACCATTGATGCTCACGGTGATCACATTTGCAGTAAGTGTTGGCTGCTCGAGGAATTCCGGCTCCGTGTTGAAGAGCTGGAGTCTGAGCTTCAAACACTGAGACACATCAGGGAGGGGGAGAGTTACCTGGACTCTGTGTATCACGAGGTATTCACACCAATTAGATTAATTAATTCAGATGTAGTCCGTGGCCAGGGTCAGGATGGTGTGACTAGAAGTGAGGCAAGTACGGGGATCCAGGAGGTAGTGTTGGAGGAGCCGCAGCCCTTGCACTTGTCCAACAGGTTCGAGGCTCTTACTCCCAGTGAGGATGGGAACAGGGACTGCGGGGAGGATGAGCAACCTGGCCACAGCACGGTGGAGCGGGGGGCAATTCAAGTGGGGGGAGTTAAAAGAAATGTTGTAGTGGTAGGGGATAGTATCATTAGGGGGATAGATAGAGTTCTTTGCAGCCGAGAGCGAGAGTCCCGAAGGCTGTGTTGCCTGCCCGGTGCCAGGGTTAAGGACATCTCCTCTGGACTGGAGAGAAACTTGGAGTGGGAGGGGGAGGATCCAGTTGTCGTGGTCCATGTTGGTACCAACGACATAGATAGGACAAGGAAGGAGGTTCTGCTGAGGGAGTTTGAGCAGCTAGGGGCCAAGTTAAAAAGCAGAACCACAAGGGTAATAATATCTGGATTATTACCTGAGTCATGAGCGAATTTGGCTAGGACAAATAAAATTGGAAGTTAAATGCGTGGCTCAAAGACTGGTGTGGGAGAAATGGGTTTTGCTTCCTGGGACACTGGCACCAGTACTGGGGCAGGAGGGAGCTGTTCCGTTGGGACGGGCTTCACTTGGCCAGTGCTGGGACTAGAGTCCTGGCGGATCATATAACTAGGGCTGTAGAGAGGGCTTTAAACTAACTAGTGGGGGGGAGGTTCCTAGAGAGCAAATAATAAAAATGACAACAGAGAAGGTCATAGACTTAGGTAGCAGTGGGGAAATTAAAAACCAGAGCGTGTCAGGAAGGGGCAGAAGGTATGGAGTAAAAGGTAAAGTAATAAAAAGGGCAAAAGCAGGAACTAAGTGTCACAAAACATATTTGAAAGTTCTCTATCTGAATGTACGTAGCATTCATAACAAAATAGACGAGTTAATGGCACAAATAACTACATATGGGTATGATCTTGTGGCCATTACAGAAACATGGCTGTAGGTTGACAATGCCTGGGAATTAAACATACCAGGTTATTTAACGATCAGGAAGGACAGGCAGGAAGGAAGGGGAGGTGGGGTGGCTATGGTAATAAAGGAAGGAATCACTGTAATACAGAGAAATGATATTGGGTCAAAAGATCAGGATAATGAAACAGTTTGGGTGGAGGTAAGGAACAATAAGGGGAAAAAACACTAGTGGGTGTAGTCTATAGGCCTTCGAACAGTTGCAACTCTGTTGGACGGAGTATCAATCAGGAAATAGTTGAGGCTTGTAATAAGGGAACATCTATAATTATGGGGGATTTTAACTATCATATTAATTGGACAAATCAAATTGGGCAGGGCTGCCTTGAGGATGAGTTCATTGAGTGTATTAGGGATAGGTTTCTTGAGCAGTATGTAACTGAACCGACCAGGGGGCAAGCAACCTTAGATCTGGTCCTGTGTAACGAGACAGGATTAATTTAAAATGTCCTAGTAAAGGATCCCCTTGGAATGAGTGACCATAACATGGTTGAATTCCATATTCAATTAGAGGGTGAGAAGGTTGGATCTCAAACAAGCGTGCTAAGCTTGAATAAAGGAGACTATGAAGGTATGAGAGCGGAATTGAGTAGAGTGGATTGGGAAAATAGATTAAAGGGTAAGACGATACACGATCAGTGGTGTACATTTAAGGAGTTATTTTACAACTTCCAAAAAATATATATTCCACTGAGAAGAAAAGGGTGTAAAAGAAAAGACAGCCATCCGTGGCTGAGTAAAGAAATTAAGGATAATATTCGACTAAAAACAAGGGCATATAAGGTAGCCAAATCTAGTGGGAGGATAGAGGATTGGGAAAACTTTAAAAGACAGCAAAAAATAACAAAAAGATTAATTAAGAAAGGGAAGATAGATTATGAAAGTAAATTAGCAAAAAATATAAAAACAGATAGTAAGAGTTTTTATAGTTATATAAAAAGAAAAAGGGTGGCTAAAGTAAATGTTGGTCCCTTAGAGGATGAGACCGGGAAATTAATGGTGGGAAATATGGAGATGGCAAAAACACTGAATGAATATTTTATATCAGTCTTTACAGTAGAGGACACTAAGAATATCCCAACACTGGACAAACAGGGGGCTAAAGGGGGGGAGGAGCTAAACACGATCAAAATCACTAAGGAAGTGGTACTCGGTAAAATAATGGGACTCAAGGCGGATAAATCACCTGGACCTGATGGCTTACATCCTAGGGTCTTGAGGGAAGTGGCGGTAGGGATTGTGGATGCATTGGTAATAATTTTCCAAAACTCCCTGGACTCGGCAAAGGTCCTGGCAGACTGGAAAACTGCAAATGTAACACCCTTATTTAAAAAGGGCAGTAGACAGAAGGCTGGAAACTATAGACCGGTTAGCCTAACATCTGTGGTAGGTAAAATTTTGGAGTCCATTATTAAGGAGACAGTAACAGGACATTTGGACAATCATAATTTAATAGGACAAAGTCAGCATGGTTTTATGAAGGGGAAGTCATGTTTGACAAATTTTCTGGAGTTCTTTGAGGAAGTAACATATAGGGTGGATAAAGGGGAACCGGTGGACGTTGTGTATTTAGACTTCCAAAAGGCATTTGACAAGGTGCCACACAAAAGATTATTGCTTAAGATAAAAAATCACAGGATTGGGGGTAATATTCTGGCATGGATAGAGGATTGGCTATCTAACGGAAGGCAGAGAGTTGGGATAAATGGTTCATTTTCAGACTGGCAATCAGTAACTAGTGGTGTTCCGCAGGGGTCAGTGCTGGGTCCCCAGCTCTTTACAATCTATATTAACGATTTGGAGGAGGGGACCGAGTGTAACATATCAAAGTTTGCAGATGATACTAAGATGGGAGGGAAAGTAGTGAGTGAGGAGGACATAAAAAACCTGCAAGGGGACATAGACAGGCTAAGTAGGTGGGCAGAGATTTGGCAGATGGAATACAATACTGGAAAGTGTGAGGTTATGCACTTTGGCAGGAAAAATCGTAGAGCAAGTTATTATCTTAATGGCAAGAAACTGGAAAGTACTGAAGTACAAAGGGATCTGGGGGTCCTGGTGCATGAAACTCAAAAGGTTAGTATGCAGGTGCAGCAAGTGATTAAGAAGGCCAATGGAATGTTGGCTTTCATTGCTAGGGGGATAGAATATAAAAATAGGGAGGTATTGCTTCAGTTGTACAAGGTATTGGTGAGACCGCACCTGGAATACTGCATACAGTTTTGGTGTCCATACTTAAGAAAGGACATACTTGCTCTCGAGTCAGTACAAAGAAGGTTCACTCGGTTAATCCCGGGGATGAGGGGATGGACATATGAGGAGAGGTTGAGTAGATTGGGACTCTACTCATTGGAGTTCAGAAGAATGAGAGGCGATCTTATTGAAACATATAAGATTGTGAAGGGGTTGGATCGGGTGGATGCGGGGAGGATGTTCCCGATGATGGGTGAAACTAGAACTAGGGGGCATAGTCTTAGAATAAGGGGCTGCTCTTTCAAAACTGAGATGAGGAGGAACTACTTCACTCAGAGGGTGGTAGGTCCATGGAATATGCTGCCCCAAAAAGCTGTTGAAGCTACATCATTACATAAATTTAAAACGGAAATAGACAGTTTCCTAGAAGTAAAGGGAATTAAGGGTTACGGGGAGCGGGCAGGAATTTGGACATGAGTCTAGGTTCGGATCGGTCATGGCCCTGTGGGTAGCGAAGCGGGCCCAGGGGCCGTGTAGCCTGATCCTGCTCCTATTTCGTGTGTCTAATTCTGTTAGATTCAGGAGATGGTTCTGTGATAGTGGATTGGCAGTTAGGATCAGATCAGCCATGATCTTATTGAATGGCGGAGCAGGCTCGAGGGGCCGATTGGCCTACTCCTGGTCCTATTTCTTATGTTCTTATGTTCTTATGATTGGAGAGCAGCAAGGCCGGGGGAAAGGGTAGCTCGGGGGCCAGCTCCCTGGAGGGTGAGTTCGCGCATGAGTTCTGTTGCACAGGACTCAGATGAGGAACTCGATGGGGAGGCCTTTAAAACAAGGGTGATGGGCATGCACACGGAGATGATAGGTGCAATGCAAGGGTGCCCGAGAGCCTCTAGGCAATGGTAAGGAGCGTGGAGGAGTCCAACTCCAACATTGCACAAGGCTCTGTGCACATCATGGAGCCCATCATTTCCAGTCTGCAAAGGATGGTAGACTCCCAGAGAAACCATTGTGACCCAGACCTGATATCACATGCGATGGGCGATCTGGCAGCTTCCATTGCAGCACAGGCAGAAGTGATGCAATGTCTTAGTGCTGTAATGCAGTCTATGCTTGGTGGCATCCAATCTCAGACTGCTCTCATGCAGTCTCAGCTTGATGCCATGCAAGCTCTGACTGCTGCCATCGTGGCTGTGTCTACCACATTCGACCGGGGCTTTCATGGTGTCGCAGCAGGCCAGCAATCTGTGCTGCATCAGATTGCTAGGGATGCTGAGGTGCTGCCCTGGGGGAGTGGCAGTGGGTCAGTGGAGAAGGAACTTGCTGTTCTCTTTCAGGATGACAGCATTCCTGCTCCCACCGCTGGCACTCCACCATTGCCCTTGTTGCTGCCTGTCATCTAGCCAGCCCAGACTGCTGCCGCCCATGCTGAGGAGGTGCAGTCTACAGCCAGGCCTTCCAGGTTCAGAGCTGGTCGAGGACGTCCTGTAACGCCATCTGAACTCTCCTGCATGGACATTCAGCAGCCTTCCAGCAGCCCTACTACAGCCACTGGGCCAACACTTCGTAGGAACACTAGAGTAGGCAAAGGCACAGTAATGACAGGCACTAAGGGGTTGCACAAGGGTGAAAAGTAAATATTTTTGGTGTAAATATGTGTCCACTACTTTTTGATAAATTTATTACTTTACTTACCATTCTTTTGTGGTGTCTCACATTTCAGCTTTGCGCTGTGATATGGGCTGCGAGAGGGATGGAATGATCGGGATGTGGTGAGCGAAGTGGATCTGGGGTTTAAGTCATCTTAGTGTGAGGCTGGAGGTCTGTTTGCAGGAGGTGGCAGAGTTCTGTGGCCACCTCCATGGTGAAGCAGAGCCATCTACTACGCTGCTCCTCGTTTAATTGAAGGTAGGAGAAGTGGTCTCAGAATACCCTTGGCAGGTAAGGCCTCCTGGTGAGAGCCCTGATGTCCCTCCTCATCTCTCTGTGCACATGTTCCTGTATTTCTCATTGCCTACGCTCCCTCTGCCATAGATCCTGGAGGGAGAGGAGGCATGCAGATACAGCCCACATTAAAGTTACCAAGTGTAGCAGAGTGAATCTCTGAAGAATAAATGTAGCTACTTTTTAGTTGCCAGAAGACTCCTGATACAAAAGAACCTTGAAATTACTGAATGAAACTGTTGCAGTGGGTGAAACTAACAAAAAAATACAATTGAAACTGCACTAACCTGACAGATGTGAGTGATTACTGATGATCCCTTTAAATAAGGTCACTGGAGCTGGCTTCCTGGTGCTACACACCAGCTTTCCCTGTCAGTGTTTACTTCAGGCGGTGAGGTAAGTGGCGAGAATCAATTTTGCAAATGGGGCAGTCAGTGAGCGTTGCACACTCACTAACATCACGATCTACCTGGCGTTGACATTCCCAGCGATACCTCTTACCGGCAGCGCTACAGGGGGCCGGATTTGGCGTGCAGTGCTGGATTCGCCTCGCCCTGGTGATACTGGTGTAGTGCCCCATTAGCGACATCTACTGGTGCTAACAGGAGGCGGTAAGTGGACAAATTTTTCCCCTGTAGAGTGCATCCGTCACCTGATGAATGCATGCCTGTGCAGCCTGGTTGATATTACAGAGATCCCCCATGGCTGCCTGAAATGAGCGTGTGCCACAGCGATAGCAATGCAAGCAGATGACCCCGTGGCTGCAGAACATCACGCAGAATGTGGCAGTGCTCCCAATTGTCTCTTTGGTGAAGCACAATCTTATACACATTTTCTCACAGGGCCTGTGTTGCTTGTATATTTTATTGGCGGCGGGGATATCTGGTGGGCTGCATCCTCTTTAAATGCTGCCTGACTCTCCTTTGCTCCCATCCATTGCTGCTCCTCCTTGTCATCCATGATACTGGCATATAAGTGTATGCCCATTGCGAATGCTATACTTGCTCCAGAGAAGCCCTCACTGTCAGCTAGTGCATGGTGGTAGTTAAATACGCTTGATGGTCTGACCTTCCAGCAGACGCAGAGCTGCTGGGCAATGGCAGTATAGGATTATCACTGCAGGCGGTAACGGTGTGCATGATTTCTGACTACAGCCTCAAGTGGTGCTCATTGAAGTTCCTAAACGGAAAACACAAAAGCTGTGAGCAACTGGCCTGTTCCTCATGGATGCTCCTTATAGACTACAGACCTACACGGGACAGATAGCTGTGTGCAGTGCAGCTACAAATGAGAGCATCTCTCAGGTTAATGTAAAAGACCCCATGGAACTATTTTTTTCTGTGTGCAAATTGGCTGCTGTTTTCCTAAATTACAACAGTGACTACACTTCTAAAGTACTTCTTTGGCTGTAAAGTGCTTGGGGACGTCCTGAGGTAGTAAAAAGCGCGATATAAATGCAAATTCTTTCTTTCTTAATGGCTTCATCAACCTTCACTCGCACTTTCACAGAATAATGCATTTATAGCACAGGAGGCAGCTTTGGAGAAATCCTTAGGAAGGTTGATGAGAGGAACAAAGACTGGTTATGTGATGAGGAAAGGGCATTGTGGAGGATTGCAAACTATCATATGAGAAAGAGTCCAGGTCCTAAAGCTCTAATGTGTTGGAAAATGAAGGTTTGAAAAGCAGTGCTGGTAGTTCTTCTTACTCAAAGATAAACCCTTGAAACAGAATCTTGATTGTGCTGACAACTACTAAATTAATATATGGGCAAACAAACGGACAGCTGGTTGTCAAAAAAGCTACAGTGAGGTCCTTGGTCATTACCAGACAGGGTACCAGTACAGTGCCAGGTGTTGGAGTGATGCAACTCCTAAAGAATAAGTGCCAAGTGGACACAAAGTAAATATCAAATGATTCCCAAGGTATGGTACGAATTCAAAAGAATATTGGTAAAACACTAGGCGAGTCAAAAGCGAAGGAGGAAACTATTATTCCAAAGGGAAAAAAAAAATTATTCAGTGCAGGGTTCCCTAATGTGACAAACAATCACAACTGATCTAGCTCTGCCTCAGAGAGTCAGCACAGACCCGAGATCAGGCCCATTAATGCCTTTACCCAGTAAATCATCAGGAACTCAACATAGACCAAGGATCAATGCATTTACTCAGTAAACAATCGGGGAATTGGGGCAGACCAGGGATTGGTTCCATAACCTGTAGGATATGCGGTGCATTCTTTGTTCCAGTCCTACTCACATCTCCTCCATCACCTCTTTTTCTGATACATTGATGACTGTATTAGTACCGTTTCCTGCTCTTGCCACGAACTGGACAATTTCATCAACTTTGCTTCCAATTTCCACCCTTCCCTCGCCCTCACATGGTCTATCTCTGACTCTGCCCTTCCCTTCCTTGACTTTCCTATCTCCATTTCTGGGGTTAGGCTATTGACCAATATCCACTATAAGCCCACTGGTGCCCACAGCTACCATGACTACACTTCCACCCACCCCGCTTCCTGTAAGGGCTATATTCGCTGCTCACAATGCGGTCTCCTCTACACTGGGGAGACCAAACGCAGATTGGGTGACCACTTTCTAGAGCACCTCCATACATTCCGCAGGCATGATCCTGAGCTTCTGGACACCTGTCATTTTAATTCTCCACATCACTCCCACTCTGACCTCTCTGTCCTTAGCCTTCTACACTGTCCCAATGAAGCTCAACGTAAGCTCGAGGAACAGCACCTCATCTTTTGATTAGCCACTTTACAGCCTTCCGGACTCAACATTAAGTTCAACAATTTCAGATCATAAGAACATAAGAAATAAGAGCAGGAGTAGGCCATTCGGCCGTTTATGCCTGCTCCGCCATTCAATAAGATCATGGCTGATCTGATCTTGGCCTCAACTCAACTTTTGTGCCTGTTCCCCATAACCCTAGATGCCTGTAGTTCAAAAACCTGTCTATCTCAGCCTTGAATATATTCAATGACTCAGCCTCCACAGCTCTCTGGGGTAGAGAATTCCAAATATTCATGACTCTCTGAGAGAAGAAATTCCTCCTCATCTCCCTCTTAAATGGGTGACCTTTTATTCTGAAACTATGCCCCCTAGTTCTAGATTCCCCCATGAGGGGAAACATCCTCCCTGCATCTACCCTGTCGAGCCCCCTCAGAATCTTATATGTTTCAATAAGATCACCTCTCATTCTTCTAAACTCCAATGAGTATAAGGACCAACCTGCTCAACATTTCCTCATCAGACAGCCGCTTCAACTCAGGAATCAACCTGGTGAACCTTCTCTGAACTGCCTCAATGCAAGTATTGTGAAGGAATAAGCCATACAACCTCTTTAGAAAAATACAACATTCCATGAAAGAATTCTGGCCTTATTAAAACATGACAAACTGGGTCTTGAAATCTCAAAACCTAACTATGAAAAAGCTGTGAAAGCATTCTAGCTATAGAGATAAGATAGTAGTTGACACTGAATCAATAACCTTATTGAAACAGAAGGTTAAAGGCTCCTGACAGTCTGAACCTTTCAGAATCAAACAATGGTTCACCCTGTACAAGGTGTTCTAATTTACACTTCGTAAAGAAGCACAAACATCTGCCTTCGTAAAAATGACATCAAGTAAAACATCAAGCTGTTACACCGTTTTTTATGGTAAACTTAGAACATCTAGAGAAGAGACATAATTCTGTAATGCTACCAGCTGAGCTGACTGTAGGAAGTGCAGGGGTCAGCAGAAAAATGGCTAGAGATAATTAGCTTACATCAGCAGAAAGCCTTAAAGGAAATACCACTGGAAAAGGGTATAAATATTGAACTCTCAAATGGGATAGTAGACTCGCTTTAAAGGGGCAAAGCGATTCTCGGCTTCAGAGGTGGCTCTGTAAGTCTCCAACTCTTTGGCCTAGAAATTCAGTTTGGGGCGGCCAGCTCGCTCGCGCCCAGAAAGTACTGCTGCGCGCGGAGCCACTTGCGCCCGCCGGAAATTCAGTTTCAGCGCCCCAACTCGAAGGCGGCCGCTATTCAAGGGTTTCAGCGCCCCCGCTTGGGGCGCTGAAACTGAATATTGGCGCGCTAGGTGCCGCAGCGCCACCCGCTGCGGAGCGGCAGGCTGCAGTACTGCAGGCCTTCCTCCCTCTCTTAAGGGGGAGGTGCCTGCAACAGCGAGATCGCCGCTCGCTAGTGCTGGCAAATGAGCCCAGCACCACGGAGAAGTGCCGGGCTCCCAGAAAACAGCCGGCAATGCCACGGGGGGGGGGGGTTGGAGGAGGCTGGGGAAGGAGGTGCGGGCAGGCGGCCACCAAAAAAGCGGCCGATCGCACCTCCACCTTAACTCGCCCCACTAACGTTACAGGACGGCCCTGTTTTCTGATCGCTGTTTGCGGCCGCTGCGGAAGAGGCGGCCGCAACTAAATATGGCGGTCGGGCCGGTAGCGGGGCAGTAGCGGGGCACTGCGCACACCGATGACGTCATCGGTGGCGGCGCAGCGCTACTGGCTAACGCCGCCATTACCGCAGTGCTGAATATCGGCGAAAGCTCAGCAAGTGGCGCAAAAGCCCTCTTTGGGTGAAAACTGGGCGCAAAGCCTACTGAATTTCTAGCCCTTTGTACCTCAAGGATCAAAGGTATTTGATTTTGGTGGAACTGTAAAACTGTAGCGAAGTTAAGTTTTGATTTGGTTTGATTTGAGAATAAGGTTCTCTGATAATAGAATTATAAGCTTTCTCTTTTTGGAACTGTTAATATTGCGACTGACTCACCAACTGTAAATTACATGTAGGTTCTTTAATATATCTATATATTTTTGGAATTGTCTCACAAGACTTCTGTATCAAACTCGCAAACTCAATCTCTGTACACTCTTTGGTGAGGAGTTGCAGAATTTTGGGGGAGTTTTCTGGACCCTCATAATATCCGGAACGTTACAGTCTAGCTAAACTTATTAAAAGTGCTATCTGGAGGATGGTAACATTTTCAGGTTGTTCCTTTCCTTTATAGAGAGATAGTCTGGACCTTTAGACCCAATTAAGCGTCTTTAGGATTCGGCTACCTCAAACTTTAGTTGAAAGTGAACGTCTGAGGAATATGCCTGATCCGGGGTAGCCATAAAGGGATTAGGACTAGTATTTATGCCTTCAGTTGGCACCCAATGTGTGTGTTAATGAGTTGATACAGAACCCTATACTTATATATATATCTACTAGCGGGGGAGCCCGGCGTTGCCGGGGCTGTTTTGGGGCAGGCGGTTTAAATCGAGTGCCAGGCTTTGGGGCCCTGTCTGTGTCCCTTTGTGAATCTGGTGCTGGGCAACATTTTAAATCGAGTGGCAGGCTTTAGGGCCCTGTGTGTGTCCCTGTATGTCTACCTTTTAAAAGGTTGAAAAATGAAAGTGAAACTACTTATGTCTTTGGGGCCCTGTCTGTGTCCCTTTGTGAATCTGGTGCTGGGCAACATTTTAAATCAAGTGGGAGGCTTAGGGCCCTGTCTGTGTCCCTGTATGTCTACCTTTTAAAAGGTTGAAAAATAAAAGTGAAAGTACTTATAAAACGTTTTTGGTAAATCTTATGTTATTTTTAAAAGAGAAACTAACTTTGAAAGTCGTTTTAGCTGGAAGGTGAAGTCATTTGAGCTGGAAACTGGTAGTCAAACAATGGCTGGCAGCTCCCCGAGATGAAAACGAATAGTCCCGCCCACACACATCAGGGGACCGTACTGTAGGATTGGTCAATCGTGACGGAACAGGATTGGTGAAACCTTGATGTCAGTCAATCAATGCTAGCAGATAATGAGTTTAATTTTGAAGGTTTTTTGCATAAGGCGCGAACAATTTTCGTCCGACCGAAAAGTAAATACGCTTAAAACCGTCTCTGAAGCGTAAGCTTTCTTTGGAGGTAACGCGCGCGTAGGTACGCCCTGTAACTTTCGAGTGCATACCCGTAACACGCACAGGAAATGACAGACAGATAGACAGATAGACAGATAGACAGATAGACAGACAGAATGACAGAAGTACCGCTTTATATATATAGATATATCCATCTCGTAGACTGTTAAGTATAGAAGGAGTGTTTTACTGACAGTGGTACTAATACCCAGATTTAAATGTCTAGAGACGACAAGTCTGTAAGATTCGCAAAATCCCCACATTCCCCCAAGGTTATTGATAAAAGGGACCCTGGATGGACAATTTAAAAAATGGTACCTAAAAGATGGCATCCGCACCTCGTGACCAAAAGCCTGTAAGATTTTACAAGCTTGCACTCTGCAGCACAGAACAGGCAGTTTTGGGAAATCGAAACTTAAAATGCATTTCTGTGAAAAGGACTTTGTGTTTGAAAAGCCAGACAGCTAGGCAAACACTGAATATGCATTGCATCAGATCCAAACAGATCAAACCCAGTTAGGCCTAAGCATAAGGCCATTAGTTTGTCCGCATAAATAATCGGAAACAGCTTAAGGAAGCTCGAGGGGCCGATTGGACTACTCCTGCTCTTATTTCTTATGAAGCCAACAAGGCTGGACAGGCCGATTAAAATGCATTAATGACAATACAACTCGGACATCGGGCCATCAGGTGCGATAAATGGCCATCTAAAGCCAGTTAGTTTAGATTGGTATAATCATTTAAAACAGCCCGCCAAAAGTTAAACAATGGACTGACCTGATTTGGCACGCAGATAACGGCCATTGGAAGGAGTATAATTGTAGGCCCATCAGTAGCAATCGCTCTCTTGACTCTGACCTCTTGTCTGGCCTTGGGCTGCTGCAGTCCGTACTCGTGCCCTGGCCTCGTGGCGGGTTCTCTTCTCGCTCCCCGCATTAAGTTGCAACTAAGGACATCCATACCAAGCGCAGGAGGGGAACGAGACCCGAGTCCAAAGTCATACAGGACACATGGGCCACGAAATGAAATGAGACGAAGAAGAGGGTAAAGACCTGACAAGAGCAGAGAAGGGCAGCAGAAGACGCATTGATAAAAGCCAAACGCCCAGTTATAAGCTGGCATTTGGGGAAGAATTTAGACGAATATGCTGGCGTTTCACGCTTGGGTAGTAAAATCAAACCAGCAGTGAAGACGGCTAACCGCCCCGTCACTGCCGACGACCGCCCGAGGGAGAAGAAGAAGAGAACCCATCGCGACGAGACGACAATGGTAGCTGAGGAGAGGAAAGGTGTGTCGCAGCAACAGCTCCAGCACCACGCCCTGAGACCACATGGCGACGGAGTGCCCCAAAGGACAGAAGACCAAACCTCAAAACTCGCAACTGTTAAAGCAACAGGCTTTGGATTGGTGAGCATGAATTCCTGGCCCCTCATAGCTTAATCTAGTTAGGTATAGGGGGTGGGATAAGGATAAGGGGATTGTTAATGTAGTTGTTTTTCCCTCGATGTGCCATGTGTTCCCCATTCCCTGTATAAGTATAATTATTGTTTATGCCTGTAATTTTTACCAGTAGCTTCTCATCAGTCTGTGTTTTTATTCTGTTTTAATAAAATCTTGATTTTCTTACACCAAGCCACTTGTCTACTCGATTTTCTGTATCACCGCCTGCACTTAAGTCCGGTGTCTAGAACCCAGGGGTGTGGGAGCGATTTGAACTGCTCACAGGCAGTCAGGGGCATAACTGACTGGCCACACGCCAAACCCCCTACAGAAAATGGCGACCACGGCAGGACTCCAGCAGCAGAGTTGCGATACAGTAGACAATGGTTCGGATGAGCAAACCATGATGGAGGAAAGGATTTCTGATTATGTGTTTAGCCAGGTGAATATCACAAAGAAGTGGATCACCACTCTGTTAAGGGCTGGGCGTCCGGTAGATGCAGCAGCTAAGTGGACAGAGGGAAAGGAATACAAGAAGTCCTTAGAGAAGTCAGTATGGCTGATGGGTTTCAAAAAACAGGTCCAGCTTTTGGACAGGCTCATTGCAGCACATGCAGCTGAGTTAATGGAGTCAGCCCTGGAGATCCAGGATAAAGCTCTAGCAGGGGAGAAGTTATTGGTAGCATTGCAGGCCCTGTATCAGGAGAGAGTGCATTTAATGGGAGAACACAAGGCCCAGTTGGAATACCTACAGTGCCAAGTCACCGAAGCCAAGGGAAATTAGTTAAGATTGCAGGAAAAGAACGCCCGCTTGGCAAGGCAAGTTAGGGAACAAGAGGAGAAAGTACAGGAGGTAAAGACATCTTACAAGCTAGCGAGCGAACGGGGGTTTGAGGAGGCAGACCACAGCCCCTGCAAAGAGCGTATAGAAAATCTAAGCCTGGCCCTCAGGAAGGCAAAAGGCATGGTGTGCCTCATAAGCCCAAAGGCAGGTCAGGCGGATTTTATGGGGAATGAGGGGAGGACAGTTCCAACGTCACCGGTAGTGCCCAGGGACGACCCGGTTGAGGGACAGGAGGTCTCACGACCACCACCCATAACGCCAAGCTTCAGCGAGGTCTGGCAGCAAGGGGGGGTGGAACAACCCCCGCAAGAGAGGTCGGAGCCGGGACTGATGTGCTCAGCACGGCATCGGAGCTTTGGCCCACCCGTCAATGGCGATGATGAGGTTCCCCTCCAAAATCAGTTCGTATTATCCTATAGCACCCAACAGCTTAGGACTATGGTGAATCATATCCCAAAGCTGTCCGAAAAGGGAGACCCCTCGATCCACTTCAGGGACATAGAGCAGGCAGCCAGCGTCAACGACTGCGATGGTGCTGAGCAGGCCATGATGCTGCTATTCTCCCTAGAGAGTAGTCTCCTCCAATCCCTCTCTGACGAGTGTAAGAGGGGGCAGAGCAGGTACGATGAGCTTAGCGATGCGGTCCTGGAGGCCATGGGAATGAATGAGGGAAGTCCTTTCTCCCATGTGGAGAGGACGGTCCAGCTCGCAGGGGAAACCCCGCAGGCTTTCGCGGACCGGTTATGGCCGGTGTACCGGAGGGCCTGCCCGGGGACGCCGAACCGGGTGTTCCTGAACGGGGATCCCCTGGCCCATTGGCTCCGTTGCCTGGTGGCGAACAGCTTGCCACAGGTCCGGGCCAAGGCAGAAGTCTGGTTCGACCCCAAGAACCCCCAGACCACCGAACCTACGGTGATCAGACAGTTGACTCTAGCCTATAAAAACGGTAGGGGAACTGATGCTCACCCACCTAAGGGGAAGGTGCATGAGGTAAAACCTGGACCGGGCAGGAAAGAGTGGCACCAGGAAGGGAATAACCCCCCCAACACAAAGACGAATTGTTACGGGTGCGGGAAGGATGGTCACTGGCGGAAGGAGTGCAAAATCCCTTGGAAAGATAACAAGGGAAAGAATTCCACAGCCCCAGCTCAAAAGGCGGAGGCAGGAATCACTCCCACAGCGGTCGAGTCACTTTTGGACACCATGAGGTCCTTATTGACTGGCCAGGGGAGAGTAGCAGCTGCTACCGGTGCTCTGACTCTGTCAGCCCCATCCAACCCACAGCCCTGACTAGAGCCAGCGCGGCCTGTTTACCTGTGTTCTCTCCGGTACGATGAATGGAAATGACCCCTCTTGGAGATGGAGGTAGAAAAGGTGACGGGGACCTATCTGTTTTTCACGGGGGCATCATGCACTGTGGTCTACTCAGCTAACCCCACCACCTCGCCTCTATCTAACGGGGTCCCATACAGTCTGGCGGTATTCACAGGCAAAGAATGGGCTGGCTCATTTTCCATCCCGCTCGCCATTCGTTTAGGACCGCTCCGCTCTAAGTGGACCTGTGTCCTGATGAAGTGGGAAGTGGAGGGTGGAAGAGGGGTCCTGGGAGCCGACTTTATTGTCGGCCATGGGATCCTAGTAGATCTGAGAAATCACTGCCTATGTGGGGCAGGTAAAGGAAAGAACGGAGAGGTAGTAGTGATCCCAGGAAAGGAAGGGAAGGGGACCCTGTGCACCATGAAGCCCAAAGAGGATTATAACCTCAAGCTTATGGTCAGTTACACCCCACAGGAGCCAGGCAATTGTGCAGGACCACCTGGCCACATTTGCCACACAGAAACACGACTGCGGGAGGGTCAACGGGTTTGAGGTCAGCGTAGACGGGGACCCGAAGGCCCGACCACAGAAACAGTATAACTTCCCCAGGGAAGCAGAGCCAGACATGGAAGCAGCCATGTCCTCGTTAGTACAGCAGGGAGTTCCGAGACCGATAGCCACCCATGTGAATTCTCCATTGTGGCCGGTTAGAAAGCTGGACAATTCCTGGAGGGCCACGGTGGACTATCGGGTGCTCAATAGTAACATCCCAGCCTGTGCACCCACGGTAGCAGCAGTTGCCAACCTGATAGGAAGTATTCCAGCATCTGCGACCACTTTCACGGTACTGGATATTTCCAACGGGTTTTGGTCCATCCCTTTAAGGAGGGAGGATCAGTACAAGTTTGCCTTTACGTTTAAAGGGCAACAGTACACGTGGAACTGCTTGCCTCAGGGCTTCCACAACAGCCCCAGCATTTTCCATCAGTGCATGGCAAACAGTTTAAAGGAGTTCGGCCAGCCCAGACAATTGGTACAATATGTGGATGACCTGCTTCTCTTCACCGATTCGAGAGAGGAGCATGGCCCACTATTGGCCGAACTGCTGGAGCTGCTTGGGCAAAAGGGTTTTAAGGAAAACCCCAAGAAAGCGCAGATCGGCCAGCAGGAGGTGAAATTCCTGGGCCTGACCGTATGCGCTGGGGAAAGGGCCGTAGATAAGGCTAGGAGAGAAGCGGTACAAGAGTTACCGGTCCCCAACACAGTGACGGGTGTGAGGTCATTTCTAGGGCTAACCGGGTACTGTAGAGTCTTTATTGAGGACTATGCAGCCACAGCAGCCCCTCTGCTCTGACTCCTGCACAAGGGAGTGGAGTGGCTTTGGGATGAGGGCTGCCAGGTAGCATTTGTCAGGCTCAAGAAGGACTTGCAGACTGCACCAGCTCTAGGGGCCATAAATGGGGGGAAAGAGTTTTCCTGGAGGTAGCAGCCAGCGGGGATAGCCTGAGTAACAACAGAAAATGCTGGAAAAACTCAGCAGGTCAGGCAACATCCGTGGAGAGAAATTTGAGTTGACGTTTTGGGTCGAACCCTTCTTCACAACTGGAAAGAAAAGAAAATAGATCGAAGGCAGGGCTACGATCGGACAAAAGAAGTGAAAGAGACAAAAGTAGTAGAAGAGGCAATAAAAGGTGTTCGAAGCCAGACGAGATGGTAATAGGCTGAGATTAGGTGTGAAGTGTACTGGCAGGGCAAGAGATAGCTGCCAGGTGGGAGCCACCACCAAACGTATCTTCCCCTCCCCTCCCCTTTCAGCATTCCGTAGGGATCGCTCTCTCCGAGACACCCTAGTCCACTCCTCTATCACCCCTAACAGCCCTTCCCCTTCGCCTGGCACCTTCCCGTGCAAGCGGAGGAGATGTAACACCTGCCCTATACCTCCCCCCTTCCCACTGTCCAGGGCCCCAAACACCCCTTCCAGGTGAAACAGCGATTTACTTGTACTTCTCACAATCTAGTGTACTGTATTCGCTGCTCACGATGCGGTCTCCTCTACATTGGGGAGACCAAACGCAGATTGGGTGACCGCTTTGCGGAACACCTCCGTTCATTCCATAAGGGTGACCCCGAGCTTCCGGTTGCCTGTCATTTTAACTCACCGCTCCATTCCCACTTGGACCTCACCATCCTTGGCCTCTTGTATTGTTCCACGGAAGCTCAACGTAAACTCGAGGAACAGCACCTCATCTTCCGATTAGGCACTTTGCAGCCTTCCGGACTCAATATCGAGTTCAACAATTTCAGATCATAACCTCGGCCCCTATTAATTTTTTACCTGTAATTTTTCCACTCCTTTCCCCCCCCCCTTTCCTTTTGTTTCACTCTCCCACCTGGCAGCTATCTCTTGCCCTGCCAGTACACTTCACACCTAATCTCAGCCTATTACCATCTCGTCTGGCTTCGAACACCTTTTATTGTCTCTTCTACTTCTTTTGTCTCTTTCACTTCTTTTGTCCGATCGCAGCCCTGCCTTCAATCTATTTTCTTTTCTTTCCAGTTTTGAAGAAGGGTTCGACCTGAATCGTCAACTCAAATTTCTCTCCACGGATGTTGCCTGACCTGCTGAGTTTTTCCAGCATTTTCTGTTGTTATTTCGGATTTCCAACATTTGCAGTATTTTGCTATCGGGATAGCCTGAGTGCTGTGCTGCTCCAAGAGTGGCACGGCAGGCTAAGGCCAATGGACTACTCCTCCAGGGTAATCACGGATGTGGAGAGGAGCTACTCCAACTGTGAGCAGCACCTTTTGGCCACACATTGGGCTGTGAAAAGATCACTGATCTTCACAGGCACCTTGCCCATCACCCTCCTCACCCATCACACGCCCACCCAGATGCTTCTGGATGGGAGGATCAAGGATGGAACAGTGAGCAGTGCCCGCATTGCCCGCTGCACCTTGCTCCTCTCACAGATAGATCATAAGGTGAAGGGTCTCTGTGAGCCAAAGCTTGCAGCCAACCTGGTATATCCTGGAACAGCCCACCGGTGTTCCATAGAAGGGGTTTGGGAAGTGGACATAGGTTTACGGGCTGGGATACATCCCACAGGCCGCGAGATCTATGTGGATGGTTCCGGCACGGTATCTGCTGGCGAGCGTCTCACGGGGTGTGGAGTTTATGACCCAGCGGCAAACATTGCCCTGGCGATTAGGCTCCCCAGCACCATGAGCGCCCAGCAGGCTGAGCTGTCAGCGGTAGTGTACGTTGTTACACAGCCCGAAATCTTCCCCACCCCATACACGATTTGCTCGGACAGCATGTTCATGTGCAATTCGTGTACGGAGTACCTGGCCATCTGGTCCCGCCGTGGATACACCTCCGCCGAGGGGAGACCCCTCACAGTAAAACCCCTGCTGGAAAACATCCTGGCACCAGTGGGGGAGGAAGGGGAGGTTTTCATCCACAAGGTGAAAGTCCATTCCTCCATAGAACCCCATGGCCAAGGCAACCAGCAGGCTGACTTGCTCGCCAAGGAGGGTGCCCGCACAGGCACTTTCTGGGGCCCGTATGGGTCCAGACCCATGGCGGCGGTCAGAGGTAGGGACGGGACCCAAGGGAGTGCAGGGGTAGCGTTAGCCCCGGACCTTAAGACGGTCCAAGCCCAAGACCCCGTCCTCAAAGCAGTCCTCAGTGCAGTGACTGAGGGAAAAAGGGTAGAGGGTCCGTACGGCACAGCAACCCTCTCCGTAAAAGAGGGCATGCTGTTCCGGGGGGAACAGTGGGTTGTGCCGCAGCAGCACTGGAGGGAATTCCTTCAACTGGCCCATGAGGGTCCAGGAGCGGGACACCCCGGGCATGAGACCACCTGGCAACGGGTGGAACAGGTGGGATGGTGTCCGGGACTCAGGGAAGATGTCCGCGAGTTCTGTGCAGACTGTCTTGTGCGCGCTGCTAACAACCCTGACCCCCACAACAGGAAGGTACCTATGGGACACATTAGGAGGGTAGGGGGACCATGGCAGTCGATACAAGTCGACTTCATCGGGCCCCTGCCCACCACCCAGGGAGGCTATAAGTACTGCCTAGTCCTGGTGGATGTGTTCAACAAATGGGTAGAGGCCTTCCCCTGCAGAACAGCCACAGCTCTGGGTACGGCCAGGATCCTGGTCTGGGAAGTGTTCTCATGGTGGGGACTACCACAGTATGTGGAGTCCGACCAAGGGAGTCATTTTACTGGACAGGTGATGCAGAATACCCTTATGCTGCTAGGCATCGAGGGGAAATGGCACGTGGCCCACAACCCACAGTCATCAGGGATTGTGGAGAGAATGAATAGGACCCTAAAGGAAAGATTGAGGAAGGAGACGGTGGACTCGCCCCGTAAATGTGCCGAGGTCCTACCGTTGGTTCTGATGGGGATCTGGGCCAGCCAGTCTAAAAGCACGGGGTACTCCCCGTACGAGCTAATGACCAGCAGGGTTATGTGGACCCCCACCCATGTATTAGCCCCGGTGCTCACGGAAGGTCAGCTCAGGGAGGTCAACCGGGACAGGTTCGCCCGAAACCTCTTCGAGCACCTCAAGCAGGTCCACGAGCAGGCGGCTGCGAAGATGGAAAAGCAGCATCGGAGTAACCGATTGCTGCTCGAACCCCGAAAGCACCACGAGTGGGAGGTAGGAGATCAGGTCATGGTGAGGAACTATGCCCGAGTAGGGAGTTTGGAACCATTATACATGGGGCCCAACAGCATTGTAGGCAAAGCCAGCCCCATGGTATACGCCGTTAAGATGCCTCGGCGCACAAAATGGTTTCACATTAACCAGTGCAAACTGTTTAAACCTGAAAGGAGAAAACAGCCAGTTGGGGAAAGGTCTGAGGATAGAGATCCTTAGCCTGCAGCAGGAGCGTGTTCACAGACTGCACAGGCAGGCGCTGTGGCTTGCTTAAAGGGAGGGGCCATCCCGCCCACCGATTGGGACACTCCCCCGCTCTTCTGGGATCCAGATGAGGAGGGACCCGAGGGCGAAAACCCTGCCCCTAACCCAGGTGTAGAGGGGAGGTGACCTGAGGTTGAAAACCCCGCCCCGGACCCAGCCATGGGACATGGGGGCGGAGACTCTCGGCCTGCAGCAACTGGCTGCGAAGGGTTACCTGCCCCGGCCCAGGTTCGGGAGAGGTCAAGCCTGAGGGAACAGCGGTTCGGGTTAAAGGCCCATCAGCCAAGAAAACCCCACCCGCCAAGGTCCCTAGATGGTCCCGACGGACGCCCCAGCCAAGGAAGCCATGGTCACCAGCTCCCCAGTTTAAAGGGACAGCCTCCCGAGTCAGGGGGAAGTCAATGGACAGAGGTCCTCAGCCAGCAGCCACGGGCGGCGAGGGACCAACAATGCAGGACGGTGCGGCCACGCCGGAGGAAGTGGTGTGCCGTAGTCCAACCAGGAATTAGCCTGGCCACCCGTAGACGGGCGGCGGATGTATATAGTTTAGGTAATGTAAGTTTATAATTTAAATTTAGGTATTTAGCTTAAGTTCGGGTGTTTCTAGCTTAAGTTAAGTAAGGTGATGGGTCGTTTTTAATTCAGTAAGTAATCTGCTAAGAGTGTGTGTATTTGAGTCGAGGCCGCAAGGCTCGACTATGCTTCACCCAAGCCAGTGAATCTCTTGGGGACCTGGCTGCAGGTTTTTGTATCTGTTGCAGAAAGACTTTCAGGATGAAGGGGATCGTAATCCTACTCGCCCTGATGGGACTGAGCCTGGGAAAGAGGGGCGACGTGGAGGACTCTCACATCTATGGGTGCTCAGGGGATAGCGCGCCGATAGCAACTGACGGAAGTGGCGAACGGAATGCAGAGGAGATCGCCGTCTACGTCCACGAGGGAAGGTGGCCAGGGTGGCTGGGGTCCAATTTGTCTCAGTACTCCAGCCAGACCGGATTCACGTACAGGGAGGCCTCCCTCCTGTGCCCCAGGGTACGGGTCGTTACCACAAGGGCCAGTGTCACCGTAGGGAAACGTGTATGTTTAACGTGCAAGGGACACATTCCTCTGGATAGGTGGTGGTGGCTCAGAAAGCTGAGCAAAGGTATGAGAAACCCCGCAGTCGAGTGGGAACGGTTGGGGAACAATACCCACCGAACGACTACAGGGACTCATGGGGGATTAAGCGTGTGTTGGGACAAATGGTGGGAACTGAATCAAGGGATTTACATCTGTATGTGGGGATCAGAGGGTCTGCCCCTCAGGCATATCCATTATTTTCCACCGACAGTGGCAAGACACTGGGGAGGGGATGAAGTGGGATACCAGCCTGAAGGCGTGCGCAGTCCCATTCTCCCCAATCCCAGTCAATGCCATTGTGCTTGTTACCCGGCCCCAAAAGCCCCTGCCCACAGCGCAGGCAGCGAGGTTACCCAGGGAAGGGTGCCCCACCACCACCAACGGACCAGGGAATGGGTTGGTACTAGTCCCTACCGACCAGATGCTGCACCAGGGGGTAAACTACATGGTAGCCTCCGTGATTTTAAATCTAACTGAGGTACATTAACCGGAGTGGTGGCCCAAAGAAACAGAGCAGCTATACCAGGCCCTATTAAAGGACATGTTCAGGAAGTTTTATGAGTTCGATTTCACCAATGTCGACAAAACCAAACTGTACACCACACACCGTGAGTTTTTGGGTAATGCAGGGAGACAAAGGAGGGGAGTATGGAATGATGCTTTTACTGCGTTTAATACTGGGTCCTCTGTCATCAACAGTCTGGATGACATAGAGCTGCAGACCCAGATAAATGGTTTAAAAACACAGTTAAGGAAGATATTAATGGACGAGAACAAAGTAGTAGGCTCGGAGTTACATGAGAACCAGGCAATGACGGTCCATTTAAAGGAAATTATAGCCGAACTGGAGAAGCACTCAAAGACTGTAAATGCCCTCATAAGGGGGGACAGAAATGCTTCTGACCAGGCTGCCCAGAACGAGGTGTGTGTGCTGTATGGGGCATGGTTGCTGGGCAAGGGCTGCAGTAATCTGGAGGATCTAAAACAGGGTTTATTCCCCTCCTGGATCAGCAACAAGCACCTCGCAGCCCTCCACCCATTTGAGAATGCATTAAGCCCATCTCAACTCCGGCTAGCTTCCAAGGCCTACCCAGTCCCAGTGGATTGTGGGCGCTCTAACAACACCATCATGGGTATAGTAGTGATTATGCCGAGCATGGGTAGGACAGCCCAACCTGCACCGGTATACAGGGTTGAGAACATTGGAGTCATTCAAGGGGGTGCACACATTCGTTTCACAGCAGTCCCACCTTATGTCATAAAGTGGGAGCACGCTATGAGAGGTACTGACCTCTCGGAGTGCCGGAGCTGGGGAGCACACATAATACTGTGTCCCCAGCACTTGAACGCCTATTCAAAACCACAGTGCAGGTTTAAAGCTGTTGGTGCAAAACCTATATATTGCACCATGGAGGCAATGGCACAAGGCCATGTTCACCCACAAATAACATATATAGGAGGTGGGGCATATTGTGTCACCACAGGTGCGCCCCACTACCAAACCCGAGGCAGAAGTTCAAGTGGCCCAGGAACGAATTGACCCCATTCCTGAACCCTACACTGTTCAGCTCACGGTGAAGGAGAATTTTACCAACCTACAAAAGTACGTAGAGCATTTCGGCCATGAAATCCCCCCTCTCCCAGAACACCTTACCAAAATACTCAAAGCCATTATAGTTTTGCAGCAACATTTTTACACTCTAGAGCAGAAAGCTGTAGAGATAGGGACTAAGATATTGGACATTGTGATTCCACCCTGGTGGGACATTTTCAGTAATATAGAGATCCCTTCGTGGATCAGACTGGCTTCCTACATTCTCGTGGTTTGCCAGTTAGGGATAGTGTTGTATCTAGTCTGCATTCAGTGCAAGGGAAAAGGTCAGATGCTAGAATTCCGAAACCAGAGGATCTGGAAGGAACATTATATGAAGGTGGAGGGAGATACACCTGTGTGAGTTTTTTTCGTATTTTTGATTAAAGATTGTTTTTTTTGTGTTTGTTGGTTTAATAAAGATTTTGCGACGCGTTGTTAAAAATAAAGATGTATGTGTACCAAGTGGTGCAGGGGTGTTGGAACCCCTCCATGCTTGGATGTGTGTAAATGACTGTAGTTATTCTATGTATACTTAGGTACACTACATTTTCGCAGAATGGGAAGTGCAGGTGTCGTGGGTATATTAGATAGGTAATTACAGGGGAAGGTTGACTATGGAAGGTCAGAAATTTTGCTCACTTTGTAACGATGATACTTCAAGCAACTTTTAGTATCACAGGGGGGAGTGTAAGATTCACAAAATTCCCACATTCCCCCAAGGTTATTGATAAAAGGGACCCTGGATGGACAATTTTAAAAAGCGTACCCAAAAGATGGCGTCCGCACCTCGTGACCAAAAGCCTGTAAGATTTTACAAGCTTGGACTCTGCAGCACAGAACAGGCAGTTTTGGAAAATCGAAACTTAAAATGCATTTCTGTGAAAAGGACTTTGCGTTTGAAAAGCCAGACAGCTAGGCAAACACTGAATATGCATTGTGTCAGATCCAAACAGATCAGACCCAGTTAGGCCTAAGCATAAGGCCATTAGTTTGTCCGCATAAATAATCGGAAACAGCTTAAGGAAGCCATCAAGGCTGGACAGGCCAATTAAAATGCATTAATGACAATACAACTCGGACATCGGGCCATCAGGTGCGATAAATGGCCATCTAAAGCCAGTTAGTTTAGATTGGTATAATCATTTAAAACAGCCCGCCAAAAGTTAAACAATGGACTGACCTGATTTGGCGCGCAGATAAGGGCCATCGGAAAGAGTATAATTGTAGGCCCATCAGTACCAATCGCTCTCTTGACTCTGACCTCTTGTCTGGCCTTGGGCTGCTGCCGCCTGTACTCGTGCCCTGGCCTCGTGGCGGGTTCTCTTCTCGCTCCCCGCATTAAGTTGCAACCAAGGACATCCATACCAAGCGCGGGAGGGGAACGAGACGCGAGTCCAAAGTCATACAGGACACACGGGCCATGAAACGAAATGAGACGAAGAAGAGGGTAAAGACCCGACAAGAGCAGAGAAGGGCAGCAGAAGACGCACTGATAAAAGCCAAACGCCTAGTTATAAGCTGGTGGTTGGGGAAGAATTTAAACAAATATGCTGGCGTTTGACGCTTGGGTAGTAAAATCAAACCAGCAGTGAAGACCGCCAATCACCCCATCACCGCCGACGACCGCCCGAGGGAGAAGAAGAGAACCCATCGCAACGAGACAATGACGGTAGCTGAGGAGAGGAAAGGTGTGTTGCAGCAACAGCTCCAGCACCGCGCCCTGAGACCACGTGGCGATGGAGTACCCCAAAGGACAGGAGACCAAAACTCAAAACTCGCAACTGTTAAAGGTATAGGGGGTGGGATAAGGATAAGGGGATTGTTAATGTAGTTGTTTTTCCCTCGATGTGCTGTGTGTTCCCCATTCCCTGTATAAGTATAATTATTGTTTATGCCTGTAATTTTTACCAGTAGCTTCTCATCAGACTGTGTTTTTATTCTGTTTTAATAAAATCATGGTTTTCTTACACCAAACCACTTGTCTACTCGATTTTCTGTATCGCCGCCTGCACCTAAGTCCGGTGTCTAGAACCCAGGGGTGTGGGAGCGATTCAAACCGCTCACAGGCAGTCAGGGGCATAACAGACTGGCCACATGCCAAACCCCCTACAAGTCCCTGATCAGGCCTTGTAGAACTTAAATCAGAACACCCTCAGTATACCATTGAGGCCTCGAAATTTCTTATAAAGTTCATATTAAACCTTTAAATTTGGGATAGCATAAGATCCAAGGAGAGGACATATATATTGGTCTGGAAAAGCAGCAAACCTGAGGATTGGGAGCAGTTTAGGATTCAGCAAAGGAGGACAAAGGGATTAATTAAGAGGGGGAAAATAGAGTATGAGAGTAAGCTTGCTGGGAACATAAAAACTGACTGTAAAAGCTTTTATAGATATGTGAAGAGAAAAAGATTGGTGAAGTCAAGCGTAGGTCCTTTGCAGTCAGAATCAGGGGAATTTATAATGGGGAACAAAGAAATGGCTGACCAATTAAATACATACTTTGGTTCTGTCTTCACAAAGCAGGACACAAATAACCTCCCAGAGATGTCGGGGAACATAGGGTCTAATGAGAGGGAGGAACTGAATGAAATCAGTATTTGTAGGGAAATGGTGTTAGGGAAATTGACGGGATTAAAGGCCGATAAATCCCCAGGGCCTGATAATCTACATCCTAGGGTACTTAAGGAAGTGGCCCTAGAAATAGTAGATGCATTGCTGGTCATCTTCCAAAATTCAATAGAATCTGAAACAGTTCCCATGGATTGGAGGGTAGCTAATGTAACCCCACTATTTAAAAAAGGTGGTAGAGTGAAAACGGGGAATTAAGCCTGATATCGATAGTGGGGAAAATGCTAGAGTCCATTATAAAAGATGAAATAGCAGAGCATTTGGAAAACAGTGACAGGATCGGACAAAGTCAACATGGATTTACAAAAGGTAAATCATGCTTGATTAATCTATTGGAATTTTTTGAGGATGTAACTGATAGAATAGATAAGGGAGAACCAGTGGATGTGGAGTATTTGGACTTTCAGAAGGCTTTCGATAAGGTCCCACATAAGAGATTAGCGTGCAAAGTTAAAGCACATGGGATTGGGGGTAAGGTACTGACTTGGTAGAGAACTGGTTGGCAGACAGGAAGCAAAGAGTTAGAATAAACGGGTCTTTTTCCGAGTGCCAGGCAGTGACTAGTGGGGCACTGCAGGGATCGGTGCTAGGACCCCAGCTATTCACAATATATATAAATGATCTAGACGAGGGAACTAGATGTAATTTCTCCAAGTTTACAGACAACACAAAGCTGGGTGGGCGTGTGTGCTGTGACGAAGATGCAGAGAAACTCCAGTACGATTTGGATAGGTTGGGTGATTGGGCAGATGCATGACAGATGCAGTATAATGTGGGTAAATGCGAGGTTATCCACTTTGGTGGCAAAAACAGGAAGGCAGGTTATTATCTGAACGGCAATAGATTGGGAAAAGCAGAAGTGCAACGAGACCTGGGTGTCCTTGTGCACCAGTCACTGAAGGTAAGCATGCATGTGCAGCAGACGGTTAAGAAGGCAAATGGTATGTTGGCCTTCATTGCGAGAGGGCCTTGGTGAGACCACACCTTGAATATTGTGTGCCGTTTTGGTCGCCTTATCTGAGGAAGGATGTTCTTGCCATGGAGGGAGTGCAGCGAAGATTCACCAGACTGATACCTGGGATGGCAGGAATGACGTATGAAGAGAAATTGGGTCGATTGGGCTTGCATTTGCTAGAGTTTAAAAGAATGAGAGGGGATCTCATTGAAACTTATAAAATTCTAACAGAACTAGACAGACTAGATGCAGGAAGGATGTTCCCGATGGCGGGGGAGTCCAGAACCAGGGGTCACAGTCGAAGGATAAGGGGTAAGCCATTTAGGACAGAGATGAGGAGGAATTTCTTCACCCAGAGAGTGGTGAACCTGTGGAATTCTCTACCACAGAAGGCAGTTGAGGCCAATTCATTAAATATATTCAAGAAGGAGTTAGATATATTTCTTAAGGCTAATGGGATCAAGGGATATGGGGAGAAAGCAGGGACAGGGTACTGAATTTGGATGATCAGCCATGATCTGAATAAATGGCGGAGCAGGCTCGAGGGTCCAAATGGTCTACTCCTGCTCCTATCTCCTATGTTTCCTATGTTTCCTCTGTTTTAAACCCTAACCGCGTTTAGGTCCTGACAAAATGGCAAACCCTGTCGGAATTGGTCAAGTCTTTTTATTAGGAAATTCAAACAATTGTTTTATTAGGGGGAATAATCCTATTGCTGTACCTCCACAAAACCAAGTGATAATTTTTGAAATAGAAGGCTTTGATGCCGATGGAGCTGTTGGAACTCATGGCATGATTGATGTTGATCCCCAGAACCAGGGGATACAGAATATCCAGTGGGATAATCAAACAAATACTTCAAATCCACTACATTCCTTAATGATAATGTGCACACCCACACAATTGGGAGGCCTAATGAACGGTGCCCAACAAGGTGGTGGCAACTATGGCCGAATAATAGGACCCGGAGCAGCCTATGCCCCTGGGGGCCATGGATTCCGGTTAAGGTAGCAAGCTCATGATGAAATAAATGACCAGCATCTTCGAGAAGACTATAGACAGCTTATAATCTATTATAATCAATGCCGACAGGCACTAGCTCAATCTTATCTAAATGCTGGAGGCGCAAGGATTGCTGGTCTAGTAAGCCAACCCCAGCAACCACACATTACGCCCCTAGGTCAAGTAAACCTGAGCTCTATCTACACAATGTGTGGTAGACCGGGAAACACCAGCCAGGAAAAAACCTGCTGGATTCTAACTAACCTTGATAAATTGGAAACCTGTTGCCAAGATTGGAATGCCCAACACCTGAGGCAACTACTACAAATGATACTAAGTTCAGACTTAATTCCCCCATTAAACCAGTGTAACAACTGGGTTCAAATATACACCTGTGTTCTCACTGCAACTCAGGGAGGGCATGTAACGTGTTCCATCAAGGAAATACTCACTAATACAGCCACAACTAAAGGGCTGGTATCTGCCTACAGATTAGGCAAAATACTCACACAGGATAACTGGGACATTGTCCACGGTTGCCTGGCCAATCAATACCAAAATACAGCCCTCAAACTTGCCTATGAGGGTGCTCTAAATGATTATCGAAATAACCAACAAAGATGGGATAATGTCAATCGCATTATCCAATTAAACCATTACCTCTTATGTCTACCCCAAACTAAACCTATAATGAGACCAGATACTAGGAATAAAAAAAGCCGGAGATGGTACCTTTGGTACTCAGAAACAAGGACTGCATAGACCCAAGTCTCAAGTCCACCCCGCCCAGACACAAACTCATAGCTCTGGACCCCCAAGAGGGTATTCCAGAAGGTTGACACCCCCAACTCACCCACAACATGTGGTAAACCACTGTTTGTATTCCACTGTGTACATGCCTGGACATGCCTCGGCTGACTCCTCCCACAAGTCCTAGTATAAAGGTGACTGCTCCCCAGCCCTTTGTATTTCTGGACCGGTCGACCACTCGAGGCAGACCTTCATTCTTTTGTTAATAAAAGCCTTTAGTTACTCTCTTAACTCTCAGTCTTTTATGAGTAATTGATAGCGCATCAATTTTATTAACAAAATTTTTATAATGGAGAAGATCCTCACACCAGCATGCCTGGACTTAGATCATCAGGAGGCGGACTCATCCACCAAGTTTACTCACTGGCTTAAGTGTTTCGAAAAATTCCTGACCGCCTCCGCAGCAATCAAATCAGACGAGGACAAACTGGATGTCCTGACCTCCAAAGTGAACCACCGAGTGTACTCGGTCATCCAAGACGCGACCTCGTACGCGGACGCTATCAAGCTCCTCAAGGACCAGTACACGCGCCCAGTGAACGAAGTGTATGCCAGGCACCTTCTGGGGAGTCGTAAACAACAACCTGGGGAATCGACCGTGGAATACCTTCAGGCACTGTCTGTGCTTGGCCGGGCCTGTGGTTGTAAGGATGTAAAGGCCGCCGTGTACACAGAGGAACTTATCCGGGACGCTTTTGTAGCGGGCCACAGATCCAATTACACCCGACAGCGACTGTTGGAGCAGAGTGACCTCGACCTCAACAAGGCCTCTGAACTCGCACTATCATTGGATGTAGCCTACCGGGGCATGGATGCCGACTCCTCTGCACCGTGGACGCTGCGGGGAATGACAGCCTGGGACATGGTAGGACCGCCTCATAGCGCCGTGCCACCCCAGCCACACCCCAGCAACGGCCCAACTACCGCAGCAGTGTCCCAAGGCCAGACAGCAGTGCCCCAAGGCCAGAAATGCTACTTCTGTGGCCAGGCAAAACACCCCAGAGCGCGCTGCCCGGCGAAAAACGCGATCTGCTCGGGCTGCGGGAAGAAGGGACACTACGCTAACGTCTGCAGGGCCAAAGCCACCCCGAACCCCAGCAGCGCCGCGTGTGGGCCATGCGGGCCGCCAGCTTGGGCCTCCCCGGCCATGTGCGAACCACCGGTACAGCAGCCATTTTGGACACCTCCAGCCACATGGGGATCATGGACACCGCCATCGTGGACGACAGCCGGAACGCAGCAGGCCCCCAACACTGCCTCATCTGATACCCGCAGCGACACACCGACCCCTACGCTGGCCTCCGTTACACTGGACCAAGCGAGACCGCACCAGCTGGCCAGTTCCACAATGGACATTAAGATAAATGGCCACGATACAATCTGCCTTTTTGACTCTGGGAGCACGGAGAGCTTCATCCACCCCGACACGGTGCGGCATTGCTCTCTCCCAGTCCTGCCTGCGCACCAGCGGATTTCTGTGGCCTCCGAGTCCCAGTCGGCGGACATCGGCGGCTACTGCGTAGTGACACTCGTAGTAGACGGGACCGTGTACGATCATTTTAAACTTCTGGTCCTGCCCGACCTCTGCGCTGCCGTCCTGCTGGGGTTAGATTTTCAGTGCCACCTTAAAAGTGTTACGATGGCGTACGGTGGACCCCTACCCCCACTCACAGTCCGCAGCCAGCAGCTCCCAAATTGCCCGCCGCGCACCAGGTGCAACCTCTCCACACTCAGAGTCACCCCCCCCCCCACTGTTTGCTAACCTCACCCCCGACTGTAAGCCCATCGCCACAAAGAGCAGGCGATACAGTGCCGGGGACAGGGTTTTCATTAAAACCGAAGTGGAGCGGCTCCTGAAGGAAGGGATTATTGAGGGCAGCACCAGCCCCTGGCGAGCCCAGGTTGTGGTCGTTAAGACCGGCGAGAAGCAGCGCCTGGTCATCGACTACAGCCAGACAATAAATCGCTACACCCTGCTGGACGCCTACCCACTCCCCCGCATAGCTGATATGGTCAACCAGATCGCGCAGTACCGCGTCTTCTCGACCATTGACCTGAAATCAGCGTACCACCAGCTCCCTATCCGCCTTGAGGACCGCCAGTGTACTGCCTTTGAGGCAAACGGCCGCCTCTACCACTTCCTTAGGGTTCCCTTTGGCGTCACCAACGGGGTCTCCGTCTTCCAAAGGGAGATGGACCGGATGGTAGATCAAAATGCGTTGCAGGCCACTTTCCCATATCTGGACAATGTGACCATCTGCGGCCGTGACTTGCAGGACCATGACGCAAACCTCGAAAAATTCCTCCGCACCGCCCAACTCCTGAACCTGACATATAACAAGGAGAAGTGCATATTCCGCACAAACCGCCTCGCCATCCTTGGCTGTGTTGTGGAACATGGAGTCATCGGCTCCGACCCCGACCGGATGCGTCCCCTTATGGAACTCCCACTGCCCCACTGCCTCAAGGCCCTGAAGAGGTGCCTAGGGTTTTTCTCCTATTATGCCCAGTGGGTCCCCTACTATGCGGACAAGGCCCATCCGCTGATCAAGTCCACCTCTTTTCCCTTGACGGCAGAGGCCCGCTTAGCCTTCCACCGTATCAAGGAAGACATTGCCAAAGCCACCATGCACGCAGTGGACGAATCCATCCCCTTCCAGGTGGAAAGCGACGCGTCCGACTTTGCCCTGGCCGCTACCCTCAATCAGGCGGGGAGACCCGTGGCCTTCTTTTCACGAACCCTCCAAGGCCCGGAGACCAGACACTCCGCTGTTGAGAAGGAGGCCCAGGCGATTGTGGAGGCTGTGCGTCATTGGAGGCACTACCTGGCCGGAAAACGATTTACCCTGCTCACTGACCAACGTTCAGTTGCTTTCATGTTTAACAACAAGCAGAGGGGCAAAATCAAAAATGACAAGATCTTGAGGTGGAGAATCGAACTTTCCACCTACAATTACGAGATCTTGTACCGGCCCGGGAAGCTCAATGAACCCCCGGATGCGCTATAGCGTGGCACCTGCGCCAGCGCGCAGATCGATAGACTGCGGGCCCTCCACAATGACCTCTGCCACCCGGGGGTCACCAGGTTCTTCCACTTCATCAAGGCCCGCAACCTGCCTTACTCTATTGAGGAGGTCAGGACCATGACAAGGAACTGCCAAGTCTGCGCTGAGTGCAAACCGTACTTTTATAGACCAGACAGGGCCCACCTGATAAAAGCCACTCGCCCCTTCGAGCGCCTGAGCATTGATTTTAAAGGGCCTCTCCCCTCCTCCGACCGCAATGTGTACTTCCTCAATATTATTGATGAGTACTCCCGTTTCCCATTCGCCATCCCCTGCCCGGACATGACCAGTGCCACGGTCATTAAATGTCTGAACGACCTCTTCACCCTGTTCGGTTTCCCCAGCTATATCCATAGCGACCGGGGCTCATCGTTTATGAGCGACGAACTCCGTCAGTACCTGCTAACTAGGGGTATTGCCACAAGCAGGACCACCAGTTACAACCCCCGGGGGAACGGACAGGTGGAAAGAGAAAATGCGACAGTTTGGAAGGCCGCCCTGCTAGCCTTAAAGTCTAGGGGCCTTCCAACCTCCCGCTGGCAGGATGTGCTCCCCGATGCGCTCCTCTCTATTCAGTCACTGCTCTGCACTGCCACTAACGCCACCCCTCATGAGAAAATGTTTGTCTTCCCAAGGAAGTCCACATCGGGGACATCGCTACCACCATGGCTGACGTCCCCAGGGCCGGTCCTACTGAGAAGGCACGTGAGGACCCATAAAACGGACCCCCTGGTCGAGAGGGTCGACCTCCTCCACGCCAACCCCCAGTATGCTTACATTGCATACCCGGACGGGCGGGAGGACACAGTCTCCATAAGAGACCTTGCACCCTCGGAGGCCGCAGTAACCCACTACTCACTACCACCCCCCCCCACGATCCGATATCCAGCCCCAGCAGACGGCAGGCCTGGGCCCCGCGACCCGCTCGACATCTATGAGGACGACACGCCTGTGCCACAGCCCACGCAGGACTCGACGCCGGAAGCTCCACTACCCCTGCCGTCGCCACGCCGATCACAGCGGCAGACAAGACCTCCAGAGAGACTCCAATACACTAACTTTTAATACACTTCACCCCGCCGGACTCAATTTTAAACAAGGGGTGAATGTGGTAAACCACTGTTTGTATTCCACTGTGTACATGCCTGGACATGCCTCGGCTGACTCCTCCCACAAGTCCTAGTATAAAGGTGATGCTCCCCAGCCCTTTGTATTTCTGGACCGGTCGACCACTCGAGGCAGACCTTCATTCTTTTGTTAATAAAAGCCTTTAGTTACTCTCTTAACTCTCAGTCTTTTATGAGTAATTGATAGCGCATCACAACATGAGAATGATTTCTCCCCAGAAAGAGGGGATAGATGAGGGGCTAGACCTCGAAAGGAAAGCGAAGGACAGTGGACTCCCTATGGGGACAGCTTTTACACTAGCCAAAACTATCAGAGAGCCATGGGGGGATACCAGGAAAACCGAAATGGGGATCAAAAAGATTCCCGGCAGAACCAACGTCCACCCCAGCAGGAGGATTGTTGAGGTAATAAACGGTCCGACAAACCCCCTAAGGGATCTGGAAACCATGATTCCCCCAAGAGGGAGGAACAAAAATCAGTTAAAATAATTAAAGACAAAGCAGCAAATGAAACTCAGGAACCTGAGGATGAACAATCCCAGGATTGAAGGCCTGGCACCCAGCCAGGGCCTCTTGAATTCCCCTATGCCCTGGCAACCTTGCCTACAAACACACAAGTGAAGGCCCTGTTTGATACGGGAGCTGATTACACTGTAATAGATCCTACAATTATTAAAACTAAGTGGACAGATTTGGGGAGCCCAATTTGTAAAAGACCATTAGGGGGATTCACACAAGATAAAACCGAAATAATTAATTTTTACAAAATACATATATGTGGCGTTACCACATTGGGGAAACACTGTGTGTATGTAGATAAACCTGTATAATCCCCTTTTAACTGCTGTATTCCCCTCCCCCCACAAGGCAGTTGCAAGCTGAGAGGAATAAGGCATGTTCAGACTTGCCTGCTGCTGAGAGAAGGAAAACCAATCAGGTTCCAGCAGGTGACCAATCCGTGAGTCATCACAGGCTCGCGGGCTTTACGAATTCAGTACTGTATTGTGAGAGTTGGAGTAAAGACCTGTTTCTTGTAGCTCGCTGTGTTGCCTATTTCTTTACGCGGGAGACTGTAGTCTCCCACATTGGTGACCCCGAATGTCGGCGGCCGAAGCCCCCGACTCACGTAGCCCTACAGAGGCCAGCAACGACCCGACGGCAACCAGCAGCAGCCCGAGGTCGGCCGGCGCCGCGTCCTTGAAGCTCCCCACCTTCTGGGAACACCAAGCACCAGCTTGGTTCGCGCACACGGAGGCCGAATTCACCCTTCGCAGGGTTCAAGACGATGAAGAAAGGTACCTCCATGTAGTCTCAGCACTAGCAAGCTCCACCGCCGCCGAAGTTCTCGACCTGCTGGGGAACCCACCACAGACCAGCAAGTACTCAACCATTAAGGGCCGCTTGCTGCAGGCTTATGGCCTGTCCGGGGAGGAGAGGGCCCGTAGGCTTCTTTCACTACCAGGCCTCGGCGACTCTCCCCCAACCCAGTTGATGAGCCGGATGATTGCGCTCCTGGGCTCTGAACCACAGTGCTTCTTGTTTCGGGCTCTTTTCCTCAGCCTGCTTCCTCAGCAGGTACAGACTGCCCTCGCGGGGTCCCCGATCACGGACTGTGTACAACTGGCAGCCGCCGCGGACAAAGTCTTCGCCGTTGCCCAACTCGGCTGTGCAGCCGCGAGGCTCCCCGACACCACCGAGTGTGCGCCGCCACGCCAGGCTGCAGAACTATGCTACTGCCACGCGCGTTTCGGCCACAAGGCCCAGCGCTGCAGAGCACCCTGCTCTTTCGATCAAACCAAGATGGCTGCCCGGCCCAACGCGCCAGCCCCGCGCCGCCGTCTAGGCCCGCTCGACCGCACCCCCGCCGCCACGATGGCCATCGGCACCGCAGGTAAACTGCTGTACATAACCGACTCCCTTTCAGGGCGCAGATTCCTTTGCGACACCGGAGCCCAATGCAGCATAATTCCTGCCTCCCAGCTCGACATCCAGGCAGGCTGCAGCGGCCCACCCCTCGTGGCGGCAAATGGTGCAGCCATCGCTACTTTTGGAAAGCGACAGGCCGAGGTTTGTTTCAACGGCCAGCGATTTACGTGGGATTTCGTGACGGCCTCAGTGGCACATCCCTTGCTGGGTGCCGATTTTCTTTGCGCCCACGGACTCCTGGTCGAAGTCCGCGACAGGCGCCTGATCGACGCAGCAACTTTCGCTTCACTGGCCTGCCAGCAGAGCAACAGCCCGGCCCTCGTCGGGTCCTGCTCTGCCCCGGCGGATGACGACGACGCCCGCCTACTCGCAGATTTCCCGAGGCTCACACAACCGACCTTCTCAGCCGCGGCAGCCAAGCATGGTGTCAAGCGCCACATCGCCACTACGGGATCACCAGTGTTCGCCCGAGCCAGACGCCTGGACCCAGCTAAGATGGCGGTGGCCAAGGAAGAATTCGCCACAATGGAGAAATTGGGCATCATCCGCTGCTCGAACAGCCCCTGGCCGTCCCCTCTCCACATTGTGCCCAAGCCGGGCGGTGGCTGGCGCCCCTGCGGCGACTACAGATGGCTCAACGACGCCACCACGCCCAATAGATACCCCATTCCGCACATCCAAGACTTCTTGGCACACCTAGCAGGAAAGTCCGTCTTTTCCAAGGTCGACCTGATTCGCGGCTACCATCAGGTCCCTGTCCACCATGCAGACGTCCAGAAGACGGTGGTCATCACCCCCTTCGGACTGTTCGAGTTCCTGCGCATGCCCTTCGGGCTCAAGAACGCCGCACAGGCCTTCCAACGGCTCATGGATTCCGTCCTACGGGACCTGAGCTTCCTGTTCATCTATCTGGACGATATCCTCGTGGCCAGCACCAGCAAGGCCGAGCACATCGCGCATTTGCGCTCTCTTTTCCAGCGCCTCAGCCAACACGGGCTAATCGTCAACCCGGCCAAATGCCAGTTCGGAGCAGCCCAAATTGACTTTCTCGGCCACAGAATCTCGCCAAGGGGAGCCATTCCCCTACCTTCCAAGGTGCAGGCGGTGGCGGACTTTCCCCAGCCCACCTCAGTCAAGGCGCTGCAGGAATTTTTGGGGATGGTCAATTTCTATCACCGTTTCGTGCCCAAGGCCGCCTCACTCATGCGCCCCCTCTACGAAGCCACCAGGGGCAAAACGGGCAAAGAGCAACTCACCTGGTCCAGCGAGATGACGACAGCCTTCCACCAGACCAAAAGCGCCTTGGCCAACGTCACACTACTGGCCCACCCCATCCCGGGCACCAAGACCGCCCTCACCATGGACGCCTCGGATTACGCCGTCGGCGCTGTCCAGCAACAGTGGGTCGAAGGCGCGTGGCAGCCTCTGGCATTTTTCAGCCAACAGCTGCGCAAGAACGAGCAGGCCTACAGCACGTTCGACAGAGAGCTCCTGGCCCTGTTCCTGGCAATCCGGCACTTCCGTTTCCTCCTGGAAGGCCGGCCGTTCACCGCATTCGTGGACCTCAAGCCGCTCACTTTCGCCATGGCCAAAGTAACCGAACCCTGGTCCGCGCGCCAACAGCGCCAACTCAACTTCATCTCGGAGTTCACCACGGACATCGCCACGTCGCCGGCAAGGACAATTTGGTGGCCGACTGCCTCTCAAGACCCTCGCTCCACGCAGTGCACCTGGGCGTCGACTACGCCAGCATGGCGAGAGACCAGGCCGCCGACGCGGAGATCCAGGCCCTCAGGACGTCAACCACCAGCCTCACTCTGGCCGACATCCACTTCCACGCAGCTGGCACAACCCTCCTGTGCGACGTCTCAGTCCCCTCGCCTAGGCCGGTCGTCCCATCCGCCTGGCGCAAGCGAGTTTTCGGCATCATCCACGGCCTCTCACATCCAGGGATGCGTGCGTCTCAGAAACTCATGTCCGCCAAGTTCGTCTGGCCTGGACTCCACAAGGATGTGAGAGACTGGACCAACACATGCGTGGCGTGTCAGCGCGCTAAGGTCCAGCAGCACACCAAGGCGCCATTGGAGTGTTTCCCGGTGCCCGAGAGGCGTTTCGACCACGTCCACATCGATCTGGTAGGCCCCTTGCCGCCGTCGCACGGTTTCACACACCTGCTCACGATCGTCGACCGCACCACCAGATGGCCCGAGGCGGTTCCCCTCGCCTCCACCACCACGACCGACGTCGCGCGAGCATTCGTCTCGACATGGGTGGCCCGGTTCGGTGTGCCGACCGACATATCCTCGGACAGAGGCCCCCAGTTCACCTCCCACTTGTGGAATGCCATCACCGCCGGCCTCGGCACCAAGTTGCACAGGACAACAGCCTACCACCCGCAGGCCAACGGGCTCTGCGAGCGCTTTCATCGTTCCTTGAAAGCCTCCCTCCGCGCCAGCCTGGCCGACACCAGCTGGATCGACAAACTACCCTGGGTCCTCCTGGGATTGCGCACCACGCCCAAAGAGGACCTCCGCGCCTCCGCGGCCGAGATGGTCTACGGCCAACCGCTCAGAGTACCAGGCGACTTCCTCCCCCTGACAACGGAGCCGTGGTCGGCCGTCAGACAGCTTTCCCAGCACCAGGACGCGGCCCAGCAATTCTGTCCAGTGCCCACTTCGCAACACGGCCCGCAGCCGTCCTATGTGCCTCGGGACTTACGACATGCGGAGTTCATCTTCATGCACCGGGACGCGCACAGAGGCCCGCTGCAGGCACCATACACCGGCCCCTTCTCAGTATTGGAGATGGGGGACAAAGCTTTTCTTATCGACTTCGGCGGGAAGCCGGACCTTATTTCAGTAGACCGCCTCAAACCGGCGCACCTGGACCTCAGCTTCCCGTTTTGTCCGGCTCTTCCCCGACGGCGGGGCAGACCTCCCGCGTTGGCGGCGGCACCACAAGAGGACCAAGACACGCCAGAACCTTACTTCCCAGCCGCCGCCCCACCTTCGCCGGCAGCCCGCCCAGCCAGCCCACTGGCAGACCAGCCGCCAGACCAGCCGACGAACCAACCGGCCGACCTCCCAGGCAGCCCTCCTCACACGCCAGATGGCTACTACAGCCGCTACGGCCGTTTGGTCAAACCTCCGCAGAGACTGACTTTTACAGTTAACGAGGATTCTGGGGGGGCGTATGTGGCGTTACCACATTGGAGAAACACTGTGTGTATGTAGATAAACCTGTATAATCCCCTTTTAACTGCTGTATTCCCCTCCCCCCGCAAGACAGTTGCAAGCTGAGAGAAATAAGGCATGTTCAGACTTGCCTGCTGCTGAGAGAAGGAAAACCAATCAGGTTCCAGCAGGTGACCAATCCGTGAGTCATCACAGGCTCGTGGGCTTTACGAATTCAGTACTGTATTGTGAGAGTTGGAGTAAAGACCTATTTCTTGTAGCTCGCTGTGTTGCCTATTTCTTTACGCGGGAGACTGTAGTCTCCCACATATTACTATATATGGAATCACGGTGACCCTAGATGTAGGACTGGTACCACAATTGGCCTGTTCCCTCATTATAGGACAACCAGATATGAAACATTACCTTAAAATCTCAACCAGACCTGTAGAAGCATCCACAGACCAGGGTGACAGGGAAAAACATGTTCGGACACAGCTTGATCGAACTTGCTTGGAGGGGGGAGGCAAAGACCTCCTCGAGCAACTCATTAATAGATACTACCCTTAGCTACAACACCATACAATTCAATGTGGAAAGATAGACATCAAACCTCACCCACTTGATGCTGGCTGGCACAAACCTAAAAAACAGTGGCCTATTCAAGACCAAAAGGGAAAAATAGATCTCCTAACAATGCTCAAAGAACTAACAGAATATTTAAAAAAAGAACTAACAGAACAAGGGGGGAAAAATTCATTTGTTTGCACCTCCCATTAGTGCCTTAAGAGTGCGCTAATGGGGTGCAAAGCAACTAGCACCCGGACACGGCGATGTTTGCGCCGCTTGCAAAATTAACTAGACATTTTGCGGCGCGCTAAACACTACCGCCATGATCTCCTGCGCCGGCAGATCGTGATGTCAGTCGAGTGCACAACGCCCCGGTAGCGCCCCGGACTGGATATTGAGTGGCGCCCCCTGCCTTACCGCCTGCCGCTAGCAACGACAGGTTGAGGGGAGCGTTTTGCAGTCAGAAAGGGACTGGGAGAGTGCTATTTAAAGGTGACCGCTTCCTGTCTTTTTTTGTTGGTGACATTTTTGCACCACGCATTCTGAGAGAGAGAGCGAGAGAGAGACTTCTGGAGAGATTCAATGCTGTGTGAAGGAGTTTTGGGTACTGAGCAGCACTTTACAGGTTCATTTTGATTTGCCCTTCCTTGTATCGATTTAGAAGAGACTGTGGGGGCTGCACTCTGAGCTCTTTCCCTGGGTCTCTCCATTGTTCTTTCCAGCAGATTTGATGTACAGGTCTCTCCAGGCCAAGATTCAAGGCTGCAATGAGCAGGTTGTGGATGGAGAGCAAAATCAACCCTCCCCTTTAAGATAAAAACAGAAAATGCTGGAGAAACTCAGCAGGTCGAGCAGCATCTGTGAAGAGAGAAACAGAGTTAAAGTTTCAGGGCGATGACCTTTCATCAGAACTTCCCTTTAAGAACTGGCCGACGCCAGTGTGTCTGTGTTCCATTGCTGACTGACATCACATGAGCTTCACCAGCGTTCTGAGGTAGTGCCTCGCTCCTCGGCCTTTGCGCCTTAAGACAGGTGTAAAGCGCCTGATTTAGTGCTCCAATCACCTCCAGGGGCGATAAAAGACAATTCTTATGTGGACGATATATATCTGTCACATGACAATCTCCAAGAGCATTTGAAAGCCATTGATAGTGTTTTATCCAGACTTACAAATACTGGGTACTTAATCAACATAAAAAAGAGTCAACTAGTTAGTGAAGAGGTAAATTTTCTGGGCCTGCGAATAACTGGAAACGGTAGAGGATTAACACAATCTTATAAAGAAAAATTAGCCACCATTCAATGTCCTAAAACTCTGAAAAATTTGCAAGCAAGTTTAGGACTCCTGAATTTTGCTTGATCCTTTACACCAACCTTTGCTGAGCTTTCAGCACCCCTGTATGTTAGAGTGGGCGAGGCAGCAAAAGGGCCATTGGTATTTTTACCAGACGATTACTCAAAATTGCAACAATTATGCCGAGAGGCACAAAAAGCCATAGACTTGGAACAGAGGGACTTACAAGTTCCCCTCAAAATTCATCTCAGGTCATCACCTAAAGTGGCAGTTGCAGTTTTCTATGATGAAAAGAGCAAAGTGCCCATTCAGTTCCATTCTTATAACTTTTCCAATTTCAAAAGGAGGTACATTAAAAAAGAAAGTGTCATGACTATGGTAGTCCAATGCCTCATCAAGGCACAAACCCTTCAAGGGAAATACCACATTACAACTACACTGAGATTCCCGATTTAAGATCAGTATTGAGGATGGCCTCTGATGAAAAAAGAGCCACCCAGATCTGATATGATAAATGGGCATCGTTCTTAAATGATCCTACACTCACTTTTAAATTCCTCTCCCTGGAAATGGACTTAGAGCATCTCCCCATCATGGAGGATGATGATACGGAGGAGGGAATCAGACAAATCCCTATGAGACCGCTCACAGAATACCATCAAGTCATTTACTGTGATGGATTGTCAATAACGATTAAAAAAGGAACATCCTCAGCTGGGATGGGGATAGTAGTAGGGACTTTTCGAGATTCCTATTCTTTTTATCCAGAAGAATTACTGTCCATACCCCTTGGCCATAAGACAGCGCAATATGCTGAAGCCATAGCACTACGGTATGTTTTGAAAAAGGCAGATCCTATTAAACCCACATTAATCTGTACAGATAGTGAATATTGTAAAAGAGGATATAACCAAGATCTCATTTTCTGGGAACAAACAAACTTTACCAATCATAAGGGTAAATCCATAAAACACAAGTCATTGTGGGAAGACATTCTCCATTCAAGAATGGCGAAACAGAATTGCCAGGTGATTCATGTAAACGGGCATACCACTGCGACAGTACACTCAAAAGGAAACAGTCTTGCAGACAAACAAGCGAAACGTTCGGTCTGCATGACACCCCATCGAGAGGGGCCTGCCAATATTTGTGTTATCACTTGGGCAGAACGGGCAGCTAATCAGGATGAGGAACTGATTCAGCTATTAGACCCAACAAAAGAGAATCCACCAGGATATCCAACAAAGTACTTTTACTCGGAAATGCCTACGGGTATTGTGCTAGTTAAGTTGCCCAAAGGAAACCGAGAAGTACCCCCGAGACACAAATGAGAACAGCTTGTAAAAGAAGCTCACGAGGGCATAGGTCAAGCACATCGTGGTGCAGGAACAACATTCTGCAAATTGACTTCCTTATCTTGGTGGCCAGGCATGCTTAAGGCCTGTAAAACATACGTGGCAAATTGTGAGCCATGCAAGTTAACCAATAAGTGATCACTAATTAAGCCAACACCACTGGCTCCTGTGAAAGCTGATGAGCCAATGGGAAAATTCTTTATTGACTTTATTGGACCACTTCCCCCGTTTTTGGGATACAGACATGTTCTCGTTTGTGTAGATGGATGCACTTCCTTCTGCTGGCTGGTCCCCACAAAAACTGTTTCAGAAAACGTACTCGCCAATGCTATTACTGACATAATTACTGTAGCTGGTGCACCCAAAATCTTACACTCCGATCATGCGGAGCCTTTGTCTCCAGGGTTTTAAAAGACTACTACGAACAAATGGGGATTGGTTTAGAGCACAGCATGCCACGTAACCCGCAATCAGCGGGGCTGGTGGAACGTAAAAACCAGGAAGTAAAAAAGCTATTGGTCAAACTGTTGAGAATCAGGGGAAATAAGTGGACCACCGTCATTCCGGAGATACAGCTATCACTTAATAATGTGCCCGCATCTGCATCAGGGACAGTGTCCCCTAAAACTCCATATTATCTGATGTATGGGGTTGAGATGCATAAACCGCTTACCCATGGTTCTTTTATTGCCTCTACACTCTTTGATTCCTTGACCCGACAGCGACAGTTAGATTTTAAAAAAGAAGTAACGGAGATTCATCAAACTGATCAGAGGATAAGGGAGGCAAATAAGCAGAAAAAATTGACAAATAAAGCATGGCAACCCCTAGCAGGAGAATGGGTACAGGAAAAGAAGTTCGAGCAAAAACCTGGTTTAAGACCGAAGTGGAAAAAACCCGTTCAAATACATTCTGTTATTAATGAAAGAACAGTTAAAATGCATATTAACCAGTCGAATGGCAAGCATATTCTTAAAACTGTCTCCATAGACAACCTCAAAAGATGTCCTGCGGGAAACCGAAATGGAGGAATAATACAAGGTGCAGTTGTACACTGTCTTAGAAACACAGAAGATAGGAGCAGCAGTAGGCCATTCGGCCCCTCGAGCCTGCTTCACCATTCAATGAGATCATGGCTGATCATCCAAGCTCAGTAGCCTGTCCCTGCCTACTCCCCATTTCCCTTGATCCCTTTAGCATTAAGAAATATATCTAACTCCTTCTTCAATGTATTTAATGAATTGGCCTCAACTGCCTTCTGTTGTAGAGAATTCCACAGGTTCACCACTCTCTGGGTGAAGAAATTCTTCCTCATCTCTGTCCTAAATGGCTTACCCCTTATCTTTAGACTGTGACCCCTGGTTCTGGACACCCACGCCATCGGGAACATCCATTTGCCTTCTTAATGGCCTGCTGCACCTGCATGCTTACCTTCAGCGACTGGTGCACAAGGACACCGAGGTCGCATTGCACTTCGCCTTCTCCCAATGTATTGCCATTCAGATAATAATCTGCCTTCCTGCTTTTGCCACCAAAGTGGATAACCTCGCATTTATCCACATTATACTGCATCTGCCATACATCTGCCCAATCACCCAACCTGTCCAAATCATACTGGGGTTTCTCGGCATCCTCCTCACAGCACACACACCCACCCAGCTTTGTGTCCTCTGCAAACTTGGAGATATTACATCTAGTTCCCTCGTCTAGATCATTAATGGCCCAGAAATTCGGCTCTCCCCGGGTGAGTACGCATGGGGTACTCACCCGTAGGCCGATTGGAATTGTCGGTTTCCTGCATGCACTGCGCATGCGCGGGAAACCGGCACTTCCGATCCTCTGAATGAAGAGGTTCAGAGGTCGAACGCGTGCGCAGGGGAGGCTGCGCGTACGCTTTGAACTTAGGTTTTTTTGCAGGTTTTCCCGGGAGGGTAAGCCTGCAGGATTTACACATTTAAAAAGCAGGCGTAAGGCCTGCTTTTTGCAAGGTAAGTGGTCAATTAATTAAAATTAAAACATTTTCCCACAGGTTTATTATTTTTAAATACTTTAAAGCAAGGTAAGTTTATTTCTAGCCCCGTTATAATATAAAATTATATTTTTCAAAAATGTAAATTATTGTTTAAAATAGTTATTTAATGTAATTTATAGTTTATTTAAAAAGTGTGATTTAAAAAAAAAATTATTTGAAGGTTTACTGCTATTTTGGGCCCGTAGTATTTATAAGTTTTGACAGGTCTACCTGTCAATCTTATGAATGGGCTTTTCCCTCCTCCGATTGGCTGCCCATGGCTCACGTGATCCCAGGGGACGCATCGCACTAACTACGCCCCTGGGACACGTAAGCACAGCGCGCCAGCAGCTGGGCCAGGCCCCGGAGCGGAATTCCATGGGGCCCTACAGCTCAACTGCCGGTGCGCAAGGTAAGTGCAGGTCGGGGGCTTACACCCGTGGGAAACCCCGACCCGAATTTCTGAGCCAATATATATTGTGAATAGCTGGGGTCCTAGCACCGATCCCTATGGTACCCCACTAGTCACTGCCTGCCATTCGGAAAAAAACCCGTTTATTCCAACTCTTTGCTTCCTGTCTGCCAGCTAGTTCTCTATCCAAGTCAGTACCTTGCCCCTAATCCCATGTGCTTTAAATTTACACGCTAATCTCTTATGCGGGACCTTAGCGAAAGCCTTCTGAAAGTCCAAATACACCACATCCACTGGTTCTCCCTTATCTATTCTACCAGTTACATCCTCAAAACATTCCAGTAGATTACTCAAGCATGATTTACCTTTTGTAAATCCATGTTGACTTTGTCCGATCCTGTCACTGTTTTCCAAGTGCTCTGCTATTACATCTTTTACAATGGACTCTAGCATTTTCCCCACTACCGATGTCAGGCTTACCGGTCTATGAGTCCCCGTTTTCTCTCTACCACCTTTTTTGAATAGTGGGATAACATTAGCTACCCTCCAATCCCGTCAATTTCCTTAACACCATTTCCCTACAAATACTGATTTCATTCAGTTCCTCCCTCTCATTAGACCCTATGTTCCCCGACATCTCTGGGAGGTTATTTGTGTCCTCCTTTGTGAAGACAAATCCAAAGTATGTATTTAATTGGTCTGCCATTTCTTTGTTCCCCATTATAAATTCCCCTGATTCTGACTGCAAGGGACCTACGCTTGACTTCACCAATCTTTTTCTCTTCACATATCTATAGACCCAGCTTGGAGCACGACACAGGAAATGGATGCGATCGAACTGCTGACGACGGCCAGCCACATGATGCTTGGCAATGCCTCAGGAATTGGATTCGCAAAAAGCCACAACCAAAACAAGTAAAGATCAACGAGTTACTTCAACAAAGGAGGAAAACACTGCAGATGGAGAAGGAATCAACTGAGCTCCTGGCAAGGCCTTTACAAAACCAAGAATCTGTCCTCACGCTGGATCAATGGAACAGCTTGTCAAGCTTCAGCCAGTTTCAAATGACGTCTCCTTGACTCGTATGAATAACTCACCTCTACGGAATGTATATCTGCAAATTGAACATTCTTAGTACATGTTGTTTTGCTAATTGCATGACAATGTACCTATCATCCTTTCAAGTTGTGTTCAACTTAAAATAAGGCCCAACTTTGTCCTGGGATGACTTAAAAGGAATTTTCATGTAGCACATGATTGGGCTCTTGTGAATCTCGTGAAGTTAATGTGCTATTGTAACCTTATTAGTAACATTGACCAATCTCTGTCTTGATGCTTGAGTTCATTTTTTGGTCAAGAGGCGGGTGTGAAGGAATAAGCCATATAACCTATTCAGAAAAAGACACCATTCTATGAAAGAATTCAAACTGGGTCTGGAAATCTCGAAACCTAACTATGAAAAAGCTGTGAAAGCATTCTGGCTATAGAGATAAGATAGTTGTAGATACTGAATCAATAACCTTATTGAAACAGAAGGTTAAAGGCTCCTGACAGTCTGAACCTTTCGGAATCAAACAATGGTTCACCCTGTACAAGATGTTCTAATTTACACTTTGTAAAGAAGCACAAACATCTGCCTTCGTAAAAATGACATCAAGTAAAACACACCTGCCGTTGCACCATTTTTTATGGTAAACTTAGAACACCTAGAGAAGGGACATAATTCTATAATGCTGCCAGCTGAGGTGACTGTAAGAATTGCAGGGGTCAGCAGAAAAATGACCAGAGATAATTAGCTTGCATCAGCAGAAAACCTTAAAGGAAATACCACTGGAAAAGGGTATAAATATTGAACTCTCAAATGGGATAGTAGGCTCGCTTTAAAGGGGCAAAGCGATTCTCGGCTTCAGAGGCGGTTCTGTAAGTCTCCAACTCTTTGTACCTCAAGGATCAAAGGTATTTGATTTTGGTGGATATCCTGTAGAAAACTAAGAACTGTAAAACTGTAGCGAAGTTAAGATTTGAGAATAAGGTGCTCTGATAATAGAATTATAAGCATTCTCTTTTTGGAACTGTTAATGTTGCGATTGACTCACCAACTGTAAATTATATGTCGGTTCTTTAATAAATCTATATATTTTTAGTATTGCCTCACAAGACTTCTGTATCAAACTCGCAAACTCAATCTCTATACACTCTTTGGTGAGGAGTTGCAGAATTCTGGGGGAGTTTTCGGACCCTCATAATATCCGCAACGTTACAGTCTAGCTAAACTTATTAAAAGTGCTATCTGGAGGACATTAACATTTTTAGGTTGTTCCTTTCCTTTAGGGAGAGATAGTCCAGGCCTTTAGACCCAATTAAGTGTCTTTAGGATTCGGCTACCTCAAACTTTAGTTGAAAGTGAACGTCTGAGGAATATGCCTGATCCGGGGTAGCCTTAAAGGGGCTAGGACTAGTAATTATCCCTTCAAAATATCCCTCCATAAATAAGGAGACCAAAACTATACGCAGTAATCTAGGTGTGGTCTCACCAACGCCTTGTACAGTTGTAGCAAGACTTCCCTACTTTTATACTCCATCCCGTTTAAAATAAAGCCAACATTCCATTTGCCTTCCTAATTACTTGCTGTAACTGCAAGCTAACTTTTTATGTTTCATGTACGAGGACACCCAGATCCCTCTGTACTGCCGCATTCTGTAGTCTCTCTCCATTTAAATAATATTTTGCTATTCTTGCTACAAAAGTGGATAACCTCACATTTTCCCACATTATACTCAATCTGCTAAATTTTTGCCCACTCACTTAACCTATTTATATCCCTTTGCAAAATAACAACAGAAAATGCTGGAAAAACTCAGCAAGTCAGGCAACATCCGTGGAGAGAAATTTGAGTTGACGTTTCGGGTTTGACCCTTTGAAGAAGGGTCAAACCCGAAACGTCAACTCAAATTTCTCTCCACGGATGTTGCCTGACTTGCTGAGTTTTTCCAGCATTTTCTGTTGTTATTTCGGATTTCCAACATCTGCAGTATTTTGCTATATCCCTTTGCAGATTCTTTGGGCTCGATTTTGCCAATGTGGGTGGGCTGGGGCGTGTCAGGTGGGAATCATGTCAGGACCCCGACTCCGAAGTGAAATGTTGAAAAATTGCGATTTTCCCCTAATTAGGTAATTGATTTCCTGTGTGTGGGAACCCCTGGCCCAATGAGTTTTTCATCCAGAAAGTCGCCTCCGATTATATCATCAGTGCTGCTGGATTTAAGGCCTGCAAGCAGCCTTGCTTCTTCTGGAGACTGGAAACGCTTTGGAAATTGTATGAAGGACTTCATTAACTGACCATGTCCACCAGCAAGCAAAAGTGTGCACCTCGCTTTGATGAGCCCTCCGTCCAAGCTCTGGTGCAGGGAGAAGATCAAATAAGAGGTGCTCTTCCCTTCCTCAGGGAGAAAAAAGCCACCCCAGCAGACTAAAGCTGTGTGGCTGCAAGTGGCCGAGGAGGTCAACTCCATATCAATGAGCCGCAGAACCTGGCTCAATGCAGGAAGAGGTTTCATGACCTTCTCCACACAGGAAAAGTGAGTGTGACTTTCCCATCACCCTCAATCTGATCCTCATCGCCTCTCCTCACCAGCACTTTGCTTTGCCAACCTCTTCCTCCACATCCCACTTGACACTTACATCCCTACACCCTTACCCATGCCCTCTCTCTCTATGGTCACATTCACTTAACAATTCGACCATGTAGCCCTCACACTCTCTATCACTGTGATGCAACAAAAACAACAACTTACAACACACAGGGAGGGCCCTATGTCTCCTTCTAAGCATCTATGCTATGGATTCTCTGCATTCACTCCTTCATTCTCACTCAAACTCCACTTGTGTCCCTCATTGCAGGAAAAGAGAGCCCACAATAAGAGAGAAAGAATGAGGACAGTAGGAGGGCAACCCTCAGTAGCCCAGCTCACCCCCTGGGAGGAGGCGGATCTGGAAATCGCCAGGATCGAGGAGGATTCCCAAGTGGGGGACAGACAGGCAGGTGCATCACAGCAAGCTGGTGACAGAATAGTTTGGCATCTCTCTCATTGACATTGCATGGGTCATTGATAATGATGCTCTTAACAGATTGACTTATGATCATCTGCACTATTCAATGTGCATGTAACCTTGACCTCACATCTCTAACGCTTTCTGTAATGTATATACCTTTAAGGGGGGAACTATCTTTTACAGCTCATGTATACTGCAGTACCGGCAGTGACCACACCTGTATATAGCACTGAGTAGTAATCTGTACGGTTCAGTTCCAGTGTGAGCCACGTTGAGTAAACACCTGTTGTACCGTTCTCCTGCAGTCTGTGTCTTATTATACACGGACACAACATTGGCGACAAGGCAAGTTCGAACCTACCTGCAACTCTGCATCACCTCCCGGGGATTCATTCCTGGAGATCAGTGGATTGGAGGTCAAGGCCAGAGACTCGGGCGTCGACCACGGGCAACCGCCCAGTCATCCAGCAGAGACTCGAGAATTGCAGGGGAGGCTGTCGAGAGCCAGGCTTGGCTTTCCAGTCGAGGTGGTCCAGCGAAACGGGCTGGCAACAGGTAGTGCACAGACCAGTCCCGGACAGCGGCAGGCTACAGCCCGACCGAGCGGCACAGCAACGGGCCGAGCAGCGTCGATGGGGGAGAGAGAGAGAGGGCAGAGTGCACAGGGCGCAGCCGGTGTCCAGGGGCCGAGCAGCGTCGAAGAAAGGGAGAGATGCACAGAAACCCGCAAGGCGCTGCCATTGCCACGAGGACCGCCGAGACCGGCATTGGCAGCAGCGCAGGAGAAACGCGTGAAACCTACAGGGCGCGGCCATTGCCACGAGAACCGCCGGGAGCGGCGTTGGCAGCAGCGGTGGAGGAAGGAAAGCGCGGGAGACACCATTTTAAGCCATTGGGAGACGCCATTTTAAACCACCACACCCAAAATGCCGAAGAGTGGCAGTATCACCGCATTTGACAATGAAGTCGAAGGTTGGACTACATATGTCGAACGAATAGAGGTATACTGCAAGGCAAATGAGGTGTCAGATGACAAGAAAGCGTCGGTATTGTTAAATTTAATGGGTGCAAAGACATATGGTTTATTACGAAAACTAGTAACCCCAATGAAGCCAATGGAAAAGAGTTTTGAAGACATAGTAACGATACTATAGGAACATTTAAACCCCACACCGCTGCTGATAGCAGAAAGATTCAAGTTTCACAAATGGAACCAGCATAAGGATGAAAGCAATGCTGATTATTTAACAGAACTGCGCAAACTATTGAAACACTGCCAGTTTGGAGCGGGACTGGCAGATACCTTAAGGGACAAGTTTGTGTGTGGGCTCCAAAGTGAAGGAACCCAGAAACGGCTTTTATCTGAAAAGGACATTACGCTGGAAAAGGCTTTCAGCATTGCGGTAGCATATGAAGCAGCAGCACGGGGCGCTGCAGAGATACAACAGAGACCGCAAGAATATGGCACAAACGAAATGTCATATGGAACAGAGAAGTGCTATCGCTGCGGCAGAACAACACACGACCAGAATGATTGCTGGTTCAAAGACAAAGTGTGCAGACAGTGTGGAAAAGTAGGACAAATAGCATGAGTCTGCAGGTCGGGAAAGAAAACCAGCAATAAGAAACCTACCAAAGAAAAGTACAAGAAGGTACATAAGATGACGGAGAATAGTTCAGATTAACAAAAGAGTGATAACGACTCCAAAAGCAGGGAACTGAGTTGTCTGAAACTAAATAATGTGATCACAACGGAGGATCACCGAACCATTTGTGTCACTCTCAAGATAGCAGGAGTCCAGGTAAAGATGGAATTGGACACAGGATCAGCCCTAACAGTCATAAACCGACGGGACTACGAGCGGCTATTCTCACACATACCCTTGAGAGACACAAAAATTATTTTGAAGACGTACACGGGGCAAAAAGTCTACCCCAAATGTAAAATAAGGGTGACCGTTATATATAACGGTAAGGAAACACCAAAACTAGACCTGTATGTATTGCAAGATGGAGGACCACCATTACTGGGACGTGAATGGATCCGGAAAATACAACTGGATTGGCATTCGATACAGACACTGACTGGCTGACAAAAAGGATGACGACGTCACACCTGGGCGACTGTCAAAAATCCTAACTGACGTGAAAGAAGTGTTCCAGCAAGGACTCGGAACACTAAAAGGCATGACAGCAACAATTAAAATTGAAGAAACCGCAAGCCCAAAATTTTTTAAGGCCAGACTGGTACTTTAAGCGATCCGCCCAGCCGTCGAAGCAGAGCTGGAGAGTCTGGTACGTTCAGGTGTCCTGTCCAAGGTAGACTGGAGCGAGTGGGCTACACCCATCATCCCTGTGATGAAAAAGTCGTTGACCAGCACGCCTGGGGAACCAAGGAAGGTTCGCATCTGTGGGGACTTTAAGGTAACAGTGAACCCGGTCCTTCACACCGTACAATATCCACTTCTGCGGATTGAAGATATTTTCGCCTCGCTATCTGGAGGGAAACGCTTCACTAAGATTGATCTGGCCCAGGCGTATCTGCAAATGGAGGTAGAAGAAGCATCAAAAAAATACCTCACAATCAACACCCATAAAGGTCTCTACCAATACAACCGGCTGATATTCGGGGTAGCATCAGCTCCGGCTATTTGGCAGATGGCAATGGAACAAGTCTTGCAAGGGATCCCAGGGACCCAGTGTTATTTGGACGACATCCTGGTCACGGGCGAAAATGACAGTGATCACCTTGCCAACCTGGAGCAGGTGCTCACTAGATTGCAGGAATATGGGCTCCGAGCTAACCGCCCCAAATGCGAGTTTTTTAGAAAACAGATCTCGTATTGTGGCCACGTTATCGATAAAGAGGGGTTACATAAGTCCCCAGAGAAGATTGAGGCAGTAGTCAAGGCTCCAGCACCGGAAAATGTGTCACAACTGAGGTCGTTCTTCGGGCTGGTAAACTACTACCATAAGTTCTTGCCAAATTTGTCTACAATACTACACCCACTGAACACCCTACTGCAAACTGGGGTGCCATGGAAGTGGGGTGACGAATGTAGATGAGTTTTCCAGAAGAGCAAAACACTAATCACATCGAAAGAGATATTGGCCCATTACAACCCAGCATTACCAATTCGGTTGGCATGTGATGCGTCACCCTACGGCATTGGAGCGGTGCTGTCGCACAAATTCTCGGACGGCTCAGAGATGCCAATAGCCTTTGCGTCACGATCACTAACCTCAGCCGAGCGTAACTACGCCCAGATTGACAGGGAGGCCCTCAGCCTAGTGTGGGTAGTGAAAAGGTTCAATCACTATCTGCACGGGCAGAAATTCACCTTGCTGACTGATCACCAGCCTGTTGTCTCCATTTTTAATCCGAAGAAGGGCGTTCCGGTGATGACTGCGCAACGACTACAAAGATGGTCACTTTTTCTAGGGGCGCACCACTATGAGATTGAATATAAGGGCACGAAACAGCATGGAAATGCTGATGGGCTATCACGCCTGCCACTGCCTACTGCGGAGGAAGCACCAGCAGTGGATCCTGTCAAAATATTTAATTCGACTATAGTTGAATACCTACCGGTAACTAACGCTTGTATCGAAAAGGAAACCCGAAATGACCCGACACTGTCTCGGGTATATGATTTGACGGTGAAGGGATGGCCAGCACATGGCGACTCACTGTTGCCAGCATTCTCGACAAGGAGAGAACAGCTGTCAGTGTGCCGGGGGACTTTGTTGTGTGGATCCCGAGTGGTAATTCCACCCAAGTTAAGGGATAGAGTGCTCAATGAGCTTCATGAGGGTCATCTGGGAGGGGTAAAAATGAAAAGCCTAGCCAGGGCTTATGTGTGGTGGCCGGGAATCGATAAATAAATCGAGGACCTGACCAAGAGCTGCTCAGGATGCCAGAAAGTCCAAAATGCACCACCACAGGCCCCTCTACACCCATGGGAGTGGCCCTCAGCTCCATGGCAACGGGTGCATATTGATTTTGCTGGTCCATTCATGGACTCAATGTTTTTAATAGCCGTGGATGCGCACTCGAAATGGCCTGAGATCATCAAAATGTCCTCCACCACCACGGAGAAAACTATTGCAGTCCTACGGACCATTTTTGCCAGGAATGGCTTGCCAGAACAGATTTACTCTGACAACGGACCACAGTTTGTGTCCGAAGAGTTCTGGAGGTTCTTGAAAAAGAATGGGGTAAGGCATTACACATCCGCCCCGTATCATCCAGCCACAAATGGATTGGCTGAGAGGTTTGTACAAACCTTTAAGAAGGCAATAAAGGCTATGTACAATGACAACATTCCACTGCAGCACAAGGTGGACAATTTCCTGTTCGCCTACTGGTATGCGACACATGCAGTCACCAACCAGGCCCCAGCCATGATGTTCTTTAACCGAAGGTTAAGATCTCGCCTGGATTTGCTCAGACCAAACGTACGAAGAGATGTTGAGAGTAAGCAATTCCAGCACATCCATGAGAAGCCAACAAGGAGCTTCAATGTAGGGCAACCAGTCTTGGCCCGCGACTACCGAACAGAAAAATGGCAGCCAGGAACGATATGCACACGGCAGGGCCCACTAATGTACACAGTGGACGTTGGGGAGAGCATTGTGAGACGCCATGCTGACCAGATCCTAGAGTCACAGGAACAAGTCAACCCCATGCCTCGCCCATACGTACCTGGTGATGAACCCAACGTACAGGTCGCATCTACCCCAGAAACAGTAGCATCGGAAGCTGATGAACCAACCGACGACAGGGGGCCAGAATCGCCTCCGCACCAAGAGCAAAACACTCGGGAAAGGTGCTATCCAGAAAGGATCAGGAAGCCTCCACAAAGGCTGAATATATAAATAGACTATTTTCAGCTAATGTTGCATGTTAAAAGTGTTAATTGTAATTAGTTTGATATTTAATTGTTAAATGAGTGTTATGGTACTGTTAATCTAAAAGGGGAGGAATTGTAATGTATATACCTTTAAGGGGGGAACTATCTTTTACAGCTCATGTATACTGCAGTACCGGCAGTGACCACACCTGTATATAGCACTGAGTAGTAATCTGTACAGATCAGTTCCAGTGTGAGCCACGTTGAGTAAACACCTATTGTACCATTTTCCTGCAGTCTGTGTCTTATTATACACAGACACAACACTTTCCTATACTCCCCCACAGGACCATCGAAAGCCCCCGTCCCCACTGTCCAGGAGGAAGAGCCTGAGCTTGCAGACTCCTCAGAGGAAGCTGCAACCTCTGAGGGTGCAGCGTCAGCAGAATTCAGCACACTCAGACACTCACACCTCGGTGGGACCTTCGCGAGATAGAGTAGTGTTGGCACCTGGTGTATCACAGCTCACAAGTGAGCATCAGCAGATGGTGGAGACAGGGTCAGCAGTGGAGAGTCCTCGTCGGAGGGCGCAGGACTCTGCCAGCTCAGCTCAGCTGCATGTCGACCCTCTGCCTCTGGGTCCATCCAGAAGGAGAGTGGTGCTGGAATTCCAGGAACAGGTGCAGGAGTCTCTGGTGGGTTTTGTTTCTAGGGTCATTGCGAGTGTGGAGCAAATGGAAGAGTCCATCGCAAACATGAGCAGAGCCTTTGTGGAGGCATTGGCACATGAGCGCATCACCGCAGAAAGGATGGCAACCTCCGTGGAAAGGATAGCTAACTCTGTGGTAAGGCTGGCTACCATAGAGGAGAGGATGGCTATGGTAGAGGAGAGGATGGCTATGATAGAGGAGAGGTTGGCTACAGCCATGGAGGAGCTTAGTCGCCAGAGTATGGAAAACATGGTAATTGTTCAGAATAGAATGACATCTCTTGAGGAGTGATGGTCAGCTATTGAGAATACAAACCAGACCTTCATGGCAGTTCTCTGGAGTAGGATTTCCAGTGCCGAAACGGGTCCTCATTGCCCCCCTGAAGTGCAGCAAGGTGCTGTCAAGCCACTTGCTAGCTCTGAAGTGGGGCTGACCCATGAGAGGGATGTTGGTGGCAGACAACAAGGAAGTGAGGGCTCCTCTCCAAGCGCTCACACGACCAAGCCCCACCAGAGTGCTCACCCAACTGAGATGGGCATCTCAGCCCCTGCACAGCTGCAGGAGCAACAGACTGTTGGCGAGCCCACACAAGTTCGCCACCCCAGAGGACGTCCGCCAAAGGCATCGAGACAGGAGCAGCAAGAATGTGAGCAAGGGGCCTCCACATCTGCTGATGCCACAGGGGAAGCACCACGTAGGAGCATGTGTAAGAGGAAGATAAAGCACAAGTACTCACATGGATAGTCACTTGGGTGTTGTGATGTTTTGTATTTGGACCAGCCATCATTGTCATTGTATTATAAACAGATTTGATGGCAAACTGTTGAAGTTGTGGCCTGTGTCACTTCGCAAATGGGACTTTCACATTGAGGGCCTAGGGCGCCTTGCAATTGTCAGTATGGTGGTCAGAGTGATAGGAATCCGTAGGTTCTTGTCCATTGTCGATGCTCTGGTAAGAAGGTGCGAGTCAAAAGTGTTTGATTGTGCAGGCTAACCAAATCTGGCCAAGTTGAGTGCATCCCTTGCATCCTGGGCAGCAATGTTGTCGCGCGCTGGCGCCTTCTGGCCTGTGCAGCTTCAGGTGGATGACTAGCAGCTTGGCGCTCCTATTGATACTGCTGTTGTTCATGGTTCTTCTGCTGCTGCAGCTGGTCTTCGTCCAAATCTGATGACCAGGAGGAAAGGAATTAAATGGTCGCCATGCATCTGGCATATGCCTCAGTTGAGGAAGCGCTCAGTCAAGGTGGGGAGAGGGGTTTCCCAGGAGGTCACACTGGAGATGGGTGTCAGGCTCCAAACTTCCACAACAATGAGTAGGTCTGCTAAAAGATCCCCCAGACCTGAGACAACAAAGTTCTGCCACCTGCAAATGATCATCGGTAAAAACTCCTTTGTAATGGTGGAGCTGCAGCTGTTAGTAAGCAATCCAATTGTGAGGCCACCAGGGTTACCTGCTGTGTTCCAGAGGAGGTGTGTAGGATGGGGGAAATGTCTAAAAATCAGAAAGGCCTCTCAAAATGGGATAATAGAGGCAATTAAGTGGTTGTTAAGAGCGTTAAGGGCCTATCCCGCCTCTTGGAGGCGGGATGGAAATGGGGTCAGAAAACACACTTGTGGGAAAATCGCTCGGAGGCGGGATGGAGGCGGGATCAGGTCCCCTGCCATTTTTTGCGATTTTACCACCTCACACGCCGCCAAACCCGCCTCCTCATGCTTGGCAAAATCGAGCCCTTTGTGTCCTCCTCATAACCTGCTTTCCCACCTATCTTTGTATCGTCACCAAATTTGGCTACAGTACACTTGGTCCCTTCTTCCAAGTCATTAATATAGATTGTAAATAGTTAAGGCACCCCACTAGTTACAGTTTGCCAACCTGAAAATGACCCATTTATCCCGACTTTCTGTTTTCTGTTAGTTAGCCAATCCTCTATCCATGCTAATATTTTACCCCCAACCCTGTGAGCTCTTACCTTGTGCAGTGACCTTTTATGTGGCACCTTATCAAATGCCTTTTGGAAATCCAAATACACTACATCTACTGGTTCCCCTTGATCTACCCTGCTCGTTACATCCTCAAAGAACTCTATGTTTCTATGTTTCTAATAAATTTGTCAAACATGATTTCCCTTTCATAAAACCATGTAGACTCTGCTTGATTTTATTATGATTTTCTAAATGTCCTGCTATTACTTCCTTAATAATGTATTCCAACATTTTCCCAATCACAGATGTTAGGCTAACTGGCCTATAGTTTCGTGCTTTCTGTCTCCCTCCTTTCTTGAATATGGGTGTTACATTTACGGTTTTCCAATCCGCTGGGACCTTTTCAGAGTCTAGGGAATTTTGGAAGATTACAACCAATGCATCTACTATCTCTGCAGCCACTTCTTTTAAGACCCTAAGATGCAGGCCGTCAGGTTCAGGGGACTTGTTAGCCTTTAGTCCCATTATTTTGCCAAGTACTTTTTCTCTACTGATAATGATTGTTTTAAGTTCCTCCGTCCCTTTTGCCCTTGATTTTCCACTATTATTGGGATGCTTTTAGTGTCTTCTACCATGAAGACAGATACAAAATATTTGTTCAAAGCCTCTGCCATGTCCTTGTTTCCCATTATTAATTCCTCATCCCCATTCCCCAGTCTCATCCTCTAAGGGAGCAATGGTTACTTTAGCTACTCTCTTTCTTTTTATATACTTGTAGAAGCTCTTACTGTTTGTTTTTATATTTCTTGCTGTTTACTCTCATAATCTATTTTCTCCCTCTTTATTTATTTTTTAGTCATCCTTTGCAAGTTTCTAAAAATGTCCCAATCTTCTGGCCTACCACTAATCTTCACAACATTGTATGCCTTTTCTTTCAATTTGATACCTTCCTTAACTTCCTTAGTAAGCCACGGATGGTTCATCCTTCTCATAGAGTCTTTCTTTCTCGGAATATATCTTTGTTGAGAGTTATGAAATATTTCCTTAAAAGTTTGCCACTGCTTATCTACAGCTTTAGCTTTTAATCTATTTTCCCAGTCTACTTTAGCCAACTCTGTCCTCATACCCTTGTAATTACCTTTATTTAAGTTTAAGACACTAGTTGGAGACCCAAGTTTCTCACCCTCAAACTGAATGTGAAATTCTATCATGTTATGATCACTCTTCCCTAGAAGATCCTTTACTATGAAATCATTAATTAATCCTGTATCATTACACATTACCAGATCTAAAATCGCCTGTTTTCTGGTTGGTTCCACAATGTATTGTTCTAAGAAACTGTCCTGAATACACTCTATGAACTCGTCCTCAAGGCTACCTTTGCCAATTTGATTTGTCCAATCTATATGAAGATTAAAATCACCCACGATTATTGCAGTACCTTTCTTACAAGCTCCCATTATTTCTTGATTTATACTCTGTCCCACAGTGTTGCTCCTGTTAGGGGCTCTATAGACTACTCCTACCAGTGACTTATTTCCCTTATTATTTCTTATCTCCACCCAAACTGATTCTACATCTTGATCTTCCGAGCCAAGATAATTGCTAACTACTGTACTGATCTCATCCTTTATTAACAGAGCTATGCTACCTCTTTTTCCTTTCTGCCTATCCTTCCAAAATGTCAAATACCCCTGAATATTCAGTTCCCAGCCTTGGTCACCTTGTAGCCACGTCTCTGTAATGGCTATCAGATCATACCCATTTATTCTTATTTGTGCCATCAATTCATCTATCTTGTGCAGAATGCTGTGTGCATTCAGATAAAGAGCCTTTAAGTTTGTCTTTTTACCATTTTTCCCTACTTTGACCCTATTTGCTGGTGCACTCTTATGCTTGTACGTTCTGTCCCTTCCTGTCACACTCTGGTTATCATAACCCCAATCGCTACCCTGCACTATTGCCTTGTCCTTTCTCTTTAACATTCTAAGATTCCCCTCACCTGAAGCCTCCCCCACACAATTTAGCTTAAAGCCCTATCTACAGCCCTAGTTATTCAATTTGCCAGGACACTGGTCCCAACATGGTTTAAGTGAAGTCCGTTCCAACGGAACAGCTCCCTCTTTCCCCAGTACTGGTGCCACTGCCCCATGAATCAAAACCCATTTCTCCAACGCCAATTATTGAGCCATGCATTCAACTCTCTGATCTTATTTACTCTATGCCAATTTGCTCGTGGCTGAGGTAGTAATCCAGAGAATATTACTTTTGTGGTTCTGCTTTTTAATTTAGCCCTTAGCTGCTCATATTCCTTCAGCAGAACCTCTTTCTTAGTCCTACCTATGTCGTTGGTACCTACATGGACCACGACAACTGGATCCTTCCCCTTCCACTCCAGGTTCCTCTCCAGCAGGCAACACAGCCTTCGGGACTCACACTCTCAGCTGCAGAGAACAGTATCTATCCCCAGCATCTGTGGAGAGGGAAACAGAGTTAACGTTTCAGGCCGATGACCTTTCGTCAGAACTGGAAAAAGTTAGAGATGTAACAAGTTTTAAGAGAGCAGCTGTTGGTAATAATTCTGCTATTCCCATTTACACCTCCTTTTGATCCATCTTTAGTTTCTTTACTTATCCCATTACCATCTCCTTTTGCCTTGCACCATCATCCCTTTTGTCATTTAATCTCTCCTGCCTTCCAGCTTATCACAGACCTTCACTTTTGTTCTTTCCTCCCCTCCCCCTTAACCTGCCTCTGTACTTGTTTAAAACCTGTTACATTTCTAACTTTTTCCAGTTGTGACGAAGGGTCATCGACTTGAAATGTTATCTCTGTGGGCTCGATTTTAATAGCCCTGAGGAGGTGGGTTTGGAGGCGGGTCTGTTGGGAAAATCAGGAAAAATGGCTTCAGACACCCAACCCACTTCCATCCTGCCCCCACCCGATTTTCCTGAGTGTCTGTTTATCCGCTCCCAAACTGATCCATCTCCAACCAGTGGGACAGGTAGTTAAGGCAGTTAACAGTCTGTTAACTGCCTTGCTAATCCTATTTTCATAGTGGTTTCCCATTTTCCTGCTTCTGGCTCCTGTTTCCCAACTTGTCAGAAACAGGCCAAGTTCAAGGAGACGAGTTGCTGGAGGACATGATTTGTATGCATTGGTGGAGCACTTTAAAAGTGCCCCTGAAACATGGCTGACATTCAAATGCAACAACTTTGCTGTTGTAGGTATGGGATAAGACGTTGCACATCTACTGACCTTCTGACTGTTAAAGTTGACACCATCTGTAGTGTGTCATGAATGGAATAATTTCAGGCCACTTCGAGTGTGCGCTTGCAAGATTGTTACCTCAAATGAAATCTATAGCAAGGGGATGGGAAACATTTATGTCCTCTCATCCTGGTCCTCATAATCGGGGGAGTAGCAGCCGCGTGGCTCAGCACAGATCTCCCTGGGAAGAGGAGGAGGAGGATGAGGGGAGCCTTGCATTCCCTGTTGTGACCAATGCAGCATCCCTCCAGTTCACTGCTGCCCATCAAGCAGGGTATGCACACTGCCATGCCACATTACCATAAGCTTACTCTTCAACCATGGGTGGCCACCATATGGCTCTGTAATTGCAGGCAACACTTATCCAATGTCATACTTCATCTCTGCTGTACCCTGTTATTTCCTATCACTTTTACCATCAGCATTACAAATGCAAGTCACCATGAGCCCTCAATGCGTTTTTGCCATTTCCCATAACACATAGGCCACACAATTAACTGTCTGACATAATTTATCTTTAACACATGACAAAAGGATAATATACCAGCAAGAGTCAGAAAAAAAAGAAATATCACCCAAGTGAGTCCCCTTGTGACTATAGGTGCTTAATCTTTCTCTTACGCATGCTTCTACGTGGTGCTTCCCCTGTGGCTTCAGCAGATGCAGAGGCACCTTGCTGACTAGGATGCTGCACCTGCTTAGATGCCTTTGGCGAGCGTCCTCTGGGTTTGGGAGCCTGTGCGGGCTCTTCAACCATCTGCTCTTCCTGTAGCTGTGCAGGGGCTGAAACGGCCATCTCAGTTGTCTCTGCAAAGTGGGTCTCTGACCGAGGGCTCCACAGTGGCATGATTGTGTGAGTGCTTTGAGGAGCCTACACTGCCTTCTGTCCTGCCAACAACATCCCTCTCATGGGTCAGCCGCACCATGGTCGTGTGAGTGCTTTGAGAGGAGCCTACACTGCCTTCTGTCCTGCCAACAACATCCCTCTGATGGGTCAGCCGCACCTCAGTACTGGCAAGTGGCAGGAGAGCACCTTGCTGCACTTCATGCAGGACCCGTATCTGCACTGGCAGTCCTCCTCAAAAGGGCATCCATGAAGCTCAATAGCTGCCCATCGCTCCTCCAGAGATGTCATTCTATTCTGAATAGCCACCATGTTTTCCTGACTCTGGCGACTTATTTCTTCCATGGCAGTAGCTATCCTTTCCACGGAGGTAGCCATCCTTTCCATGGAGGTTGCCATCATATCCATGGTGGTGCGTTCATGCGCCATTGCCTCCACCACGGCAGTGCTGATGTTAGAGATGGACTCCTCCATTCTCTCCACACTTGCACCAACCCTGGAGGCAAACCCTTCCAGAGACACCTACACTTGTTCCTGTATTTTATGAACCTCTCTTTTTCTGGATGCCCCCAGAGGCACAGCATCTGCATGCAGCTCAACAGAGCTAGGAGAGTCCTGCAACCTCCGAAGAAGATTCTCCACTGCTGTCGCTGACTCCACCATCTGCTGATGCTCACTCGTGCGCTGTGATAGACCAGGTGGCAACACTACTCTAACTCGTGATGGCCCCACTGAGGTGTGCGTTGCTGCGCTGGTGCTGGGTGCACTGAGTCCTGGTGACGCTGCTCCCTCAGAGGCTTCAGGTTCCTCTGAGGAGATGTCTGGGTCTTCATCTTGGATCGTGGGGAGGGGGGTGCTCAATGGTCCTGTGGGAGAGTAAAGGCTTGAATTAGACATCTGATATTGATGTAATTGCAAAATACTGCGGATGCTGGAAAGCTGAAATAACAACAGAAAATGCTGGAAATACTCAGAAGGCCAGGCAGCATCCGTGGAGAGAGAAACAGAGTTAACGTTTCAGGTCTGGGACCCTTCATCAGAACTGGAAAAAGCTGGAGATGTAACAGATATTAAGCAGGTGCAGAGATGCGGGGGGGGGGCGTTGGAGGGGAGGAAGGAGTAGAAAGAACATCCTGTACTTTTGTAAGAGGCAGGAAAGATAAAATGTTGCAAATGGGAATGGCAAAAATCATACTGCATGAAAAATGGGGGCAGGGATAATTATCTGAAATTGTTGAACTCAATGCCTGCCGGACTCAACATTGAGTTCAACAATTTCAGATAATTATCCCTGCCCCCATTTTTCATGCAGTATGATTTTTGCCATTCCCATTGGCAACATTTTATCTTTCCTGGCCTGCTGAGTATTTCCAGCATTTTCTGTTGTTATTTCAGATTTCCAGCATCCGCAGTATTTTGCAATTATATTAGTGTTTGGTTCACTGCCACCTCTCTTCTAGGAATGCCTACCTTGAAGAAGTTCTGCTCTTCTCTCCGACGGGAGTTCTGTTTATCTATTCAACCTTGTTCATCTTCATTGCTTTCAGTTTCCCTTCTCGTTTTTGACCAGCTATCTGCCAAGACTCGGTTTCACAGCCACATCTCTTTTCTCAGTAACTGTCTCCAGTTCAGAGATTTTCCACGTGGATTCCAACTAAACTTCGACCCTTCATGTTTTGGATCCACCCAGGATTACAAATATCTCCTCGATATTCATCGTTCTTCAAACTACTGCTCTCGCCGCATCTTGAGATCCACGCTCAACGCCATGCGCCGCCATATGAACAACCTCGACCTCTCTCTTCAGCAGCACCGACGCACTCTATTTCAATGCTGTCCGGGTCCACAGTTCCATTTCATCCTTCGACTCATCCGACGCTTCAACAAAAAACTTTTTTCCTTCCTTTCTGATGTCAAGGATTGCAAGCTTCGTCAACTCTTGGACACCAACACCCCCCAGAACCTTCTTCCCCGTTACTTTCCTCCGATCCGATCCCTTCTTCCAATCTCACCCCCTGCCGTGTTGTCACTATCCCCTCTGACCTTCCCCTCTCTGACCCTGAACGTTCAGTCCTCAACAAAGGCCTGAGCTTCATCCCCTTACGCCCCCATCTGAATGAATTTCGAGCTCGGCACGATGCTGAGCTCTTCTTCCGTCGCCTTCGTCTCCGTGCCCACTTCTTTGGCCAGGAGTCTTCCCCCCGCACGGTTGATCCTTTCTCCCGCTTTCTAAATTCTCGTTCTACTTGGACCCCTCCCTCTGGCCTCTTACCCTCTCTAGATCTTTTCATTGCTAACTGCCGACGTGACATCGGCCGTCTCCATTTCTCTGCACCCCTCACTCACTCCAACCTAACTCCCTCTGAACTTGCAGCACTCCGTTCTCTCCGATCCAACCCTAACATTATCATTAAACCTGCTGATAAGGGTGGTGCTGTTGTTGTTTGGCAAACCGACCTCTACCGTGCGGAAGCTGAATGCCAACTCTCCAACACCTCCTCCTACCTCCGCCTGGACCATGACCCCACTAGCAAACATCAAGCCATTGTTTCCAAGTGTGTCACTGACCTCATCTCCTCTGGAGATCTTCCCTCCATGGCCGCCAACCTCATAGTCCCCCAAACCCGCACAGCCCGCTTCTACCTCCTTCCCAAGATCCACAAACAGGACTGCCCAGGAAGACCCATCATTTCAGCCTGTTCTTGCCCCACGGAACTTATCTCTTCCGATCTCGACTCTATTTTTTCTCCCCTTGTCCAGTCTCTTCCCACCTACATTCGTGACTCTTCCGACCCCCTCCGTCACTTTAACAGTTTCCAGTTTCCTGGCCCCAACCACTATGGACGTCCAATCCCTCTACACCTCCATCCCCCACCAGGACGGCCTTCGGGCGCTCCGTTTCTTCCTTGAACAGAGGCCCAACCAGTCCCCATCCACCATCACCCTCCTCCGCCTGGCCGAACTTGTTCTCACATTGAACAACTTTTCCTTTGACTCCACTCACTTCCTCCAAATAAAAGGTGTTGCTATGGGAACCCGCATGGGCCCTAGCTATGCCTGCCTGTTCATGGGATATGTGGAACTTGTAGGTGGTGATGTTCCCATGCATCTGCTGCCCTTGTCCTTCTAAGTGGCAGAGGTCGTGGGTTTGGAAGGTGCTGTTGAAGGAGCTTTGGCGAGTTGCTGCAGTGCATCTTGTAGATGGTACACACTGCAGCCACAGTGCGCCGGTGGTGGAGGGAGTGAATGTTGAAGGTGGATGGAGTGCCAATCAAGCAGGCTGCTTTATCCTGAATGGTGTCGAGCTTCCTGAGTGTTGTTGGAGCTGCACTCATCCAGGCAAGTGGAGAGTATTCCATCACACTCCTGACTTGTGCCTTGTAGATGGTGGAAAGGCTTTGGGGAGTCAGGAGGTGAGACACTCTTCCCTTCCCTTCCTTGACTTCTCCGTCTCCATTTCTGGTGATCGGCTTTCAACAAACATCCACTACAAGCCCACTGACTCCCACAGCTACCTGGACTACACTTCCTCCCACCCCGCCTCCTGTAAGGACTCTATTCCATTCTCCCAGTTTCTCCGTCTCCGCCGCGTCTGTTCTGACGATGCCACCTTCCATACTAGTGCTTCTGACATGTCTTCCTTTTTCCTCAACCGAGGATTCCCCTCTACCATGGTTGACATGGCCCTTGACCGTGTCCGTTCTATTTCCCGCACTTCTGCTCTCACCCCTGCCCCTCCCTCCCAGAACCACGATAGGGTTCCCCTTGTCCTCACCTTTCACCCCACCAGCCTCCACATTCAACGGATCATCCTCCGCCATTTCCGCCACCTCCAACGTGATCCCACCACCAAACACATCTTCCCCTCACCTCCCCTTTCAGCATTCCGAAGGGACCGCTCCCTCCGCAACACTCTGGTCCACTCCTCAATCACCCCCAACAGCCCTGCTCCTTCACCTGGCACCTTCCCGTGCAAGTGCAGGAGATGCAACACATGCCCTTTTACCTCCTCCCTTCCCACTGTCCAGGGCCCCAAACACCCCTTCCAGGTGAAACAGCGATTTACTTGTACTTCTTGCAATTTAATATACTGTATTCGCTGCTCACGATGCGGTCTCCTCTACATTGGGGAGACCAAACGCAGATTGGGCGACTGCTTTGCGGAACACTTCCATTCAGTCCGTACGGGTGACCCTGAGCTTCCGGTCGCCTGTCACTTTAATTCACCGCTTCACTCCCACTCTGATCTCTCTGTCCTCGGGCTATTACATTGTTCCAATGAAGCTCAACGTAAGCTCGAGGAACAGCACCTCATCTTTCGATTGGGCACTTTGCAGCCTGCCGGACTCAACATTGAGTTCAACAATTTCAGATAATTATCCCTGCCCCCATTTTTCATGCAGTATGATTTTTGCCATTCCCATTTGCAACATTTTATCTTTCCTGCCTCTTACAAAAGTACAGGATGTTCTTTCTACTCCTTCCTCCCCTCCTAACACCGCCCCCCCCTGTCTCTGCACCTGCTTAATATATGTTACTTCTCCAGCTTTTTCCAGTTCTGATGAAGGGTCCCAGACCTGAAACGTTAACTCTGTTTCTCTCTCCACGGATGCTGCCTGGCCTGCTGAGTATTTCCAACATTTTCTGTTGTTATTTCTGATATTGATGTAGCAAATGTAAGAAGTCACACAACACCAGGTTATAGTCCAACAGCTTTATTTGAAATCACAAGCTTTTGGAGCGCTGCTCCTTCTTCAGGTGAAGTGGAGAAATGCATAAAGACACAGCTTATATAGTCAGAGAATCATGTCAGATGTTTACAGGTAACCTTTCCAACTGCCATTTATCACACCTCAGCAGAGAGATAATCACAGCAGCCAAAGGTGTGAATGGTGTCCAAACAGGTCAGTCAGGGAAACATTACATCAAAGAACAATGAGGTGGGGTCACAAGGGGTCAAATATTGCAGATGCTGGGGTCGTGATTTGATTTAAATGCAGAGGAGGGATTCACATGCGGATGAATGTTGGTCTGCAGATATCTGGGTACACCGTGATTTGATTTAAATGCAGAGGAGGGATTCACATGCGAATGAATGTTGGTCTGCAGATATCTGGGTACACCGTGATTTGATTTAAATGCAGAGGAAGGATTCACATGCGGACGAATGTTGGTCTGCAGATATCTGGGTACACCGTGATTTGATTTAAATGCAGAGGAGGGATTCACATGCGGATGAATGTTGGTCTGCAGATATCGTGATTTGATTTAAATGCAGAGGAGGGATTCACATGCGGATGAATGTTGGTCTGCAGATATCTGGGTACACCGTGATTTGATTTAAATGCAGAGGAGGGATTCACATGCGAATGAATGTTGGTCTGCAGATATCTGGGTACACCGTGATTTGATTTAAATGCAGAGGAGGGATTCACATGCGAATGAATGTTGGTCTGCAGATATCTGGGTACACCGTGATTTGATTTAAATGCAGAGGAGGGATTCACATGCGGATGAATGTCTCCTCTGCATTTAAATCAAATCACGACCCCAGCATCTGCAATATTTGACCCCTTGTGACCCCACCTCATTGTTCTTTGATGCAATGTTTCCCTGACTGACCTGTTTGGACACCATTCACACCTTTGACTGCTGTGATTATCTCTCTGCCGAGGTGTGATAAATGGCAGTTGGAAAGGTTACCTGTAAACATCTGACATGATTCTCTGACTATATAAGCTGTGTCTTTGTGCATTTCTCCACTTCACCTGAAGAAGGAGCAGCGCTCCGAAAGCTTGTGATTTCAAATAAAGCTGTTGGACTATAACCTGGTGTTGTGTGACTTCTTACATTTGTCCACCCCAGTCCAACTCCGGCATCTCCACACCATTGATGTAGCAGACACATCCTTTTGAGCAGATGATACAAAGTTATTCTCTATGAACATCATGGGCCAGAAATTCCAGGCCAGAAGCGTGAGTACGGTCGGCTTACTCATGCTTCTGGCCGTTGGAAATGCCGGCGTTCAGCATGAACAGCGCATGCGGGGAACCCCGGCATTTCCAGACCTCGAGCGCGTGCGACTGCACAGGCAGCGCTTGCGCAGTGAACTTCGTGGATTTCATTCATGAAATCCGTGAGGTTAAGTCCTTAGAAGTTACACTTGAAAAAAGCAAGTGTAAAGTTGTTCATTGGCTGCGGAGGAAGATATATTTTATCGTGGAGCTTTTGAAATGCAATATTTTTGTTTGGGAAAGGGAGGGAAGTTATTTTAAGAAATTTTAAGTAAGTTTAAAAGTTTAAATTTTTTTTTTAAAAGGGTTTTCAGAACGGTAGGTAGAAGGAGCAATTGTGGCTGTGTGAATGGAATGTGAGAATGAGTTATGTATGTATGTCCACATATATTCCTTTACGTATATGTATGTATGTTTTATATTCCTTTATGTGTATGAATGTATGTTTTTAATTATGATTTTCCAATAAGTTACTTTCTCTGAAAGTCATAATTAAATAATACATTCATACACATAAGTAAAGGAATATATACATAACACGCAAAGGAATATATACAGACATACATACTTTCAGAAGCTCCACGATAAGAAATATCTTCCTCCGCAGCCTCTGTAGCAACTGTACCCATGCTTTTTTCATGTGTAAGTTGTAATGACTGGACCTCACTGAAAGCATTAATGAAAGCGGCGAATCATACTGCGCACGCGCTGCCTGTGCAGTCGCACGCGTTCTGCCTCTGAACCCCTTCGTTCAGAGGACAGGAAATGCCGGTTTTCCCCACATGCACTGTGCATGCTGAAAACCGGCATTTCATCCGGCCAGATGCGTAAGTACCCCGACCGTACTAGCGCATTTGGAAGGGAATTATTGGGCCAATATTTCACATGTCAATAAAATAAAAAATTTAACAATTGCACGACTTGCCCCCTCGCATCTGTGACTGAGGGTCCAAGGAGGTGCATTGCGCAAGAGGTCATCATCGGACGTATCCTCACACTGTTCCCTTTGGGGAACTGTATGAAGTGGTGGAAGGATTTATGGCCGTGATTAACGCTCATTCCGTGACCGTAACCATCTTTGAACCAGCCATTAGGGTGGTTAGTCCTATGGCGGGAGGGTTTTACGGGCTCCCACAACCCATCTGAGGTGGGGGGGGCCACCAACACCCACGGACGCAAGTATCCCGCTGGATGTCCACCCAGAATTTAAAGTTGGAACTCCGACTCCACTTGCCGGGACTGTCTGGAGTGGGGTTCAAAACCCTACTCCTTCTGGCCCAGCGGCGGGGATGCTTACTGCTACGCAAAAGGCCCACTCCGCACAAAAGGTGACACCCATACATTTCCTGCGCCTTTTCCCTCCCCGTGACTGGAGCCCTATGCTGCCATTTCATGTTGCTAATCGGATTGGGCCTTTGTCATAGCGGTAGGATCCCCGCCGCTGGGCCAGATCAGGGTAGGGTTTCGAACCCCGCTCCAGACAGTCCCGGCAAGTGGAGTCGGAGCTCCGGCTCTAAATTCTGGGTTGACATCCAGTGGGATATTTGCGTCCGTGGGTGTGGGTGGCCCCCCCTCCTTGTATAGCTTGTGGGAGCCCGTAAAACCCTCCCGCCATAGGACTAACCGCCCTAATGGCTGGTTCAAAGATGGTTACGGTCACGGAATGAGCGTTAATCACGGCCATAAATCCTTCCACCACTTCATACAGTTCCCCAAAGGGAACAGTGTGAAGACACGTATGACGACGACATTGCTAAATAAATAAATGGAATTTAAAAAATTATTTTAGGGCTTTTAAAAGTCTTTAAATTGCTTTAATTCTCTTTAAAACTACTTCAGATTACTCAAAATAATGTAAACATTTAAAAAAGTTTACAAAAGTTACCAAAATCTTCAAAAAACTTCCAAAAACCTATTTAAACTGCTGCTTTGCATGTAAAAAAGCAAAGCAGCTTGACAGAAACATTGGGGGCGTGTCCAGTGAAACTGAGACCTCAAGGGGCGTGTCTCACTTACACTGCACGCTCCTGGCTCCGCGCTGGCTGCACTCCTGGGCGGCGTGACGTCATACGCTGCCCGGGATTCTTCTTTCAGTTTATGCAAGTGCAGGCGTCCCTGGAGCTGATCGGCAGGAGCGCGGGTTAAGTGCAAATACGGGGCTTGCACACGCTGCAAGCCCCGTTCCGGAATTTCTGGCCCCATATTGCATTGCTTTCTGAGAGGGATGAAACTCTATTATTTCAGCAGCTTCCTCTAGAGTGCCCATCTCTCTATCGCCCACTTCCAGGTCTTCACCACCTCCAACAATCTTGTTTGCTGCCTCCTCAGCACTGGTCAATGTTGCAAGGGTAGGTGTTTCTCCTCCAGTCATTGCTTTCTCCCTCTTATTGTGGGCTATCCTTTCCTGCAAGGAGGTGTTTCAGCCACAGTGATGGAGTGAGTGATTAATCCCTGCCATTGAAGCTTTGAGTGAGACGAAGATAGGGTAAGGTGCCAAGAGGGAGGATGCTCCTTGTGTGTTGTTAGTTGTTATGATGTGGAGATGCCGGTGTTGGACTGGGGTGGACAAATGTGAGAAGTCACACAACACCAGGTTATAGTCCAACAGCTTTATTTGAAATCACAAGCTTTCGGAGCGCTGCTCCTTCGTCAGGTGAAGTGAAGAGATGCATATAGACACAGCATATATAGTCACAGAACACTGCCAGATGATTACAGGTAATGTTTCTAACTGCCCTTTATCAAACCTCAGCAGAGGGATAATCACAGCAATCACAGGTGTGAATGGTGTCCAAACAGGTCAGTCAGGAAAACATTACATCAATGAACAATGAGGTGGGGTCACAAGGGGTCAAATGTTGCAGATGCTGGGGTCTGTATGAAAAACAAAGAACAAGCAAAATACAATCACAGCAGGACCGGCCGCATCTGTATAAAGAGAACAAGCCAATGACGACTCGAGTCTGGATGACTCTACATCAGGTGGGGTTACATGTAGCATGACATGAACCCAAGATCCCGGTTGAGGCCATCCTCATGAGAGCAGAACTTGGCTATCAGTTTCTGCTCAACGATTTTGCATTGTCGTGTGTCTCGAAGGCCGCCTTGGAGAATGCTTACCCAAAGATCGGAGGCTGAATGTCCTTGACTGCTGAAGTGTTCCCCGACTGGGAGGGAACACTCCTGCCTGGTGATTGTTGTGCGGTGTCCGTTCATCCGTTGTCGCAGTGTCTGCATGGTCTCGCTGATGTACCATGCTCCGGGGCATCCTTTCCTGCAACGTATGAGGTAGACAACATTGGCCGAGTCACATGAGTATGTACCATGTACCTGGTGGGTGGTGTCCTCACGTGTGATGATGGTATCTGTGTTGATATGCTCCTCCTGCGATATGTGGGAACTCAGGGACACTTCCTGTGTCCCTGAAAACTACATGTGCAGGAAATGCATCCAGCTGCAGCTACTGACAGACCACATTGCGGCACTGGAGCTGTGATTGGATGCATACTGGAGCATTTGCGATGCTCAGGACATCGTGAATAGCACGTTTACAGAGTTGGACACACCGCAGGTACAGGTTGGACAGAAAGAAAGGGAATGTGTGACTAACAGGCGAAGTACTACGCGCAAACAGGTAATGCAGGGGTCCCCTGCTGACATCTCCCTCTCAAACAGATACACCACTTTGAGTGCTGTTGGGGGGGATGGCTTATCAGAGGAAAGCAGCAGCAGCCAAATTCCTGGCAGCAGGGGTGGCTCTGCTGCACAGCACAGGAGGAAAAAGAGTGGGAGAGCTAAAGTAAAAGGGGATTCTATTGTAAGGGGAATAGATAGGCATTTCTGCGGCCGCAAATGAGACTCCAGGATGGTGTGTTGCCTCCCTGGTGCAAGGGTCAAGGATGTCTCAGAGCGGCTGCAGAACATCTTGGAAGGGGAGGGTGAACAGCCAGCTGTCGTGGTGCATATAGGCACCAACGATATAGGTAAAAAGCGGGATGAGGTCCTAAAAGCGGAATATAGGGAGTTAGGAGGTCAATTTAAAAAAAGGACCTCAAAGGCAGTAATCTCAGGATAGCTACCAGTGCCACGTGCTAGTCAGACTAGAAATAGAAGGATATTTCAGATGAATATGTGGCTAGAGGAGTGGTGCAAGGGGGAGGGATTCAAGTTCCTGGGACATTGGAACCGGTTCTGGGGGAGGTGGGACCAGTTCAAACTGGACGGTCTGTACCTGGGCAGGGCTGGAACCGATGTCCTAGGGGGAGTGTTTGCTAGTGCTCTGAGGGAGGGTTTAAACTAAAATGGCAGGGGGTTGGGAACCTGAGCAGGGAGACAGAGGAAAGGGAAACAAGGATAAAAGCAAAAGATACGAAGGAGAAAAACAAAAGTGGGAGTCAGAGAAATCAACGGTTTAAATCAAAAGTGGCCACAGTAAATAATAATTCTAATAGGTCTAAGAGCATAAAAAAAACAAGCCTGAAGGCTTTGTGTATTAATGCGAGGAGCATTCCTAATAAGGTGGATGAATTGGCTGCGCAAATAGAGGTAAACGAACATGATTTGGTTGGGATTACGGAAACGTGGCTCAAGGATGGCCAAGGCTGGGAACTCAACATCCAGGGGTATTCGATATTCAGGAAAGATAGGCAAAAAGGAAAGGGAGCTGGGGTAGCATTACTGGTTAAAGAAGGGATTAACACAATTGTAATGAAGGATATTAGCTCTGGTGATGTGGAATCTGTATGGGTAGAATTGAGAAATACTAAGGGGAGGAAAATGTTAGTGGGATTGGTATATAGACCTCCAAACAGTAAGGCGGAGGTTGGGGATGGCATTAAAAGGGAAATTAAAGAAGTGTGCAATAAGGGCACAGCAGTCATCATGGGTGACTTTAATCTACATATAGATTGGGCTAAGCAAATTAGTAACAATACTGTGGAGGAGGAATTCCTGGAGTGTTTATGGGATGGTTTCCTGGACCAATATGTCGAGGAACCAACCAGAGATCGGGCCATCTTAGTCTGGGTATTATGTAATAAGAAAGGATTAATTAGCAATCTTGTTGTACGAGGCCCCTTGGGTCAGAGCGATCATAATATGATCGAATTCTTCATTAAGATGGAGAATGAAGTAGTTGACTCAGAGACTAGGGTCCTCAATTTAAATAAAGGAAACTACGATGGTCTGAGGAGCGAGTTGGGTAGGATTGACTGGGGAATGTCTCTCAAAGGGTTGATGGTGGACAGGCAATGGCAAACATTCAAAGACCGAATGGATGAACTACAGAATTTGTTCATCCCAGTTTGGCATAAAAATAAAACAAAAAAGGTGACTCAACCATGGCTAACAAGGGAAATTAGGGACAGCATAAGAAACAAGGAGAGGACATATAAATTGGCCAGAAAAAGCAATAATCCTGAGGATTGGGAGCAGTTTAGGATTTAACAAAGGAGGACAAAGGGATTAATTAAGACAGCGAAAATAGATTATGAGAGTAAGCTTGCAGGGAACATAAAAACTGACTGTAAAAGCTTTTATAGATATGTGAAGAGAAAAAGATTGGTGAAGTCAAGCGTAGGCCCCTTGCAGTCAGAATCAGGGGAATTTATAATGGGTAACAAAGAAATGGCTGACCAACTAAATACATATTTTGGTTCTGTCTTCACAAAGGAGGACACAAATAACCTCCCAGAGATGCTGGGGAACATAGGGTCTGATGAAAGGGTGGAACTGAAAGAAATCAGTATTTGTAGGGAAATGGTGTTAGGAAAATTGATGGGACTGAAGGCCGATAAATCCCCAGGGCCTGATAATCTACATCCTAGGGTACTTAAGGAACGTGGTCATCTTCCAGAACTCGATAGACTCTGGAACAGTGCCCATGGATTGGAGGGTAGCTAATGTTACCCCACTATTTAAAAAAGGTGGTAGAGAAAAAGCGGGGAATTATAGACCGGTATGCCTGACATCGGTGGTGGGGAAAATGCTAGAGTCCATTATAAAAGATGTAATAGCAGAGCACTTGGAAAGCAGTGACAGGATCGGACAAAGTCAACATGGATTTACAAAAGGTAAATCATGCTTGACTAATCTACTGGAATTTTTTGAGGATGTAACTGGTACAATAGATAAGGGAGAACCAGTGGATGTGGTGTATTTGGACTTTCAGAAGGCTTTCGATAAGGTCCCGCATAAGAGATTAGCATGCAAAATTAAGCCACATGGGATTGGGGGCAAGGTATTGACTTGGATAGAGAACTGGTTGGCGGAAAGAAGGCAAAGAGTTGGAAAAAACAGGTCATTTTCCGAGTGGCAGACAGTGACTAGTGGGGTACTGCAAGGATCGGTCCTAGGACCCCAGCTGTTCACAATATATATTAATGATCTGGATGAGGGAATTGGATGTAATATCTCCAAATTTGCAGACGACACAAAGCTGGGTGGGAGGGTATGCTGTGAGGAGGATGTCGTGAAACTCCAGTACGATTTGGACAGGTTGGGTGATTGGGCAGAAACATGGCAAATGCACTATAATAATGTGGATAAATGTGAGGTTATTCACTTTGGTGGCAAAAACAGGAAGGCAGATTATTTTTTGAATGGCAATAGATTGGGAGAAGGGGAAGTGCAAAGAGACCTGGGTGTTCTTATGCACCAGTTGCTGAAGGTAAGCATGCAGGTGCAGCAGGTGGTTAAGAAGGCAAATGGTATGTTGGCCTTCGTAGCAAGAGGGTTCGAGTACAGGAGCAAGGATGTCTTGCTGTAATTGTACAGGGCCTTGGTGAGACCGCACCTTGAGTATTGTGTGCAGTTTTGGTCGCCTTATCTGAGGAAGGACGTTCTTGCCGTGGAAGGAGTGCAGCGAAGATTCACCAGGCTGATACCTGGGATGGCAGGAATGACGTATGAGGAGAGATTGGGTCGATTGGGCTTATACTCACTGGAGTTTAGAAGATTGAGAGGGGATCTCATCGAAACCTATAATATTCTGTCAGGCCTGGACAGACTAGATGCAGGAAGGATGTTTCTGATGGCCGGGGAGTCCAGAACCAGGGGTCATAGTCTAAGGATAAGGGGTAAGCCATTTAGGGCTGAAATGAGGAGGAATTTCTTCACCCAGAGAGTGGTGAACCTGTGGAATTCTCTGCCACAGAGGGTGGTGGAGGCCAGTTCATTAAATGTATTCAAGAAGGAGTTGGATATATTTCTTAAGGCTAAAGGGATCAAGGGATATGGGGAGAAGGCAGGGACAGGGTACTGAATTTGGATGATCAGCCATGATATCATTGAATGGCGGAGCAGGCTCGAAGGGCCGAATGGCCTACTCCTGCTCCTATCTTCTATGTTTCTATGTTTGATGATCTGGCATGTCTTGCAGAGGTTGCCGTGGCAGGGTTGTGTGGTGTCGTGGTCGCTGTTCTCCTGAAAGCTGGGTAATTTGCTGCGAACGATGGTCTGTTTGAGGTTAGGCGGCTGTTTGAAGGCGAGTAGTGAAGGCGTGGGTATGGCCTTAGCGAGGTGTTCATCATCATCGATGACATGTTGAAGGCTGCGAAGAACATGGCGTAGTTTCTCCGCTCCGGGGAAGTACTGGATGACGAAGGGTACTCTGTTGGTGGTGTCCCGTGTTTGTCTTCTGAGGAGGTCTATGCGATTTTTCGCTGTGGCCCGTCAGAACTGTCAATTGATGAGTCGAGCGTCATATCCCATTCTTACGAGGGCATCTTTCAGCCTCTGTAGGTGTCCATCGCGTTCCTCCTCATCTGAGCAGATCCTGTGTATTTGCAGGGCTTTTCCATAGGGGATGGCTTCTTTAACGTGGTTCGGGTGGAAGCTAGAGAAGTGGAGCATCATAAGGTTGTCCGTGGGCTTGCGGTAGAGTGAAGTGCTGAGGTATCCATCTTTGATGGAGATTCATGTGTCCAAGAATGAAACCGAATCTGAGGAGTAGTCCATTGTGAGTTTGATGGTGGGATGGAACTTGTTGATGTTATCGTGTAGTCTTTTCAGTGATTCTTCGCCGTGGGTCCATAGGAATAAAATGTCGTCGATGTATCTGGTGTATAGCGTTGGTTGGAGGTCCTGTGCAGCGAAGAAGTCTTGCTCGAACTTGTGCATGAAGATGTTGGCGTATTGGGGTGCGAATTTGGTCCCCATGGCTGTTCCGTGTGTTTGGGTAAAGAACTGGTTGTCGAAGGTGAAGACATTGTGGTGAAGGACTTGGTCACAAGGTGTCTTTACCTTCGACAACCAGTTCTTTACCCAAACACACGGAACAGCCGTGGGGACCAAATTCACACCCCAATACGCCAACATCTTCATGCACAAGTTTGAGCAAGACTTCTTCGCTGCACAGGACCTCCAACCAACGCTATACACCAGATACATCGACGACATTTTCTTCCTATGGACCCACGGCGAAGAATCATTGAAATGACTACACGATAACATCAACAAGTTCCATCCCACCATCAAACTCACCATGGACTACTCCTCAGAATCGGTTTCATTCTTGGACACACGAATCTCCATCAAAGACGGACACCTCAGCACTTCACTCTACCGCAAGCCCACGGACAACCTCACGATGCTGCACTTCACTAGCTTGCACCCTAACCACGTTAAAGAAGCCATCCCCTATGGACAAGCCCTGCGAATACACAGGATCTGCTCAGACGAGGAGGAAAGCGATGGACACCTACAGACGCTGAAAGACGCCCTCGTAAGAATGGGATATGATGCTCGACTCATCGATCGACAGTTCCGACGGGCCACAGCAAAAAAACGCATCGACCTCCTCAGAAGACAAACACGGGACACAACCAACAGTACTTCCCCGGAGCGGAGAAACTACGCCACGTTCTTCGCAGTCTCCAACATGTCATCGATGATGACGAACACCTCGCTAAGGCCATACCCACGCCTCCACTACTCGCCTTCAAACAGCCGCCTAACCTCAAACAGACCATCGTTCACAGCAAATTACCCAGCTTTCAGGAGAACAGCGACCACGACACCACACAACCCTGCCACGGCAACCTCTGCAAGGCATGCCAGATCATCAACACAGATACCATCATCACATGTGAGGACACCACCCACCAGGTACATGGTACATACTCATGTGACTCGGCCAACGTTGTCTACCTCATACATTGCAGGAAAGGATGCCCGGGAGCATGGTACATCAGCGAGACCATGCAGACAGTGTGACAACGGATGAACGGACACCGCACAACAATCGCCAGGCAGGAGTGTTCCCTCCCAGTCGGGGAACACTTCAGCAGTCAAGGACATTCAGCCTCCGATCCTTGGGTAAGCATTCTTCAAGGCGGCCTTGGAGACACACGACAACGCAAAATCATTGAGCAGAAACTGATAGCCAAGTTCCGCACTCATGAGGATGGCCTCAACCGGGATCTTGGGTTCATGTCACGCTACATGTAACCCCACCTGATGTAGAGTCATCCAGATTCGAGTCGTCGTTGGCTTGTTCTCTCTACACAGATGCGGCCGGTCCTGCTGTGATTGTATTTTGCTTGTTCTTTGTTTTTCATACAGACCCCAGCATCTGCAACATTTGACCCCTTGTGACCCCACCTCATTGCTCTTTGATGTAATGTTTTCCTGACTGACCTGTTTGGACACCATTCACACCTTTGATTGCTGTGATTATCTCTCTGCCAAGGTGTGATAAAGGGCAGTTAGAAAGATTACCTGTAATCATCTGGCAGTGTTATGTGACTATATATGCTGTGTCTATATGCATCTCTTCACTTCACCTGACAAAGGAGCAGCGCTCCCAAAGCTTGTGATTTCAAATAAAGCTGTTGGACTATAACCTGGTGTTGTGTGACTTCTCACAGTTGTTAGTTGTTGTCACTGCATGGCAGTGAGAGCGAGTCTAAGGGGTGCATAGGCAGGATGTTGAAGTGATTCAGTGCAGAGACAGAGATGTATAGGAAAGGATGCAAGGGAAGTAAGAGTAAGGTGAGATGTGAAGGCGGAGGCTTACAACGCAGAGTGCTGGTGATGAGAAGAGATGGGAAGCAGAGTGAAGGCAAGTGAGATGGGATACTCACTTTTGATGTTCTCACAAGATCATTAAAGCTTTTTCGGCTCTGGATCCATAACCGTGCATAAATGGACCTTGCGCTCACCTCCTGAGCAATGCGCAGCCAGGCTGCCTTGGTCTGCTGAGGAGGCTTCCTCCGGCCATCAGGAAGAAAGAGAATCTCCCTGCGCCCTCTAACAGCATCCACAAGAACTTGGAGGGACTCATCATTAAACTGAGGAGCTGCCTTGCCTCTGGAAGAAGCCATAGCGTTTAAATCAAGTGCAGGAAACCACAATAGAAAGGCTCAGGCTGGATGGCAGCTTTAAAAGCAGCTGCTATTATGACATCATCAGCAGCGGCCAGCCGAACCGATCCCACTCATTGGACCGGCCAGCGCGCCTCCATGAAATTAACAAGCTAGTTTCATAAAAAGCGCAACTCTACAGCTGAACCCACCGGCAGCGGCTCCCGAACCCGCCCACCATGCAACCCGACTCCAACCCGCCTCGGGAATTAAAATCGAGCCCTGTTTCTCGCTCCACAGATGTTGCCTGACCTGCTGAGTATTTCCAGCATTTTCTGTTTTTATTTCAGCTTTTCAGCATCTGCAGTATTTTGAAATGGAGCTGCCTAAAATCTTTAAGAGAATAAATAATACATAGAAAGTGGTAAAAAATCATCAGGAATCTTGATTGTTATGACATTATTTATTTTCAATGAGTTCCGAACTTCAGTAGTTTAAAGGTCATGAAAATTCCTTCCTATAAATAGAGAGAAACTGTTCCCATTGGTGGAAGGGTCGAGAACCAGAGGACACAGATTTCAGGTGATTGGCAAAAGAACCAAAGGCGACATGAGGAAAAACTTTTTTACGCAGCGAGTGGTTAGGATCTGTAATGCACTGCCTGAAAGGGTGGTGGAGGCAGACTCAACAATGGCTTTCAAAAGGGAATCATATAAATAGCTGAAAATCTTTTTTTGCAGGGCTATGGGGAAAGGGTGGGGGAGTGGGACTAGCTGAAGTGCTCCTGCAGAGAGCCGGCACTGACTCAACATGCCGAATGGCCTCCTTCTATGCTGTAACCATTCTATGATTCTATGGTTGCCAGCCTTCTTTGTATGTGAAAATTTCTGGCCAATAAAATAAATTACATTGATTATAAATTATTTCCTGATGAAGATGTGAGGATCTATGGAAGAATGTTTATTATGTGTTGAGTGGTGACAGTCTGGTTGCTGATTTGGAACCAATATTCTGTGCATCTTTGCAGGTTTGCAAGGAAGATTTAACAATCCTTAATTTCAGAACTCTGTTATTGTCCACGGTAGGTTATTGTGTTCTTATTGCTCAAATACATTTGTCTACAGTGGAAGCAATGGTTGTCAGTATACATTATCTGTTATATGTGGCAATTTATTCCAGGTGCAGAAATACTCTTATGTTTTCTTTTGTGAAAAATGCATTTTAACATTTATATTTTCTAGAAAATAGAATTGTTATCCAGATTTCTACCCATTGAGTCAGACACTTTTAAGAGAGAAACTGAGTCTCAAGTGCTATACAATTCTTTTGATGGCTTATAGAGTACAGGAAACAATTGCCATAGACTGATGAGCCAAATCCCATTGCTCCGACTTGATTGAAACAAGCTGTTCAGACCACAAGTGTGAGAGATGTGTTCAACTTCAAATAATAAAAGATTTATTGGTGTTAGATTTAATAGTTTTCTGCTTTTTAACAGTATAAGTTTGCACAACTTAATGGCGTGTTTGAGCCCAGTACAATCCTTTCTGTCACACATTAAAACGTTGCAACACACACACATTACATTTCAGATCTATCACCAATCATACTTGCCTTGTACATGGTTAACCAAAAACGTGAACCATGCATAAGACAATGCCGCTATTTCCCAGCTGAAAAAAATCTATGACTGATTTACATGATGTATCTTCAGTCACCGCATGGAATTTGAATTTAGTATACAATGGTTGCTCCTTATAAGAACATAAGAACATAATAAATAGGAGCAGGAGTAGGCCATTTGGCCCTTCGAGCCTGCTCCACCATTCAATAAGCTCATGGCTGATCTTCTACTGCATCTCCACTTTTCTGCACTATCCCCATATCCCTTGATTCCCTTAATATTCAAAAATCTATCGATCACTGTCTTGAATAGACTCAATGACTGAGACTCCACAGCTCTCTGGGCAAGAGTATTCCAAAGATTCACCACCATATGAGTGAAGAAATTTCTCCTCATCTCAGTCTTAAATGGCTGACCCCCTATTCGGAGACTGTGACCCCTGCTTCTAGACTCCCCAGCCAGGGGAAACATCCTCCCTGCAGCTACCCTGTCAAATCCTGTAAGAATGATCCACCACTGTAATGATATATACAGCCAGAGACTGGGAGCCCAAGTAAGGGCAACAGCAGAGTGGGAGTCTGAGAGCAGGAGTGCTCCTCCTGACTTCTCATTGATACTGTGGGCTGCTACCAGCCACCAATTGCCATCCCTCCTGGACACACTGTGGCCATGGCGCCGATGACCCAGATGGCTAACTTTGGTCCTTTTCAGGACTAGTGTACAACCTCATGAGGCACGATGAGTGCCCCCAGCACACCAGGCTCATCCTGATGATGCAAGAGGACCAATTCTGTGTGGTCCTTTTGCGCATCTGTTTCTGCACGACAGTTGTTGCCCTTTTAGGATCATGCCTGAATTCAGGTACGAACCAATAACTTTGCTTTTTATTTATAACTGATTGTTTTTCCTTTGTACTGCTTTATTCATCACATTTCCATAAATCAGTTGGAATGACAGACCAAGCAGTTTAGTTGTGGTGACTCCACAAGCAACTGCTAGAAGTGCACTGACATAAAGAAGACGGGGATATTCAAATCTAACTAAGTTTGGAAATGCTCCTCAATCTCACATTTTTGGTATTTATAAAAAAATCTTTTAGCACGATGCTAATAGGCATCTGGCCAAATTTTCCTGCAATGACAAGATTGGCAAACCAGGCACTCAGAACCAATCTAAGAGCTGAAGTGTGTAGGGGGTGGTGTGGGGTGGTGTGGTAAACCACTGTTTGTATTCCACTGTGTACATGCCTGTACATGCCTCGGCTGACTCCTCCCACGAATCCAGGTATAAAGGTGACTGCTCCACAGCCCCTTTGTATTCTGGACCAGTCGACCACTCGAGGCACACCTTCATTCTCTTGTTAATAAAAGCCTGTTAATTACTCGCTTAATCTCAGTCTTTTGAGTTATTGATAGTGCATCAATTTTATTAACAAGATTTTTATAATGGAGAAGATCCTCACACCAGCATGCCTGGACTTAGATCATCGGGAGGCGGACTCATCCACCAAGTTTACTCGCTGGCTTAGGTGTTTCGAAAAATTCCTGACCGCCTCTGCTGCAATCAAATCGGACGAGGACAAACTGGATGTCCTGACCTCCAAAGTGAACCACCGAGCGTACTCGGTCATCCAAGACGCGACCTCGTACGCGGATGCTATCAAGCTCCTCAAGGACCAGTACACGCGCCCAGTGAACGAAGTGTATGCCAGGCACCTTCTGGGGAGTCGTAAACAACAACCTGGGGAATCGACCGAGGAATACCTTCAGGCACTGTCTGTGCTTGGCCGGGCCTGTGGTTGTAAGGATGTAAAGGCCGCCGTGTACACAGAGGAACTTATCCGGGACGTTTTTGTAGCGGGCCACAAGTCCAATTACGCCCGACAGCGACTGTTGGAGCAGAGTGACCTCGACCTCAACAAGGCCTCTGAACTCACACTATCATTGGACGCAGCCTACCGGGGTATGGATGCCTACTCCTCTGCACCGTGGACGCCGCGGGGAACGACAGCCTGGGACACGGTAGGACCGTCTCATAGTGCCATGCCACCCCAGCCACATCCCAGCAACGGCCCAACTACCGCAGCAGTGTCCCAAGGCCAGACAGCAGTGCCCCAAGGCCAGAAATGTTACTTCTGTGGCCAGGCCAAACACCCCAGAGCGCGCTGCCCGGCGAAAAATGCGATCTGCTCGGGCTGCGTGAAGAAGGGACACTACGCCAGCGTCTGCAGGGCCAAAGCCACCCCGAAACCCAGCAGCGCCGCGTGTGGGCCGTGCGGGCCGCCATCTTGGGCCCCCCCAGCCATGTGCGAACCACCGGAACAGCAGCCATTTTGGACGCCTCCAGCCACATGGGGATCAAGGACGCCGCCATCTTGGGCGACAGCCGGGACGCAGCAGGCCCCCAACACCGCCTCATCTGATACCCGCAGCGACACACCGATCCCTACGCTCGCCTCCGTTACACTGGACCAAGCGAGACCGCACCAGCTGGCCAGTTCCACAATGGACATTAAGGTAAATGGTCACGAAACAATCTGCCTTTTTGACTCTGGGAGCACGGAGAGCTTCATCCACCCCGACACGGTGCGGCGTTGCTCTCTCCCAGTCCTGCCTGCGCACCAGCGGATTTCTATGGCCTCCGAGTCCCAGTCGGCGGACATTGGCGGCTACTGCGTGGTGACACTCGTAGTAGACGGGACTGTGTACGATAATTTTAAACTTCTGGTCCTGCCCGACCTCTGCGCTGCCGTTCTACTGGGGTTAGATTTTCAGTGCCACCTTAAAAGTGTTACGATGGCGTACGGTGGACCCCTCCCCCCACTCACAGTCCGCAGCCAGCAGCTTCCAAATTGCCCGCCGTGCACCAGGTGCAACCTCTCCACACTCAGAGTCACCCCCCCCCACTGTTTGCTAACCTCACCCCCGACTGTAAGCCCATCGCCACAAAGAGCAGGCGATACAGTGCCGGGGACAGGGTTTTCATTAAAACCGAAGTGGAGCGGCTCCTGAAGGAAGGGATTATTGAGGGCAGCACCAGCCCCTGGCGAGCTCAGGTTGTGGTCGTTAAGACCGGCGAGAAGCAGCGCCTGGTCATCGACTACAGCCAGACAATAAATCGCTACACCCTGCTGGACGCTTACCCACTGCCCCGCATAGCTGATATGGTCAACCAGATCGCGCAGTACCGCGTCTTCTCGACCATTGACCTGAAATCAGCGTACAACCAGCTCCCTATCCGCCCTGAGGACCGCCAGTATACTGCCTTTGAGGCAAACGGCCGCCTCTATCACTTCCTTAGGGTTCCCTTTGGCGTCACCAACGGGGTCTCCGTCTTCCAAAGGGAGATGGACCGGATGGTCGATCAAAATGCGTTGCAGGCCACTTTCCCATATCTGGACAATGTGACCATCTGCGGCCATGACTTGCAGGACCATGACGCAAACCTCGAAAAATTCCTCTGCACCGCCAAACTCCTCAACCTGACGTATAACAAGGAGAAGGGCATATTCCGCACAACCCGCCTCGCCATCCTTGGCTGTGTTGTGGAACACGGAGTCATCGGCCCCGACCCCGACCGGATGTGTCCCCTTATGGAACTCCCACTGCCCCACTGCCTCAAGGCCCTGAAGAGGTGCCTAGGGTTTTTCTCTTATTACGCCCAGTGGGTCCCCTACGATGCGGACAAGGCCCGTCCGCTGATCAAGTCCACCTCTTTTCCTGTGACGGCAGAGGCCCGCTTAGCCTTCCACCGTATCAAGGAAGACATTGCCAAAGCCACCATGCACGCAGTGGACGAATCCATCCCCTTCCAGGTGGAAAGCGACGCGTCCGACTTTGCCCTGGCCGCTACCCTCAATCAGGCGGGGAGACCCGTGGCCTTCTTTTCACGAACCCTCCAGGGCCCGGAGACCAGACACTCCGCTGTTGAGAAGGAGGCCCAGGCTATTGTGGAGGCTGTGCGTCATTGGAGGCACTACTTGGCCGGAAAACGATTTACCCTGCTCACTGACCAGTGTTCAGTTGCTTTCATGTTTAACAACAAGCAGAGGGGCAAAATCAAAAACGACAAGATTTTGAGGTGGAGAATTGAACTTTCCACCTACAATTACGAGATCTTGTACCGGCCCAGGAAGCTCAATGAACCCCCGGATGCTCTATCGCGTGGCACCTGCGCCAGCGCGCAGATCGATAGACTGCGGGCCCTCCACAATGACCTCTGCCACCCGGGGGTCACCAGGTTCTTCCACTTCATCAAGGCCCGCAACCTGCCTTACTCCATTGAGGAGGTCAGGACCATGACCAGGAACTGCCAAGTCTGCGCTGAGTGCAAACCGCACTTTTATAGACCAGACAGGGCTCACCTGATAAAAGCCACTCGCCCCTTCGAGCGCCTGAGCGTTGATTTTAAAGGGCCTCTCCCCTCCTCCGACCGCAATGTGTACTTCCTCAATATTATTGATGAGTACTCCCGTTTCCCGTTCGCCATCCCCTGCCCGGACATGACCAGTGCCACAGTCATTAAATGTCTGAACGACCTCTTCACCCTGTTCGGTTTCCCCAGCTATATCCATAGCGACCGGGGCTCATCGTTTATGAGCGACGAACTCCGTCAGTACCTGCTAGCTAGGGGTATTGCCACAAGCAGGACCACCAGTTACAACCCCCGGGGGAACGGACAGGTGGAAAGAGAGAATGCGACAGTTTGGAAGGCCGCCCTGCTAGCCTTAAAGTCTAGGGGCCTTCCGACCTCCCGCTGGCAGGATGTGCTCCCCGATGCGCTCCACTCTATTCGGTCACTGCTCTGCACTGCCACTAACGCCACCCCTCATGAGAAAATGTTTGTCTTCCCAAGGAAGTCCACATCGGGGACATCGCTACCGCCATGGCTGACGTCCCCAGGGCCGGTCCTACTGAGAAGACACGTGAGGACCCATAAAACGGACCCCCTGGTCGAGAGGGTCGACCTCCTCCACGCCAACCCCCAGGATGCTTACATTGCGTACCCGGACGGGCGGGAGGACACAGTCTCCATAAGAGACATCGCACCCTCGGGGGCCGCAGTAACCCACTACCCACTACCACCCCCCCCCCCCACGATCCGATATCCAGCCCCAGCAGATGGCAGGCCTGGGCCCCGCGACCCGCTCGACATCTACGAGGACTACACACCAGTGCCCCAGCCTACGCGGGACTCGACGCCGGAAGCTTCACTACCCCTGTCGTCGGCACGTCGATCACAGCGGCAGACAAGACCTCCGGAGAGACTCCAATACACTAACTTTTAATACACTTCACCCCGCCGGACTCAATTTTAAACAAGGGTTGAATGTGGTAAACCACTGTTTGTATTCCACTGTGTACATGCCTGTACATGCCTCGGCTGACTCCTCCCACGAATCCAGGTATAAAGGTGACTGCTCCACAGCCCCTTTGTATTCTGGACCGGTCGACCACTCGAGGCACACCTTCATTCTCTTGTTAATAAAAGCCTGTTAATTACTCGCTTAATCTCAGTCTTTTGAGTTATTGATAGCGCATCAGGTGGCACGTACGCCCAGTCAGTTATGCCTCTGACTGTTTATGAGCGGTTTGAATCGCTCCCACGCCCCTGGGTTCTAGACACCGGACTTAGGTACAGGCGGCGATACAGAAAAGACTCGAGTAGACAGGTGGTTTGGATGTGAGAAAACCAAGATTTTATTGAAATAGAAATTAACACTCTTATGAAAAAGTTACTAGTATAAAATTACAGGCAAATACAAAATAACTATACTTATACAGGGAATGGGGAACACACGGCACATCAAGGGAAAACAACTATCTTAACAATCCCTTTATCCTTATCCCACCCCCTATACCTAACTAGATTAAGCTAGATGGGGCCAGAATTCATGCTCACCAATCACAGATCTGCTGAATTTAAACATCGGTGGGGCTTGGGGTTCGCTCTTTGCGCTCTCCGGGGCCTGCCGTTGTCATGTGGTCTTGGGGTGCCGCAAGGGCGTCATCCTGGTTCGAGTACAGGAACAAGGATGTCTTGCTACAGTTGTACAGGGCCTTGGTGAGACCGCACCTTGAGTATTGTGTGCAGTTTTGGTCGCCTTACCTGAGGAAGGACGTTCTTGCCATGGAAGGAGTGCAGCGAAGATTCACCAGGCTGATACCTGGGATGGCAGGGATGACGTATGAGGAGAGATTGGGTCGATTGGGCTTATACTCACTGGAGTTTAGAAGACTGAGAGGGGATCTCATCGAAACCTATAAAATTCTGTCAGGCCTGGACAGACTGGATGCAGGAAGGATGTTTCTGATTGCCAGAGAGTCCAGAACCAGGGGTCATAGTTTAAAGATAAGGGGTAAGCCATTCAGGACTGAAATGAGCAGGAATTTCTTCACCCAGAGAGTGGTGAACCTGTGGAATTCTCTGCCACAGAGGGCGGTGGAGGCCAGTTCATTAAATATATTCAAGAAAGAGTTGGATATATTTCTTAAGGCTAAAGGGATCAAGGGATATGGGGAGAAGGCAGGGACAGGGTGCTGAATTTGGATGATCAGCCATGATCTCATTGAATGGCGGAGCAGGCTCGAAGGGCCGAATGGCCTACTCCTGCTCCTATCTTCTATGTTTCTACGTAAGTACCCCAAAGTTAAAGTCTCTGCTTGGGTACTTTACCTCGCAGGGATGATGGTTCCTCTTCCTCGGCCGGCAGTTGGAGTTTGCATGAAGATAGTCGAAGGTGAGCTGGATTGAAGGCCCGATTATTCGAAGCGTTTCTTTAATCATCTTCCCACTTCGTCTTCCTCACCACCTCGCCTCATCTCATCCCGCCTGGCCTGGCCTGGTTTGTCCGTGTCTGCCTGGTGCAATGCCAGGCGTTCCTGATGAGATGGGAAGGGCACAGGCAGTGGCCAGGCGGTAAGCACGGGACGGGGGAAGAGCAGCAGCCACGAGGGCGAGGGGCCGGAGCAGGAGCCAAGTGCAAGGGGCAGAGAGCAGAGAGAGACAGTCGTTTGCCAGTGGGCCTACAATTATACTCCTTCGGATGGCCCTTAACTGCGCACCAAATCAGGTTAGTTCATTGTCCCAATCTTGGCGGGCTAGTTTAAATAATTGTAGCAATCTGAACTAACTGTTTTTAGATGGCCGGTAATCGCACCTACTGGCCCGACTCCTGAGTAGTTTTGTTATTAGTACATCTTAATCGGCCTGCCCAGCTTCGATGGCTTCCCTAAGCTGTTTCCGATTATTTATGCGAACAACTTGATGGCCTTAAGTATAGGTGTTCTGCCTTATCATTGCAGGAGTTTCGTTTGTTGCCGCCAGTAGGTGGCAGTAAATGGAAATGGCCAGTAGGGTCACTCAACAGGAAGTAGTATAGTGATAGCAAACAGAGAGGTCACATCAGCATGGAGCATGCTGCAAGTTAATCCGCTGTAATCTTACATTGTTACGCCTTCGAAAGCATTGCCTGTGAGTTGAATGGTTTCATTACATATTCATATTTAGATGTTAGTTATATCTCATGTATGTAACAAGGTGCATTTCTTTCTTTTTTCTTTCTCAGTTTTACTCCAACCCAATGCAACTGGTTTGTATTGTTTCATTGACCTCATGCAAGTGTGGCATTATTAAACACCGGAGCTTGGACGCTACATCCTGACTCCCATGTCGTTATTGAAAAGAGTTTGGCTGGCTGTCTAACTGCGTACAGACACATACACGTAGGGAGGACAGTACAGTAAAAAGGCAAGCCATCAGCTGGCGCAACAAGCAACATTCGCAGTGCAGAACGGTGCAACCATGGACGGCAAGAGCTTCCAAGACGAGCAGAGATCTGTGACCAGCTCAAGAAGTACACGCTCATCTAGATCATCAACAGCTAGTGTAGCAGCAGCTAGAGCCTGGGCTAAAGCTAATGTGGCACAGGCTCACGTGACCTTTGCTAAACAGGAACTGGCTGTGAATAAAGAGATGGTCCGACTACAAGCAGAGGCTGCTACATTGGAGAAAGAGAAGGTCCGACTACAAGCAGAGGCTGCTACATTGGACGCCACGCTGGAGGCACTACACATTGAGAAAGAAGCAGCTGCTGCTACTGCTGAGGAGGAGATATGGGAAGCGGCACTAGAAGCAGAGGTGGGAGAGCATTGCTCATCCTGCGTCACCTCAAAGCACTGAGAGGCGGACAAGCGACTATATCCAGGAGCAGGCTAGGATACGCACAGACATCTCCTCCTTCCCAAACTTTGAACCATTGCACAAGAACACGGAATCGCCCTCACCAGCCCAACATGATGTCACTCAGGTGGATCATTCACGCTACACTGATGACGACCCCTTCCTTGTTATTGACGACTGGTCACACGAAGGAGAGTTTGCAGCGCTCCCGAAGAAACCTGTGCCTCAATCCGCCGCTCCCAACCACTTGGAAGGTACTCATGCCAAAATTCCACACATCTAAAAAGAACCCTTTTTAAAGGCTAGAACAGGTCATCCGGCATGGCAGTCTCCCATCCAATCGCAGCCCTTCCAATGCGACCATACTCTGGCAACCCATGCACAGACTCCTAATATGACAGGCATTGCCCAATATTTGGCACATAGAGAACTTGTAAGGACAGGTCTCACAAAATTTGACGACAAGCCAGAGAGTTTTAGAGCATGGCAGTCATCCTTCCTTAATGCCACTGGCAGCTTGAGCCTGAGTGCTAGTGAGGAGTTGGATTTATTGTCATCATGGCTGGGCAAAGAATCATCAGAACATGCCCGTAGGATCCGGTTTGTGTACACAAATGACCCAAGCACAGCCCTGAGAATGGTCTGGGCAAGACTCAGGGAGTGTTACTGCGCTCCTGAGGTGATAGAGAAGGCCCTCTTCAGTAAGCTGGAAAACTTTCCTAAAATAGGTAACAGAGACTACCTTAAGCTTAGAGAACTCTGTTAGATCCGTGTGTTAATGGAGACACGGAATGCAGGAGTTGATTTAACAAGTGTTTACTGAACAAAGTCTGGAGGTGAACTAACTACACAAGACGCTTTACAGGCTTATATACCTGAGTGGTCACTACTGGTACTACAGTATACAGGGGCTTCAAAAACATAGTTCCTCTTAAAGGTACATACACTACAATTCCTCCCCTTTTAGATAAATAGTACATAACATTTTAAGTAATCATTAAATAAAATTTTTACAAGAACAACAATGTACACATTTGCTGAAGTTAATCAATTACAAATTCAGTCTCTCTGGAGGCTTCCTGACTCGGTCCGGATAACGCCTCGGTGGTGTAGTAGGTTTCAGTGGTGTAGTAGGTTCTTTTGGCAAGGTCGATTCAGCTTCAATGCCAGTGTCGGGTTCATCTGGTTCCAGTATCACCGGATCGGAGGTAGATACTATGGGTATCTCTGCTTCATCACTAGGCGTATAGAGTTGTGGTGCAGGTTGTCCTTTTTCGGATGACTCTATGATCTGGTCAGCATGGCGCCTTATTATGCTTTCTCCAATGTCCACGGTATACATCAGCGGTCCTAGTCGTGTGCAAATAGTTCCAGGCTGCCATTTCTCGGTACGGTAGTCCCGGGCCAAAACTGGTTGACCTATCTGGAAGATTCTAGTTGGCCTTTCATTCATGCTTTGAAATTGTCGGTTCTCTACATCCCTTCTGACGTTTGGCTTGACCAAATCCAACCGGCATCTTAGTCTTCTATTGAAAAACATCATGGCGGCTGTTTGGTTTGTAACCACATGTGTTGCATTCCTGTATGCAAACAAGAAGTTATCTACCTTATGTTGTAGATTTATGTCTTCATTACCCATGTCATTTATGGCCTTCTTGAAGGTCTGGAGAAACCTTTCAGCTAATCCATTGGTGGCGGGATGGTATGGGGCGGACATGTAGTGCTTAACCCCATTGTTTTTTAAGAACTTCCTGAATTCTTCGGATACAAATTGCGGTCCACTATCAGAACATATCTGTTCAGGCAGCCCATTCCTGGCGAATATGGTCCTTAATACTGTGATGGTTATTTCCGTGGTGGTGGAGGGCATCTTTATTACCTCCAGCCACTTGGAGTGTGCATCCACCGCGATTAAGAACATTGAGTCCATAAATGGACCAGCAAAGTCGATATGTACCCTTTGCCATGGAGATGAGGGCCACTCCCATGGATGTAGAGGGGCTTGTGGTGGGGCGTTTTGGACCTTCTGGCATCCTAGACAGCTCTTGGTCATTTCTTTGATGTCTCCATCGATACCTGGCCAACACACAAACGCTCTGGCTAAGTTCTTCATTTTCACTCCACCCAGATGCCCCTCGTGAAGCTCCTTTAGTACTTTATCCTTGAGTTTGGGTGGAATCACCACTCTGGATCCACACATCAAGGTTCCTCGGCACACTGACAGCTGTTCTCTTCTTTGCGAGAATGCTGGCAACAGTGGTTCGCCATGTGCTGGCCATCCCTTCACCGTTAAATCATAGACTCGTGAGAGAGTCGGGTCATTTCGCGTTTCCTTTTCAATGGTAGAATTTGTCACCGGTAGACATTCCACTGTGGTCGAGTGGAACATCTCCACTGGGTCCACTGTAGGCGCCTCTTCCAACATTGGCAACGGTAGGTGCGATAACCCGTCAGCATTCCCATGCTGTTTTGTTCCTTTGTATTCTATGTCATATTGGTGTGCCCCTAGGAAAAGGGACCACCTCTGTAGCCTTTGCGCTGTCATAATGGGAACGCCCTTTTTAGGGTTGAATATGGAGACGAGGGGTTGATGGTCAGTCAACTAGGTAAATTTTTGTCTGTGTAGGCAATGGTTGAATTTCATCACCCCCCACACCAGGCTGAGTGCCTCCCTGTCGACCTGGGCATAGTTATGCTCAGCTGAGTTCAATGAGCATGACGCAAAAGCTATCGGCCGCTCTGAGCCATCAGGGAATCTATGTGAAAATACCGCTCCCACGCCGTAAGGGGATGCATCGCACGCCAGTCTGATTGGCAGTGATGGGTTGTAATGAGCCAACACTTCCCTGGACGTGATCAAGCCTTTGCATTTATGGAAGGCACGTTTACAGTCTTCGCTCCATTTCCAAACTACTCCCGTTTGTAGCAGTGCGTTAAGAGGGTGCAGAACCGTCGACAAGTTTGGTAAAAATTTATGATAGTAATTTACTAATCCCAGGAACGACCTTAATTGTGAGACATTTTCAGGTGCTGGGGCCTTTACGACCGCTTCAATTTTTTCAGGTGACTTATGCAACCCTTCTTCGTCAATGACATGGCCACAATATGATATTTGTTTCTGGAAAAATTCGCACTTGGGGCGATTTGCTCGTAGGCCCAGCTCTCTCAGCCTCGTGAGCACCTGCTCTAAGTTGGCAAGGTGCTTGTTGTTGTTTTCTCCTGTTACAAGGATGTCGTCTAGGTAGCATTGAATCCCCGGAAACCCTTGCAGGACTTGCTCCATAGCTCTTTGCCAGATAGCCGGAGCTGATGCCACTCCGAAAACCAGTCGACTGTACTGCTACAGGCCTTTGTGTGTGTTTATCGTGAGATACTTTTTAGAGGCCTCCTCAACCTCCATCTGTAGATATGCCTGTGCCAAGTCAATTTTGGTGAAACGTTTCCCTCCGGATAGTGAGGCGAAAATATCTTCTATCCTCGGAAGAGGATACTGTACCGTGTGAAGAAGCGGGTTTACAGTCACCTTCAAGTCCCCACAGATGCGAATTTTTCTCTGTTCTTCAGATTTATCATTATCCAACGTTTTCTTCATGACCGGGACGATGGGTGTTGCCCACTCGCTCCAATCTACCTTGGATAACACGCCTGCTTTTTCCAAATTCTCCAGCTCTGCCTCGACGGCTGGACGAATTGCGTATGGCACCAGCTTTGCCTTAAAAAACTTGGGAATTGCCGCATCTTCCACTTTTATTGAGGCGGTGGCGCCTTTCAGGGTTCCTAGTTCCTGTTGAAACACTTCTTTGGCGTTAGCCAAGATTTCTTTTAATCGTCCAGGTATGACATCATCATTGTTTTTTTTCTTACTGGTCACCGTCAGTGCCTGAATGGAGTGCCAGTCTAAACGTATCTTTCTGATCCATTCACGTCCCAACAACGGTGGACCACCATCTTGCAGAACGTATAAATACAACTTCTGTATTTCCTTGCCGTTGTATACAACAGGCACCCTTATTTTCCCTCTGGGGTATACTTTCTGCCCCGTATATGTCTTCAAGATAATGGATGTGTCTTTCAAAGGTATATGCGGAAATAGCCGCTCGTAATCCCGTCGACTCATGACGGTCAGAGCTGATCCTGTATCTAGCTCCATTTTGACTGGGGACCCCGCTATCGTGAGGGTAACCCAAATGGTCTGGTAATCTTCTTTGGCAATTACATTATGTAATTTGAGACAGCTTAGTCTCTTGTTTCCGGAGTCGCTATCGCTCTTCTGGTCTTCGGCGCTACTGTCCGTCATCATTTGTACCTTTCTGTACTTTTCCTTATTGACCTTTTTACTGTCAGCGGATTTCTTTCCAGATCTGTTTACCCGTGCAATGTGTCCCATCTTTCCGCATTGCCTGCATGCTTTGTCCTTGAACCAGCAGTCCTTCTGGTCATGGGTGGATCTGCCGCAGTGATAACATCTCTCGAAACCCCGTGTCATTTCATGGGTGCCGAAGTCCTGTGGCTTTTGCTATAATTCTGCAGCTCCTCTTGCTGCTGCTTCGTATGATACAGCCACACTGCAAGCCTTGTCCAGTGTCAAATCTTTCTCAGAAAGTAGTCTTTTCTGTGTTCCTTCGCTTAGGAGACCGCAGACGAATTTGTCTCGTAGAGAATCTGCCAGTCCTGCCCCGAATTGGCAGTGCTTTGACAGCTTTCGTAATTCGGTGAGGTAATCAGCGTTACTTTCATTCTTGTGCTGATTCCTCCTGAAGAATTTGATTCGTTCCGCTATCAGCAGCGGTGTTGGGTTTAAGTGCTCCTGTAAGGTATCAACAATCTCCTTAAAATTCTTGTCCATCGGTTTGGCTGGAGTGATCAAGTTTCGTAACAGCCCGTATGTCCTTGCGCCCATCAGATTTAGAAGTACCGATGCCTTTTTATCATCCGGTACTTCATTCACCTTGCAATATACCTCCACTCTTTCCACATATGTGGTCCAATCTTCTATATCACTATCGAAAGCAGTAATATTGCCAGTCTTCGGCATGTTGAAAATCTAAAATGGCGCTTCCCGCGCTTTTCCTCCGTCCCCGATGGATCAAAATGGTGCCTCCCGTGCTTTTCTTTCTTCCCCGCCGAGTTAAGATGGCGCCTCCCGCGCTTTCCCACCGCTGCCGCTGCTGCCAACGCTGTTCTCCATGGTTCCCGTTGCGACCTGCAGCTTTTCGCGGTATTTCTATTAAAAAAAAAATATATCGCTTCAATAGTTTCTCCGTTACTTGGAGAACCGTTCCCGTCGTGGAGCGGACCCTCTGGGACTTTCCCCTCCCTCTGCTCGGTCCGAACGCCGACCTGCTTTGCAGCACCGGCCGCGCCCTGAGTGCTCCACCCTCTCTCTCTCTTTGCTTCTGCTTCCCGACTCGCTGCCCGGCCCCGTTGCAGAGCCACCCAATCGAGCTCTTGCCCGCCGCAGCCCAGGAAGGATCAGTGCACTACCTGCCACCAGCCCGTTTAGCTGGTGAAACCACAGTTTTTTGTTTTTTTTTCTTGCTTCTGGCTTCGACCTTCGTCTGAGGAATCGATCCCCTTGAGGTGCTGCCGAATTGCAGGTAAGTTTGTTTCTAACTCGTCGCCACTGTTAGATCCGTGTGTTAATGGAGACACGGAATGCAGGAGTTGATTTAACAAGTGTTTACTGAACAAAGTCTAGAGGTGAACTAACTACACAAGACGCTCTACAGGCTTATATACCCGAGTGGTCACTACTGGTACTACAGTATACAGGGGCTTCAAAAACATAGTTCCTCTTAAAGGTACATACACTACAAACTCGGAGACCTTTTAATGGAGTTACTGGCAGCCAAAACAGACGGATACTTACCTGGGCTCTCCTATTTAGATACTGCTCGCGGCATCCAACCCAATAGTGGAGAAGTTGCCCCACCCTCTCCAAGAAAAATAGATCAACGTAGGCTCAAAATTCAAAGAAGACAACCACATGTGGTTTCCCCCATTTTCCTTCTTTGTGAACTTTATCTGCAGAGAGGCCAGAATTAGAAATGATCCAAGCTTTGCCCTGTCCATCTACTGTAGTGCACCCTCAAAGTATGAGAAGCCCATGTCAAAGTACGTAGCCACAAGAATGCCTATATCTGTGCATAAGACGGATGTCACTACAAAGACCGACATCAGCATAGATGCAGCAAAGAATGAAGACGATCCCGGAAAACACTTCCCCATCCATCATAAGCCTCATCCACTCGCAAAATGTAGAGGCTTCAGAAACAAGACCATAGATGAACGCAGAGCCTACCTCAAAGATAATGGGATATGTTTTAGGTGTTGCGCCTCCGTTTCCCACACTGCAAGAGACTGTAGGACAGCGTTGAGATGCAGGGAGTGTGAGAGTGACCGCCACAGCACAGCTATGCACCCAGGTCCTACCCCCACAACGGAAAAGCCAACCATCAAAGACTCTGAGCCCGGAGACGAGAGAAAGGGAACCCTTACCACTGCACCAACGGTGAGCTCCATATGCACTGAGGTGTGTGGCCAAGGCCTCACAGGACGATCGTGTTCCAAAATATGCCTTGTAAGAGTCTACCCACAAGGACAGCGCGACTGCTCAGTTAACATGTACGCAATACTCGATGACCAAAGTAACCGGTCACTCGCACAGTCAGACTTTTTTGACATATTTGGCGTCGAGAGTGGCCCAGTCCCTTACTCACTGAGAACCTGTGCTGGACTCTTGGAGATGGCAGGAAGGAAAGCAGATGGGTTCTGTGCCGAGGCAGTGAGTGAAGGGGTGAGCATAGACTTACCGCCACTGATAGAGTGCAGTGAAATCCCGAACAACCGATCGGAGATACCAACGCCTGAGACAGCACTTCACCATGCCCACCTAAAGCCCACAGCATCACGCATCCCAGCGTTGGATCTAAAGGCTCAGATTCTCCTCCTGCTCGGGAGAGATGTGGTGAGGGTGCATAAGGTGAGAGAGCAAGTTAACGGACCACACGATGCCCCCTTTGCCCAAAGGCTTGACTTAGGCTGGGTGCTCGTGGGAGAAGTGTGCCTAGGCCAAGCTCACAAGCCCAACGTAAGCATCTTTAAGACCAACATGCTAGAAAGCGGACGACCCTCTTTCCTCACTCCCTGCCCAAGTCACATCCGCCTGAAAGAGAGAGCGAGCTACGGCGGGGAGCAACAAGGTGATTTCCCTCACACAGCATGGGGGTGCTCGGCTGACACCAGAGCTGTCGACAAACTGGGGCACACCGTGTTTAAAAAGACAAAAGATGACAACAAAGGTGCTCTCACCTTCGAAGACGAAGCTTTCACGAATATTATGGAGAAAGAATTTCACAAAGATGAGAGGAACAGCTGGGTTGCGCCTCTCCCCTTCAAGGTACCCCGGCTTCTTCTGCCTAACAATCGCGATCAGGCACTGTCACGCCTCGCATCACTGCGGCGCACATTAGATAGAAAGCCCGAAATGAAGGAACAATTCATTGCCTTCATGGAAAAGGTTTTCGAGAGTAACCATGCTGAATTAGCACCTCCACTCAAAGAAGGAGAAGAGTGCTGGTATCTCCCGATTTTTGGAGTTTATCACCCCCAGAAACCTAGACAAATAAGAGTAGTTTTTGACTCCAGCGCTCAGCACTGTGGCATCTCACTCAACAACGTTCTGCTCACGGGTCCAGACCGAAACAACACCCTCCTTGGCGTGCTGATTTGCTTTAGGAAAGAGCTCGTAGCAGTAACCGCAGACATCCAACAGATGTTCTATTGCTTTGTGGTGAGAGAGGACCATAGGAACTATCTGAGGTTCTTCTGGTATCGCGACAACAACATGTCAAATGACATCACTGAATACAGGATGCGGGTCCACGTTTTTGGTAACAGCCCCTCCCCTGCAGTCTCTATCTATGGGCTCAGAAGTGCAGCCAAAGAGGGAGAACACGAGCATGGAAAAGACACAAGACAGTTTATGGAGAGACATTTTTATGTTGATGACGGCCTCATATCCTTACCTTCAGAAGCAGAAGCCATCAACCTTCTGAAGCGAACTCAAGCTTCATTAGCACAGTCCAACCTGAGGCTGCACAAAATTGCCTCAGTGTAGCAGTGATGAAGGCCTTTCCAGCTGAGGATCTCGCCAAGGGCATTAAAGACTTAGGCCTCAGCGACGAAACCATGCCAGCCCAGCTAAGCCTTGGTTTACGTTGGGAAATTGAATCTGACACCTTCACCTTTGCAGTGTCTGTAGGTGACAAGCCATTTACACGCCGTGGAGTGCTGTCAATGGTCAACTCGCTCTTTGACCCTCTCGGCATGGTGGCGCCCGTGACTATTCAGGGAAGAGCCCTACTACAAGAACTCCGCACAGACACGAGCGACTGGGACTCTCCACTCCCCGAAGGCAGGTTAACAGAATGGGAGACATGGAGAAATTCTCTCAAAAATCTAAAAAATCTTCATATCCCACGCACCTACTCACCAGACACACTCTCCAAATCTAAACGCACCAAGTTGTGTGCATTCTCAGATGCGTCCGAGAAAGCTATTGGCGCGGTAGCCTACCTGAGATCCCTGGATGATGAGGGCCAAAGCAACGTGGGATTTGTCCTGAGAAAGGCAAAGTTGACACCCCGGCCAGAGCCACCATACCACGCCTGGAGTTATGCGCTGCAGTATTAGTGGTGGAGATGGCGGATCTCATCCTGGATGAGATAGATTTCAAGCTTGATGCAGTGAAATTCTACTGTGACAGCAAAGTTGTGCTCGGTTACATCTCCAATGAGTCAAAGAGGTTCTTCATATATGTACACAACAGAGTTCAGCGAATAAGACAATCAACATGCCCCAACCAGTGGCACTATGTGCCCACAGAGCTGAATCCAGCTGACCTCACCACCAGGTCAGTGCCTGCCTCCCAGCTCTCCAGTACAATGTGGTTTACCGGGCCAGCTTTCTTACACAAACCTGACCAAGCTGACCATACGGCACAAGAATCATTCAAGCTCGTCAGCCCAGAACTAGATGTGAAGGCCACTGTTCAAGGGACGGTCAAAAAGTTCTTCAGACCCATCTCAGAGGTCGTACTCCTCTTACCTAAGGAGGACTGAGTGTTATTGATTCCACAGTTCTGTATGTTTTATAAGTAGTGGCATCTAATAGATGCCAGGCGGGGAGTGTTCTGCCTTATAATTGCAGGAGTTTCGTTTGTTGCCGCCAGTAGGAGCCAGTAAATGGAAATGGCCAGTAGGGTCACTCAACAGGAAGTAGTATAGTGATAGCAAACAAAGAGGTCACATCAGCATGGAGCGTGCTGCAAGTTAATCCGCTGTAATCTTACATTGTTACGCCTTCGAAAGCATTGCCTGTGAGTTGAATGGTTTCATTACATATTCATGTTTAGATGTTAGTTATATCTCATGTATGTAACAAGGTGCATTTCTTTCTTTTTTCTTTCTCAGTTTTAGTCCAACCCAATGCAACTGATTTGTATTGTTTCATTGACCTCATGCAAGTGTGGCATTATTAAACACCGGAGCTTGGACGCTACATCCTGACTCCCATGTCGTTATTTAAAGGAGTTTGGCTGGCTGTCTAACTGTGTACAGACACATACACGTAAGGAGGACAGTACAATAGGCCTCACTGGTTTTGATCTGTCTCGGATTTGACTTAATGCATAATTCAAAGTCCTGTCTGCTTTCAAAATACAAAAGTCTCTCTTCACAGAAATTGCAGCTTGGGTTTCGATTCCCTAAAAGCTGCTTGTGCCACGGAGTCCAAGCTTTTTAAATCTTGCAGGCTTTTGGCCACGAGCTGCAGATGCCATCTTTGGGTACCCTTTTCAATAAAATGTCCATGCAGGGTCCCTTTTATAAGAACATAAGAACATAAGAACATAAGAAATAGGAGCAGGAGTAGGCCAATCGGCCCCTCGAGCCTGCTCCGCCATTCAATAAGATCATGGCTGATCTGATCCTAACCGCCAATCCACTATCACAGAACCATCTCCTGAATCTAACAGGATTAGACACACGAAATAGGAGCAGGATCAGTCTACACGGCCCCTGGGCCCGCTCCGCTACCCACAGGGCCATGACCGATCCGAACCTAGACTCATGTCCAAATTCCTCAGTAACCGGACACCAGCTATGCTGTCCATGCTGGTAGTGGGACGTGCCGGTGGTGACACAATATGTCCCACATCCTATATATGCTATGTGCAGGGGAACATGGCCTTGTGCCATTGCCTCCATGGTGCAATTTATAGGTTTCGCGCCAGCAGTTCTGAACCCACACTGCGGTTTTGAATAGGCATTCAAGTGCTGGGGACACAGGATTATGTGTGCTCCCCGGCTCCGGCACCCTGAGAGGTCAGTACCTGTCATAGCGTGCTCCCACTTTATGACATAAGGTGGGACCGCTGTGAAACAAATGTGTGCACCTGCTAGAATGACTCCAATGTTCTCCACCTTGTATACCGGTCGGACTGTCCTACCCATGACCTGCATCCTAACTACTACTCCCATGATTGTGTGGTTGGACCACCCACAATCCATGGGGACTGGGTAGGCCTTGGAAGCTAGCCGGAGTTGGCACGGGCTTAATGCATTCTCAAACAGGTGGAGGGCTGCGAGGTGCTTGTTGCTAATCCAGGAGGAGACGAAACCCTGTTTTAAATCCTCCAGGTTACTGCGGCCCTCGCCCAGTAAGCACGCCCCGTATAACACGCACACCTCATTCTGCACAGCCTGGTCAGAAGCATTTCTGTCCTCCCTTATGAGAGCATTTACCGTCTTTGTGTGCTTTTCCAACTCCGCTATGATTTATTTTAAATGGACCGTCATGGCCTGGTCCTCATACAACTCCAAGCTCACTACTTTGTTCTCATCCAGTAATATTTTCTTTAACTGTGTTTTTAAACCGTTTATCTGGGTCTGTAGCTCTATGTCATCCAAACTGTTGATGACAGAGGACCCAGTATTAAACGCAGTAAAAACATCATTCCATACTCCCCTTCTTTGCCTCCCTGCATTACCCAAAAACTCTCGGTTTCTGGTGTACAGTTCAGTTTTGTCCACGTGGGCGAAATCGAACTCATAGAACTTCTTGAACATGTCCTTTAACAGGGCCTGGTATTGCTGCTCTGTTTCTTTGGGACACCACTCTGGTAAATGTACCTCGGTGAGATTTAAAATCACGGAGGCTACCGCGTAGTGTACCCCCTGGTACAGCACCTGATCGGTAGGGACTAGTACCAACCCATTCCCTGGTCCCTTGGTGGCGGTGGGGCAACCTTCCCTGTGTAACCTCGCCGCCTGCGCCGTGGGTGGGGCAAATGCTCAGTGGCATTTGTTGTATCCGAGTGTTAATGGAGACACGGAATGCAGGAGTTGGTTTAACAGGTGTTTACTGAACAAAGTCTGGAGGTGAACTAAAAGATACAAGATGCTATACAGGCTTATATACCCGAGTGGTCACTACCAGTATTACAGTACACAGGGGCTCTTAAAGGTACATACACTACAATTCCTCCCCTTTTAGATAATTAGTACATAACATTTTAAGTAATCATTAATTAACATGTTACAAGAACAAAAACCTACACATTTGCTGCAGTTAATCAATTATAAGTCAGTCTCTCTGGAGGCTTCCTGACTCGGTCCGGATAACGCCTCGGTGGTGTAGTAGTTTTCGGTGGTGTAGTAGGTTCTTTTGGCAAGGTTGATTCGGCTTGAATGCCAGTGTCGGGTTCATCTGGTTCCAGTATCACCGGATCGGAGGTAGATACTATGGGTATCTCTGCTTCATCATTAGGCATATAGAGTTGTGGTGTAGGTTGTCCCTTTTCGGATGACTCTATGATCTGGTCAGCATGGCGCCTTATTATGCTTTCACCAATGTCCACGGTATACACCAGCGGTCCTAGTCCTGTGCAAATAGTTCCAGGCTGCCATTTCTCGGTACGGTAGTCCCGGGCCAAAACTGGTTGACCTATCTGGAAGGTTCTAGTTGGCCTTTCATTCATGCCTTGAAATTGCCGGTTCTCTACGTCCCTTCTGATGTTTGGCTTGATCAAATCCAGCCGGCATCTTAGTATTCTATTGAAAAACATCATGGCGGGAGTTTGGTTTGTAACCACATGTGTTGCATTCCTGTATGCAAACAAGAAGTTATCTACCTTATGTTGTAGATTTATGTCTTCATTAACCATGGCCTTTATGGCCTTCTTGAAGGTCTGGACAAACCTTTCAGCTAATCCATTGGTGGCGGGATGGTATGGGGCGGACGTGTAGTGCTTAACCTCATTGTTTTTTAAGAACTTCGTGAACTCTTCGGACACAAATTGCGGTCCATTATCAGAACAGATCTGTTCAGGCAGCCCATTCCTGGCAAATATGGTCCTTAATACTGTGATGGTTTTTCCGTGGTGGTGGAGGACATCTTTATTATCTCCGGCCACTTGGAGTGTGCATCAACCGCGATTAAGAACATTGAGTCCATAAATGGACCAGCAAAGTCGATATGTACCCTTTGCCATGGAGATGAGGGCCACTCCCATGGATGTAGAGGGGCTTGTGGTGGGGCGTTTTGGACCTTCTGGCATCCTAGACAGCTCTTGGTCATTTCTTTGATGTCTCCATCGATACCTGGCCACCACACAAACGCTCTGGCTAGGTTCTTCATTTTCACTCCACCCAGATGCCCCTCGTGAAGCTCCTTTAGTACTTTATCCTTGAGTTTGGGTGGAATCACCACTCTGGATCCACACATCAAGGTTCCTCGGCACACTGACAGCTGTTCTCTTCTTTGCGAGAATGCTGGCAACAGTGGTTTGCCATGTGCTGGCCATCCCTTCACCGTTAAATCGTAGACTCGTGAGAGAGTCGGGTCATTTCTCGTTTCCTTTTCAATGGTAGAATTTGTTACTGGTAGACATTCTACTATGGTTGAGTGGAACATCTCCAGTGGGTCCACTGTAGGTGCCTCTTCTACCATTGGCAACGGTAGGCGCGATAACCCGTCAGCATTCCCATGCTGTTTTGATCCTTTGTTTTCTATGTCATATTGGTCTGCCCCTAGGAAAAGGGACCACCTCTGTAGCCTTTGCGCTGTCATAATGGGAACGCCCTTTTTAGGGTTGAATATGGAGACGAGGGGTTGATGGTCAGTCAACAAGGTAAATTTTTGTTCGTGTAGGTAATGGTTGAATTTCTTCACTCCCCACACCAGGCTGAGTGCTTCCCTGTCAATCTGGGCATAGTTACGCTCAGCTGAGTTCAATGAGCGTGACGCAAAAGCTATCGGCCGCTCCGAGCCATCAGGGAATCTGTGCGATAATACAGCTCCTACGTCGTAAGAGGATGCATCGCACGCCAGTCTGATTGGCAGTGATGGGTTGTAATGAGCCAACACTTCCTTGGACGTGATCAAGCCTTTGCATTTATGGAAGGCACGTTTACAGTCTTCGCTCCATTTCCAAATTACTCCCGTTTGTAGCAGTGCGTTAAGAGGGTGCAGAAGAGTTGACAAGTTCGGTAAAAATTTATGATAGTAATTTACTAATCCCAGGAACGACCTTAATTGTGAGACATTTTCAGGTGCTGGGGCTTTTATGACCGATTCAATTTTTTCAGGTGACCTATGCAACCCTTCTTCGTTAATTATATGGCCACAATATGATATTTGTTTCTGGAAAAATTCGCACTTGGGGCGATTTGCTCGTAGGCCCCGTTCTCTCAGCCTAGTGAGCACCTGCTCCAAATTGGCAAGGTGCTCGTTGTTGCTTTCTCCTGTTACAAGGATGTCGTCTAGGTAGCATTGAGTCCTCGGAATCCCTTGCAGGACTTGCTCCATAGCTCTTTGCCAGATAGCTGGAGCTGATGCTACTCCGAAAACCAGTCGATTGTACTGGTACAGGCCTTTGTGTGTGTTTATCGTGAGATACTTTTTAGAGGCCTCCTCAACCTCCATCTGTAGATATGCCTGTGCCAAGTCAATTTTGGTGAAACGTTTCCCTCCGGATAGTGAGGCGAAAATATCTTCTATCCTTGGAAGAGGATACTGTATCGTGTGAAGGACCGGGTTTACAGTTACCTTGAAGTCCCCACAGATGCGAATTTTTCTCTGTTCTTCAGATTTATCATTATTCAACGTTTTCTTCATGACCGGGACGATGGATGTTGCCCACTTGCTCCAATCTACCTTGGATAACACACCTGCTTTTTCCAAATTCTCCAGCTCTGCCTCGACGGCTGGACGAATTGCGTATGGCACCAGCCTTGCCTTAATAAACTTGGGAATTGCCGCATCTTCCACTTTTATTGAGGCGGTGACGCCTTTCAAGGTTCCAAGTTCCTGTTGAAACACTTCTTTGGCGTTGCCCAAGATGTCTTTTAATCGTTCAGGTATGACGTCATCATCATTTTTTTTCTTACTGGTCACCGTCAGTGCCTGAATGGAGTGCCAGTCTAAACGTATCTTCCTGATCCATTCACGTCCCAACAACGGTGGACCACCATCTTGCAGAACGTATAAATACAACTTCTGTATTTCCTTGCCGTTGTATACAACAGACACCTTTATTTTCCCTCTGGGGTATACTTTCTGCCCCGTATATGTCTTCAAGATAATGGATGTGTCTTTCAAAGGTATATGCGGAAATAGCCGCTCGGAATCCCGTCGACTTATGACGGTCAGAGCTGATCCTGTATCTAGTTCCATTTTAACTGGGGACCCCGCTATCGTGAGGGTAACCCAAATGGTCTGGTAATCTTCTTTGGTAATTACATTATGTAATTTGAGACAGCTTAGTCTCTTGTTTCCGGAGTCGCTATCGCTCTTCTGGTCTTCGGAGCTACTGTCCGTCATCATTTGTACCTTTCTGTACTTTTCCTTATTGATTTTTTTTCTGTCAGTGGATTTTTTGTTTCCAGATCGGCATACACGTGCAATGTGTCCCATCTTTCCGCATTGCCTGCATGCTTTGTCCTTGAACCAGCAGTCCCTCTGGTCATGGGTGGATCTGCCGCAGCGATAACATCTCTTGAAACCCCGTGTCATTTCATGGGTGCCGAAGTCCTGTGGCTTTTGCTGTATCTCTGCAGCTCCTCTTGCTGCTGCTTCGTATGATACAGCCACACTGAAAGCCTTGTCCAGTGTCAAATCTTTCTCAGAAAGTAACCTTTCCTGTGTTCCTTCACTTAGGAGACCGCAGACGAATTTGTCTCGTAGAGAATCTGCCAGTCCTGCCCCGAATTGGCAGTGCTTTGACAGCTTTCTTAATTCGGTGAGGTATTCAGCGTTACTTTCATTCTTGTGCTGATTCCTCCTGAAGAATTTGAATCGTTCCGCTATCAGCAGCGGTGTTGGGTTTAAGTGCTCCTGTAGGGTATCAACAATCTCCTTAAAATTCTTGTCCATCGGTTTGGCTGGAGTGATTACGTTTCATAACAGCCCGTATGTCCTTGCGCCCATCAGATTTAGAAGTAACGATGCCTTTTTATCATCCGCTACTTCATTTGCTGTGCAATATACCTCCACTCTTTCCACATATGTGGTCCAATCCTCTATATCACTATCGAAAGCAGTAATATTGCCAGTCTTAGGCATCCTGAAAATCAAAAATGGCGCCTCCCGCGCTTTCCTTTCTTCCCTGCCGAGAAAAAATGGCGTCTCCCGCGCTTTCCCGCCGCTGTCGCTGCTGACAACGCTGTTCTCCGCGGTTTTTATTTACACAGATATTTTTAATCGTTGGAGACTCGTTCCCGCCGGACTCTGGGACTTTTCCCTCCCTCTGCTTGGTCCGAATGCTGACCTGCTTTGCAGCGCCGGCCGTCTACCGAGTGCTCCACGCTCCGTCTCTGTTTGCCTCCGCCTTCCGACTCACTGCTCGGCCCCGCTGCAGAGCCACCCGATCGAGCCCCAGCCCGCCGCCCAGGAAGTATTAGTGCAGTACCTGCCACCAGCCCGGCTAGCTGGTGAAACCACAGTTTTTTTTCCTTTTTTTTTTTCTTCGACCTTCGTCTGAGGAATCGATCTCCTTGAGGTGCTGCCGAATTGCAGGTAAGTCCATTTCCAATTCATCACCACTGTTGTATCCGTGTGTTAATGGAGACACGGAATGCAGGAGTTGGTTTAACAGGTGTTTACTGAACAAAGTCTGGAGGTGAACTAAAAGATACAAGACGCTATACAGGCTTATATACCTGAGTGGTCACTACCGGTATTACAGTACACAGGGGCTCTTAAAGGTACATACACTACAGCATTGACTGGGATCGGGGTGTATGGGAGCGCACACACCTTCAGGCTGGTATCCCAATTCATCCCCACCCCGGTGTCGTGCCACTGCCGGTGGAAAACGATGGATATGCCTGCGGGGCAGACCTCCTCTGACCCCCACATACAATATAAATCCCTTCGTCCGGTTCCCACCACTTGTCCCTACACACACTTAATCCTCCATGAGTCCCCGTAATCGTCCGGTGGGTTTTGTTCCCCAACCGTTCCCACTCAACTTCGGGGTTCCTCATATCCTTGCTCAGCTTTCTGAGCCACCACCACCTATCCAGAGGAATGTGTCCTTTACACGTTAAACATATTCGCTTTCCAATGGTGACGCTGACCCTCGTGGTAATGATCCGCAACCTGGGGCACAGGAGGGAGGTCTCCACGTACGTGAATCCAGTTTGGCTGGACTACTGAGATGAATTGGACCCCAGCCATCCTGGCCACCTTCCCTCGTGGACATAGACGGCGGTTTCCTCCGCATCCCGTTCACTGCTTCCGTCGATTGCTATGGGCGCCTTGTCTCCCGAGCACCCGTAGATGTGGGAATCCTGAACGTCGCCTCGTCTCCCGACACCTATCCCAATCAGGGCGAATAGGATCACAACCCCCTTCATCCTGAAAGTCTTCCTGTAAAAGATACAAACATGCAACCAGATCCCCAAGAGATTCTCTGGCTTGATGAAGCATGGTCAGGTCCCGTGACCTTGATCCAAATATACACACTCTTAGCAGATTACTTACTTAAAACTACCCATCACCTTATTTAACTTAAGCTAAAACACCCAAACTTAAGCTGAATAATTAAAACTTAACAATACACAATAACCTTAAACTAAAACTATATACATCCGCCGCCCGTCTCCGGGCGGCCAGGCTAATCCCTGGTCGGACTGCGGCTCACCGCCACCCCCGGCGTGACCGCACCGTCCTTCACTGTTGGTCCCTCACAGCCCGTGGCTGCTGACTGAGGACTGTATTGATTTCTTTGTGGGTTCAATGATGAGACATTTATGAAAGAGAATGAGTTTTAATCTAAAGTCTGTTCAACTCTTTTATACAGCTTTTACAGGAGACACGATGCTGTGATGCATCTAGAACGAAACCGAAACTAAACTAACTGCCTTGCTTCTCTCGGTCACATGCCCTCTGCTGGTCAGGCACAAGCAATCAATACATGCAATCATGCTGCTAAGGCATCATAATCGAACAGGCAAATACCATCTCTATTTGCTGATATCATTACATCTCCTTTTCTTAAAACAAAAGTATTTTACTTTTAACTAACAACATGTTTTCTTTTATGTTTTCAGACACGACATCTACATTGAACTCCTCTATCTCGCTTTCATCTACTGTATGGCCCTTGCTTTGTTGCACTTGGTTCTTACACCAACGGGCATAATGGTTGTTCTTGTTGCAACCATTGCATGTTTTACCATATGCTGGACACTTTCTTGGTGGATGCTGTGTACCGCATCAACTACATGACTTTCGATTGTCCCTTTCATTTTTGTTCGCTGGCCACGCCTCTTTTTTCACATTGGCGCTCTTTTTGTTAAACGGTTTGTGTCCGTTCTTACTCACTGCATCCACGTTGCAGCTACTGTCACTGAACAGCTCCTTTGCCTGCAACTTCACAGTCTCTGTAGCCCTACACAGTGCTATGGCTTTTCCCAGGTCTCGATCTTGCTCTCTTAGCAGTCTTTCCCTTAGACCATTATCTGGAATACCACACACCAGTCTGTCTTTTATCAGCGAGTCTGTCAGTCCCCCAAATTCACATGTTTTGCTTTGGTTTCTCAGTTCAGTCACATACTGATCAATAGTCTCACTCGTTTTCTGTAAACATGTGAAAAATCTGTGCCTCTCAAACGTCACGTTACGTTTAGGTATGCAGTAGGCCTCAAACTGTTCCATTATTTTATCTAGCTTCATTTTGTCTCCATTAGCAGCGAATGTGAAGTTATTATACACCTCCAGCGCTTCATCACCCACGACATGTAAGAACAGTGATGATTTCTTTTTATTACTTTTCTCGTCGGCTCCGATTGCCGCTAAATACAACCCCACATGTTGTTTGAATCTCCTCCAATTTTCAGCCACATTACCTGTTAACTGAAGCATCGCTGGTGGGTGTAAACCTTCCATTTTTTCAATTCGTTAGCTATTCTCCAATGGTAAGCAACGATGTTCTCTTTTGGCTTGCTAATTTGTGGAGAGCTGATTTAACTTCAAATTTTTTCTCATCTCTTTCAGCCACTTCTGACACCATGTATTGATTTCTTTGTGGGTTCAATGACGAGACATTTATGAAAGAGAATGAGTTTTAATCTAAAGTCTTGTTCAACTCTTTTATACAGCTTTTACAGGAGACACGATGCTGTGATGCATCTAGAACGAAACCGAAATGAAACTAACTGCCTTGCTTCTCTCAGTCACATGCCCTCTGCTGGTCAGGCACAAGCAATCAATACATGCAATCATGCTGCTAAGGCATCATAATCGAACAGGCAAATACCATCTCTATTTGCTGATATCATTACAAGGACCTCTGTCCTTGGACCTCTCCCTGACTTGAGGGGCGGTCCTTGGTAACTGGAGGGCTGGTGACCATGGCTTTCTCAGCTGGGGCGTCCGTGGGGACCTTCTAGGGACTTTGACGGGTGGGGCTTTCTTGGCTGCTGGGCCTTTAACCCGAACCGCTGCTTCCTCAGGCTTGACCTCTCCTGAACCCGGGCTAGGGGCAGGTAACTTTTCGCAGCCTGCTGCTGCGAGCTGAGAGTCTCCGCCCCCAGGTCCCATGGCTGGGTCCGGGGCAGGGTTTTCGACCTCAGGTCCCTCTCTACACCTGGGTTAGGGGCAGGGTTTTTGCCCTCAGGTCCCTCCCCCTCATCTGGATCCCAGAAGAGTGGGGGAGTGTCCCAATCGATGGGCGGGATGGCCCCTCCCTTCAAGCAAGCCACAGCGCCTGCCTGTGCAGTCTGTGAACTCGCTTCTGCTGCAGGCTGAGGATCTTTATCCTCAGACCTTACCCCAACTGGCTGTTTTCCCCTTTCAGGTGTGAACAGCTTACACTGGTTGATATAACCAGCAGCCTGTTTTAAAACCTGTGCTAAAGGTTCGTCCGCTGCCCCGAACAGACCTTCTAGGGGCTCCCCTTTCACTTCCCTTACCGGGACGGCCTCACAGACGGGGTCTTGGTCTTGGACCTGCTTTAGGTCCGGGGTCAAAGCTACCCCCCGTGTGCCTCCCTTGTCCCGGACTGCGGCTACCTGACCTGCCCGATAGGGGTCCCAAGACTCTCCTTCCCTAGCCCTATCTATGGCCCTCTCTCCAGCGCGCACGGTCAGACCGAGGAACTTCACCTCCTGCTGGCCAATCTGCGCTTTCTTGGGGTTCACTTTGAAACCATTCTGCCCTAGCAGCTCCAGCAGTTCGGCCAATAGTGGGCCATGCTCCTCTTTCGAATCAGTGAACAGGAGCAGGTCATCCACATATTGGACCAACTGTCTGGGCTGGCTAAAATCCTTCAAACTGTTGGCCATGCACTGATGGAAAATGCTGGGGCTGTTGTGGAAGCCCTGAGGCAAACAGTTCCACGTGTACTGTTGCCCTTTAAACGTAAAGGCAAACTTGTACTGATCCTTTCTCCTTACAGGGATGGACCAAAACCCATTGGAAATATCCAGCACCGTGAAAGTGGTCGCGGATGCTGGAATACACCCGATCAGGTCGGCAACTGCTGCTACTGTGGGTGCGCAGGCTGGGATGTTACTATTGAGCACCCGATAATGCACCGTGGTCCTCCAAGAATTGTCCGGCTTTCTGACCGGCCATAATGGAGAATTCACGTGGGTAGCTATCGGTCTCAGAACTCCCTGCTGCACTAACGAGGACATGGCTGCTTCCATGTCTGGCTCTGCTTCCCTGGGGAAGTTATACTGTTTCTGTGGTTGGGCCATGGGGTCCCCGTCTATGCTGACCTCAAACCCTGTGACCCTCCCACAGTCGTGTTTGTGAGTGGCAAATGTGGCCAGGTGTGCCTGCACAAATGCCTGGAACTCTGGTGGGGTGTTGCTGACCATGAGCCCGAGGTTATAACCCTCTTTGGGCTTCATGGTACAGAGGGTCCCCTTCCCTTCCTTTCCCAGGATTACTACTACCTCTCCGTTCTTTGCTTTACCTGCCCCCCAAAGGCAATGATTCCTCAAATCCACTAGGATCCCGTGGCCTACAATAAAGTCGGCTCCCAGGACCCCTCTTCCACCCTCCACTTCCCATTTCATCAGGACACAGGTCCACTTGCAGCGGAGCGGTCCTAACCGAATGGCGAGCGGGATGGAAAACGAGCCAGCCTGTTCCCTACCCGTGAACCCCGATAGACTGTATGGGACCCCGCTGGAGAGAGGCGAGGTGGTGGGGTTAGCTGAGTAGACCACGGTGCATGATGCCCCCCTGTCTAACAGATAGGTCCTTGTCACCTTCTCCACCTCCATCTCCAAAAGGGGTCTTTTCCACTCATCATACCGGAGAGAACACAGATAAACAGGCTGCATGGCTCTAGCCATGGCTGTGGGTTGGATGGGGCGGATGGGGTCAGAGCACCGGTGGCGGCTGGTACTCTCCCCTGGCCAGTCAATAAGGACCTCATGGTGTCCAAAAGTGACTCGACCTCTGCTTTCCCTTGTTATCTTTCCAAGGGTTTTTGCACTCCTTCCGCCAGCGACCATCCTTTCCACAGCCGTAACAATTGGTCTTGGTGTTGGGGGGGGGTTACTCCCTTCCTGGTGCCACTCTTTCCTACCCGGTCCGGGTTTTACCTCATGCACCTTCCCCTTGGGTGGGTGTGCATCGGCTCCCCTACCGTTTTTGTAAGCCAGAGTGAGCTGCCTAATTACCGTAAGTTCGGTGGTCTGGGGATTTTTGGGGTCGAACCAGGTTTCTGCCTTGACCCGGACTTGTGGCAAGCTGTTCGCCACCAGGCAGCGGAGCCAATGGGCCAGGGAATCCCCATTCAGGAACACCCGGTCCGGCGTCCCCGGACAAGCCGTCCGGTACACCGGCCACAGCCGGATCACAAAAGCCTGCGGGGTTTCCACTGAGGGCTGGATCGTCTTCTCCACATGGGAGAAAGTACTTCCCTCATTCATCCCCATGGCCTCCAGAACTGCATCTCTAAGCTCCTCATACCCGCACTGCCCCCTTTTACACTCATCAGAGAGGGATTGGAGGCGACTACTCTCCAGGGAGAATAGCAGCATTTTGGCCTTCTCAGCGTCATCGCAGTCATTGACGCTGGCTGCCTGCTCTACTTCCCTGAAGTGGATCGAGGGGTCTCCCTTTTTGGAGAGCCTCGGGAGATGGTTGACAATGGCTCTAAGCTGTTGGGTGTTAAAGGGTAATATGAACTGGTTTTGGAGGGGTCCTTCAATGTCGCCATTGGCGGGTGGGCCGAACCTCCGATGCCGTGCTGGGCACATCGGTCCCGGCTCCGACCTCTCTGGCGGGGGTTGCTCTACCTCCGCCTCCACCTCTGGCTCCACTCCGGGCTCCCCTCCCCACACTGCCAAACCTCACTGGTGGTGGTCGTGAGGTCTCCTCTCTCTCAACCGGGTCGTCCCTAGACACTACCGGTGATGTTGGAACTGTCCTCCCCTCGTTCCTCATAAAATCTGCCTGGCCTGCCTTTGGGCTTATGAGGCATACCATGCCTTTTGCCTTCCAGAGGGCCCGGCTCAGATTTTCTATCCTTTCTTTACAGGGGCCGTGGTCTGCCTCCTCAAATCCCTGTTCGCGCGCTAGCTTGTACACTGCCTTTACCTCCTGTACTTTCTCTTCCTGTTCCTTAATCTGCCTTGCCAAGCGGGCGTTTTTCTCCCACAACCTTAACTCATTTCCCTTGGCCGCGGTGACTTGGCACCGTAGGTATTCCAACTGGGGCCTTGTGCTCTCCCACTAAATGCACTCTCTCCTGATTCAAAGCCTGCAAAGCTACTAATAACTTCTCCCCTGCAAGAGCCTTATCCTGGATCTCCAGGGCTGACTCCCTTAACTCAACTGGCTGTGCTGCAACGAGCCTGTCCAAAAGCTGGACCTGCTTTTTAAAACACATCAGCCAAACTGCCTTCTCTAAGGACTTCTTGTGTTGCTTTCCCTCTGTCCACTTAGCTGCTGCATCTACCGGACGCCCAGCCTTTAACAGAGTGGTGATCCACTTCTTAGTGATATTCACCTTGCTAAACACATAATCAGGACTCCTTTCCTCCATCATGGTTTGCTCATCCGAACCACTGTCTACTGTATCGCAACCCTGTTGCCGGTGTCCTGCCGCGGTCGCCATTTCTGTAGGGGGTGGTGTGGGGTGTCGCATATGCCCAGTCAGTTATGCCTCTGACTGTTTATGAGCGGTTTGAATCACTCCCACACCCCTGGGTTCTAGACACCAGACTTAGGTACAGGCGGCGATACAGAAAAGGCTCGAGTAGACAGGTGGTTTGGATGTGAGAAAACCTAGATTTTATTGAAATAGAAATTAATACGCTTATGAAAAAGTTACTAGTATAAAATTACAGGCAAATACAAAATAACTATACTTATACAGGGAATGGGGAACACACGGCACATCGAGGGAAAAGGACTATCTTAACAATCCCCTTATACTTATCCCACCCCCTATACCTAGCTAGATTAAGCTGTGAGGGGCCAGAATTCATGCTCACCAATCACAGATCTGCTGAATTTAAACAGCGGTGGGGCTTGGGGTTCGCTCTTTGTGCTCTCCGGGGCCTGCCGTCGTCACGTGGTCTCAGGGTGCTGCAAGGGCATCGTCCAGGTACAAGTACTCCAAAGTTAAAGTCTCTGCTTAGGTACATTACCTCGCAGGGATGATGGTTCCTCTTCCTCGGCCGGCAGTTGGAGTTTGCATGAAGATAGTCGAAGGTGAGCTGATTGAAGGCCCGATTATTCGAAGTGTTTCCTCAATCGTCTTCCCAATTCGTCTTCCTCACCACCTCGCCTCGTCTCGTCCCGCCTCGCCAGGCCTGGTTTGTCCGTGTCTGCCTGGTGCAATGCCGGGCATTCCTGATGAGATGGGAAGGGCACGGGCAGTGGCCAGGCGGTAAGCGTGGGACGGGGGCGAGGGGCCGGAGCAGGAGCCAAGAGCAAGGGGCAGAGAGCAGAGAGAGAGTCGGTTGCCAGTGGGCCTACAATTATACTCCTTCAGGTGGCCCTTATCTGCGCGCCAAATCAGGTTAGTTCATTGTCCCAATCTTGGCGGGCTAGTTAAATAATTATAGCAATCTAAATTAACTGTTTTTAGATGGCCGGTAATCGCACCTACTGGCCCGATTCCTGAGTTGTTTTGTTATTAATACATCTTAATCGGCCTGCCCAGCTTCGATGGCTTCCATAAGCTGTTTCCGGTTATTTATGCAAACAACTTGATGGCCTTAAGTATAGGCCTCACTAGTTTTTGATCTGTCTCTGATTTGACTTAATGCATAATTCAAAGTCCTGTCTGCTTTCAAAATACAAAAGTCTCTCTTCACAGAAACTGCTGCTTAGGTTTCGATTTCCCAAAAGCTGTTTGTGCCACAGAGTCCCAGCTTTTTAAATCTTGCAGGCTTTTGGCTACGAGGTACGGACGCCATCTTTGGGTACCCTTTTCATTAAAATGTTCATGCAGGGTCCCTTTATTACTAATAACCTTTGGGGAAATGTAGAAATTTTGCGAATCTTACAATTGATGGCATATTCATCATTGGGAGCCGCAGGAGGGTATCAGTAAATGGAAGTGCAAATTCGTAAATAAACTTTAATCTACAATTAAGCTTTGTATCAAACACTGACCTCCTGCTAAAATACTCACATGCCCATGACAGAAAAATCAAGGAAAATAATTGACTCAGATAAATAAACAAAATAAATGACTAAATAAACAAATGAGTAATAACGGCATTGGTTCCTATGTGATTTGAGGCAGATGAAACTTTCTCAGGATAGTCATCGTCACAAAATTATAGGGACAAACTTCCACGTAAGGCATAAATAAAAATGTGGAATACAATTGGATTTTGGCTCTCCACTTTCTGTGCCGACATTGGAGCAATAAATCATTCTGCTGTCAGGCTACCAGTGCAATTATTTTTAAGTCGTAAGTGGCAGCGGAGTGAAATCTGACAAAAATGCATGGAAATAGCAATTGCCATTGATTTAAATGGGTGCAGGGCTATGATAATTTTGTTTTTTCTTTGCTGAGAGTAACGGCGGGGCGGCATAAAAGTCACAGGAAAATATGGAGTGGCATAATTAATGGTGTAAGTCACTTACTCCATCATTTCCTTTCTTTTGCACCGTTCAAGGGTCCCTATGACATAGATGTTCCATTACAACTGTAAGATTCACAAAATTCCCACATTCCCCCAAGGTTATTAATAAAAGGGACTCTGCATGGACAACTTAAAAAGGGTGCCCAAAAGATGGCATCCGCACCTCGTGATCAAAAGCCTGTAAGATTTTAAAAAGCTTGGACTCTGTAGCACACAACAGGCAGTTTTGGGAAATCGAAACTTAAAATGCATTTCTGTGAAAAGGACTTTGTGTTTGACAACCCAGACAGTTAAGCAAACACTGAATATGCATTTCGTCAGATTGGAACAGATCAACCCTGTTAGGCCTAAGCGCAAGGCCATTAGTTTGTCGGCATAAATAATCGGAAACAGCTTATGGAAGCCATCAAGGCTGGACAGGCCGATTAAAATGCATTAATGACAATACAGCCCGGACATCAGGCCATTAGGTGCGATAAACGGCCATCTAATACCTGTTAGTTTAGATTGGTATAATCATTTAAAACAGCCCGCCAAAAGTGAAGCAATGGACTGACCTGATTTGGTGCGCAGATTAGGGCCTGCCGAAGGAGTATAATTGTAGGCCCATCAGTACCAATCGCTCTCTTGACTCTGACCTCTTGTCTGGTCTTGGGCTGCCGCCGCTCGTACTCGTGCCCTGGCCTCATGGTGGGTTCTCTTCTCGCTCCCCGCATTGGGTTTTCAGCAGTCAAGGACATCCATACCAATCGCAGGAGAGGGGAACGAGACCCGAGTCCAAAGTAACCCAGGACACCCGGGCCACCAGAGAGGGCAGAGGAAACGAGGCGAAACGAACCGAGACGAAGAATAAGGTAGACCTGACAAAGAGCAAAGAAGGGCAGCAAAGACGCATTGATAAAGACCGAGCGCCTAGTTATAAGCTGGCGCTTGGGGAAGAGAATAGGTTGGCTGTTGAACACTGCGAATGAACTGGCATTAAACACAGGTGTCCACGCCATAATGAATACACTGGCCTTCTAAGAATGGGTAGAAAAATCTAAGCAGTAAAGACTGCCAACACAACGCTACCGCCGCCGACTGCCCGAGGGAGAAGAAGAGAACCCATCGCGACGAGACGACCACAGTAGCTGAGGAGAGGAAAGGTGTGTCACAGCAATAGCTCCAGCACTGCGCCCTGAGACCATGTCGCGACGGAGTACCCCAAAGGACAGGAGACCGGACCTCAAAACTCGCGATTGCTAAAAGCAACAGGCTTTGCTTTGGATGGGTGAGCATGAATTCCTGGCCCCTTATAGCTTAATCTAGTTAGGTATAGGGTGTGGGATAAGGATAAGGGGATTGTTAAAGTAGTTGTTTTTCCCTCGATGTGCCGTGTGTTCCCCATTCCCTGTATAAGTATAGTTATTTGTTTATGCCTGTAATCGTTTACCAGTAATTTCTCATAAGACTGTGTTTTATTTCTGTTTTAATAAAATCTTGGTTTTCTTACATCCAAACCACTTGCCTACTCGAATTTTTTTCTGTATCGCCGCCTGTACCTAAGTCCGGTGTCTAGAACCCAGGGGCGTGGGATCGATTCGAACTGCTCACCAACAGTCAGGGGCATAACTGACTGAGCGCATGTGCCACACCCGCCCGCCCTACAGAAAATGGCGACCATGGCAGGACACCGGCAGCAGGGTTGCGATACAGTAGACAATGGTTCGGATGAGCAAACCATGATGGAGGAAAGGATTTCTGATTATGTGTTTACCAAGGTGAATATCAGTAAGAAGTGGATCACCACTCTGTTAAGGGCTGGGCGTCCGGTAGATGCAGCAGCTAAGTGGACAGAGGGAAAGAAACACAAGAAGTCCTTAGAGAAGGCAGTCTGGCTGATGTGTTTCAAAAAGCAGGTCCAGCTTTTGGACAGGCTCGTTGCAGCATAGGCAGTCGAGTTAAGGGAGACAGCCCTGGAGATCCAGGATAAGGCTCTAGCAGGGGAAAAGTTATTGGTAGCTTTGCAGGCCTTGAATCAGGAGAGAGTGCATTTAATGGGAGAACACAAGGCCCAGTTGAAATACCTACGGTGCCAAGTCACCGAAGCCAAGGTAAATGAGTTAAGGTTGCGGGAGAAGAACGCCCGCTTGACAAGGCAGATTAGGGAACAGGAAGAGAAAGTACAGGAGGTAAAGGCAACTTACAAGCTAGCGAGTGAACGGGGGTTTGAGGAGGCAGACCATGGCCCCTGTAAAGAACGGATAGAAAATCTGAGCCTGGCCCTTAGGAAGGCAAAAGGCATGGTGTGCCTCATAAGCCCAAAGGCAGGTCAGGCGGATTTTATGGGGAACGAGGGGAGGACAGTTCCAACGTCACCGGTAGTGCCCAGGGACGACCCGGTTGAGGGACAGGAGGTCTCAAGACCACCACCCGTAGCGCCAAGTTTCTGCGAGGTTTGGCAGCAAGGGGGGGTGGAGCCAGAGGTGGAAGCGGAGGTAGAGCAACCCCCGCCAGAAAGGTCGGAGCCGGGACCGATGTGCCTAGCACGGCATTGGAGGTTCGGCCCACCCGTCAATGGCGACGATGAGGGACCCCTTCAAAACCAGTTCGTATTACCCTATAGCACCCAACAGCTTAGGGCTATGGTGAACCATATCCTGAAGCTGTCCGAAAAGGGAGACCCCTCGATCCACTTCAGGGACATAGAGCAGGCAGCCAGCTTCAACGACTGCAATGGCGCTGAGCAGGCCAAGATGCTGCTATTCTCCCTGGAGAGTAATCTCCTCCAATCCCTCTCTGACGAGTGCAAGTGGGGCAGAGCGGGTATGAGGAGCTCAGAGATGCAGTTCTGAAGGCCATGGGGATGAATGAGGGAAGTCCTTTCTCCCATGTGGAGAAGATGCTCCAGCTCGCAGGGAAAACCCCGCAGGCTTTCGCGGACCGGTTGTGGCCGGTGTACCGGAGGGCCTGCCCGGGAACACCGAACCGGGGTTCCTGAACGGGGATCCCCTGGCCCATTGGCTCCGCTGCCTGGTGGCGAACAGCTTGCCACAGGTCCGAGCCAAGGCAGAAGTCTGTTTCGACCCCAAGAACCCCCAGACCACCGAACTTACGGTGATCAGGCAGTTGACTCTAGCCTATAAAAACGGTAGGGGAACCGATGCACACCCACCTAAGGGGAAGGTGCATGAGGTACAACCCGGACTGGGTAGGAAAGAGTGGCAACAAGAAGGGAATTAACCCCCTCAACACAAAGACGAATTGTTACGGGTGTGGGAAGGATGGTCACTGGCGACAGGAGTGCAAGAACCCTTGGAAGGATAACAAGGGAAAGAATTCCACAGCCCCAGCCCGAAAGGCGGAGGCAGGAATCACTCCCGCAGCGGTCGAGTCACTTTTGGACACCATGAGGTCCTTATTGACTGGCCAGGGGAGAGTAGCAGCTGCTACCGGTGCTCTGACCCCATCAGCCCCATAGCCCTTACTAGAGCCAGCGCAGCCTGTTTACCTGTGTTCTCTCCGGTATGATGAATGGAAAAGACCCCTCTTGGAGATGGAGGTAGAAAAGGTGACGGGGACCTATCTGTTGGACAGGGGGGCATCATGCACCATGATCTACTCAGCTAACCGCACCACCTTGCCTCGATCTAACGGGGTCCCATACAGTCTGTCGGGGTTCACAGGCAAAGAACAGGCTGGCTCATTTTCCATCCCGCTCGCCATTCGGTTAGAACCGCTCCGCTCTAAGTGGACCTGTGTCCTGATGAAATGGGAAGTGGAGGGTGGAAGAGGGGTCCTGGGAGCCGACTTTATTGTAGGCCATGGGATCCTAGTGGATTTGAGAAATCACTGCCTATGGGGGGCAGGTAAAGTAAAGAACGGAGAGGTAGTAGGAATCCCAGAAAAGGAAGGGAAGGGGACCCTGTGTACCATGAAGCCCAAAGAGGGTTATAACCTCGAGCTTATGGTCAGTAACACCCCACGGGAGTTCCAGGCATTTGTGCAGGCCCACCTGGACACATTTGCCACACACAAACACGACTGCGGGAGGGTCAACGGGTTTGAGGTCAGCGTAGACGGGGACCCCATGGCCCGACCACAGAAACAGTATAACTTCCCCAGGGAAGCAAAGCCGGACATGGAAGCAGCCATGTCCTCGTTAGTACAGCAGGGAGTTCTGAGACCGATAGCCACCCACGTGAATTCTCCATTGTGGCCGGTTAGAAAGCCGGACAATTCCTGGAGGGCCATGCTGGCCTATTGGGTGCTCAATAGTAACATCCCAGCCTGTGCACCCACGGTAGCAGCAGTTGCCGACCTGATAGGAAGTATTCCAAAATCCGCGACCACTTTCACGGTGCTGGATATTTCCAACGGGTTTGGGTCCATCCCTTTAAGGAGGGAGGACCAGTACAAGTTTGCCTTTACGTTTAAAGGGCAACAGTACATGTGGAACTGCTTGCCTCAGGGCTTCCACAACAGTCCCAGCATTTTCCATCAGTGAATGGCAAACAGTTCAAAGGAGTTCAGCCAGCCCAGACAGTTGGTACAATATGTTGATGACCTGCTTCTCTTCACCGACTCAAGAGAGGAGCATGGCCCACTATTGGCCGAACTGCTGGAGCTGCTTGGGCAGAAGGGTTTTAAGGTAAACCCCAAAAAACACAGATCGGCCAGCAGGAGGTGAAATTCCTAGGCCTGACCGTGCGCGCTGGAGAAAGGGCCATAGATAAGGCTAGGAGAGAAGCGGTACAAGAGTTACCGGTCCCCAACGCAGTAACGGGTGTGAGGTCATTCCTGGAGCTAACTGGGTACTGCAGAGACTTTATTGAGGACTATGCAGCCACAGCAGCCCCTCTGCTCCGACTCCTACACAAGGGAGTGGAGTGGCTTTGGGATGGGGGTTGCCAGGCAGCATTTGTCAGGCTCAAAAATGACTTGCAGACTGCACCAGGTCTAGGGGCTATAGATGGGGGGAAAGAGTTTTTCCTGGAGGTAGCAGCCAGCGGGGATAGTCTGAGTGCTGTGCTGCTCCAAGAGCAGCACAGCCGGCTGGGGCCGGTGGTCTACTCCTCCAGGATACTCACGGATGTGGAGAGGAGCTACTCCAACTGTGAGCGGCACCTCTTGGCCACACATTGGGCTGTGAAGAGATCACTGATCTTCACAGGCACCTCTCCCATCACCCTCCTCACCCATCACACACCCACCCAGATGCTTCTGGATGGGAGGATCAAGGATGGAACAGTGGGCAGTGCCCGCATTGCCCGCTGGACATTGCTCCTCTCACAGATGGATCTTAAGGTGAAGGGTCTCTGTGAGCCAAAGCTCGCAGCCAACCTAGTATATCCTGGAACAGCCCACCGGTGTTCCATCGAAGGGGATTGGGAAGTGGACATAGGTTTATGGGTCGGGATACATCCCACAGGCCGCGAGATCTATGTAGACAGCTCCAGCATGGTATCTGCTGGTGAGCATCTCACGGGGTGTGTTTACGACCCAGCGGCAAACATTGCCCTGGCGATTAAGCTCCCCAGCACCATGAGTGCCCAGCAGGCTGAACTGTCCGCGGTAATGTACGTCGTCACACACCCCAAAATCTTCCCCACCCCCTACACGATTTGCTCGGACAGTACGTTCACGTGCAATTTGTGTACGGAGTACCTGGCCATCTGGTCCCACCGCAGATACACCTCTGCTGACGGGAGACCCCTCACAGTAAAACCCCTGCTGGAAAAGATCCTGGCAGCAGTGGGGGAGGAAGGGGAGGTTTTCATCCACAAGGTGAAGGTCCATTCCTCCACAGAACCCCGCGGCCAAGGCAACCAGCAGGCTGACACGCTTGCCAAGGAGGGTGCCCGCACAGGCACTTTCTGGAACCCGTATGGGTCCAGACCCATGGCAGCGGTCAGAGATAGGGACGGGACCCAAGGGAGTGCAGGGGTAGCGTTAGCCCCGGACCTTAAGACGGTCCAAGCCCAAGACCCCGTCCTCAAAACAGTCCTCAGTGCAGTGACTGAGGGAAAAAAGGGTAGAGGGTCCGTACGGCACAGCGACCCTTTCCGTGAAAGAGGGCATGCTGTTCCGGGGCGAACAGTGGGTTGTGCCGCAGCAGCACAGGAGGGAATTCCTTCAACTGGCCCATGAAGGTCCAGGAGCGAGACACCCCGGGCCCGAGACCACCTGGCAGCGGGTGGAACAGGCGGGATGGTGGCAGGGACTCAGGGAAGGTGTCTGCGAGTTCTGTGCTGCTAACAACCCTGACCCCCACAAAAGGAAGGTACCTATGGGACACGTCAGGAGGGTAGAGGGACCATGGCAGTCGATACAAGTCGACTACATCGGGCCCCTGCCAACCGCCCAGGGAGGCTAAAATTACTGCCTAGTCCTGGTGGACGTGTTCACCAAATGGGTAGAGGCCTTCCCCCTGCAGAACAGCCACAGCTCTGGGTACTGCCAGGATCCTGGTCTGCGAAGTGTTCTCGCGGTGAGGACTACCACAGTATGTGGAGTCCGACCAAGGGAGTCACTTCACTGGACAGGTGATGCAGAATACCCTTATGCTGCTAGGCATTGAGGGGAAATGGCACGTGGCCCACAACCCGCAGTCATCAGGGATTGTGGAGAGAATTAATAGGACCCTAAAAGAAAGGTTGAGGAAGGAAACGGTGGACTCGCCCCGTAAATGGGCAGAGGTCCTACCATTGGTTCTGATGGGGATCCGGGCCAGCCAGTCTAAAAGCACGGGGTACTCCCCGTACGAGCTGATGACTGGCAGTGTTATGCGGACCCCCACCCATGTACTAGCCCCGGTGCTCACGGAGGGTCAGCTCAGGGAGGTAAACTGGGACAGGTTCGCCCGAAACCTTTTTGAGCACCTGAAGCAGGTCCACGAGCAGGCGGCTGGGAACATGGGAGGGCAGCATCGGAGTAACTGATTGCTGCTCGAACCCCGGAAGCACCACGAGTGGGAGGTAGGAGATCAGGTCATGGTGAGGAACTATGCACAAGTAGGAAGTTTGGAACCATTATACATGGGGCCCTACAGCATTGTAGACAAAGCCAGCCCCATGGTATACGCCGTTAAGATGCCTCGGTGCACAAAATGGTTTCATATCAACCAGTGCAAACTGTTTAAACCTGAAAGGGGAAAACAGCCAGCTGGGGAAAGGTCTGAGGATAAAAATCGTCAGCCTGCAGCAGGAGCATGTTCACAGGCTGCACAGGCAGGTGCTGTGGCTTGCTTAAAGGGAGGGGCCGTCCCACCCATCGATTGGGACACTCCCCCACTCTTCTGGGATCCAGGCGAGGAAGGGCCCGAGGGCAAAAACCCCGCCGCGGACCCAGCCATGGGACCTGGGGGCGGATACTCTCAGCTTGCAGCAACAGGCTGCGAAGATTTACCTGCCCCTAGCCCAGGTTCAGGAGAGGTCAAGCCTGAGGGAGTAGCGGTTCGGGCTAAAGGCCCATCAGCCAAGAAAACCCCACCCGCCAAAGCCCCTAGAAGGTCCCCATGGACGCCCCAGCTGAGAAAGCCATGGTCACCAGCCCTCCAATTACCAAGGGCAGCCCCTTGAGTCAGGGGGAGGTCCAAGGACAGAGGTCCTCAGCCAGCAGCCACAGGCGGCGAGGGACCAACAGTGCAGGATGGTACGGCCCCGCTGGGGGAAGCGGTGTGCCGCAGTCCAACCAGGAATTAACCTGGCCGCCCGGAGACGGGCGGTGGATGTACATAGTTTAGGTAATGTAAGTTTGTATTTAGGTTAGGTATTTAGCTTAAGTTTGGGTGTTTTAGCTTAAGCTAAGTAAGGTGATGGGTAGTTTTAATAAGTAGTAATCTGCTAAGAGTGTGTGTATTTGAGTCGAGGCCGCAAGGCTCGACTATGCTTCACCCAAGCCAGAGAATCTCTTGGGGACCTGGCTGCATGTTTTTGTATCTGTTGCAGAAAGACTTTCAGGATGAAGGGGATCGTAATCCTACTCGCCCTGATGGGGCTGAGCCTGGGAAAGAGGGGTGACGTAGAAGACTCCCACATCTATGGGTGCTCCGGAGATAGAGCGCCGATAGCAACCGACGGAAGCACCAAACGGGATGCAGAGGAGACCGCCATCTACGTCCACGAGGGAAGGTGGCCAGGGTGGCTGGGGTCCAATTCGTCTCAGTACTCCAGCCAGACCGGGTTCACGTATGGGGAGGCCTCCCTCCTGTGCCCCAGGGTACGGGTCGTTACCACAAGGGTCAGCGTCACCATAGGGAAGCGTGTATGTTTAACGTGCAAGGGACATATTCCTCTGGGTAGGTGGTGGTGGCTCAGAAAGCTGAGCAAAGATATGAGAAACCCTGCAGTCGAGTGGGAACGATTGGGGAACAATACCCACTGGACGATTACAGGGACTCACGGGGGATAAAGTGTGTGTTGGGACAAGTGGTGGGAACTGGATCAAGGGATTTACATCTGTATGTGGGGGTCAGAGAAGGTCTGCCCCTCAGGCATATCCATCATTTTCCACCGGCAGTGGCACGACACCGGGGAGGGGATGAAGTGGGATACCAGCCTGAAGGTGCGTGCGGTCCCATACACCCCGATCCCAGTCAATGCCACTGAGCTTGTGCACCGCCCATGGCACAGGCGGTGATGTTACCCAGGGAAGGGTGCCCCACCACCACCAATGGACCAGGGAATGGACTGGTACTAGTGCCTACCGATCAGATGCTGTACCAGGGGGTAAACTACGCGGTAGCCTCCATGATTTTAAATCTCACCGAGGTCCACTTACCGGAGTGGTGTCCCAAAGAAACAGAGCAGCTATACCAGGCCCTATTAAAGGACATGTTCAAGAAGTTTTATGAGTTCGATTTCGCCAATGTGGACAAAACCGAACTGTACACCACACACCGCAAGGTTTTGGGTAATGCAGGGAGACAAAGAAGGGGAGTATGGAATGATGTTTTTACTGCGTTTAATACTGGGTCCTCTGTCATCAACAGTTTGGATGACATAGAGCTGCAGACCCAGATAAACGGTTTAAAACCTCAGTTAAGGAAGATATTAATGGATGAGAACAAGGTAGTGGGCTTGGAGTTGCATGAGGACCAGGCCATGACGGTCCATTTAAAGGAGATTATAGTGGAGTTGGAGAAGCACGCAAAGACGTTAAATGCCCTCATAAGGGAGGACAGAAATGCTTCTGACCAGGCTGCGCAGAACGAGGTGTGCATGCTATACGGGGCATGGTTGCTGGACGAGGGCCGCAGTAATCTGGAGGATTTAAAACAGGGTTTAGTCCCCTCCTGGATCAGCAACAAACACCTCGCAGCCCTCCCTCCATTTGAGAATGCATTAAGCTCGTGCCAACTCTGGCTAGCTTCCGAAGCCTACCCAGTCCCAGTGGATTGTGGGCGGTCCAACCACACCACCATGGGAGTA